>NW_022681453.1:177782068-178402068 GCF_009764315.1 Trachypithecus francoisi | reverse complement strand
ATCCAAGTCACACAGATCATAAGTGCCAAAGTCAGGGCTGAAATCTGGGCCTATCACCAAAGTCCATTGGATTTATTGCTCTGGTCTACTGCCTTCCACTAGACCAACGAGTCTCAAAGTATAGTCCCAGAAATGCAACATCAGCCTTAACCTCACCTGGGAACTTATTGGAAACACAATTTCTCAGGCCCCACCACAGAACTACTGAAGCAGAATCTGAGAGTGGGCCAAGAAATCTGTGTTTTGACAAGCCCTCCAGGTGATCCTGATGACGGCTTGAGTTTGAGAACTGCTGTCCTAGACCAAGCCTAAATATTTATATACAAATAAGATTATGATGTCTATCATCTCCTATTTCAGCAGCAATAATGCTTAAATAAGCTTTGCTTAATAGAATGGGAAACAAAACCACAATTGCTAGAGTTATTTCTGTGTGTATCAATTTTCTCTATTTTATATAATGAAGTAATAATTTAGAACTTAGTTGTATTTATGTCTCAAATAAAAAAGTCAAAAATTTGACAGATTAGTCATTAATATCAAAATGTACCAGATACTTAATTGAACTATTATATTTTAACCAAACAGAAACTTTAGTTTCAAGGATAAGCCAGAGATTAAATTAGAAAAAGAAATCCTGAAGTCTATAGAAAATGGTATTATGTAACAGTAAAATATCTTTTGTGAAAAGAGATCATATTATTAGATGTTTATGGTTTTAAAAACAATAAACAAGTACAATAAACAAGAATCCAAATATTGTTTCAGGTCAAGAAGTAATTTTTGTGTGCAACTAAATTTCTATATTTTTAATAACTCTAAATATTCAGATAGGTTGTGATATTTTTATTAAAACTTGGAGTGAATATGATGTATTATTCGTTTCATTTTAAACCTAGTTTATTTTTCAAGTTTTTGAGTACTGTGGGAAATAGCAAAAATAAAATATAATCTGGAAAAGATGACTAGAGTCTTAATATTTAGGAATAGTTTACATATAGAGACTGAATGAGTGAAGTCAATCTCCCTCTCTCTTTCTCTGTCACAGACATATACATAAACACACACATGCACACACACACACACCCCATTTTCACCACCACCATCATCACTACCACCACCAATAACTGTAATGGTCCTAGAGAAATAAACAGAGATAATATTCTTCTTCTTTAAATGGTTTTGATCTTGTTTTTGTTTCTGTGAGGCGATAAATTAAAAAACAAAGGGACATTTTAGATACATAATAATGAACCTTATCTACATATAACTTTCAGTTCATAGTATTTCACCATTTATCATTTAATCTTCACATTGTCGCTCCAAAAGTAGTTTGGCAAATATCATTACACTTACTGGATAATGAGGAAATGGAGACATGAAAGATTCACCATCTTGCCAAAGGACAATCTAATAATTAGTGACGGGGTTAAAATGAGATTTAGTGACTAATTTTCCTATCTTCCAGCTCAGTGTATTTTCCACCAGTCCAATGTTTCTCAAGCTTCAATTATTTGAAATACCAAATGTTAGAAATTTTTGACAGTCATAGGTTGTTACTTATTTTAATTTTTTTTCTAAATAAACATACCTCTGGGGCTTAAATAAATCTATTTAAAGAAATAACTTTGTGTTGTTACCATAACTAAAAGGCCAGTATTACTTGCCGTAAATAGAAGTTACTGTAAAAAGGCCGGGCGCGGTGGCTCAAGCCTGTAATCCCAGCACTTTGGGAGGCCGAGATGGGCGGATCACGAGGTCAGGAGATCGAGACCATCCTGGCTAACACGGTGAAACCCCGTCTCTACTAAAAAATACAAAAAACTAGCCGGGCGATGTGGCGGGCGCCTGTAGTCCCAGCTACTCGGGAGGCTGAGGCAGGAGAATGGCGTAAACCCGGGAGGCGGAGCTTGCAGTGAGCTGAGATCCGGCCACTGCGCGGCAGAGCGAGACTCTGTCTCAAAAAAAAAAAAAAAAAAAAAAGGTTACTGTAAAAACAGTCAACAAACTAATGTTTTCAAATTATAGCTAGATACTGTTTGCAGAAGGCTTTGGTGCTCCCGCTTGACTCTCTGTTGCAAAGGAAATTAATAATTGATGGAAGTGTTAGAAGCACACTAGCACCAGACTGAGTCTTTTTACTAGGAAGAATCAGAATTTAAAAAGAATTGAGAAATGAACAACTTTCTTATGATGTGATTTCTGAGTCCCACATGTCTAGAACTACTCAAGTCGTACAAGAAATATATGCCCCAGAGCTTTGGAGTTCCTCATCAACCCAGGGCTTACCAATGAATGGGCCACAGCACATGACAATCCTATGAATGGGTTGGAATTTGCTCAATATTCAATACCCCTTTGCCCTTGATCAGTTTAATAATCACAGTCTACGCCATTGTCTCAGGTACTATATAGATCTTAGAATTTTCTCCAGGCATCAGTGCACCAGTTTATCCAAATTCAAAGTCATTTACAAATTCCCTGAGTACTGAATGCATTGCAGCTGCTCAAAATGGTGTACCATAAATACGCAGGGCTCAGTACATAAGGGATTGCCTGGTAAGCTATTTTCTGAATCCAAATTCAAACAACAAGACCAACTCTTTAATTTGTATTCACACAGACAGTAGCATATTGGATAGTGTCATTCGTTAATCTGTATTCACGGGAAGAATATGACATTGGGGAGTGTTATTTAAGTAATTCTGTTCTTTGAAATGAATGCAGTATTAGTCTTGAATATATTGGTTGAAAATAGAATTTAAATTATGCATAAAATAAACTTTAAAATAGTACATACATTTATATTTTTACTTTCAATTATATTTATATATCAGGTTTATGTAAATGGATGGTCATTTTCAAAAGGTTCATTGGCACTATGAAACAAAGAGCACTTTCCTTTCAATTTTCCCCAAAGGTTTTTCACAGGATAACTGCAATCAAAAATATCTTTTTATAATTTTTTAACTTAAATTTTTATGGACAGAGCTCCTAAATGGATCTAAGGTGGCATCTTATCCAGTCTTATCATCTAACAGATGGAGAAAAGCAGAAACTAGTGGTGAGATTATGACCTGCCCAAGGCCACTCAGCTAGAAGAAGAGGCTAGAAATAGAGCCCAGGTCCTTTTATACTTAAGCTGATGCTATTGCCAATTTACAACACTGACTTTGTTCTTAAAATCCAATGATTAATAAATAGCAGGTTGTGGTTCAAAAGAATATTACACAGACAAAAATAAATATATCTGAATTCCTTGTTTTATTCACTTTTGTCTGTTCGTCAATAAGCTTGAGTTAAAGAGTGAAGGTTATGAAAAAAGAGCTCCTAGCCTTAGCTAGTATTCTACACATAGTCATTGAATGAATATTGTGCAGTGTATACTAGATTGTAAACGTATATGACTACAATTCATACATCTATTACATTTGACTGTCCATGTCACTATAAGTAACTCCCCCATTTTGGTCTGTTTCTACATTTTTTCATTTGTATAAGGATTTCTTGGTTTATTGTTTAGTTTTGTCAAAAGCTCATTAAAAGTTAGAAAATTATCCTCTCCATTGTTAATGGGAGCCCAGATCTGTCATCTTATGCAAAAATATGTAAATAATTTATTTTCCCTGAAACGACTTCCTTTTTCTCAGGTTTTTAGTGTACTTATGCCATCAAAATCAGATTTATTGGCATTCACTTGCTTTTGAGCAGTTTAAGACAATTTCAGAACTTCAGAACATTTCAAGGTGGCTAAGCAAATGAATACTTGTAGAGGACAAGAAAACACTGCCCTATCTAGATCAAAGGTTATGTCTGGGTTTTTGAGTATGCATTATGGCTATTATAGAAACACAATTCTGAAAAAAGCTATTAGAACACAATTTTAAAACTGAAAAACAATCTAATAACATTCACATTTGATGGAATGACATTTAAATGCTCTGGAAGTAGCTAAAGTACTAACAGTAAATTGAGATTTTAGAGTAATTTCTTAAACTCCCTGGAGCGTGAACTATTTTTATTTCCAATATGCCATTGATCAATATATTTGTAGAATATAATAAAAATAAATTAATAGAAAATAAAAGGATATGCAAAATGCAAGTCCAACTTTTTATTATTACACTCAACAGACACCAAATTACATATTGGATTAGATATTATGTTAATGTCAATTGTTATAAAATATTTTAAATGCTTTCTCTGAATTTCTGTGCATATTTCATTGTGGACAAGTAGCAAGTAACAAACTTTGAGTAGAACTGCTTTATGGGAATATATTCCTATACATTTTTTTCATAATGGAACACCCTATGGGTCTCAGTAAGTGATTAGTTCTTGCTTACTTTATATACTATTGAACCCTTTTTAAAAAAATTTTTAATTGGCAAGTAATAATTGTACAAATGTATGTGGTGCAAAGTGATATTCTGATATATGAATACAAGTGTAATATTGAATCAGGGTAATTAGCATATTCATAACCTCGAACATTTATTATTTGTGTTGGGAACATTCAAACTCCTTTCTTCCAGGTATTTAAAGATATGGAATAAATTATTGTTAATTATAGTCACCCTACAGTGCCATCAAACTCTGGAACTTATTTATCCTAACTAGTTGTAATTTTGTACCTGTTTATCAAAAGACCCCCATATCCCCACTTCCTGCTACCCTTCCTAGCCTCTAGTACCACAGTTCTACTCTCTGCTTCTATGAGTTCAACTTTTTTAGCTCCTACATATGAGTGAGAGTATGTGGTATTTATTTTTCTGTGTGCCTGACTTGTTTCACTTAACCTAATATCCTCCAGGCTCATCTATGTTGTCATGCATGACAGAATTTTATTCTTTTTTTATGACTAAATAGTATTCCACTGTGTGTGTGTGTGTGTGTTTGCATACACATACTAAATTTTTAAATGGTGCTATAAAAACTGGAGAGCCACATACAGAATAATGAAACTAGACCCTTATCACTTACCATATACAAAAATCAACTCAAAATCTCAAAATGGCTTAAAGAGTTAAATATAAGACCCCAAACTGTAAAACTACTAGAAGACAACATAAGGGAAAGGGTTTAGGATATTGGCCTAGACAAAGATTTTTTGTGGTTAAGACTTCAAAAGCACAAGCAACAAAAGCAAAAATGGACAAATGGGACTATATCCAACTAAAAGGAAACAATCAACCTAGTAAAGAGACAACCTGCAGAATGGGCGAAAATATTTGCAAACTATTCATCTGCCAACTATTCATAATGGCCAACAGATATATGAGAAAAATACTCAACATCACTAATCACCAGGGAAATGCAAATCAAAACCATAATGATGTATCATCTCACCCCTATTAGAATGCCTATTGTCAGGAAAAACAAAAAATAACCAACGCTGGTGAGGATGTTGAAAAAAACGAAACTCTTACACATTTTTAGCCAGAATGTAAATTAGTATAGCCATTATGGAAAACAGTATGAGGGTCCTCAGAAGACTGAAATTACTAACGTGTGACCCAGCAATCCCACTACTAAGTATCCAAAGAAAAGGAAATAAGTGTATCAAAAAGATATATGCACCTCCATGTTTATTCCAAGCTCTTTTAAATCACAAAATTGTGTATAACCAATTTATAGAAATTTTTTAGCTATTGGGTGAAAAAATGCTATCTCAAGATGAATTATCCTAATCAGTGGTGACAAAACATTTAGAAATACCCTGAAGAGGTACGAAACAACTCTAAAGCAAGCTTGCAACTATAGATATGTTTTAAAAACATTGAGGAGGATATATATATAGACTAAAGATAATAATGTTACCTCATATAGAGCAGAGTTTTTAGTATTTTAAATGTTTCAGTGTCATTTTATATCATGTGGCCCTTTATCTAACTCATAAGGTAGATAGGGAAAGACTTATTATTCCAAAAATACAAATGAGAAAACTGGGTCCTATATCTTAAGCTAGTAAGTGAAGAAGCAATATCATAAGTGATATTGTTTGACTTGATGTAGTACTTTTTACTACACTACACCAATTCTAGAGATTGCCTATAAATGTCATTATTCAGTGACTCCCACCTGTAGAAAATAAAATTAATGTGGATGCAAAGGAGCAAGATTTTTTAATAGAACAGTCTATTTTATATGCTGTAGCAATTTAAAAATTAATAATAATAAAAACTAAATGTTTTTTTTCCCACTTTGAAAACAGGGAATCAGAGCATTCTATGTTAACAAACTGCCCTAAAGGCATCAGATATTTTGGAATTAGTTTAGCACTAATTTGAACAAAGATGTCTTCACTTTTCTGGTGACAGTTACTGCACCTCTAGATGAGAACTGATGGAAGCCTACCGTTTTGGCCATACTTGCTTCAGTATTATATCTTTGTATGATAGTTAATTTTATGTGTCAACTTGACTGAGTCACCGTGTGCCCAGATTGGTCAAACCATTTCCTGGGTGTTTCTATGGGGTTATTTTTGAATGAGTTTAACATTTAAACTGATACACTGTGTGAAACAGATTGCCCTCCTCAGTGTGGGTGGCCATCACCCAATCAGTTGAAGACTTGAATAAAACAAAAAGGCTGATCCTCCCCAGAGTTAAGAAAGACTTCCTCCCGTCTGACTGCCTTTGAGCCAGGACTTCATTTTCCTGCCTTCAGACCCTGACTGAAGTATCAGCCCTTCTTGAGTCTTGAACCTGACAGCCTGTAGACTGGAACAACCTTGTGGGCTCTCCTAGGACTCCAGCTGCCAATGGAAGAGCTTAGGACTTGTCAGACTCCATAATCTCATGAGTCAAGTTCATATGATAAAGAGGGGAGGGGGGAAGATGGAGTGATGTGGGGGAGGATGCCGGGGAGAGAGGAAAGAAGGGAGAGAGGGAGGAGGAGAGGGACAGATGGAGGAAGAGGTGGGAGAAAAAGAGAGGGAGTGAGAGACTAAGGTAAAGGGAGGGAGGGACAGAACGGGAGATGGGGAGAGGGGGAAATGGGAGACAGAGGGAAAGATGGAGGGAAAGAGGAAGAGAGGGAGATGGATAGAGAGAGACTTGTGGTGGGGAGAGAGTGGGACAAGGGATGGGGTTGTGAGGGAGAGGGAGTGAGAGAGAGAGACATCCTATTGGTTCTGTTTCTCTGGAGAACCCTGGCTAATACAATGTGTTAGTTTTGTCAAATCTGTGTTGCTCTGAAAAAATAAGGACATACGATCAGCTCTGACCTTCCCACTAGGACTTCTGCATTCCCTGGACACAAAGCCAGTGCTCTGACTAGGCAAAGTAAGATGCCTTACCTCAAGATTGGCGCTCCAGAAGCAAACATCCAAGGTAAGGCATTAAAGACCAAAGGGAAGAGTAAAGAAGGACTGCAAAGAAGTAGGCTTTCACCCTTAAATGGTGCCTAAAAACATGCCCTCTGTCCTGTTTGCTAAGCAGTGAAGGTGCCTCCATATTTTCAATTGCCTTTTGTCTCTACTAAAAGAGAAAAGGTGATTTCTCTTTTGCTAGTTCTGCATGGTGATTCAGTTAGAGGAAGGTGACTCCCATTTTTTTCCTTCCAAAGCAAAAATAAGAGCAATTTCCCTAAAATAAGAAATAATAAGAACAATGTCCCCAAGAAACACTTTTTAAAAAAGAAGTGTTTAATTATTTTGGATATAAAGTAAGCACAGTGTCAGCAACTGGAGTTCATGTCCTCAAGTTCAATTGGAGGGTTTAATTCTGGAGAACAAACTCAGCAGAGACCTGATTGTGAAACAATGCCCAGTGTTGAATCATTGATCATTTAGGCTATTCTTTAAGGCTTGGGCTGGCTTTTATTTCTAGATCAATTGAGCAGCCTTGAACTGAGTTGGGCAGTGAATGATTCCATGAGGATCTTCAGCCTTTATGACTAAATTTGAGTTACCTGTGGTCCTGGAACAGGTGGCCAGATTGGATCCCTGGCTTTCCTTGACTTCTCCCTCCACATACACCTCATGAACTTGAGCTCAGTATCACCAGTTATCAGCCCTGATGTGATGGTTTCTCCTGTGAGAAAATGCTAAATTAACATTTTACAATATTGAGATCTCTCTATAGTTTTATTATAATATATTACTATATCACAAATATATAATATTTTGTACTCATGGTCTTGATGGTCAAAAATGAGAACAGGAAACAAAACTATAGAGAACTACTCAATATTGTAAACAAATCTCACATTTTCTTAGAGTCTAATTCACTGCTCAGAAAGAGGTTCCCCAGAAATGTCTATTTTATCCACCTGCTATGAACTCTGAGTTAGAAAGCTGTAACTGATTTATCGATAAAGACTATGATGCTCCAAACAACTATGGAACTGTGGAAATGGCATGAAGGCAGGCATAGTTTTACTATGATACACTACTAATTTCTTCTGAAATAATCACCACAACACATACAAATATAGAACAGATGCAAAACATTTTTGTATCTTCTGCCTAGAATATGACAGCTTAGGCTGGCTGAGTCTCACCCAGATTCACCTTCGGTAAACTCACAAAAACATACCATTGAAATGTAAAAGATACTAGGGGCATTGAGTTCCTCTCAAGGAGAACCATTCTCACTGTAGTCTGTTGACATCCCCACCCCCTGCCCAGAACACAGCACAAATGATGACTCTGGGAATTATGCAACAGAGCTCATGTGACAAACACTATGTCATCCATATTAAGGCTGCCAAATAAAATATAAGATATCTCATTAAATTTAATTTTTGATAAATAATGAATACTATTTTTAGTATATCATGAATAATACATAAGACATATTTGTACTAAAATTATTCTTTGTCATATAAGATTAACATTAATATCATTTTTTTATAAACTGTTGTTAGGTAAGATATGTATCATTACCTTTACCTTTTTATGGTATCATATTATCTAGTATTTATACTGCTCACTATATGAAAAATACTACGATTTAAAGTCATTGAAATTCATTATGTTTATATTCCTTAACCCTTGAGGTAGATAGCCCCATTTTACATGTGAGAAAGCTGAAGTTATAAGAAACAATTGTTTTTTTTGCTTAGGATTGTCTTGGCTATGCGGGCTCTTTTTTTGTTCCATATGAACCTTAAAGTAGTTTTTTCCAATTAGAAAATGCTCATCTTCATTAGTCATCAGAGAAATGCAAATCAAAACCACAATGAGATACCCATCTCATATCAGTTAGAATGGTGATCATTAAAAAGTCAGGAAAAAACAGATGCTGGCATGGCTCTGGAGAAATAGGAACGCTTTTACACTGTCGGTAGGAGTGTAAATTAGTTCAACTATTGTGGAAGACAGTGTGGTGATTCCTCAAGAATCTAGAACTAGAAATAGTATTTGACCCAGCAATCCCATTACTGGGTATATACCCAAAGCATTATAAATCATGAACGTGTATGTTTATTGTGGCACTATTCACAATAGCAAAGACTTGGAACCAACCCAAATGTCCATCAATGATAGACTGGATTAAGAAAATGGTGCAGCACACCAACATGGCATAAGTATACATATGTAACAAACCTGCACGTTATGCACATGTACCCTAGAACTTAAAGTATAATTAAAAAAAAAAAAAAAGAAAATGTGGCACATGTACACCATGGAATACTATACAGCCATAAAAAAAGGATGAGTTCATGTCCTTTGCAGGGACATGGATGAAGCTGGAAACCATCATTCTCAGCAAACTGACACAGTAACAGAAAACCAAACACCACACGTTCTCACTCGTAGGTGGGAAATGAACAATGAGATCACTTGGACACAGGGCAGGGAACATTACACACTGGGGCCTGTTGGGGGTGGGGGGAATGGGGGAGGGATAGCAGTAGGAGAAATATCTAATGTAAGTGAGTTGATGGTGCAGCCCACCAACATGGCACATGTATACCTATGTAACAAACCTGCACATTGTGCACATGTACCCTAGAACTTAAAGTATAATAAATAAATATATATATATAATATATATAAAGTGAAAAGCCACAACTTTATCTACAAAATGTTCTCTTGTGTGCTATTTTGCTTGAATCTACATTTATTCCTAAATTGTCCAATGTCAATTTTACAGAAAACTGGCCCTGTAAAGCCATGTGCATTTTAAATGTTATAGAGGAAGCAGTCAGCTCTACATTGGCACGTAAAAAAACATTCTGCTCTACATTAAAATTCTGTCAGTCTAAGTGAAGGATGACTTATAGTAGGTTTATATCATCCTAGTCTTTCCAAAGAGAGACTTTCCAAAGAGAACAGGCTGCACAACTTTTGGTAAACTGTGATCGTTAATATTAGCTTGGAGAAAATGTGGTGTGCTGTGTGTGTATATATCACAATGAAAATCAGTTTATCATGTCACGTCAGCTGGGAAAGGAACCTAATTAGGTGATACTGTCTTGCTTTCATTTCTTATATGAACGTGGTGACTTTGGTAGAGAAACAGCAAAGAAGAGGTGCAACAGTGGGTTGAGGGTGTTCAAATAAGGTTAAACTATTTTTTTATTTTAAAAGAATGTCTTTCATCACCATTGCCAGCACCATTTTGCACATACAGTATTTGCATTTTTCTTTAACTTTTACTTTAAGTTCTGGGATACATGTGCAGAACGTGTAGGTTAGTTACATAGGTATACATGAGCCATGGTGACTTGCTGCACCTATCAACCCATCATCTAGGTTTTAAGCCCTGCATGAGTTAGGTATTTGTCCTAATCCTCTCCCTCCCCTTAGCCTCCTACCCCAACAGGCACCCAGTGTGTGATGTTCCCCTCCCTGTGTTCATGTGTTCTCATGGTTCAACTCCCATTTATGAGTGAGAACATGTGGTGTTTGGTTTTCTGTTCTTGTGTTAGTTTGCTGAGAATGATGGCTTCCAGCTTCATCCATGTCCCTGCAAAGAACATGAACTCATTCTTTTTTATGGCTGCATAATATTCCATGGCATATATATGCCAAGTTTTCTTTATCCAGTCTATCATTGATGGACATTTGGGTTGGTTCCAAGTCTTTGCTATTGTAAATAGTGCTGTAATAAACATACATATGCATGTGTCTTTATAGTAGCATAATTTATAATCCTTTGGGTATATACTCAGTAATGGGATTGCTGGGTCAAATGGTATTTCTGGTTCTAGATCCTTGAGGAATCGTCACACTATCTTCCACAATGGTTGAAATAATTTACACTCTCACCAACAGTGTAAAAGCATTCCTATTTCTCCAGAGCCATGCCGGCATCTGTTTTTTCCTGACTTTTTAAGAATTGCCATTATAACTGGCATGAGATGGTATCTCATTGTGGTTTTGATTTGCATTTCTCTAATGACCAGTGATGATGAGCTTTTTTTTCATATTTGTTGGCTGAATAAATGTCTTCTTTATGTCCTTTGCCCAGTTTTTGTTGGGGCTGTTTCTTTTTTTCTTGTAAATTTAAGTTTCTTTTACATTCTGGATATTAGACCTTTGTCAGATGGTAGATTGCAAAAATTTTTTCCCATTCT
Organism: Trachypithecus francoisi; assembly: GCF_009764315.1. Classification (NCBI taxonomy): domain Eukaryota; kingdom Metazoa; phylum Chordata; class Mammalia; order Primates; family Cercopithecidae; genus Trachypithecus; species Trachypithecus francoisi. The sequence goes on along the minus strand of NW_022681453.1, from coordinate 178,390,539 downwards.
GTAGTTTGCCTGTTCGCTCTGATGATAGTTTCTTTTGCTGTGCAGAAGCTCTTTAGTTTGATTACATCCCATTTGTCAAGTCTGGCCTTTGTTGCAATTGCTTTTAGTGTTTTAGTCATGAAGTCTTTGACCATGCCTATGTCCTGAATGGCATTGCTTAGGTTTCCTTCTAGGGTTTTTATGGTTTCGGGTTTTACCTTTAAGTTTTCAATCCATCCTGAGTTAATTTTTGTATAAGGTGTAGCCAGTTTTCCCAGTGCCGTTTATTAAATAGGGGATCCTTTCCCCATTGCTTATTTTTGTCACGTTTGTTGAAGATCAGATGGTTGTAGATGTGTGGTGTTATTTCTGCGGCCTCTATTCTGTTCCATTGGTCTATATATTTGTTTTGGTACCAGTACCATGTTGTTTTGGTTATTGTAGCCTTGTAGTATAGTTTAAAGTCAGGTATTGTGATGCCTCCAGCTTTGTTCATTTTGCTTAGGATTGTCTTGGCTATACGAGCTTTTTTCTCATTCTATATTAAATTTAAATAATTTTTTTTCTTCTAATTTTGCAAAGAAAGTCAATGGTAGCTTAACAGGAATAGCATTAAATCTATAAATTACTATGGGCAGTATGGCCATTTTCATCATTTTCATTATATTGATTCTTCCTATCCATGAGCATGGAATGTTTTTCCATTTGTTTGTGTCTGCTCTTATTTCCTTGAGCAGTGGTTTGTAGTTCTCCTTGAAGAGGTCCTTCATGTCTCTTGTAAGTTGTATTTCTAGGTATTTCATTCTCCCATGCAGTTGTGCATGGGAGTTCACTCATGATTTGGCTCTCTGCTTGTCTTGTTGGTGTATAGGAATGCTTGCAATTTTTGCACATGGATTTTGTATCCTGAGACTTTGCTCAAGTTGCTTCTCAGCATAAGGAGTTTTTGGGCTGAGATGATGGTGTTTTCTAAATATAAAATCATATCATCTGCAAACAGAGACAACTTGACTTCCTCTCTTCCCATTTGAATATCCTTTATTTCTTTCTCTTGACTGATTGCCCTGGCCAGAACTTCCAATACTATGCTGAATAGGAATGGCGAGATAGGGCATCCTTGTCTTGTGCCAGTTTTCAAAGGGAATGCTTCCAGCTTACGACCATTCGGTATGATATTGGCTATGGGTTTGTCATAAATTACTCTTATTATTTTGAGATATGTTCCATCAGTACCTAATATATTGACAGTTTTTAGCATGAAGGGGTGTTGAATTTTATCGAAGGCCTGTACTGCATCTATTGGGATAATCATGTGGTTTTTGTCATTGGTTCTGTTTATGTGATGGATTATGTTTATTGATTTGCATATGTCGACCAGCCTTGCATCCCCAGGATGAAGCCGACTTGATCGTGGTAGATAAGCTTTCTCATGTGCTGCTGGATTCAGTTTGCCAGTATTTTATTGAGGATTTTTGCATCGATGTTCATCTGGCATATTGGCCCGAAATTTTCTTCTTCTTTTTTTTTTTTTTTGTTGTGTCTCTGCCAGGTTTTGGTATCAGGATGATGCTGGCCTCATAAAGTGAGTTAGGGAGGATTCCCTCTTTTTCTATTGTTTGGAACAGTTTCTGAAACAATGGTACCAGCTCTTCTTTGTACTTCTGGTAGAATTCAGCTCTGAATCCATCTGGTCCTGGCATTTTTTGGGTTGGTAGGGTATTAATTACTGTCTCAATTTCAGAACTTGTTATTGGTCTATTCAGGGATTTGACTTCCTCCTGGTTTAGTCTTGGGATGGTGTATGTGGCCAGGAATTTATCCCTTTCTTCTAGATTTTTTAGTTCATTTGCATAGAGGTGTTTATAGTATTCTCTGGTAGTAGTTTGTATTTCTGTGGGATCAGTGGTGATATCCCTTTTATCATTTTTATTGTGTCTATTTTATTCTTCTCTCTTTTCTTCTTTACTAGTCTAGCTAGCAATCTATTTTGTTAATCTTTTCCAAAAACCACCTCCTGGATTCACTGAATTTTTGAAACGTTTTTCGTGTCTTTATCTCCTTCAGTTCTGCTGTGATCTTAGCTGTTTCTTGTCTTCTGTTAGCTTTTGCATTTTTACTTGCAACTTAAAAAAAAGTTGTAAGTTAGAAAGAGATAAGTCTTACATTTAATGTGACTCAACAATGAGTTAAATAATTTTACTTAGAGTGCCTACACTATCAATGAAAAAGTAATGCATACATCTTAGTTTTTCTTAGTTACATGTTTTCTCCCTATAGGAGTCTTGTGATTCAGTAAGTAGCTCACCTGAACAAATGGAAGTACTCGTGGTCACAACACTAATCCAAATCAATCACTTGTCGATTTCCATCTCTTGACTTGGGCAAATTACTAAATGGATCATCCACTTATGTTTTCATACTTGCTCTTGATCATTCACTCACTCATTCAACAGTTCTTCCATCTTCTAGTGTACGTCACCCCCTGAGCTAAATTCTGAGGACACAGATGTAATAGGACATGATCTCTGCCTGCCTTAGAAAGTTCAGACTAGTGGATGTTATACAACTAAATTTAAATAATAAAGTGCTATTTTTTGTTAGCTGACACATTAGGGCAGCTAAGATTTAGATATCTGTCCCCTGACTCTTATAGCCCATAACTTGAAATTCAATTTTCCTTAAAATGATGATTTGACAATCTAAATTATTTTTAAATGGTGTCTCAGCTACATGATATGCATGAAAATTAAATTTTAAAATGTAAAAACCACTGAGAGACATTAAGCCCTAAAACAATAGCAAACATCAATTTGGACTGCCTATAAAACTATATATTTCCATTTGAATAAAAATGATTTTGTTCGTAATCCTCTAGAAAACTTTGAGTAGGCATGAGCTGTAAACATGTAATGACATGGTGACCCTGACACTAACTGTTATTAACACTTCTCAGCAAATTTCGTGGACTGAAAAATGGAGATAATAATACTAACAACCTCAGAGGGTTATTGTAGAAATTCAATGTTATGACACACAACATACTTAGCAGAGTTCCAGGAATATAGAAGCTCAGTAAATCACGATTATTTCTATAATTTTTATTACATAAGGAAATGTAGAGCATTTTAAGAGAATAGCTACTAACTAAATATAAGTCATGCTAATTAAAGAACAATTATCACTATTTAGAATGTGTGCCATTGTGTTCCTCATAAGTGTAAACTCACTATATGTTTTATTAAATTATATGGAGGTAGGAATATTAAATTGATAATGAGATCCTTAAAATGTGGCCACTGTATTAGCAAGAGAATCAAGAAATACATTACGGGGTGGGAAACATAACACTGTTCCTATCATTTGCGAGCTACAAAGATTAATGATTTATTACTGGGCTCATTAATCAAAACTGTGTGGCTTTTTTTTTAAGGAACAATTCCACTGTTCAAGTCAATTAGCCCACCAAAGCTATTACACTGAAGAAGCTTCAGTGTTATTCAGACTTCCCTGGGAGTATTTAGAGTATAAAATAAATGCTATTACTCAGAAGATACTGAATTGCTAAGCTTCTTAAACTCATACAATTGGGAACCTGCAGTACATTAAAATGCTGAAACTCATTAAGAGTCTTTTTTTTTTTTCTCATCTTTCGAGTCTTGGCATTCTCAGCACTGTTAAAAACAATAAAATGCTCCTGGCTTCCAAGGAGAGGGTGACTTCTGCTCTTTCAACTCCACCTCAATGAATCACCGAGGCAGAACTGGCACCCAACCTTTGAAACAGCAACAGATTCTGCTGGATTATCCTAATATTGGAACAGGACAACAATATTAGCCAAGATGTTATCCGAGAGGGGGAAAATGCAATTAACACGTAACTGATCTTCTTAGCTCTATTTAAACTGTCTGAGCATCTGTACATAAAATGTCATTAATGATTTTAACCCATATGATAAAATAACAATCTATGAGTTCCTTCTTATATAAGTGAATTACTAGACAAAAGAGAAAAAGATAAACCTGTACTTAAAGTATAATAAAAGCTAATAAATGTAGAAGGAATGTTGACATTAACAAAATTACCACATGATACCCCTGAAAGTAATAATTTCTTTAGATTAGAATGATAAGTGTGTCTAAAAACTAGTGAGTGAGGCTGAACATGGTGGCTCAGACCTGTAATCCCAGCACTTTGGGAGGCCGAGGAGGGTGGATCACCTAAGGTCAGGAGTTGAGACCAGCCTGGCCAACATGGTAAGACCCCATCTCTACTAAAAATATAAAAACTTAGCCAGGCGTGGGGGTGTGTGCCTGTAATCCCAGCTACTCGGGAGGATGAGGCAGGAGAATCACTTGAACCTGAGAGGCAGAGGTTGCAGTGAGCCAAGATCATGCCATTGCACTTCAGCCTGGGCAACAAGAGTGAAACTCCGTCTCAAAACAACAACAACAACAACAAAAAACGAGTGAGTAAAAGTCTGATAGGAACTAGGAAATGTACATCAATCAAATTATCTCCCTACAAGACATTTATTAATTATAAGGGGGAAGATTGTAACTTTTCCATGGAGACATTTGGCAAACATCACCGTAAATAAGTGATCAAGGTAGCATCAGCAGAATGGGATGAATGAGTACCTTGCACTTCTCGATATGATACACTGAGAAGCACAACACAGCACCATATGGCATTCCTTTCAACAAGGCATAACCTGAACCTAATCATAGAAAAACATCCCACAGATCTAAGGTACGGATGCTCTAGATAATAACTGGCTTACAGTCTTCAAAAATGTCAAGATGAAGAAAGTCAGAAGAATGATGGCAGATTGAAGGACACTAAGAGACTTATGAATGTAACATTTGATCCTGGATTGAATCCTAGATCCCAAACCCTCCCCTACAAAGAATTTTTGTTTATTTAAAGGACATTCATAGAATAATGCAAAATTCAACTAAGTTCTATAGATTAGACATTTCTATTGTACCAGTGTTAATTTCCTGATGTTGATTGTTTCACTGTTGTAATGTAAATGAATTACCTTGTTATTAGGACATATAAATAAACTCTTTATGGATACAGGGGCATCACATCCTTAATTTACTCTCAAACATCTTAAAATAGTAATACGTGTATATTAATAGGGAAAATGAGAAAGCAAATGTAAGAGATGTTAATACGTGGGAAATCTGCGAGAAAAGCATTATTGTATTTTTGCAACATTTTTATAAGTTTAAAATTATTCAAAAATAACGTCAAAAAACTGAAAAAATAAAATAAAGAAGCTGTGAATTTTGATAGCCAAAATCCACAAATATAAAAGTATTCCTCATACATATAAAATTATATATAAAATTAAGACAGTGTATATTTGGTGTCTTGCATTCAAACTGCCCTCCCTTGAGACACAAAGAATACCAAACATGAAATTCAGCATCTGCTTCTCCTAATATTGTACAATTAACATACTCAGCAGTACCTTGGACAGTGTTTATTTGTTTGGTTCATTTGTATATCACTCGCTCATGGTCTCCATTAAGGGTTTTAGGAAACATTTCTGCCTAGGTGATTGCACAGAGAGAATGAAGATGGAGATTCAAACGGGATTCCAGGTATCAATAGGCAATAGTAAATAAAAGAAGAGCCAGATAAATTCTCTTTAATTACAGATATATTTCTCTTCTACTATCCCCATGCTCACCTGAGTCTACCAGATTTTCTTCTCATAATGTAGCCTATATATGCACTTTCAGAATTATTTCCTCATTAATAATTGGAAAGATCATAGTTCTGTGAGTTTATAACCTCATCCACAGCATGGAATAAGAGAGTGGTTACTATCTTAGAGAAATGGATAGACCTGTGATCCTGGAACAGGGCAATTTTCCCCTCAGAGGACTGTTGGCAATATCTGGTGACATTTTTATTTGTAACAACTGCACTGAAGGGGCTGCTACTGACATTCTACACACACAGGAATGTCTCCTACAACCAAGAATTATCTGCGAGAGAATCTGTCATGCCAAGGTTGCTATATTCTACTATTATACCACTTATGAGGAAAGAAAAAAATACACATATAATGTTATTATATGTCTGTTGTTATATAACTATATATCATATATATCTTATATAAATATACATAAGGCTTCCAATGTTGATTTGGGTATTTTTATTATTAAAGAGTCCTTACATGTGTGCAAGGATGTAGCAAGGCATAAATGCCTCCATTATAGTTTGAGTACAAATGTTAAGCCAAATACATTTTAAAATTTCATAAAAGCTAACTTGTATAACCAACACAATTCAATTAAAATATTAATTTAGTATCCTAGATGTTATTTTGCCAAATCTAAATTGCCACTTGCAGTGTGAATCTGCTAGTATCTGCTGCAATACTAAATATTTTTGAAATTCATAGGCTGTATACTTTGTGCCACATGACATTCGGATTCTTCCACTACTTTTTCTATAAAACCTTCATCTGAGTGTAGCTTGCCAGGGTAACAGCTTTCATTTGGTTTAAAAGCATCATTTACTTATTTAGTCAGTCTTTTTACTCTTTCCTTCCTCATTAGCCCCAGACAATGACAGTAGGCCTCTTTGGCACCGGATAATTACAGATATAAATACAGACACAGACAGTGACATTGACCGATCCTCCACATGATCTCAAATATGCTTTCATAATTTTTAAAAGATTACTATAGAATGAAAAGTCACATACATACACACACACACACACACACACACACACACAGATTCTTACAGGGAACTCATGAATTCTTAAAAATTATTTCCACACACTTTAGTGAGAACAATGCCAATACAACAACAAAGTGCCAGAGATTTGCATGGATAATTAATCTGCTTTCAAGTCCAAAAGCACTTAACATATTATTTAGATATATGTTTATATATACAAACACATAGATATGTATGTAGACCCTATCATTCCAGACTAATGAGTTCACCTCCTTGAGTTTTTATTTCACTGTCAGTTAAAAGAATACTACTGCTACATAGGGTTACTGTAAAGATTAATGGACACTTTGTAATGTTAATATCTTTCCTTCTCTTCCTGTTAATTGGCTGTACACATTCACTGGGTGCCTGTCTATATTTTCTTCCCAAGCAAATGAGAAAATGCTTACAATGGCTACATATGATACAATTTACATAGAAAAAGGATTGATGAATTTCAGTTTCACTAAAAAGTACTACAAAATTAACAGAATTCAAAACATTTTCAAGGAAGGTGAAAAAGCCAAGTTTCTGGCAAAAAAGAGCTTCCTGCATCCTGGGTAAATAAAAAAGACCAGTATGGGTATAACAGAGGGAGCTAGCGGCTAATGGCATGAAGTGACTTTGGAAAGGTACGCAGGGGCCAGATCACATAGAGCCTCGTGGGCCAAGTGGATCTACATACTGTCAGTTGGGATTATGCTAAGTACAATGAGAAGATATTGATGAATTTAAGTGGAGAAAGACAAAATCTGATTTGCCTAAAAAAAAAAAAAAAAATATGTAGCTGTAAGAGAATGTAGGGCTAAGAAATGCAGCAGACTTCCAATTAGGTGGGGGAGCTGTTGTAGTGGATGAGGAGAGTCCTTCTGGATATATTAGTGAAGATGGTTATAAAGAAAAGTGGAGTAAGAAATCTGTTTTACAGGTAAATTCTACACACTTTCTGATGCACAGAATTTGAGGAATTTGAGAAAGGAAAGTCCAAGGATGATTTCAGGGTTTTGACATTTGCCTCTTTGCCCACAGTTACTACTGATTGTCATAGAAGATGGAGGGCCAAATGTGAGGGGGAAAATCTACAACTCTCTTTTGAATATTTTAAGTTTGATATATCCATTAAACATCTAGGTTTGCAATCTGATTCATCTAGTTTCACCTAAAAAGAGTAGTGATGATCTATAAATATAAACATGTGGGAACCCTGGAATATCTTAAATCTGGTTTTTATAGCTTTAGTTTGGCTCAACATAGTCATGGAACTGAGTAGACGAGAAGCATATTCTCTTTGCAAGTACAAAAAATGAACATACTGGATCATAAAATACTAGCTAGGGCCAAGGCACCGGAGTGATAACCATGATAGGAAAAGACTTGCCCAAGGTCTCAAAGCAAATTTATAGCTGGAAATTAGATTCTCTCAGCTCCTAGTCCACTGTCTTATCTTGTAGAAAACTTTCTAGACTTTTATAAGGAACATTTTCACAATGTACAAGTTTCTTTCACGTTTTTTCATTTTAGAACCATGAACTCAAAGCCTGATGTATGGATCAATAAGACTTGGGGAATCATTAGACATGGAGAGTCTTAGGCCCCAGCCCAGATATACTAAATCAGATCTGCATTTTAACAAGGCCCATACGTGATTCATGTGTACATAAAAGCTTGAGAAGCAAAAATCACTCTTTGTTTTATGGAGGAATATTTAGCATACCTGTGTGTTCACACAGTAAAATGAAGACAAAAGCTGGCATTGTACTTACTTAAATGATTAGCTAGCCCACTCTAATATTCACGGAGGAATGCTGTCATTAAAAACAAAAAGAATGTGTGCATGTACTGACTTGGATATGTATCCAAGATACATTGTTATATTTTTTAAAAAGCTGGTTGAAGAACAGCATGCAGGTCAGGATTGCAGAGGCTCCTGGTATGCAGCAGCACATCTCCTTGGTTTACCTGATTACAGTGGAATTGTGGTAGAGAGTCACAGACTGTTACCAGTTCCCTACCAAGCATGTGCTGAGTCTCTCTGCCCTGCTTTTTCCAAAGCTGCAGAAGGTTGCTCGGCTGTGCACACATGCAATCCAAGTTGCAGGGGAGTTAACACTCTGGGGCAACCTCCAACCAATGGAGTATGGAAGTCGAACAATAAATGCTCCAGACTTTTCATCTTGGTGCTTTCTACATGGTTCCTCAGAGTTTCCAGCAGAATTGAGATCCAATTGCCCACAGCCAAAACTTGCTTAATAGAACATGGTTTTTGAACATTTTCCCCATCCCTATCTTATTTTCCGTATTCCTTTACTTCTGTTTTCATGGATCACTTCCAAAATAAACTTAATGAACTCAAATCTTTGCCTTATAGGCTGCTTTGAAAGAAAAAAATATTATTTAAAAAGTGTATGTAATACAGACATGTGGTATATAGAAGTATGTAGACTTCAATGTATGGAGAAAGAACAAAAAGTCTACATAGGAAAATAATAATGTTTGTCTCTGGAGGCAGACTAACAGGAGACTTTTACTTCAGATATTTTTGTATTTTTATCATTACTATTATTGATTTATATTTTAATAAACTTAAAAAGAAGGAAAAACGAAAAATATCCAGAAAAAGAGATCCTTTAATCTCTATACTAAAGATGGGAAACTAAAGGTCAGTGTATACTACAAAATTACATAATCAGAACTGTCATTTATGATTGTCCTCCTGTGACTTCCATTTCCCATGAGAATCTGGCTGATAATGACAATAGGTCTCTTCACAAAGTGTGGCCCATTCATGATCTTTATGAATTATTTTCCCTGAGAAATACAAAGTGCCTGCAGCAAAATCTGACGTTAAGGATGCAGGAAAGCCACGGGGCATAATGAAGAGATCTAAACGGGTTATTATCAATTTGCCATGCAGCTAAGTCAGTTTTCTGCTTCTCCTCCTACTGCATTTTGAAGTTCACACTAGAATCATAAAGTCTGAATTTTACTACTTCTGAGGTAAGTAAGAGAATTTTAAGAGTTCAAGCCCCATATTTCTGCACAATGCTAATAGATCAATGGCTTAATTACTGTACACACTGAATAATGTGCTTCTAGAAAAATGTTAACAGATTTTTTAAAATTAGCAATCTAGTATCTCTGGTTTAAAAGACACAAATTCATATACATATGAAGGAAAATAGGATCTCATGGTTTTGTCAAAAATTTCATTTTAATGCTAGCAGTTTATAATTCATATTTTAGCACTACTTGGGGTAGAAAAAGGGACAGAAGAAGAGAAGGGAGAATGTGCTCATTACAGAAATGAATGCTTAAGGTTAATACAATTCATAGCTAAGAAAATTATACTTGCCTAGAAGTAAAGAGAAAGTGTGGCAAGAAACAAAGTAAACTACAATAACATCAAAAGAACAGTGTGAATAATGAGCAACAAGTAACTCTAGTAACAGTGACAACTCTTTATTAAGCACTTACTATGTACTGAGCACCGTGTGTTGCATTATCTTTAACACTTATATCTAGCCCCCAATGTAGGTAGTATTGTCATCACTATTTTGCAGAGGAGGCAACTAAAGCTGTGCGTGAGTAAAGGATCTACCTCAAATCACATAGCTACTAGTCAAGGTTCAGACTAAGGCAGTCACTCCAGAATGCAAACTCTTAAAGGATACCAGACTTCCACCAATAATGTAACGTGTGCTACTCCCAAAATATATGTGCCAAAATAAAATGCTATGGCTAAAATAAAAAGAAAATACGTATTATATGTGTGTAATATATATATGTGTGTGTATGTGTAATACATATGCATGTATATGTACTACAATGATTATAACTAGCTGACTTACTCTACCAGCCATAAACATTATTTACCATGAAAGAAACAAATTAGAATACACTGACTTAGACTATTAACTAAGTTTCCACAAACCCAGAATCTATCAGCATAAATGGGACAGAAACAATTCATTAATAGAAAAGGAATACCTAGATTACTTTTTTGTCTGCTTCCATTATAATACTTGAGGCAAAACTGGAAACAACTAGGTATCCTACACAAGGGGAAGGTTTCATTTACTGTACTTACATATAACAGGGAATCTTGTGCTTATTAACAATGATTCTTAAAGTTTTAATAAAAGGAAAATGGCAGTGTTACAAAGTTATGCGAGAAAAGCAGGAAAAAAATGTGTGTTGGCACATACGACTCTTGGACAGAAAAGAACTAGAAGGAAAACACATCAAATTTTTAATAATGGTTATCCATGGGTGGTGGCACCAAGAATATACTCCTTTCTTCTTTTTTCTAATTTATTTGTGGTTTCAAATTTTTTAACATACAAAGGATAAGACTTGCATTATTAGCAAAATAACTAATATCAATTCAGAGCTTATTCTACTTGTTGTTTGTTTTAGAATGACATGTAAGTGTCCTTTGCTTCTCAACACCATTGTATGACAATAAGCAAATATTTTGACCTGGTTACTTCTGCCCAGATATCTTAATTCTGGTAACTATGTGAGTATATCTACAGGATGCATTTCTAGCACTAGAATGATTAGATCAAAGGAATTACACATTTAATGTGTTTTAGACATTCCTCTAAATTTGTACAAATTTATACCTCTATCAACAATATGCAAAAGTTCCATTTTCCTCACACACTTACTATAGTAGTGTGATCCATCTTCTTAATCTTTGCCAATCTTTTTGTTGAATTCAACAGCCACCTATGCCTTCATCTCTTTGAGTCATTGAAATTCAAAGGTCATATTTTAAGACATCCTTTCCCTTTTTAATAACTTCTCAGAAATAATATGGCAGAACAAAACATGAAAAGGTATCAAAGGGTAATCAGACCCATTTAGGATTTGTGCAGGTCATGTGAGCATATACATGGAAGAAGTGTGCACAAATATGATAAGGCATTGATGCACTAAATTGGACAATCCCTTCACTGAACACTTACAATGTCTCGGCAGGTAGTATATCCTGAACAAAATGATTTGTCACTAGAGAACAGGCTCTATGCTTTTACCTCTGACATTGAGATTGGTTTTTCACTCCTCAGTTACCAGGTCTATGAAATGAAGTTAATCAGAAAAACAGCCATTCATGGGCAAAGAAGATTAAGGTAGTTTCACACTGAACATACAAGGGAGTTCTCCAAGGGAAGATGCTGTCAACAGAATTCACTATTAAAATGTGTGCTTAGTCACATGGTTGGAAGAGAGGAAGCACTGATTCCATGGAACTTATAGTAGATATATTTGATCTGCTTGACTTAAACTGAAGGCGGAAATTTGGAGGGGAGCATGAAAAGTTCAAGTTATAAAAAAGATGCAGTATGATATACAGAGAAAAGAGCATAGGATTTGAGTTACAAAAACTCATTTTACTAACTTAATCAGTTTCTAAGTCTCTCTAATCTCACTTTTCTCAGCCCTGAATGAAGCATGTTATACCAATATCACAGAGCTGCTGGCAAATTAGGTACAGACATTTGTGAAATGCCCAGAGAATGCTTAGCACATACGAGCACCCCTGAGGTAGCCCCTGGATTTCACATTAATTCATTAAAGAAATAAATCTTGCCTGACTGGAGGAAATTATTTTACAATTCATAAAGGACAGGGAAATCACCTTCTGGAAAATATCTTCAAACCATAATTTCAAAGACAACCACAAATTGGATAGAGTTGGGGGCACAAAGAAGAATGGAATTATCTTCAAGAAGTTGTTGCTCTTATTTTTTTCCAAGAAATTAAAACTATCGTCTATTATCTATGAGGGATGAAACTACACAAGATCCCCTTGTGTTTTATGACATGGGAAATATATAGCTCACTACCCAAATAATCAGACTAAGGCCCAGGAAAAAAAGATTTGCCTCAAGGCCTGTAACTGCTAATTGCTGTCATATTCATTACAGGCCAAATTTCTAAAGCAGCCCACTCAACGTTGCCTTCATCTTTTCAGAGCTATTGTTGAGAGAGAGAGAGAGAGAGAGAGAGAGAGAGAGAGAGAGAGACAGAGAGAGAGAGAGAGAGAGAGAGGGGTGTGTGTGTGTGTACATGTGTGCACATGCATCTGTGAATATCTAAATTATTTTCCACAACCTAATCCTACCTTACATGTTAAATGGGAAAAAACACAAAGTAATTTACTACGCTTGCTCTTTGTGCTTCTAGGAAGATGACAGCTAAATATTCACTCTCGTGTACATCTGTCTTCCTTCTCCTACCTGTGATCCCTACAAGGTTATGTTACCAAGTCCCATGATTTTAAATTCTATCTGTAAGTCATATGTCCAATCCTGTCCTTTTCCTTAGTCTCCAGACTCATATACGTGGTTGTCTATTCAACATTTCCACTTGGATGTCTCATAGATACTGTCCTATCCCATCCTCAACTTACTCTTTCCCAGCCGGTCTGTCTCATAAATGGTAACTTTCACCCATCTGTTGCTTAGGTCATGAAACTTGAAGTCATCCTTGACTCCTCTCTTTGATATTTCACATTCAAATAAATTGTGAAATAATTCAAATTAAAGGACTCATTAAATCTTTTAATTCTACCTCCAGAACTGTTCAGAATTTAACCATTCCTTCATATGTATACCACGGCTCATTGGTCCTAGATTATTACCATAGCCTCCTGACTGGTCTCCCTGCTTCCATCCTTGTCCACTGATGGTGCCGTTTCAGCACAGCAAATTGAATAATTCTTTTGAAACTGTAAATTTTATCCTATCACTTTTTTGCATAAAATCTACAGTGACTTTCCACCTCACTCAGAATGAAAACAGATGTCCATAAAATAATTTGCAAGACTCTGCCCTGCTCTGCTTCCTCCTTGACATCATTTCCTATTAATTTCTCCTATTTTGCTCCAGCCACTGAGGTTTCCTTGCTGCTCCTCAAACACCCCAGGCCTGTTTCTGCCTCAGGGTTTCTGCACCCTATGTTCCCTCTGCTTAGAGTCATATTTCTCCAGGAAACTACATGGCTGTCTTGCTCAGATCTTTGAAAAAAATCTTTGAAAAATATTACTTTCTCAAAGAGGCCACCCCTCACCACTTTTGTACACATACACCTTTATCTTACCCCCTTGACATGCTTTAACTTTCTCCAGAATAATGTGGTACCATATGGCTTACTGTATAGTTTTCTTATTTTGTTGACTTTCTTCCTCATGAAGGGACAAACTTCAGAAGTATAGGATATTTGCCTGCTTTGTTCATTGATGTGGCCCCAGCCCCTAGAAGAGATCCTGGCTTATAGTGGGTGCTCAATAAATATTTGTTAAAGAATAGTTTTTTGTTTTCTTTTCTTTCTTCTTTTCTTTTCTTTTTTTTTGTTTTTTGTTTTTGTTTTTGTTTTTTTTTGTTTTGTTTTTTGAGACAGAGTCTCCCTCTGTTGCCCAGGCTGAAGTACAGTGGTGCAATCTTGGCTCACTGCAACCTTTGCTTCCCAAATTTAAGCAATCCTCCCACCTCAGCCTCTGGAGTAGCTGGGACTACAGGCATGCAACACCATGCCTGGCTAATTTTTGTATTTTTTGTAGAGATGGGGTTTCACCATGTTGCCCAGGCTGGTCCTGAACTTCTAAACTTAAGTGATGTACCCACTTTGGCCTCCCTAAGTGCTGGGATTACTGGCGTGAGCTACAGCACCTGGCCCAATAACAGATTTTTAGCAAAGTTTTTCACCATAAAATGGTTCCACTACTCTCAGGACAGTATATATGCTTGGAGGAAGCAGAGACACTGTGTATCAGAATGCATTCAAGTATAAAACATGTTCTTACTCACATTTGTGGCTAGAATGTTTGAAGAGAATGTGGAGAGGCAGGACTAGAGAAGTTTCCTGGCCATAAACTAAATCAGTACGTGTATAAATATATTGTTGCTTTTCTCAGGGTATAGAAATGACCAGTGTTTTTCTAGAATGGAGCCAGCACAGGATGTAGCCAGCCAAGTGAGTAGCATACTCACAGAACCAGGAAGAAATAATTTCCTCTGGGTACTAGGCTACCTGTAGGTTTCCATTACAGACTTTTGTCTTTGACTCTGGGAATGGTATGCCAGGTAGTCTAAGAGAAGGGCACATTATGTGTCTTATCCTTCTTTTCAGTGAGAAGCAGCTTAAGGGTTTTAATCATCCTTATATGGGATCAGATGGCAAACACTGAACAAGGAGAGGGTGAATATATTCTACCAAAGTATGAAAGTGATCATTAATGAGGGGGGAAATGAAGAGAAATTTCATGCAATTGAACACGTTTCTAAAGTTTGATACTACAAGGAATATGTAATCTGTGGCATATATAATATAATATAAGCCACACTAATCAATCACTAAGAAGGTTTTGAGGAATTAATATTATCAAAATTACATCCTCACAGGGAAAATATATTAAGGTTCTCCTCAGAACCAGAACCAATAAGAGATATCTCTCTCTTTCTATCTCTGAAAAAAGAAAATGGGATTTATTATAGGAACTGACTCACATAATTATGGAAGCAAAGAAATGCAGGATATGCTGTCTGCAAGTGGAGAACCTGGGAAACTGGAGATGTATTTCATTTCTAGCCCAAAGGCCTGAGAATCTAGTGGGCGCCTGGTGTCAGTCTCAGAGTCTGAAGTTTGAACCTGAAGTTCTGATGTCCAAGAACATGAAAGGATGGATATTCCCGCTTCAGAAGGGAGCCAATTTACCCTTTCGCCATCTTTTTGTTCTATTTGGTCTCCCAGCAGGTTGTATAAAGCCTGTCCACATTGGTGAGGGCTGATCTTCTTTACTTAGTCTACTGATTTAGATGCTAATCTCTACAGGGCATCGTGGCTCATGCCTGTAATCTCAGCACTTTGGGAGTCTGAGGTGGGCAGAGTGCTGGAGCCTAGGAGTCTGAGACCAGCCTGGGCAACATGGTGAAACTCTGTCTCTACAAAAACTATAAACATTATCAGGGCATGGTAGCATGCATTGGTAGCCTGAGCTACTTGGGAGGTTGAGGTAGGAGGATCATTTGAGCCCGGGAGGCAGATATTGCAGTGAGTAGAGATTACATCATTGCACTCCAGCTTGGGAGACCCTGTCTCAAAATAATAATAATAAATAAAAATTAACAAAAATAATACCCAAATACAAATCTTTCCCAGAAACATCCTTACAGATATACCCAGAAATAATGTTTTACTAGCTATCTAAGTATCCCTTAATCCAGTCAAGGTGAGACCTAAAATTATCCAACAGAGCTAGGGATGACTTTAAATCTCATTTTGAAAAAACAGAGAACAGCTTTTTCTCTTATATAATGAGCCAAAAGAACAAATTTAGGGAGAAATGTCTGATTCTTTAAGCTGTAGGTTTTATTCGAGGGGAAAATGCTCTCCTATCATGATTAATCACATAAAGAAGAAAAAGGAGCAGCAAACTGATCACTTAAAAGCACAGTGTCTCTGTCATTTACGAGCTATCCAAAGATATATGAGCAGTTGTCATCCATTGAATTTTTAACCTCTTTAATTGTTATGCTAGTATTCACTTTCATATTGGTAAATCATGTAGTTGGTTTGCTTTATTATTTTCCTTTTCTTCAGTTACTAGCATTGACCCAGATGTTTGCTCAACCACAAAAGGCAATAGCTAATCCTCATTATAACCCTATCCAAAGTATTTACTAGGTTAAGACCAGGGTGTGCCAAAGATTAGAGTGTGTGTATGGAGCCATGGGAAGAAAGCGACCCTTGAAGGAGAAAATTGGATTCTGGCCTGGCTTTTGCCACAAGCTCATTCTGAGATCCTGGGTTAGTAGTTTGACCCCGCTTGACTCTGAAGTTTCTGCATCTGTTTACAATGGTCGGATTAGGTGGTCTCTAATGTCCCTTCAAGTTCTAAATTTCATGACTGTATCCATCAGGCAATCTCTTAGGCTGTGCTCCAAGTTTCTTGGAGGTCAAGAACATGACCCAGTTATTCATACTCAGGCCAAGTCCACAGACTCAAACCATAGAAACTCTCTTCCCAAATTTGTTCACAACAGCTGAGAGAGCCAACAAATGTGGAGAAAATCATTTCCAGGAACGGTCTAAGGAACAACATGAAAGTGGACAAAATGTCCATTTTCTTTACTACACTAGTCCCCTCTTATCTGTCGTTTCACTTTGCACAGTTTCCGTTACCTAAGGTACAGTACAATAAGATTCTTTGACAGAGGGAATGACAATGACAACTTTTATTATAGTATATTGTTGTAATTGTTCTCTTTTATTTTTCATTGTTGTTAATCTCTCATTATGCCTAATTTATAAATTAAACTTTATCACAGGTATGTGTGTATAGGAAAACACGTCGTATATATAGGGTTCAGTACTATCTGTGGTTTCAGGCATCCACTGGGGGGCTTGGAACATATCCTGTACAAATAAGGGGGGAACTACTGTATTCTATATTTAATGCCTGCAACAGTGCCTAACGCATAGTAGGTACTCAAATATTTTATGATGAACTAATGTCTATTGGCATGTACAGTAATGTCTGTATAAGCAATTATTTATACTGAAAATTTCAGAAATTAATGCATTTCCATAATGTATAGCACTGTCAGTGCCAAGTAATAAAAAGATATACAAAGAGCAGCCCGATACCTCTGAAAGCCTCCAAAGAAAATGGTAATGATTTAAACTGAATCTCAGAGGTTTAAAAACATGCGGTGAATGCATGGCCTGACAGTTAAACTGGATGAAGGGAATTCACTCAAATGAGATGGATTATGGTTTTCAGTCTCTAAACTAGCACACTATCTTTTCACTTGAAGTTGATTCTATTCCTTTCGAGGACACAGAGCTGTCACCCATAAACGTTGAGTATATTGGAAAGAGTACAGTGCCAGTCAGGCTGCCTGACCCTGAGTGCTGTGCCTGCTACTGTATAACTGTGTGACGTGTGGTAAATTACTTAAATTTTCAGAGCCTTGGCTCTCACGGATTTACTGAGAACTTCCTTATATGGCTTCTGGAGAAACACAGAAAATACATGTAGTAGTGCTAGTATAGTGCCTGAACAGAGAATACATGCAATGAAGTTTAGCTGTCATTATTACTGCTATTATTATTTGCTATTGACATAGGGGAGAAAGAGAATATTTAAATTTAGCATTCCCAATGACTATCACCCATCAAAGAAAAAGATAAGAATATACATTAATAAGGCCTGGGTTCTTTCTATTCACAAATCCAAAAAGGTAAATCAATACAAGTTCTAAAAACAGAGAGGTGAACTTTTAAAATGGAAATAGCCTAAAGGGTTTTTCTTTAAAAATTATTGTATGTGTAGCAACCAGGTTTGAATGGGTAATACCAGTTGCTCACATGAATCATCTCCTTCCATTTGATTCATTTCCATTTCACAAGAAAGTTACGAATGTAATCTGAAACATGGTAACGTGTTTTTTTCCTCAAGTGTCTTTCAGCTATTCCTTCACTTGACTGACCCTGTATCCACTCTACTTCCTTTTAATATGTTTTATGACTGATAAAATATCAAAAAGACTTTTGTGCAAGATAATGCTTTATCTCTATGATTATATATAATTATAGCTTTCTTAGAGAAAGAATTAAATATAAATATAGACTTTTTCCATTATCCACAGGCAGTTTATTTAAAAGTTAGGTTTCTAAATGTGCATTAAATAGACATTTGCATTCAAATGTAAGTAAAAAGTACTTCAGGGACAAACATAAATGATTCTGGATAAATCATTATTTTAGTTTATGTTGGACACCATTGCCCTCCATTGTAGATAATTAAATTGGCAGCATCAGCGAGTACTGATAATGAAGGCAATCATTCTTTAAAATCTTAAATCAGAGAGAAGAAGTTTTTTAAAAGACAAAAATTCATAAGGCCATACACATAACTCAAAAACTATAAAAGCTTCTTCGTTACACTAAAGCCAACATATTTCTCACAAAACAGAATGTACTCTTTTCATTTTCTCCAATATCATCAGGAGCTGATACTTGATCCCAAGTGAAAAGATGGAGGCTTGGGACCTTTCTTAGACTTATTCACAGAACATTTCTGCCTTTTAATGTCAATCATGAAGTTGCTGGCATTGCTAACAAGAGCTACCAAAGATAAAGCAGGGTCACAATCCTCCAAGGTGACTGTAATTGCACACAATCAAGTACAAGAATTCTAAGTGAGACCAATTACTCGTTGGCTGCAGGTTGGTTTCCTTGGGAAGCCAACCCTGAGACAGAGTTTAGAGGGTGTCATGTGTATTAAGGAGAGGTTTTGGGGTCATCGCCTGTGAAAGGGAATGTAAGGAAGCAGGAGTGAACAAAGGGAGAACACAAGCTGTGACGCAGGTCGTACTTCCGCAGGCCCCAGTGGGAGCTAGAGTGGTCCTTAATTGAACTGAGTTGGGCTGAGAGGGTCAGGCATAAAATACAATCACACTGATCAGTTGTTGGATGTGGCCTACCCCATGAAAGGCGTGACCTTGGGTCAACCAGCTTTCTGTAGCTGAGGAAATTCCCTTAGGGATTGACAGTTGTCTGTCAATAGCCCTCCCAGGAGCTGAGACAACAAGTTCTTCACCGAAGGGATGTTGGGATGGCATGTCAGTGTCACACATCCTTTAATACTTCCAAAGTTACATAGTCCTCTTATGATGATTCCTAATAGATCTACCAGAAACAGGTGTAGGGAGCCCACCCATAGTCTCTGCTTCCCATCAGAGACGACTGAATTGAAGTCACCCACTTCAGTGCCGATAAGCAGTAGCCTCTGCTGGAATCACCCCAATCCCTGGTGACTTCTCTTAGCATCTTGGGTGGGGTATCAAATCCAGGAAATGACAATGAAAAAGAAACTAAGTTTGCACAGCTTTTAATACTTCAGCAAAGAAAACAATTTGCTTCTTACATGATCTAATTCTAAGTCTGTAGGAATTACACTATTTATTATTTTATTTTCCCAAAGGGAACATCTGCAGCAGTCAATAACTTGGGGTAATTCTTAATTTTCTTGCCTACATTTAGAGCCAAAAGTAACCAGGTCCCTGAAATGGTGGCTACTTTATCTTTCAAGATATAGGCCAGTGACTATTTAACCACATAATCAGCATGCTTCTAAACTTTTCATCTGATATTTAAATGAAAACAAGAGATAATCAGTACTGAAAGTCATCTTCAATCTGTTATCTTGCCTCTTCAATTCTAAAGCAAGGTTGTTTGGAAATTGGTCTTGTAGAAGGTACCATCTGAGAGTGTCAAGTGTTAAATAACTAAATACAAAAATAGCATATATCGCTGTCAATCAGTAGGGGCTTTCATTTGCTTTTTGTTGCAAAAGGCATGATACTCTCCAAACGGAAGGTGCAATCAGCCCTCGGCAGGACTACCACCAGTAACCAGTAATGTTTGACTCTGTCACACTTGAGGGCCATCCCACAGGCTGAGCCAATCACTTGATGTTCAATGAAACTTAACAATAAAACACACCACAATAAAAGTGTCCACTGAAAACATCACAACATATAACTATAAGCTGTTCCATATTTTGTAGGCTTTCTAAAATGAAAAACCTTGACCTGTCTTTTCTCAAATGGGCTTACTGGCATTTGATAGTCTTTCCATGCCTACTCTCGTTTGGCAAGAAACACAGTAAGAAATTGTCCCATGACAGAGAGAAATGGCAGGAGATCATAAAATAAAAGTGTCTTTGATTTCTGTAAACATGAATTGTGTCTAGCTTGGCCTTATGTGGTTTTGAAAGGATAGACAAAGAAAAAGCAAGGCATACTTTTTCCTTCTGGGAAAGATAGAAAAACTGTCAGCTTTTTTTGTGTGTGCAAAAGAATTATTTGGTAGTTTTTCTTGTTAGATGTTTCGTTTGTTTTTACAGTAAAGACGGTGAAAACTCATTGCTACACTTAAGAAAAATCATGTTAACATGGAACCGTATTTTCAAAATAAACAGGTCTGGAAAATATAGCTCTTAAAACAGCAATGGAATATCATTAATCCCCAATTTTACATCTAAATGTTCTAGCTATAAGGGTGAATGTGTTTATTAACCCAATGAGTAAAATCTACCCAGGCACAAAAGTAGACTGATTTATTTCAAACATCTTAATTCACTTCTCTCAATAATAATCTGTAAAAGAGAAACTAAATAGGCATTGCCATAATCTGTCTAAAGTGCACATGATAAAATTGTATAGTTATTTGGGAGACAGAAATATTAACAGAAAGGAAGATTCTCCAGATGTGAAAAAGTCATCTTTTATGAAAGACATTAATTTCAAGCAGTTTCTTCATGTCTCTTAGATTTGTTAACCCACACAAAGGAAGAGACAATTAATGTATACATCCCATTTGAATTTGAAAAGTACAAAGCTCACCCCTCTCCATTCATTTGCCATCTTAAAAGGAGGCAACAGTGATCTCTCTAAGATCTCAGGATTGTGTCAAGAACATGTAAGTAGCAAACCATCTTTTAAAAAACTCTGCATTTCCTTTCCTTCCACCTCAAGAAAATGGATGGAAGATATCTTTGGGGACTTCAGTTCTCGTAACACCATATTCTATTCTTAGGGAAACTTGGAAAAGCAATAATAAAAATATCCTGTGCACAAAGGTTTCTGGGAAAAATGCTGTGGTTTTGCTAAGGCATTCTTCTGTCACATAGAAAATGTTTAAATGATGGTGATGGACTTCATGAACATCGTTTTCATTTACGGCTTTATCCCTGAAGATCTGCAAAATGTTTCAAGATGTCACTCGTTCTCCCTGAAGAGTTTCTTGTGGGAGAGTGGTGTAGTGGGGTACATGTTTTCATACTATGAGTTCTGCCAAATCCTGAGTCTAAGCTTCACTGAAAGCGATCCTTGGAGATGTCTTTGGTAGACAGCTCTCCCCTCTTCACCTCCTACTCCAGTGCTGTCTGTGAAATAAACAATGCAGCAGAGCAATTGAGCCTGCTTGGATCTGGAAGTCTTGATTATGTGTCACTTTTGATTGATATCACGACAATATCATAGCCCTCCTTGCAGAGCAGAGAAAATCAGGGTTATAGGTGCTTAATTTTCAGAGATTTTATTGGAGGGAGGGAACTACAAGTATCAATGCAAGAAATTATAACACTGGAATTATTCTATAGAAAGCAAGTAATTATGAATGTCAGGACTAAAATGCCTTTGTGAAAGGGATTTTCATGACAAATGTAGGCAAATGGCAGATTCTCTTCCTGACATCAAGTGGCAGTGTTCTTACATCTAATGGCATATGCTTCCTTTCTGCCAGGGACCAATTATTCTGTCACAACAGACTGGAAGCCTTCAGCAGGTGACATCATGTCCTTGGAGCTTCAGTGTCTCACAATTGCTAGTACCAGCTTGATGTGAATGACAGCCATGGAAGGGAAGGCAGAGCCCTTGCCGGTACACCTGCTGTTTTGTTGAATAATAAGGGAAAAGTCAGCCAATACCCTATACTCTCTTGTTTTCAGGCAGTAAACAAACCTGATATTACCACAGTTTGTTACGTGAGTAGTGACATCGACTGTATGGAGTTAGTTGCCACCTTAGTTCTTAAATTTGAATACCAATACTCATTCCTAACATTTGCACGAATTGTATATCATATATGTTATCTCAGTTTTTCTTCACCACAACCCTGTGATGTAATTATGCTATGATAATGCTTCTCTGTGAATTGAGGTTGCATGGGAGGGTATAAATACAAGAGGCGATGTGTGGGAGGATGGGCAGGTGAGTCAATGTAGGAAATAACTAAAAAATAACTCAAAAAGTAAAACCAATAAACTACAATAATTCACAACAAGAAAATAAATCTGGTGAATTATATTAATTATATTTCATTTTAAAACACATTTCCCATTTCATTATGTTTTCACTTGTTGTGCCTAAGTGTAGCACTTAAGCACTGTCTTATGCTCTGGAGGGACTTCTCAGCTCCTGGCTTCAAAGAAAAGGATGAGTTCCTATAACGTGTGATTCTCTATATTACACAAGCAAAAAGAAAGGAGGAGAAAGTTAACTTCATTTGTATTATGTGCCACTTTTATAGACCATGTTCTGGTCCAAAGGTAAATTGGAGGGTTTACTCCATATACATTTTTCTGTATCAAAGTTATATTTCAAGCTTCATATGAAACTGGATTTAAATGACACACCCTGTGGATAACAAATGCTAGAAGATCTTTCAACTCCTTACCCTGCAATGTATCTGTAATGGTTGGTAAAGTGTAATAGGATTGTTATTCACTGTGGACATAGGCGAGAAAGCTATTGTATTATTTGGTGAAACAAAAAGCCCCTAGCTAAAATCTAGGATCTCATCACATGCACGAGGGAATTGACACCAGAAAGCATTCCCCTTGGAACACCATGGGTTAACAGTTTAATTAAACCAGTGATCAGGTGACAAGAAATCTTGACAACATTATGAATTTGGAAGTAAGAACTAACCTTGCCAAGCAATGGTCAAAGCTAATAAATGCCTTGTTGGCTCTTTTCTAAAAAGTATTTTATTTTTGTGGGTAAACCTTACCAGCTTTTATGTTGAAACAAAGTTCAATAGCATTTTTTCCTGTCAAAAAAATCTGCATTCTTCCGTCAATGTTAGATTTTAAAAATCTAACAATTTTTAAAATTATTTCAATCAGAAAGTCTGAAACCAACATAGTAATTCAAAAACTAATGTCAGCATTTAAAACTAATAATGCAACTGCAGAGCTAAGGAAGAAAAATAAATAAGTGATCCGACATTGGTTGAATTCCCACTAGATGCCTGCTACTTTACACGTATTTTATCACAATAATCCTGTAAAATAGGCAGTAGTATCACCATTTTACAGATGAGGCAACAGTGACTTTGAGAGGTTAAGCCATTTGCCCAACTGGGTAGAAATGAGTTGCTTCTGTTGCTCCTGGAAAGTTGTTTTTATCTTTCAAAAATAACTAGACATTTAAATGGAAATGTGGTAAGGGCCAAAATGCATCTGTATTTCAGCACTGGAAACACTTATCCAATAAAACGTTCTTTATATACCAATCTCTTTCTGGAATACACACATGTGTTTTACTCATTTTTAAGTAACTGAAATAGAAGCAAAGATTAAATCGGGGTCCCCAACCTTTATGGCATCAGGGACCAGTTTTGTGGAGGACAATTTTTCCATGAACCTGTGCGGAGAGATGGTTTTGAAATGAGTCAAGCTCATTAAATTTATTGTGCAGTTTATTTCTATTACATTGTAATATATAATAAAATAATTATATGACTCACCCTAATGTAGAATCAGTGGGAGCCCTGAGCTTGTTTTCCTGCAACTAGACAGTCCAATCTGGGGTTGATGGAAGACAGTGACAGATCATCAGACATTAGATTCTCAGAAGGAACATACAACCTAGATCTCTTGCACGCGCAGTTCACAATAGGGTTCTCACTCCTATGAGAATCTAATGGTGCCGCTGATCTGATAGGAGGGAGTTCAGGCGATAATGTGGGTGATGGGGAGCAGTTGTAAATACAGAGGAAGCTTCATTCACTCACCCAGCACTCACCTTCAGCTGTGTGGCCCAGTGCCTACCTGTGTGGCCCATTTGTAACACAACATGTGGGGTTGGGGATCCCCGGATTAAATGAATATTTAAAGATTTTACAGGTCTTTCAGAATAAGACTGAGAATCATCAATTCTGGCTCTAAATCTTCTAAATCCATTCTATTGAGGTGAGTTTGTACCTACTTCAATGGCAATTGACTTGGTAGAAAAGGAAGGATAATAGACCATACTTTGTTATAACATGGCACTACCAGGGTAGAACTTTAAACCTATTACTTATACAAATACTCTGGGCATTGCAGAAATGTCACTACATGTGAACCTACATGTACTAAGATAGAAAGTTCTCAACCATAATTGCTCCCATCTGACACTCAGATGTTCTCCTTAAATAGCATTCGTTAAGAAGTTTCTGGCAACTGATCTCTTCAAAATGTTTTCTATAGACAATGTTTTCTTACAATTTCACTGGACTTTGAGCCAAGTTCTTCCCTGCACATTGAATTAATATATGTACATATGTCAATCAACTTCAAGCAAAAGGGTTATGCCTACTTTCTTCATCATAGTTTCCATGGAGAAGACAGTACACTCCAAAGTGAAGTGAGTGGACCCTGGAGACAAACTACAAACTTCTACAACTCCCTAGTTCTATGGCTTCAGAAGTGTAATGCAATTATGCCTGTGTTTCAATGCACTTAAATGTAAGTGAGAATTATTATAATAAACAATCACACCTAAAAGAGCTGTTTTGAAAGTTAAATAATATTTGTAATAGCTCAAAATACCATCTGCATCAGTATTAGGTACATCTAATAGCATCTAGTGCTAACATAAACACTTATAAAAGTTAGTCATCATTAACCACTCTAGGACTTCCAACAAACTTTTTAGCCTCCTATGGGCTACCAAACAATCATTTTCCAGACTGCAGTGAGTGAGCTCTTGTAATTCTGGATGCTTGCTTGTTTTTCTGTGGAGGTGATATTCACTACTTAAATCTTTTTTTTTTTTTTTTTTTGAGATGGAGTCACACTCTTATTGCCCTGGCTGGAGTGCAATCGTGCGACCTCGGTTCACTGCAACCTCTGCCTCCTGGGCTCAAGCGATTCTCCTGCCTCAATCATCCAAGTAGCTGGGATTTCAGGAGCCCACAACCACACTTGGCTAATTTTGGTATTTTTAGTAGAGACGGGGTTCCACCATGTTGGCCAGGCTGGTCTCAAACTCCTGGGAGGCCGAGGCGAGCAGAGCACTACTTAAAACTTTTAAACAATTCGTTGTTCTCAGAATTAATTTCAAGTGGTTTAGTTAGCTTAACAAAGTCCTTCAAGTTCAGGCCCTTTCTAACCTTTCCAACTTCTTCACCTTTCTCAAAAGTGCAATGTCAAATCTCCAACATATACGTATGCACATGCACACGAGCACACACACACACGCTCATAATCTCCCTCATGTATCCTCTAACCAGATTACTTGCAGCTCTCTAATTTCTCTTTTTTTAAATTCCTCTTTCCTTTTTGAACTTCTAAGCTTTCCTGGAAAATATTCCCTTCTCCTCTAACTCCCTGTTACTTTCCTTGGCTAATTATATTTTGTCTTCATTTTTCTGGAAAAAAAAATGTCTGATATATTGAGTTAGGATTCCCTCTTTTGTACCTATTCATATCTTACTATAGTATTTACCATACATGTTCTATCATTACCAATTTTCTTGCCTGTCTGATCTATTAAACTCAAAGGCCCTTGAGAGCAAGTAAAATTTGCTATTTTTACTTGCATTCCTATAGCCAGCCAGCTGAGTATTTGTATAATGATTAATTTGGGAACACGAGCCCTACAAGAGATGTAGGAAAGATGTATTCCAGGAAAATTCTGGAGCCTCATAAGCTCATGTTCTACAACCTGCCTCAATGGAAAGGATTCAGACCCAACACAGTTTGGCGTTAATTCTGCAACATATGGAAGACAGTGAAAAAGAACTCCATACTATTCCTGTCTTGACTAATAAATCACTCTCTAGCTCATCACAGCAAAGAGCCACCATATTTTGATGTTTAACTGTAACACATCTATAATAGATCTAGTGGCAGATACTGAAAAGTGAGAGAAAAGTGTTCCTGGAATCAAAGGATTCAGAAAAAAAAATGATATCCAGAGGTCACACAGTCCAGTATTCTGACTTTATTTGGGATGTGGCTAAAATAGCCTAAACCGAGTATCTACCTTAGAAAGTCTCTTAGAGAGTTCAATAAATATAACTACTAGAGTGCCAACGCACATAATTTAAATACGACAAATTCAGTACCTTTGGTCAGTCTTAAAGGAAGTAAAATAAAATACTAGGCCATCATCATCCTTTATACCCCTGCTATTTGAGGTTTTGTCCAAGGATAACTGGCATTGGCTTTCCTGTCCTGCCTCAGACCTACTGAATCAAAATCAGAAGGAATTTACACAGATAGGTAATGTAGGTACATGTGCACTGTGGTTTACTGTACAAATCAGTATATCTTCCCTTATATGTAATATAGCAATATGTATGGGGGTGTAATATGTCTGTACATTATGGATAAGTGGTCAATTATAATATTACCATACTATGCAGACACTAAAATCATGTTTTTAGAGGGGAAAAATGTTTTTGACATAGGTAATACTTATATCACAATGTTAACTGAGGAAAAAAAGGCTACATGAGTTACATACATCCTAATCTACGCTTTTAGAGTTTTGAGTATGTGCGTATACAACAAAAGCTGGAAAGAAAGAGTTAGAAATAATTATCTCTGTATGGTAAGATTATAGTTTTCATTTTCATTTTTGCAGATTCTGAATTTTAGCCATTAGAAAATAGCTCCACAGGACAGGCATGGTGGCTCACACCTGTAATCCCAGCACTTAGGGGGGCTGAGACACGTGGATCACCTGAGTTCAGGAGTTTGAGACAAGCCTGGCCAAGTGCAACCCTGTCTCTACTTTAAAATTCAAAAATTAGCTGGGTGTGGCACCATGTGCCTGTAGTTACAGCTAATTGGGAGGCTGAGGCAGGAGAATTGCCTGAACTTGGAAAGCTGAGGTTGCAGTGAGCTGAGATCATGACACTGCACTCCAGCTTGGGCAACAGAGTGGTACTTCGTCTCAAAAAAAAAAAAAAAAAAAAAAAAAAGAAAATAGCTCTACATTTGAAACCAAAATGTACTTATTGAAAGATTCTTTGCGTATGCTTAAGGCTCTTCACTAGGATAGTATTTCATAACAAATATCTGGAAGAAGAGCCAATTGCTTATCAATTGGGAAATGATTTATTAAACTGTGAAGTATTCACAAAATGGAACTTTATGCATTTCTCAAAAATGAATAGAAAATGTTTACATTCATTATTATAAAGGAGCACCAGGATATGTTGTTATGTGGAGAAAGCTGGGTGAATAAAACTGTGAATAGTATGCTACCATTAGTCTAATAAATGGTGATAAATATTTTAAAATACTCTTTAATATGGTAATATTAATTATATACATTTTTCTTACAACAAAAAATGTCTAATTACATCCAATGGGTCAAAACACTAATTAAAAATAAGCTCTATAAATTATGCAAAATGTCCTTTCCTTAATAAACATTAAGAATGGCATAGTCCACACAGAGTCCTTCCAAAATTTTCAATACTTTTAAAAAAGCAAATGAGAAGACTTGGGAGATGGTAACAATATATGATTGTACTCACTTGTCCTTCACATTTTGGGAGATATGCCCAAATTCTTTTCATGCTTATTTTATTATGAAACACTATTCCATTGAATCCCCCATCTTGACCCACCATCCATAAAAATAGGCATATTTGAATGAGTAAATGGAGTGTTGAGAAGTCAAGATTCCTCCAAAGACTGTATTTCTCCATTTACTACTTTCATGGCAATGTCTGTGATATCCTGGCTATAGAATTTACATGAGAAAAAAATAATCTGGTTTACAACACATTCAGACACAAACTGCTCCAGTTTTATTATTCCAATAAAAGCAAAGGATTGTTGATTCTCTGTTTTCCTCTCTCACCAGGGACTACATTTTGCTATGGCTGCATTTGCTGTGTATGTAGAATTCTGTGCATTACTCAGAACTTTCCGGACTCTTATAAATTGAAGTCCTGTGGCCATAAATAGAATAACAGTAGTCTGAAGAAGGAGCATTAATTTCACCAGAATGTAGGCACAACTACAAGCCTGTCTCTTCAGGGAGCTCACATAAAATGAAGCACCAAGTATGAAGATTTCTGTGTTGCTTTTCCTCCTTAGTTTCTAACACTGAGGTGCACGTGGAATATGTCAGAGGAATAATGATTATCAGCAGTATAACAAAAGGACAGAAGTTGGTAGAATCCACAAATGAATGCACTACTAAGCATATCAGGCAGGAGAGTACTTAAAGTTTTTGTATACAGATTAAGCAACTCTAAATAAAAATCTGAAATCCGCAATGCTCCAAAATCAGAAATTTTTTGAGTGCTAAAATGATGCACAATTGCAAAATTCCACATCTGATCTTATGTGATGGGTCATGGAAAAAAACAGTCAAAACTTTGTTTCATGCACAAAATTATTTTCAAATATTGTATAAAATTACCTTCAGATTATATATATAAGGTATATATGAAACCTAAACTCTGTGTTTAGACATGGGTCCCATACCCAGAATATCTCATTGTGTATATGCAAATATTCAAAAATCCAAAGAAATTCAAAATCTGAAACACTTCTGGTCCCAAGAAGTTTGGATAAGATATATTCAAATTGTAATAAATTTCTTCCTTTGAAAAGCAGAATGTTAGATTAAAATAAACTCCTGTCAGTTCATGAATAACATTGGTAAACAAGGTAACTCAGATAGGTGGATTAAACAATGGAAAGAAAAGTAACCTGGGTGAAGTTCTGGCCAGGTTCCCCCAAAGTTTCAGAGAGATGGACAAGCATGTAAGTACAATGATAAATAGGATTGTGCAAATGGGCTCATTAAGAAGCAAGTGTGCAAAGATTAATGGTTTTGAGGAAGTTGTCTAAAACTACATTTGTTTCAATAGCAAATTTTAATACAAACCCATTGTATCGTTAACAATATATGTTCAGGAAGAGTCTCATTAAAATTTTCCCAAACTTAGATCCATATTACTGTATAAGAAATAAAAATAAATGCTTTTCGTGCCTGTTTATATTCTCTTGTCCTTACCATGCTGAGTACCCAGGCCCTGCATTTCTTTATGTAAGAACTCCTCTGGCTGGATAATCTCTGTTGTCCTCCTTTGTAGCAAGTTAGAAGTTTTGGAGAAATAGTAAATACTAGGGGTACCTACAACAATTAAAAATTAAAAAAAAAAAAAAAAAAACAAATGACCAGGGGAGACATTTTACTAGTTAGTCGGGGGTTGGTGTGTAACTAAGCTAGCTCCCTCACCCCTTGTGTGTGATGACTCTAAGAAGTGTAAATTACATTTCTTCTTGGAGTTACCCCAGGGGATTGACCTCCAGTCACCCACAGTGATAGTTGAATTAATAAGGTACCCTTGTCCCAATCCCCATCTACCAGTGTTGTTCCTTCACATGCTCCTGAACCTCCCCAGAAGCCTCCGCTCCTTGGGGAGCAAGAGCTAAAACAGAAATTATCATCAACTCACAAATAGTATGAAATAATCAATTTTATAAATATCTAACTTTTTATGTTCTGGCCTTCGTGCAGAAAAGAGGAGTCAGCAGTCATCTATGAGGCAGTGTAGCTGATATAACAAAAGACCTCTCCTTTTCGGTTCTTGTACAGGGTGTGACATTGCTACTCAAGGGTCTTTCAGCAACACATGCTTCATTGGTGAGGAATGACATTACCTTTCTTGAATAAAAGATAAATTTAGTATAAATGATCATTATTAATTAGCTTGCAATAATAATGGCAGGTACCATTTATTCAGCACTTACTATGTTCTGCGTTGTGTGCTAAGTGCATTTATCTTACCTCTGAGATAGGCACTATAATCTGTATTATAATCAGGTACTAGAATCAGGAAATATAATCCCCAGTTTAAAGATGAAAAAAAACTGAGAGCCTAACTCACGTGAAGTCACATTGCTAGTAAGGGGCAGATCTGGGCTTGGAAGCCAGGATTGCTTGAATTGGATGCCTGTGAGTGTCCATAATTAAGTGTCACCATCCATCATTGTTAGAAAGATCAGGATCCTAAGGGAGTTAACAGAAGACATGGAGAGTTTTTAAAATGTCAATGCCTAGGGGATCTTTACTGACGGCAAGAAGGAGGAAAGAAACATTGAAATCCTAGAGCCTGGTCTTGGTTTAGTGACCTCTCTGACGTTACACTTTGTCCCTTGGCCATCTCACTGCTCCATTTGACCAGTTCAATCAACAGAGGAATGAAAAAGAAATAAAAATCAACTTGGAAATCAGCACAACGTTTACTGTGGGAACTGGTTTACATTTTTGGCTAAAATTAAGCTTGGGATTGTTTGTGAAACTCAATGAAGCAAGAGTTGGCAGTGTGTATAGGCAGAGTGTGTTCTCCCATGCTGTCCACACACGATTTCCTAACAATCAAAAGAAAATGCTTTATCTGTTAGTAAAAGTTAGCAAAGTTTCATAACTTCCTGTAATTACTACTCTGAGAGTTCACAATGGTTATTTTTTTCACATGAAATTGTTAAACGAGGGCTGCCCGAGATTTCACTTAAAATTTTGCAATTGGAAGAATAAAAGGGGAAAAATGGGAAGTCAACAGAATAACAACTCTAGAAGTGAAGAACTAATATTTAAAGAGTGAAAATAATAATCAAAAGTAGGATCTATATATTGACTAAAAGGCCCCTCCTCAGCAAACATAGGAATACATACTCTACACAGAGTTCTAAGAAGTTCACAGTGAGCTTACATTTGTGGAATGCCTACCACGTCTTCATCCAATTGTCCATTATTATTACATTTAACCTTTCTAGGAATCCAGTAGCATTAGTATCACTAATCCTTTCTTATTAATAAAGAAAAAGTCACGAAACCTGAATTCATACCATTTTGAAACTCATTGGTTTGTTTTATTTATGCTTTCTTATACTAAACCTTTGCAAAACTAGGCAAGAATTCATTGCTTCTATAAAGTATGTGAGATCCTAATAGGAACAAACTGCTACAGTAGTAGTAAGAGTAAAACTCCAAAGGGACTTGGAATTTTTCACGTTATTTGAGCAAAAGCGTTGTTTAAAAAAAATGGCCAAACGTGCTTTCAAAATGAGAAGGTGAGTAACCCAGCAGTGGGCAATGAGAGACTCTCACCAGCCTGTAAGAGCAGTGATAAATAGCAGACATTGCTTAGCTGTTACGAATAACCACATCAGGAATGTTTCTGCTTAGGCTCCTGTGCCTGACGATTGTTATATGAATATACAATAATCTGCCTTGTATTTTTTTTTAATTTGCATGCATCTTTTTACTTTGCTAGATTTTAAAATGTAGGGCTGGGGTGGGAGGTAGGTAAGAACAGTTTTTTGTTTGTTTTTTAAAAATTTTTTTATGCTTCCTCCTCTTCAACCACAACATTTAGGACAGTCACTTGCAGAGAAAATGTGTTTAAAATATAATTGAACTCCAACTATATGCAAATCCTGAAATACCTGGAAATTCAGAAACTACCTATATTAATTGGAATTCAAAAAAAATCAAGCAGGAAATTACTGCGACCACCTACATCCATATATGGGTTTACAAACTGTTAGTCGTTGCTAACAGCGAATCCCAAATAACCCAGAACAGAGTAACTCTTGCTAACTAGTTCTACAGTAATAACTTTTCAAAGAATAAGAGTAAGACAGCCCTATGAAATATTTTTAAAGCAGATTTTTCCTTATGATGAACAATTGTAAAAGGTTTATCTTTCTACAATAGGACGTGTTCCTCTCAAAACAGTAGAGAAATTTGTTATATAGCCAAAGGCTTCCATGAATGATTTTGGGGATGTGAGTTGGAAATAAAAGAGAAATATAGTTCCAAATTTGGGTGAAAATGTATGTGACAAAAAGATGACAGAATCTATCAAAATGTAATGAAAAACAGGTATCAGAAGCAGAAGCAACTAATACAGCCATGGCCACCCCCTTGCACACCCCCTTCCCTCAACACACAAACCTGCCTCACTCTCCAGAGGCTGTCTTGGCTGACACAGAGGATGCATTCCGTACATGTTTCAAATACCAAAGATCAAGAAGCAAATCCGAATGTTCACTGCATAAGTGTTCCTGTCATTCTGTGGTATTTTGAAGAAACCACTGTGAAGCAACTTGATTCAACTATTGCTTTAAAACTCAAACACTGGTCATGTTGACACTGTCTACAGTAATCAGTGTCTGATAAATAATGGATAAACATTTTACTATTTGCTTTTAAAGAACAAAACAAGAATAGTATTTCCAATCTAGCTAAGAGGGGACAAACAGAAAAGATAAAGAATTCAAAGTTTTGTCTTAGGACGAACAAAAATAAATTTGAAATTATTGATCAAATCATTGAAATTATTATTATGTACAGCTTCAGTCTCGACCTAGTTCACTGATGTTACCCATTTCTCTACCAAGAAGGGCACATTTATAAAACTGAAGAATGACTGTATAAATAAAGTATGTTAAGCTTTCTTACATGCTAATTTTAATCTTTGCAATAATCTTGTGAAGTAACATGACTTATTTTACAAATAAGTAAATTGAAACACAAGAAAACTAAGTCATTTACCCAAGATCGTAGTCAATAAATGAATCTGGACCCTAAATCAATGGAAATAAATTGGCACGCTTTTCCCATCCTCCAGTTTATAGGATACCTATTTGCCCATGATTTGGGCTGTTTATTAGATATAAGACATCCTCAGAGGCTTCCATGTATGTATATGCATTCAATAAATGACATTATTCCTCAAGCGTGTGGGCGATCTTAATGACATGGCCCTGAGGTAAGAACCAGATGTCCCTGATGTTGTTTATAGCTACCCCCACGAGTTATGGGCCCGGGGCGAGGAGAGTAGCACTCTTGTGCGGGATATTGATTTCATGGAGGATGGTGAACAGGGGACACCCAACTGACGGGAATATCCATATTGTCGAGGGTTGTTTGGGCGTGCTCGGCTGTAATGTGCCATGTCCGACAAAGGGTAGAATGTACTATGTACGTTGGTGGACTTCTTAGGTTAGTTGATATTCTAGTGGACTGTGTTGTGAACTTTGGATGCTTGAACAGTATGTGTTACAGTTGAATGGTTCTAATAGGGTTCTTGCTTATAAGCATGCTCCGGGAGAATTTCTGGTAAATATGTAATTGCATGTCCTATGGACGGTAAAGCACTTATAGTACTATATAATATTCATGCTGACTAGCAGTAACGCACGAATTACATATGGGCATGAAACCACCTCAAAATATCTTTCTAACTATCCAGAGAAAATGATATTCATGAGTTTGAGGTCTATGTATTAGTCTGAAGTTGCTCTGTACAGCATCGCACATCACAATTACGCATTTTCAAGGAATGTTTTCTGATGGGTATTTGTCTTTAATTCATTCTAAAATTTGGGAAAAAATGAAAAGAAGAGTATTGTATTGTTATCAGATATCATAATGTTGGTTTGCCATAGAGAAAAGTATCTCCGTAAAAGACCACTTTAGTCTCCATGTAAATTATGCAGAAGTATCTTAGCCATTAAACAGAATAAGTTATAGTATAAGCTTCTGGAAATATAAACCTAGACATATAAATCAGGATGTCTAGTCAGTGATTTAAAAAAATATTTGGTACAGTGTTCATGTAAAGGATCTGTCCATGCCAAAACATGCATGAGCACAACATACATTTTTTAAAGCAAATACAAGTACTAAACTTAAACACTAATCACCCTAAAGAAAAGAGAGCATAATTATATATGTAACTTATAATTACGCTTAATGTTATGTACTCTGCTTTATAAAAGACCTATCTTAACTGTCAGCCCTTTCGGACTTAGCAGTATACTCATTACTATCATGCAGGAACAATATAGCTATTCACATTTGCGATGTGCTTTGCAAGAATATTATTAGGTGGTCTGGTAAAGGATTGCAGAAAGATATTATGAAACAGTTTCCTCTCCTTCTGTTTCTCCCTTGAAGTGAGACCTGAGGCTATGGATCATGAGGATAGATGATGGGAGAGAAAATGATAGAAAGGGAATCTGAGAAAATGATGGGAAGAGGAAAACACACAGTCAGTTTTTTTGATTAGGTTATCAAATAAAGTCTCAATGTAAAATTTACAAGAAAATCTCTAGATCACTCCACTTTTTCTACTGTTCTGTTGTTCCATTTTTAATGTGAGCAAGTCAGGTCACTCAAGCATATTCAAGTTCAACTCACTAAAGCGTAATAAAGCTTAATGTTATACTTCATTATAAACGGGGCTCAAAACAATGAATACTGGCAAGCTAAAATTATACCTCTTTAAGTCTTAGAAGCTTAGCTAAATGGTTATATATGCAATATCAAGTTAAAATGGAATCATGAGGCATCTAAAAAATATAGAGGTCGGGTGCGGTGGCTCACACCTGTAATCCTAGAACTTTGGGAGGCTGAGGCGAGTGGATCACCTGAGGTTAGGAGTTCGAGACCACCCTGTCCAACATGGTGAAACCATGTCTCTACTAAAAACACAAACATTAGCTTGGCATGGTGGCAGGCATCTGTAATCCCAGCTACTTGGAAAGCTGAGGCAGGAGAATTGCTTGAACCCAGGAGGCAGAGGTTACAGTGAGCCAAGATCGTGCCATTGCACTCCAGCCTGGGCGACAGACAGCCTGGGCGTGTGTGTATACATATATATATATATATATATATACACACACACACACACACATATATATATACACACACACATACATACACACACATACACACACACACACACAAACACACACACACACAGACGGGGAGAGAGAGAGAGAGAGAGAGAGAGAGAGAGGAGAGAGAGAGAGACAGAGAGAGAGAGAAGGGTCACACAAAAATAAGATTTATACTTAACTTGTTTGATTGCTACCAGTGTTATATTTGAAGGCTATCCATGTAAACTATTGGGAGCAAATCCACATTGTTATGTGTCACAGAGAAGATGGCATCTAGAGAAGGAAACGTGCTCTTTATTTTCGGTGCTTTTTTTTCCATAAGATTTAACTCTAGGGCAGAATTATGAGTCTCTGTCAGAGAAACCAAGCAAAAATAAAAATTTAACCTGGTGCTTGTACATCTTACATGACAGATGAAAGAAGACTCAATAAATCATAAGTGTCATGAATTAAGTCATTTTGTTTTATTTTATTTTTTCCTTTGGGGCATTTCTGTGGGACTTCTTGACTTTTCTTTCTAAGATGAGTAGAAATGAGGCATGCACTAAACAAATGATTGGCTATTACAAAGAACCACTTTATTGGTGTTGACAGAAACCCACGAACAAGTCATGAAAAGAGAAGTAACAAGAGCATGTGCTATTATTTCTTAATAGTAGAGCAGAGAAAGGTCACTTTCAAGCCATATTTTGGGTCAATCTTATCAGGAAAAAAAGTTATTCCTCAGGTCAAGGGCAGGTATTTTGGAAAAAGGTACAGAACCTATAATTATTTAGTCAATTTTCTTCTTGATGTTTTGTGGCCTAGAAGATTTAGTACAAATAGAAGAGAAAACTGTTGCTCTGCAAAATACTTAAAAGCACTTGTACCTCAAGATTAATACTCTGTTCTCCCACAGTTTGATGAAAGTGTCAATACAAGACTGCAATGTCAAAATACGACTAGCATATTTATCTAATCTCTTGCTTCCTGCAATTCCATGGAGTTAAACTTGCTGAAAACCATAAGATAAAAGAACTCCCTCTAGTAGATTATATTTTCTAGGTGTACCTAATCTTCTAAACATGTATTAACCTTGCTAAAACATTGCACACAAAGAATGTAAAAACCCTTTTAAACGCATGCCAATTATGAAATCTAAAATATATTCCCATTCTGTTGCACTGAGACATGAGACAGATTTTCAGTTCAGTGAGTTAAACTGATAGAAAAATTCCTAAAATAACATCCTTTTGTAGATGATAAGTTAACACTAGTCCAAATAAATTGCAGCAAAAATCAGAAAAGGAAAAGTAGGAGTTTGTGACAGAGCACAAAGTTCAAACTGTTTAGGCAAAACAAAAACGGAAAACTAAAATACTGGTATGGAAAGCACAGAACTTGAAAGAGAATTCTGGGCCTCTACAATTTTAGATAAGTATACTAACTAATAACAATTATTTTCAAAACTCTTGGCAACATGCACACAGAGATTCAATTGAGCACTTGAATATTGTCAAAACGGAGCCATGAAAACATATAACCAATTTCAAAGATATCGCAAAGAAACATAATTAATTGATTAGAGAGTCCTGGGAGGTGAAGAACAATTTGAACCAATTATAACAGAAAAATTTAATAATATACGTATGTCATTTGTTTTTCACTTTTTTGAGACAGGGTCTCATTCTGGCACGAACACAGCTCACTGCAGCCTCAAACTCCTGGGCTCAAGCAATCCTCCTTCTTCAACTTCCCAAGTACCTGGAACCACAGGCACATGCCACCATGCCCAGCTAATTTTTGAAATTTTTGTAGAGACAAGATCTCACCATGTTGCCTAGGCTGGTCTTGAACTCCTGGGCTCAAGCAATCCTCCTACTTCAGGTTCCAAAATGCTGTGATTATAGGCATGAGCCACCACTCCTGGCCAGATATATCATTTTACTTTCTCTCAAAAAGCTCTATCAATCTCTTATAAATATAATTTATATTAATCTATATACTGTGAGAGAGGTGATTAATAAAATGTACACTTTTCACATATATCAGAAAATCAATACCTTAAGCAATGTCCCCTTTCTTTTGGTTAGTCAGTAGCTAGATTATGAAAGAAACAGTAATAGCATCTCTCTTTCTTTCACTTTTTTTTCTTTTTTTTCAGTACAGATAGGATCTTGTTATGTTGCTGAATCTGATCTCAAACTCCTGGGCTTAAGTGAACCTTATACCTCAGTCTCCCAAAGTGTTGGGATTACTTGCATGAGCCACTGCTCCTGGCTATACCTCTCTTTCAAAACATTTTTATAAAGATGTAAAATATAGATGCAAGGCAGAGATTTCTTTGTAATAAAAGTTATTTTTGTGTCTTTCTTAGACTAATAACTGAGAAAAAATAATTTGCATAGTGCTTCCTTACAAAATAAGCCTTCTAATTAATCAGTACATGTAAACAAATTATATCTAGGGCTTTATTTTGCAGGTTTAGAATAATTTTTTGTATATTTTCCACTCTGCTTCCCTGGTAAACTTTCTTTAATAAAATACTGTAAAACTCACAAATTATCAACTCTTGCCATACTAGTAAAATTAAACTCCTGAGAATATCTACTGCTTTGTCAGCCCAATTTTAAATATTCAAAATGTATGTCACAAAATTAGCTTAAAACCACATTTTTTCATAAGTTCATTCATGTACTTTAAAAAATGTTTAAAGAAAAAGAATTTTAATAATTTTTATTTAATTCTTTATGGGCATGGGGAGCACAAAATTAATGACAGAAAAAAGATGTAGACCTTTTTATAAAATTATGAAGTTTGCTTTATTTTAAGGCAAGGATAATATCTGAGAAGGATTATAATAAATACGTTTAAATTTCTAAAGCAGTTTATCTTAAAAAAAAAAATACTTTGACCAAATATACAAGCTATAAAGGAAGCAAGAAGACAATATCTATATCTATATCTCCAGGTATTTTTTAAATGATTAGCTCTAGGAATTTTGGTACAGGTTTAGTAGATAACAGAGTTGTGAAGCTGTCCTATGCAAAGGTCAAATCATAATATCTTCACAAATTCCCACCTCTCTGATTTCCTTTTTAAGAAAAAATCTCTCCATCAGTCTTCATCAAGAAATATCCTGGGCCTGGCACAGTGGCTCACGCCCGTAATCCCAGCACTTTGGGAGGCCGAGGTGGGTGGATCACGAGGTCAGGAGTTCGAGATCAGCCTGGCCAACATAGTGAAACCCTGTCTCTACTAAAAATACAAAAAGTAGCTTGGTGTGGTGGCACGCGCTTGTAGTCCCAGCTACTTAGGAGGCTGAGGCGGGAGAATTGCTTGAACCCGGGAGGCAGAGGTTGCAGTGAGCTGAGACCACACCACTGCACTCCAGCTTGGTGACACAGTAAGACTCCATTTCAAAAAAATAAAAAATAAAAAACAAAATAAAATAAAATAAATCCTGTAACTTTTTGTGCCTGATGTGACTATATTAATCAAAATGAAAAACAAATTTATATACTAAACCAGAGGTTAAATTCACAATGTGGGATCTGCCCTCTTCCAGAAAGATGTAGATGATAGGAGTGTATGAAGTCTTTAGAAGGATTACCGTTTGTGGATAGAAAATGTCCCCTCTCTTTGCCCTCTTCTACAATGACAAAAGAACTATTAACAAGAATGCATTAAGCTCTTCAACTTGCAGTAAGAATTTTTTTGGAATCACTGCAAAGGCAAATAATCTCTCTACCCTCAAGAAAATGGGGATAGGAAATCAATGCACATAAAAGCATTTGAAGATTGGACATTGTTTCAGGATGTGGTACTGGCTAAGAATAACGAGGTAAGAGAAAAAGAAGAAAAGGCAAAGTAGGGCTGAATAACTCACCTTCATCAAGCAGAAAGATGAGAAAGCTAGCTGTTGCTTTGGGAAAAGCAATTTGCACTTGCAGTAGAGCTGGGTGAAAATAATATCAGTTTAGATGTTCCATGAAACTAACAGTAATTATTCATGCAGCTTCCTCTAGTACCACTGAAACATAATATGACTTTGGTGTCTTTTGTTGCAAGAAGTATCAAAATATCTAAAATCTGGGCATATTCTAATAAATGCAATTATCATTCTATATTCTACTACTTGATTTCAGTTCATGGGTCTAATAATCCCTTTGAAGCTGGTTGCTACAATTAATAGGTAGGATATTATTTTATTATCCCTTGTAACTTATGTCTAGCAAGTCACAATTGTGAAAATATTGG
Organism: Trachypithecus francoisi; assembly: GCF_009764315.1. NCBI lineage: Eukaryota > Metazoa > Chordata > Mammalia > Primates > Cercopithecidae > Trachypithecus > Trachypithecus francoisi. The sequence goes on along the minus strand of NW_022681453.1, from coordinate 178,351,067 downwards.
TTTCTTCTCAGCATATGGAGATGGGAAAACAGGAAAGCAAAATCTGAAGGGTCCAAATTTTTTCTTCAAATTAATGTTTTTGCTGTTATAATGTTTTACGAACATTTCCTATATGAACCAACACAGCATACCCCAAAAACCTTTGTGTCTAATTATCATTTGTTATTTTTCATTCATTTCTCAAAAGAATTAGCTTTGCTTGTCTAATGAAGGAAAAATGGGGATTAAATTGAGATAGCTTGTGTCAAATATGAAACAGATATTCTCTGCTCTACAAATCTGAACTTAATGTCTTCATGTTGAAGGAAAAAGAAATTCTGTAGATAATAATGTTTCAATGCCTAGGTAACCTTGTCAAAACTACCTAAATAACATAATACATGTTGCCTATGGACTGGATTCTTTGAGGATTCTATTGTTTTGATTATTTCAAGACAAACACATGGCTTTAAATATCAGAGACATAAGCTACATTCTAAAGGGGTTGTATTAAACAGAAACCTGGCTGTTCTGGGAACTTAGAAAAATCTTTTTATGCTTGGTGGCTTTTAAAATCACTTCTACTATCTGTAGCCATGTCCTCAGTTGACATAATTTAGAATATTTTGCATAAAAGTATAAGTGTGACCTGAAAAGGAAGGAAAAAAAACTTATCTGACTCAAAAAGAAAACACACATAAAGAAAACCCACAAAATATGCTGCACTTTCAAAATGCATGACCTCATTCTTTCCTAGTACTAGTCTGAAAGCAAAACAAAACTGATGATATACTTGTAGAGTGCAGCATCTAGCCAGTACCTGACATTTTATCTTAGAGAAGAAAGATAAGGACCACGTTTACTAAGTCTAGCAGGCCCCTTCTCCTTAAACAAAATAATGACTTTATTTCTGACAGTACTAACGCTTTGTTACACACGTAGAAATTGAAGAAAAAATAAACAATAAACTTTTTAAAAGTTATATCCTATTATTTTAGAGTTTATATGTATCAAGATAAGCAAACATAAGGAAAGACATATGAAATGTAAGCAATCATTGGTTCTTATATTTAATTAATGTCCTATTCTTTGTAATTATTTTTGTTTTTGAAATTTTTTTACAGACAGGGTTTTTCTGTGTGGTCCAGGATAGAGTGTGATCACAGCTCACTGTAATTTAGAACTCCTGCACTCAAACGACCCTCTGGCTTCAGCCTCTCTAGTAGCTGGGGCTAGTGGGGCATGCAACCACAACAAGTTTTTAAATTTTATTTTATTTTTACAGAGATGGGGTCTCTTGTGATACCCAGGCTGGTCGGTCTTGAACTCCTGGTCTCAAGCAATTCTCCTACTTCATCTTCCCCAAAATGTTGGAATTACAGGCATGAGCCACCATGCCCGGCCTATTTTTTATTTAAAATATCAGAACTGTCCATGATATGCTATCAAACCATGAATATGCACCGAGCCCTTCAGAGACACAGTAGGCCTACAAAGATCTAAGAAAATAATTTTGATATGAGGGGACTCAAGAAGACCGTATTTTTACTGAGAGACATGCAAGTAATTTAAAGTGATAGAAATATGGTTAAGATGAAGCAAGTGAAAACTCAGAGGAAAAGAACTGTTGGCCTACATTGGCCACAGAGTCTTGGTATAGAACCCCTCCTGAATATGTCCTAAAGGCAAGTTGGTACCCACCTTTTAGGCCACCTGTCTAAGGTCAAAAGTGCTTTCCACAGTAAAGTGCTTGCCTCCATCTCTAGTAATGAAGATCCAGAGAGGGAAAGCAAAGTTATACAACTTGAATTTGGGCCCACTTTGGAAGACTTGTTGGTAAATATGGGAAAACAAACATTAGAAGTCTTCCTGATTCACCCAGCTGCCAGGCACAGTGATGCTGGTGGTGGCAATGGTGCAGAAGGTGCAGGGTGAGGTAGGAGTAACTGACAGAGAGTGCACATAAACTACTGGCAGGCAAGGTACAAAGTTCTTACCAAAGTGATGATGCAGGGACGTCCTAGATATGTCCTAAAAGAATGCATTCAAGCTCTCAAACAAATATTACAGTTTCCTGCTTGCTTATGCCTATTTGTTCAAGGTTGAGTCCCATAGTTCCTGCCTATTGCTTAAGCAAGCGATTTTTTTCTAATAAGTATATACCTCTTTGTGTATCTACTTGTCTGCTCATGTCCATACCTGAGGGAAGGAGGAAACCGGAACTTATTGAGTACCAAGTAATGACTGAAGAACGGATATTCTTCACTTTTTTACAGGATGGAATAGACTCCCATGGGACAAAAAAAAGATGGACTTAGAATAGAGCTTAAATAAGCAACTTGAGTATCACATCAAATATACAAATGAAAAAAACAGAGAAACTCTTATAGAAAGTGTTAAAACTACCTCTATAAAAAAATGTTTACCGGGCAGGGCGCAGTGTCTCACGCCTGTAATCCCAGCACTTTGGGAGGCCGAGGCAGGCGGATCACCAGGTCAGGAGATCGAGACCATCCTGGCTAACACGGTGAAAACCCATCTCTACTAAAAATACCAAAAAATTAGCCTGGCGTGATGGCAGGCACCTGCAGTCCCAGCTACTCAGGAGGCTGAGGCAGGAGAATGGCGTGAACCCTGGAGGCGGAGCTTTCAGTGAGCCGAGATCGCGCCACTGCACTCCAGCCTGGGCGACAGAGCAAGACTCCGTCTCAAAACAAAACAAAACAAAACAAAAAAATCGTTTACCAGAAACTGTTTTACCACTGAAAAATATAAAACTTGTATGTACACACATACACACACCCCCATAATAAGAGGAAAGTTAAAATCTAAGAAAATGAAACAACAAAACCTGCAATACATACCAAACAGAATTCTGTTTGTGTTTACCAATAAACATACCAACGGGAAAAAAATGTTATTCTCTTAAGTACACAAAGACCATCCTCTTTAGCTCAGTGTTTGTGTGTGTGTGTGTGTGTGTGTGTGTGTGTACATAACAAACCTTACATTTTACCTGTTTGAATTTTGTGACATTCAAATTCTGAATAATATGCAATGTTAAAAAAAATGGTTTCTGATGGCAAAATAAATAGAAGGGATCAATCATATGTGAAAAGTAAAATTATATCCAAGGACTTATAAAGAAAATTTTTATCTCTATCTAGCAAACAATCAGAAAACTAACAAAACAATGCTTTCAGGGAAAAAAAAAAAAAAAACTATTCATTCCATAACTCCCTAAATAAAATTCCATACACAGTTGAATAAGTCCACTAGAGGTTATTTTTTTACCACCACAGTTGGTTTTAATTGATTCTATAAGTGATACAACCATGTGGTAAAACTTATTATATAGATAGGTACCTAAAGAAATACATCTTTCCAGAACTGTGTTTTTGAAAATCCCACTTATTTTAAAACATTGAAGTGTGTTATAATATGATGTTTTATGTTTTTCAGAGTGTCCACAAATAATAAAAACATTAAAAGTAAAAATTTAAATACGATGACTCTTGTCTTCCTAAAAGTAGGGACTGTGTTTATTTTTGAATTTTAGTTGATAGGCCTCCCAGTACAACACCATAACTTTTACAATTACTGTGCAGGGTATTATTAAGTATATCTTCTGAATGCATTGAGAAAATTCTCTGTAATGGCATAGTCAAAAGAGAAAATGAACTGTACTTATAACATATTGGTGTGAATAATTAATTGGTTTCTCACAAGAATATCCTCTGTGGCTTCTTTTGTTTATTACACCAGTCACACCTTTCCTGGACCAAGCAATTCTATTCTTAAAGAGCTACACAAATCTAGACAGGAAAAAAGATCGTAAATATATGATTGACACCAAAACCAGCAAGCCAGCAGCTCCGGGGATAGTCATTTTACAGAACTGCTTAGTCATTCCTATCCAGCCCTGTAATGTCCAAGTATCAGCTGCTGAGAAAGCATATCATGAAAAGTTAATTTGGCTCTTAAAGATAACATGCTTTTAAAAAGTGATAAGAAAGAAAAGTTGAGCTGGGTTCAGACAGACTGTCTCTGTTCCCAAGTTCCGAAAATGCACTCCCAGAAATATTTTCTGTCGCCTTATCAGCAGCAACATTCCTTAGCAATCCTGATGAAATAAAATTTTTCTTCCTTCAAGGAGGTGGTGTGTGTGTGTGCGTGTGTGTGTCTGTGTGTGTGTGTGTCCCTATATATTTCTGGCCAGGAGTTAGCATGAGACTGGGTAGAAAGCCAGTCTTATAGGCATGTCTCCTTAAACTTCACACTTTCCTAAAGTTGTTTTTTCTCTTTGCCTTCATCTGAGTCCTCTATTCCCTCCTCCCCTTTATTCCTCTCTGCTGTTGTTCAATTTGGCAGCACATTTATGGATGCAATCTTTATGAAACTTGCCATGTGAAACTCACACTCTATTCTCGGCATCCTCCCTTCTCTTGTCTACCCCCCTTGGAAAATGTGATAACTTGTGTTTTTGAAAATACTACTGTCTTGTGTGTATATTTGCTTTGAAAATTGAGTCTTTGAAAATGATCTTGAGCAAAGCATCTCACACTTGGGGAGCACTGTGGTGAAGAGAAAGATCACATGGAAGCTACAAGGAACCAAACAAATGGTCTTGACATCTGCTGAAGTGTTATGAAGGAAGCCAGGTAGTACAAAGTGAAAGCAAAGCTTAATTTTTCAGCCCACCATTCTGCCCCCGACACACTAAGAATAATTGTGACTGACCCAGTATCTATTTGCTTCTCTGAGAAAAGCAGTGAAGTTGAACTGGGCATTATTATCCCACAGTAACAGTGATCCAAATACTTAAACACTTAGAATTGTACACTTTGCATAAGAAGGGTAATTCCTAGAGTATATCAGCTTTAAGGCAAATGGTGACATGTTTTCATTCTCACAATGATAGAACATGCTAGTTTTTGCCAATCTATCTCCTTCTCTCTCTCTCTTTCATACTTTGTGTATCCAAACCCTACTTGGACAGCCTTTTTGTGAGTAGCACTGTTGCAGAGAAACATTGGCTATTTTAATAGAACACGAAAATGAACCAGAACAGAAATGTTTTAGAGTGGTACTCTGTGCCCTTCTGTTCCTTTCAGTTGCCAGGTTCAGCAGTTCGCTCCCCAAACCTACAATGGGAAAGGAATGTCACCCACTCCCTTGCTTTCCAGTTTCAACTCCTGTCTGTGGCAAAAACTGTAAGAAATCTTGGTATTCTTCCACTAAGTACAGATAGGATCCTTCTTAACACAGCACTCCAAGCAGCCAGAAATCATCAATGAATCAGAGCTTGTTTAAAAACTAGCATCTAGCCAGGTGTGGTGGCTCACGCCTGTCATCCCAGCACTTTGGGAGGCTGAGGCGGGCGGATCATGAGGTCAAGAGTTGGAGACCATCCTGGCCAACATAGTGAAACCCGTCTCTACTAAAAAAATAAAATAAAATAAAAAAATTAGCTGGACAGGTGGTGTGCGCCTGTAATCCCAGCTACTCAGGAGGCTGAGGCAAGAGAATCACTTGAACCAGGGAGTAGGAGGTTACAGTGAGTCAAGATCATGCCACTGCACTCCAGTCAGACATCAGAATGAGACTCTGACACAAAACAAACAAACAAACAAATAAACAAGCATCTAATTGCCTTCCTGCATCAAGCCATCCTTTCTTAAGATAGGTGAGCACAAAGAAAGTTGTGGATCCAGTGAGATGCTATCTCACACCAGTCAGAATTGCTATTATTAACAAGTCAAGAAACCACAGATGCTGGCAAGGTTGTGGAGAAAAAGGAACGCTTTTAAATTGTTGGTGGAAGTACAAATTTTAGTTCAACCATTGTGGAAGACAATATGGTGGTTCCTCAAAGACCTAGAGGCAGAAACAACATTTGCCCAGCAATCTCATTACTAGGTATATACCCAAAGAAATATAAATCATTTTGTTATAAAGATACATGCATGCGTATGTTCATTGTAGCACTAGTCACAATAGCAAAGACATGGAATCAACCCAAATGCCCATCAATCATAGACTGGATAAAGAAAATGTGGTACGTATACACCATGGAATACTATACAGCCATAAAAAGCAAGAAGATCATGTCCTTTGCAGGGACATGGATAGGGTTAAAAGCCATTATCCTCAGCAAACTAATGCAGGAACAGAAAACCAAACACTGCATGTTGTCACTTATAAGTGGGAGCTGAATGATTGAATACATGGACACATGGGAGGGGAAACAATACACACTGGGGCCTGTCTGCGGGGGATTGTGGTGGGGAGGGAGAGCATAAGGATGACTAGCTAATGGATGCTGGGCCTAATACTTGGGTGATGGGATAATATGTGATCCAAACCACCACAGCACACATTTACCTTTGTAACAAACCAGCACATCCTGCACATGTACCCATGAACTTAAAATAAAAGATGAAGAAAAAAAAATAAAGTTGTAGATCAGTCAGCATGAGGCTATTTTACTTATGTTGGAGGTGTTGGTAGGAGAAGAAGCTGATTAGCTCTCTCTTTATACATTCTTTTTCATTCTTACACTAATTTTAAGGAAACATTTCATGAAGAACATTTAAGAAATCATTCAGTAAGTGCAGGATATATAGTCCGACAATTAGGCTGAGCAGAATGTAATTTTCACTAAGAGAGTAGAGAAAGATAGCAGAGAGATGAACATGTCAGCCCCCACAGTTACCCTGTAATGTACTAGTTGAATCTCTTTATTAAATTAAGAAAAGTGGCAGAGGTCTAGCAGTATGTATGTGTCAATGCAGACATATATACATTATGTACATGATGATATTTAGGGTGATGGCAATGTTATTTCTCCAACAGGGCTTTAAGTTACACAGGTAAATACATTTGGCAAAGCTCATTAAACAGCATTCTTAAGAAGAAGAATACAAATTAAACATATTTTTATACTTGCATTTGAGTAATGTTTTGCCTAACAAAAGTGCTGGGTTAAGATACATTAACTGAAGAAGAAAAACTTAAAAAGAAAAATACAAATATTGAACTCTAGCTAGTGACATGCATGCTGAATGTTTAGAATTGAAGCGTACTGATATCTGTAATAGATGTCTTATTGAAAAAAAATAGGATGAATGAAAGAGCAATGGGCGTATAATAAAACTAGTATAGTAAAAGGTTCATTGTAGAGTTAAGGCAGTTGGCTCACTGTAAACTCCTTTTCACTTTTCATTGTGTTTGGGAAATTTATAATAAAATGTTAGGGAAATTTTTACAACTTATGCCTATCTCTTCATGCAACTCTTGTGGTCTAACTTTCTTTCTTTTGCTTTCTTCTAATTAAAATCAAGAAATATTTCAGTCACTGTTTGCACCAAGTGAAATTAGACAGAATGATTTGTTACTGGAAAGTTTTGGTTTTCTTTTTCATAAAGAAGCATTAGGAAATGCCTACAAAACTCTACACAGAGAAGAAAAATACACACTATTTTACTTAGAATTCACTGTGCTCATCACATCCAGAGCAAGAGAGAATATAATTGGACTCAAGTTAATGTATCTTAACCCAGCACTTTTGTTAGGTAAAACATCACTCAAATGCAAGTATAAAAATATGTTTGTCTTAGCTTGATTAGAACATCACTGATCTTATTTATTTATTCTTTTTCCTCAGGCCACATAGGCATTAATGCTGACTTGGCAAAACATGGTTGATAAATGACTGTTCTGTGAAATCTACACTGGGGATTTCAGAGTCTAAATGATGGATACTGTGAGGCACAAAGTATTCAAGGCTTGAGCTTTTGTAAAACAAGTGCAAAGAGCTCAGTGAAAACCTATTATCACTGGCAGAATGGAAGAGGCAACACAAAGGTATTTTATCAGCGGTGGCCATCATCAAATTCACATGAAATATGTTCCAATTCTAAATCACACTTCTCCCCAGTTTAGCAGTTTAAGGGCAGCTAGACAGGGCATGCTAAAACAAAGGAATTTTAAATAATCAGAATTAAGATCATAATATTTAAACTATTTTATTAATGCTGATCACCCATTGCATATATATACAGTCAAGTGTTATCTATCCTCTAGTCTGGCTTGGGGAACTAAAATTCCAAAGGAACAGGATGATATAACACGGCTAATGAGAGTAAGTGAGCACACTGCAGTATCAAGGGTTCACTGCTCGGCCTGTGATTCCATACTTTTTAATTTCCTTGTACAAACAGGGAACTGAAAAAAAGGAAAATCCATTTGGCTGGTATGAGCTACAAATTAAATCCTTGATTAAATTTTGGCAATTACATCTCCAGGTCGTTTCCATTTAAACATTTTAAATTCATTTTAATAAGCTTCTTAATCATGATCTTGGCAATCTATTGTATGGCAAAAATGACTCGAATAAATACTATTAAGAGATTGGCTCAAAAAATAGAAAAATCGACGGATAATGCAAAACCCCATTTTACTCTGCTTTTTGGTTGTTTGCACATGGGTATATGTTGAGTCGAAAAATAAATACAAGAAGCTCATATATATTCTTCACGAGTAGAGAGTAATCAATATCAGTGGTTTTTCAAACTTCATCATGCATAAAACTCATCTGCAGAGCATATGAAAACACAGAATGCTGGGACTCCATTTTCAGAGACACTAATTTAGCAGGTCTAGGTGGTGCGCATGAATTCTCATTTCTGACAAGCTCCCAGGTGATACTGAAGCTGTGATTCTAGGACTATTTGGAGCAGTGCTTGTTCAAACCATTTTGATGTAGCCACCATGTAAATGGTTGTCAGGAAGTTAGGGAAATAATGTAAGATACCTGTAAATTATTTGTTCAGTTTTTAAAAATGTGCTGAAAGGTGATTATATCATCTCAGTCAATAGCCAGCCAGTGGCTAGTAGCTCCTACTAGGGTTGGATCTCAATAAAATGGAGGGGTAGATGGGCCCCTGGACTCCATGCGTTGCACCTTTCCCCTCTGACCTGATGGAAACGTCTTCCCCCTTCAAGAATCAGTATCCTGTAGCCTTCTCCAGTAACTCATTCTCTCAAATTTTTAATTGTTATACTATCTCTTTCTTGGGTGACGGTCTCCTCATGGGTGACAAACTATTTTGTATGCTATTCAAACCATAAAACTTGCATATGGAAATTATGGCATCAATCCCTGAGATCACAAGTGACTCTTCCTAACAAAGATGCCCAACCCTGTTTTCACTCTGTGGAGACACTATTGATGCAACCAAAGCTAGTTTTCATTTGCCCTATAATTATTGGAGACAAAGAATCTTGGTTGGTTATTAATTTCAATTGTATCACAAATAATAGAATATTAAATCTCCTTTCTGACTTTTCTCCTCAAAGCAAAATACCATCAGTTTTTCTTTATTGTTTGGTGTAAGAACTACTTCCTAACCTCTAATAATATATATAAATCTCCTCTGAATTACTTTCAAATTGAGAGCTGGTAAATACTTGAAAGCAAAACTCCTATTTAATATATATTTTGAAACTCCTTCTCTTCTTATCTCCCACTATCCCCAAGTCACTAGAATATTCTATATCAACCAAGGTTTCAATGAATCATATATTGACAGGAATTGACAAATGGGGCAGAGAACTTGAGCACAGGCCCAACCAGAGCTGAGCATGATGGAAGGACTGGTTCCTAGTTCCTTTATGTATTAACCTTATCTTCTTTAGCCCCATAGTTCCTTTTAAATAAATAATTGGTAGCATTCCAATTTATGCTTCTCATGTAACTTACTCATGGTTTCAGGCAGGTTCCTTATTTAATTCTCACAAAAACTTTGTAAAGAAACTGAGGCTCAGAGTATTTGGTGACTTAACGAAGGCCACAGAGCTGGTATGTGACAGAATCCTAGTTAAAATTCAGCTTGTCTGACTCACATTCTGGTGCTTTTTCTATTACACTACACTAACCCCAAGAGTGTAACAACTCTTATTAGGTTATCCTTCATTATATCTAATTTTCAAGAAAATAGTCCTAGACTGCCTGTGGAAAAAAGGGCCTATTTTCCAGAAAACCCAATAAAAAGAAGAAAAGGACAAAAAAAAAAAAAATTCAGAAGCTGAGGCTGTCTACAATAAAACTGGAAAAATGCCACAAGTTCAGAGAGCAGATGTTGAAGTATATACGTCAAATGTGGAGAAATTTGCAATGAGCGTTTGACCAGACACTCCTGAAAATGAGTCACTCGTAAAGTGTACAGGCTTTCAAAAAATCACACCAAACAAAAACATTCAAAATTTAAAAAGCCATTTCTAAAAAAAAAAAATGAAGACGTTCATAAATCTACATATGAGAATTGGCTACCAAACCTTAGAAAAATGTTGATGCAGAACAAGCAATAACCATTTAATTTTAAGAACAGAGAAAAAATTCTTGAGGCATCTAGCTTGTTAGCCACTAGGTAGTAATTCAGGATCACTTTAGCAACACTGTCATCAGAAGAAAACAAACAACAAAGCAAGTGATATGGTTTGGATTTGTGTCCCTATCCAAATCTCATGTTGAAATTTAATCTCCATTGTTGGAAGTGGGGCCTGGTAGGAGGTGATTGGATTATGGGGGCAGTTTCTCATGAATTGTTTAGTGCCATCCCCCTTGGTACTGTATAGTGAGTGAGTTCTCTTGAGATCTGGTTGTTTAAAAGTGTGTAGCACCTCTATTTTCTTTCTTGGTCCTGCTCTGGCCATATAAGACATCTGCTTCTGCTTTGCCTTCCACCATGAGTAAAAGCTCCCTGAGGCCTCCCCAGAAACAGATGCTGTCATGCTTCCTGTACAGCCTGGAGAACTATGTGTCAATTAAACCTCTTTTCTTCATAAATTATGCAGGGTCAAGTATTTCTTCATAGCAATGCAAGAATGGACTAATACAGCAAGCAAAGAAATTAAAAACAAAACAAAACTATGCTGCAATTAGTTTTGAAGGGGGAAAAATGACATGTGTTTTATACCCAGTAAAGTTGTCATCGTGTTTATTTTTAAAAAGGCTTTTAAAAATATGCACATATATTAGAACATAGCAACCACATAGTTTCTCTCAAAAGCTACTGGTTGACAAAATCTAGAAAATTGTGATATCAATATGAGAACTTAAGGATTGCACAGACATTACATAAAATGATTCAAAGTTACTACTGACTTCATTTAAATGCAGAACTAAATTGAACAATTTTGGTTATGATGGTTGTATAATGAAATGTAAATCTTATAAAACTGAATGTAGAAGCAGTAATATGAATAGTTGAATTTGGAAACTGGAAGAGGGGGTAACAGATGAAAAATTAAGTTTACTATTTTCTTCTTTTTTAAATGTATTTATTACACTTTAAGTTCTAGGGTACATGTGCACAAGGTGCAGGGTTGTTACATATGTATACATGTGCCATGTTGGTGTGCTGTACCCAGTAATTCGTCATTTATGTCAGGTATTTCTTCTAATGCTATCCTTTCCCCCTCTCCCAACCCCATGACAGGCCCTGGTGTGTGATGTTTCCCACCCTGTGTCCAAGTGATCTCATTGTTCAGTTCCCACCTATGAGTGAGAATATGAGGTGTTTGGTTTTCTGTTCTTGCGATAGTTTGCTCAGAATGATGGTTTCCAGCTTCATCCATGACCCTACAAAGGACATGAACTTATCTTTTTTTATGGGTGCATAGTATTCCATGGTGTATATGTGCCACATTTTCTTAATCCAGTCTGTCATTGATGGACACTTCGGTTGGTTCCAAGTCTTTGCTATTGTGAATAGTGATGCAATAAACACACGTGTGCACGTGTCTTTATAGCAGCATGATTTATAATCCTTTGGGTATATACCCAGTAATGGGATGGCTGGGTCAAATGGTATTTCTATTTCTAGATCCTTGAGGAATCACTATACTGTCTTCCACAATGATTGAACTAGTTTACAGTCCCACAAACAGTGTAAAAGTGTTCCTATTCCTCTCCAGCACCTGTTGTTTCCTGACTTCTTAACGATTGCCATTCTAACTGGTGTGAGATGGTATCTTATTGTGGTCTTGATTTGCATTTCTCGGATGGCCAGTGATGATGAGCATTTTTTCATGTGTCTGTTGGCTGCATAAATGTCTTCTTTTGAGAAGTGTCTATTCATATCCTTAGCCCACTTTTTGATAGGGTTATTTGATTTTTTCTTGTAAATTTGTGTAAATTCTTTGTAGATTCTGGATATTAGCCCTCTGTCAGATGGATAGATTGGAAAAATTCTCTCCCATTCTGTAGGTTGCCTGTTCACTGTGATGGTAGTTTCTTTTCCTGTGCAGAAGTTTTTTAGTTTAATTAGATTCCGTTTGTCCATTTTGGCTTTTGTTACCATTGCTTTTGGTGTTTTAGTCATGAAGTCCTTGCTGATGCCTATATCTTGAATGGTATTGCCTCGGTTTTCTTCTAGGGTTTTTATGGATTTAGGTCGAACATTTCAGTCTTTAATCCATCTTGAATTAATTTTTGTATAAGGTGTAAGGAAGGGAGCCAGTTTCAGCTTTCTGCATATGGCTAGCCAATTTTCCCAGCACCTTTTATTAAATAGGGAATCCTTTCCCCATTTCTTGCTTTTGTCAGGTTTTTCAAAGATCAGATGGCTGTAGATGTGTGGTATTATTTCTGAGGGCTCTGTTCAGTTCCATTGGTTTATATCTCTGTTTTGGTACTAGTACCATGCTGTTTTGGTTACTATAGCCTTGTAGTTTGAAGTCAGGCAGCGTGATGCCTCCAGCCTTGTTCTTTTTGCTTAAGATTGTCTTGGCAATGTGGGCTCTTTTTTGGTTCCATATGACCTTTAAAGTAGTTTTTCCCAATTCTGTGAAGAAAGTCATCAGTAGCTTGATGGAGAAGTCCTTGAATCTATAAATTACCTTGGGCAGTATGGCCATTTTCACAATATTGATTCTTCCTATCCATGAACATGGACTGTTTTTCCATTTATTTGTGTCTTCTTTTATTTCATTGAGCAGTGGTATATAGTTCTCCTTGAAGAGGTCCTTCACATCCTTTGTAAGTTGGATTCCTAGGTACTTTATTATCTTTGAAGCAATTGTGAATGGGAGTTCACTCATGATTTGGCTCTCTGTTTGTCTGGTATTGGTGTATAGGAATGCTTGTGAATTTTGCAGATTGATTTTGTATCCTGAGACTTTGCTGAAGTTCCTTATCAGCTTAAGGAGATTTTAGACTGAGACAATGGGGTTTTCTAAATATACAATCATGACATCTGCAAACAGGGACAATTTGAATTCCTCTTTTCCTAACTGAACACCCTTTATTTCTTTCTCTTGCCTGATTGCTCTGGTCAGAACTTCCAACACTATGTTGAATGGGAATGGTGAGAAAGGGCATCCCTCTCTTGTGCCAATTTTCAAAGGGAATGCTTCCAGTTTTTGCCAATTTAGTACGATATTGGCTGTGGGTTTTTCATAAATAGCTCTTATTATTTTGAGATATGTCCCATCAATACCTAGTTTATTGAGAGTTTTTAGCATGAAGGGCTGTTGAATTTTGTTGAAGGCCTTTTCTGCATCTGTTGAGATAATCATGTGGTTTTTATCTTTGGTTCTGTTTATATGATGGATTACTTTCATGGACTTGCATATATTGAACCAGCCTTGCATCCCAGGGATGAAGCCAACTTGATCGTGGTGGATAAGCTTTTTGAAGTGCTGCTGGATTTGGTTTGCCAGTATTTTATTGAGGATTTTTGCATAGATGTTCATCAGGGATATCAGTCTATAATTCTCATTTTTTGTTGTGTCTCTGCCAGGCTTTGGTATCAGGATGATGTTGGCCTCATAAAATGAGTTAGGGAGGATTCCCTCTTTTTCTATTGATTGGAATAGTTTCAGAAGGAATGGTAAAGCTCTTCTTTGTACCTCTGTTGGAATTCGGCTGTGAATCCGTCTGCTCCTGGACTTCTTTTTGGTTCATAGGGTATTAATTATTGCCGCAATTTCAGAGCCTGTTATGGGTCTATTCAGGGATTCAATTTCTTCCTGGTTTAGTCTTGGGAGGGTATATGTGTCCAGGAATTTATCCATTTCTTCTAGATTTTCTAGTTTATTTGCATAGAGATATTTATAGTATGCCCTGATAGTAGTTTGTATTTCTGTGGGATCGGTGGTGATATCCCCTTTATCATTTTTTATTGCGTCTATTTGATTCTTCTCTCTTTTCTTCTTTATTAGTCTTGCTAGTAGTCTATCAATTTTGTTGATCTTTTCAAAAAACCAACTCCTGGATTCATTGACTTTTTTGAAGGGTTTTTTTGTGTCTCTATCTCCTTCAGTTCTGCTCTGATCTTAGTTATTTCTTGCCTTCTGCTAGCTTTTGAATGTGTTTGCTCTTGCTTCTCTAGTTCTTTTAATTGTGATGTTAGGGTGTCAATTTTAGATCTTCCCTGCTTTCTCTTGTGGGCATTTAGTGCTATAAATTTCCTTCTACACACTGCTTTAAAGGTGTCCCAGAGATTCTGGTATGTTGTGTCTTTGTTCTCATTGGTTTCAAAGAACATCTTTATTTCTGCCTTCATTTCATTATGTGCCCAATAGTCATTCAGGAGCAGGTTGTTCAGTTTTCATGTGTGGTTTTGAGTGAGTTTCTTAGTCCTGAGTTCTAATTTGATTGCACTGTGGTCTGAGAGACAGTTTGTTATACTTTCCGTTCTTTTACATTTGCTGAGCAGTGCTTTACTTCCAACTATGTGGTCCATTTTGGAATAAGTGCAATGTGGCGCTGAGAAGTATGTATATTCTATTGATTTGGGGTGGAGAGTTCTGTAGATGTCTATTACGTCTGCTTGGTGCAGAGCTGAGTTCAATTCCTGGATATCCTTATTAACTTTGTCTTGCTGATCTGTCTAATGTTGACAGTGGGGTGTTAAAGTCTCCCATTATTATTGTGTGGGAGTCTAAGTCTCTTTGTAGGGCTCTAAGGACTTGCTTTACGAATCTGGGTGCTCCTGTGTTGGGTACATATATATTTAAGATAGTTAACTCTTCTTGTTGAATTTATCTCTTTACCATTATGTAATGACCTTCTTTGTCTCTTTTGATGTTTGATGGTTTAAAGTCTGTTTTATCAGAGACTAGGATTGCAACCCCTGCTTTTTTTTTGTTTTCCATTTGCTTGGTAGATCTTCCTTCATCCCTTTATTTTGAGCCTATATGTGTGTCTGCATGTGAGATGTGTCTCCTGAATATAGCACACTGATATGACTTGACTCTTTATCCAATTTGCCAGTCTGTGTCTTTTAATTGGGGCACTTAGACCATTTACATTTAAGGTTAATTTTGTTATGTGTGAATTTGATCTGGTAATTATGGTGTTAGCTGGTTATTTTGCTCATTAGTTGATGCAGTTTCTTCCTAGCATCCAAGGTCTTTACAATTTGGCATGTTTTTGCAGTGGCTGTTACCAGTTGTTCCTTTCAGTGTTTAGTGCTTCCTTCAGGAGCTCTTGTAAGGCAGGCCTGGTGGTGACAAAATCCCTCAGCATTTGCTTGTCTGTAAAATATTTTATTTCTCCTTCACTTATGAAGTTTAGTTTGGCTGGATATGAAATTCTGGGTTGAAAATTCTTTTCTTTAAGAATGTTGAATATTGGCTCCAACTCTCTTCTCACTTGTAGGGTTTCTGCTCAGAGATCAGCTGTTAGTCTGATGGGCTTCCCTTTGTGGGTAACCTGACCTTTCTCTCTAGCTGCCATTACCATTTTTTTCCTTCATTTCAACCTTGGTGAATTTGACAATTATGTGTATCGGGGTTGCTTTCTCCATGAGTATCTTTGTGCTGTTCCTTGTATTTCCTGAATTTGAATGTTGGCCTGCCTTGCTAGGTTGGGGAAGTTCTCCTGGATAATATCCTGAAGAGTGTTTGCTAGCTTGGTTCCATTCTCCCCGTCACTTTCAGGTACACCAATCAGACATAGATTTGGTCTTTTCACATAATCCCATATTTCTTGGAGGCTTTATTTGTTTCTTTTTACTCTTTTTTCCTCCAAACTTCTCTTCTTGCTTCATTTCATTAATTTGATCTTCAGTCACTGATACCTTTTCTTCCACTTGATCGAATTGTCTACTGAAGCCTGTGCATGCGTCACGTAGTTCTTGTGCCATGGTTTTCAGCTCCCTCAGGTCATTTAGGGTCTTTTCTATGCTGTTTATTCTAGTTAGCTATTCATCTAATCTGTTTTCAAGGTTTTTAGTTTCTTTGCGATGGGTTCGGACATCCTCCTTTAGCTCGGAGAAGTTTGTTATTACTGATCTTCTGAAGCCTACTTCTGTAAACTTGTCAAAGTCACTCTCCATCCAGCTTTGTTCCGTTGCTGGTGAGGAGCTGTGTTTCTTTGGAGGAGAAGAGGTGCTCTGATTTTTAGAATTTTCAGCATTTCTTCTCTGGTTTCTCCCTATCTTTATGGTTTTATCTACCTTTGGTCTTTGATAGTGACCTACAGATGGGGTTTTGGTGTGGATGTCCTTTTAGTTGATGTTGATGCTATTCCTTTCTGTTTTTTAGTTTTCCTTCTAACAGTCAGGACCCTCAGCTGCAGGTCTGTTGGAGTTTGCTGGAGGCTCACTCCAGACCATGTTTGCCTGGGTATCACCAGCAGAGGTTGTAAAACAGCAAATATTGCAGAATAGCAAATGTTGCTGCCTGATCCTTCCTCTGGAAGCTTCATCTCAGATGGCCATCTAGCTGTATGAGGTGTCAGTCAGCCCTTACTGGGAGGTGTCTCCCAGTTAGGCTACTTGGGGGTCAGGGATCTACTTGAGGAAGCAGTCTATCTGTTCTCAGATCTCAAACTCCATGCTGGTAGAACCACTACTCTCTTCAAAGCTGTCAGACAGGGACATTTAAGTTTGCAGAAGTTTCTTCTATCTTTTGTTCAGCTATGCCCTACCCCCAGAGGTAGAGTCTACAGAGGTAGGCAGGCCTCCTTGAGCTGTGCTGGGCTCCACCCAGTTCGAGCTTCCTGGCCACTTTGTTTACTTAGTCAAGCCTCAGCAATGGCGGACGCACCTCCCCCAGCCTTGCTGCTGCCTTGCACCTCAATCTCAGACTGTTGTGCTAGCAGTGAGCAAGGCTACGTGGGCGTTGGATCCTCTGAGCCAGGCGTGAGATATAATCTGGTGTGCCATTTGCTAAGACCATTGAAAAAGAGCAGTATTAGGGTGGGAGTGTCCTGATTTTCCAGGTACCATCTGTCATGGCTTCCCTTCCTTAGGAAAGGGAATTCCCTGACCCCTTCTGCTTCCTGGGTGAGACGATGCCCCACCCTGCTTCAGCTCACACTCCATGGGCTGCACCCACTGTCCAACAAGTCCCAGTGAGAGAACTTGGTACCTCAGTTGGAAATGCCGAAATCACCCGTCTTCTGCGTCACTCACCCTGGGAGCTGTAGACTGGAGCTGTTCCAATTTGGCCATCTTGGAACTGGAAGCCTACTAATTTCTTAACTAATTAAATCTTCAACAACCCTATTTCCAAATAGGGTCAGATTTAGAGATGGGGGAAGGAACACTTTAATTTTGGGAGAACACTATTAACCCATAATAAGGGTCTTTTTAGCCTTTTATGTAGGTAGAAATATATTAAATATCATTTACTATGTAGGAAAGTATTTGACTAGCACCAGAGATCTATCAAATATTATAAGAAACGACTATACGGAATGATCTCTTTGTTAAAAGAGATCAGAAGCTAATAAACAAAGCAAAACAAAACAGCAAAAACTGACAAATCTCAAGTTGAAAGCTCTTATATAAGACCTGTCATTTGAAATTGTGAAGCTTGGCAAAGGACACCAATGTAAGATTTATTCAGAAAGATGCCTAGGCATGATTCTATGAAAGAGCAGTTGCTAGCTGAATCAAAATGATTGCATACTCATGTGTGTGGTCACCCCAGTAAGAAACCAGTCCTTCTTTGGCACAGGTAGTTTAAAAAACAACAACAAAACTAGCACTGAACATGAAAAGGAACATGAACAACGAAAAGGAGGAAGAAAGTGGAATGAGGAAGAGAATCTACACTCATGTGAAGGCTGAAAAAAAATCATCCATGGAACCCCCACAATGTTTCTAGAAGTCATTAATCTAATACCTCAATGAGAGCTTTGTTTTTAAATGGATAATTTTTATCTACCAGTCACTCTGGACTTTCATTTTGCGGATCTTAAGGGAAATTACAAAAATATCCTGATTTTTTTTATTTTAATGAGAGTTAAAAACAGTATGGTACAATGACTCTAGGGTCGGAAAACTAGGTTTAAAGCAACACGACCTTGGACAAGGCACTTAGATAGATGACTTTCTGTGATTCAGTTTTGTCTACTGTACATTGAGGCAATTCACGTGAAGCTCAAATTCGAGAGTGAGGAGAAAGAGTGTGGATACCATCTTAGGTTGGAGTACCTAGAAGCAGAACCTGAGACAAGGATTCAGGACATGTGATTTATTGAGGGAGTGAAGTAGGTGAGGTAAAGCAGGAAGGGGAAGAAAGAAGAGCTAGGCAATGATACAGTTTAAGGTAAAGTCTAGCCTTGGCCTCTCCCATGAGGGTTCGGTAGCACACTCCACACCACATGCTGGCTCTGCCTTGAGACAAGGAGAATAGCTTTCTGTCAGAGCAGCAGGCCCACCCAGAGGGCATGGGGCACCTCCATTCAGACCAGGGCAATTTTCCAGAGAACAAGGCAAGTGTGAGGCAGAAGAAACCAACACTACTATCAACTAAGCAGGAAAGGCATCAATCAATCTGGCAAAAGGGAAAAAGATGGGGTACCATGGCATCCCAATAGTGCCCACTGTAGGTAGGGATCTAACCTTTCAACATCACTTTCCACACAGTTTTGCCTTTATCTATTTTACAGTGAACTTATTCCTCAGATTTTCTTTCAAAACCTCAGTTCTACAACTGAAAAATTTTAATATTTCAAAAAAAGCACAGGCAAAAGCATATCAAGGATCACATAAGCTCTTAAACTCTGTGACTCTGTGAAATCCAACTAATTTTAAAAAAATATGTCCTCACATCTGTGTAAGCATTGTACCTCCTTTCTTTTAGCTTCGTTCCACCCTTTTGCACATTATTTTGTATTCCATGGGCTGAGACCCTGCAAACAACACTTTTCCAGCTAACTTCTGATTACTTCTGCCAATGGAAGTTACTTTCAGTGGGATACTGAAAGATAGGAAAAAAAGAAAGTGCTATTTTTTTTCTTGGCTTCTAGATTTGTCATCAGTATCAGTAGGCAGCTACAGGTTCCAGCAAATCTGCAGTTCCAGTTTAGCTGCTAGCTTGCTCTAGCACTATTGACAAAAATGGCAGGGCCAGCCTAGGCCAGCAGCAGTATTCGGCAGCTCTCAAAGTGGGATTGGTGGTAGTTCTGCGTAGTAGAGTCCTACAGCAGTGTGAGACAGGTGTGTAACCCTGTGATCTGCTAAGACAACCTCCTCAGTTTTGTTTGACTAACCTTAGGAGAGGTAGCAATTTCTTGTTTCTAATCTCTGATTCATATCATCCTTTGCTCCTCTCCTCCAGTCCTAACATTTTTGTAAACAATTCCTGTATTAAAGGCTCTTAGTCTGAAATACCTAGAGTGTTTTGTGTTTTTCTGTCTGGAAAACTGACATATAATATCAAATGTATCCTATCCATGAAGAAGCTAATATAGTTTACAATGAGAATGACATGAAAGAAATTGAAACAGTGATTAATTGTATAGTTCAAAGATAGTAAAGGAAGTATCTTGGTGATCATCTCCTATCCTTATTCTGATTGGTTACTTCTTACTCGATTTTCTAAGTCAAAATTTATAGAGGTATGATAAAAAAGAACATTTTATTTTGTGTTACAATTGTATATGAATATGATTTGTCATCCTGACAGGGTTACTAATGTTTTAAAACTCGTTTACCTTACAAATTCAAATTTATAAATATAGGCTTAGAGATTTCTAAAAGTAAAACAAAAGCCGGAGAAAGACTGGGTCAGTGCTTCATTTCTTCAAAAATTATATTCATGGGTGCTAGCAGAATTTCATTTCAGAAGACTTTCCTTCAGAATCTTTATAGTAATCTTCAGTATAATTTCTTCTATGGGAGGAAACATATATTTTGCATCTTTCTGTTCTGCATAAGACATAGTATCTTACACACAATAATGTCTACATATTTATTTACAGAATGGGAATAATCAGTGTTTCTCAAACTAGTTGCATGAGAATTATCTGAAATAGTTGTTTAAAAAACTGATTACTGGGCCCTACTCTCAGAGTTTTGATTAAGGGGTTTGGGGTAGGGTTCAAGAATTTGTATTTCAAACAAGTTCTCAGGGGTATACTGATGTTGTTGGTCCAGAGACTACACGGTTAAACCACTGGGACAGAGTAGAGAATGCCCAAGAGTTAAATGCAGCCAAGCAATGGTTCTTTACCCAAGAAAAATGGATATTTTCCAATCTATGTCAATATCAACCTAATAGTACGTAGCAATCTATTCAAAATCATATTTCATCTCATTCAGATTGCCAGAGCTTGTCCAATTACCAGCAATGCTTTCCATTTGTCATCTTTACAATTTATTTGGGGAAAGGAGGGCAAGAACATTATTTTCCAGATTTTTTTTGCAGCAGGGAAATAATTTGGTTAAATAGTAAATATTAATTTACATTTTTAGATAATTTCAAACATTGGCTTATTGAGTACAAGACAGGGCAGTAAAACTACTTTTATTCTTTTTTGCCCTATTTGGTGGTAACCAAATCCTTGAACTTATAGTAGATTAATAAATTAGACAGGTGAGTAGGTGTTAGGTAAATGATTGAACTTCAAAGCTAACAAATTGAGGGCTACTCATTGACAACTGTGATAAATTCATTCCCATTTGTATAAGCATGCTAAATATTAAAATTATTTCTTTTATTATTATTATTATACTTTAAGTTCTAGGGTACATGTGCATAACGTGCAGGTTTGTTACATATGTATACTTGTGCCATGTTGGTGTGCTGCACCCATCAACGCGTCAGCACCCATCAACTCATCATTTACATCAGTTATAACTCCCAGTGCAATCCCTCCCCCCTCCCCCCTCCCCATGATAGGCCCCGGTGTGTGATGTTCCCCTTCCCGAGTCCAAGTGATCTCATTGTTCAGTTCCCACCTATGAGTGAGAATATGCGGTGTAAAGGTTTTGAATCAACCTAAAATTATTTCTATACAAAGTAACCAGTTATTTTTTAAAAATTAAATATTTTTGGCTGATTCATAGAGCTATTCCTAAAAAGTTATGAAATTAATGCCAGTGATACAAATGATACTGCTTTCAATTATACTAATATTAACTTAATATAATGATTTAATGATAAAATTGGTTTCGCATAATCAAATCATATATTTGATTATGTATGTGCCATTCCCTCCATTCAAGTATAAAAAAGAGTCACCTTTCTCATTATCCCAAATGTTAGTCATATAAGATTCTGGAACTCAAAAGTACACATTTCTACTGACAGAATGAAAAAGTCTGAAAGTCCTGTGAAAACATAAGATGCAGTACATGTGCATTTACTCATTCATTAAACAACTATCGAAACATGTAGTGGGTCCTTGCTAGGTGCCAGACACTGTTTTGTGCCCTGGGCATATAGCAGTTAACAATTGCAAAAATCCCTGCCCTCATCATGCTTTCATTCTAGTGGGTGAAAATAGACAATCTGAAAAGTAAAGCATTTAATATATGTGCTGTAAAGAAAAATAAAATGGGAGTAAAGATAGGAAGTACTGAAGTAGCAGAGACATATTTTTCCATAGGATGGTCAGGGTGGTCAACTTATCAAGTGACATTTGAACAAATGCTGGAAAGAGATGAAGGAGGCAAATGGATATTTGGGAGAATAGCTATCCAGGCAGAGGAAATGCCAGTACACACAGGCTCTTATATGAGAACGTGCCTTGGAAATTTTCAGACAGCAGAGAACCCTAGTGAATTGAACAGAGTATGCAAGAAGATGAGATGAGGAGAGGGTTAACTGTAGACGAGCCTTTTAGATTATTCTGACTGGCTTTTACCCTAAGTGAGATGAGGAGTCATTGTAGGGAATTTTATTAAACAATTAGATATGAACTGGTACTTTCAGATAATGGAACTGGTATTTAATTAAGATTAGAAACTTTATCTGCACTACACAATTGGAAAGTTTCATATAGAATCCCTACCACTGTACCAGATGCAAGAGATAATTAATTAATATTTTTGTTCTGGAAGCATATAAAACATTTGAAATAAAAAAGATCAAGCTAGTTTTAACTGGTTAATAAGTCATTCTCAAAATGAAATGGGTTCTGAGTAAGTTATAAAGCCTAGAAGTGAAATGTTGGCAAATTCAAATGCTTACTTATTTAGAGCAACTGTTTATATTGCCACGAATTCTGTTTGCAAAGAGGAACTATTACCAGAATGTTTGTTCATGACACCATTCTCGAGAAATTAACTAGTTTGACTGGGAGGGGGAAAGACAGATAGTGTTTGGGAAGGGGAGGAAGAAAAAGAACGCTGAATTATTCAAATAGTTATTTGGTGAAATCTAATAGAATATTACATTCACTTAAAGTTAATTTATGTAAACTATTTTATTTTCAAACTATATTGATTTTTTATGAAAGAAGAAAAAAACGACAAAATTCAACAAATCACTGATATATAACTGGCTGTATCTTTCTTGAGGACAATGTAGAATTTGGTTATTCTTCAGCAGCCTCATGTTTAAAAAAATAACAGTAAAATTAGTAAGGAAGAGGTTCAATCCACATAGTCCACCACACAGAAAAAAATAGCTAAATATTTATCTTTCAGAAATCTGGTAAGAACTGGTTTCTAAAAGACTGGATATGCTTAATTCTGGTTACTAGCATTTTCATTATTTATTATATACATTCCTTTAGCTGGTATTATCTAGAAAGCTAGAATGTTATTTTCACTAAACATTATTCTTTATAAGTTCTTCTACTCTTCCTATTCCTATTGGGCTTTAAATATTCTTTATTTCTTTTTCCTCCCATTAACTTAAACAAGAAATTTCTCTTTCTTTTTTTTCCCCAGTGGGTTCCTGCATTATACAGAAATATTGGATAATCTTAAATGTGTCCTCTAAGAACTCTTTTCTGTTTGTTGTTTAGAAACAA
Organism: Trachypithecus francoisi; assembly: GCF_009764315.1. NCBI lineage: Eukaryota > Metazoa > Chordata > Mammalia > Primates > Cercopithecidae > Trachypithecus > Trachypithecus francoisi. Next base: position 178,327,864 of record NW_022681453.1, on the reverse strand, counting down.
ACCACATTTACCTAGAAGTATGCCAAACTATGCTTCAATCCACATATAGAATAGGGTTTTAATTAACATCTAAAATGTTTAATTTTTTTTTTTTTTTTTTTTTTGAGACGGAGTCTTGCTCTGTCGCCCAGGCTGGAGTGCAGTGGCCGGATCTCGGCTCACTGCAAGCTCCGCCTCCCAGGTTTACGCCATTCTCCTGCCTCAGCCTCCGGAGTAGCTGGGACTACAGGCGTCCGTCACCTCGCCCGGCTAGTTTTTTGCACTTTTTAGTAGAGACGGGGTTTCACCGTGTTAGCCAGGATGGTCTCGATCTCCTGGCCTCGTGATCCGCCCGTCTCAGCCTCCCAAAGTGCTGGGATTACAGGCTTGAGCCACTGCGCCCGGCCTAAAATGTTTAATTATCTTCTAAAGACTTTTTTCTTTAATGCCTATTGCTCCAAATATATATATATATATATATATAAAATACTTAAAAAAAATCATCTGAGACTATTATCAAGTTGGTGTTTGGGCAGAGGTGTTTGCCTCAGTTCTATTTTTTTTTTTGTATAATGCTTATTATACCATTTCCATTTGACTGGCTATCTACCACATTTATAAAAAACCATTGGTTCAACTTTGGAAAACAATGACAAGTAATAATAAATGTATACAGTATGATTAACTTTTTTTTTTTTTTTTTGAGACAGTCTTGCTCTGTTGCCAGGCTGGAGTGCAGTGGTGCTATCTCGGCTCACTGCAACCTTTGCCACCCGGGTTCAAGCGATTCTCCTGCCTCAGCCTCCCGAGTAGCTGGGACTACAGATGCACGCCATCACACTCAACTAATTTTTGTATTTTTAGTAGAGATGGGGTTTCACCATATTGGCCAGGATGGTCTCGATCTCTTGACCTCGTGATCTGCCTGCCTTGGCCTCCAAAAGTGTTGGGATTACAAGCGTAAGCCACTGTGCCTGGCCCAGTAAGATTAACTTTTACCACAAATGCACTTAACACCCAATTCCCTTAAATCCAGAATCTCAGATTTCTGGATCCAAATTAGAGACATTATTCTCTTTCTGTCTGAAAAGTGGTGAAATTCATGATCAGAAGTGATTACCAGATAATTTTACTATTTTCAAGGGATTCATACTTACATATCAATTCAATGACAGTATTTAGAAAACTTTCAATACCTCTATTGTTAAAGCTTTACAATAATAGGTAATTGAAGCCATAGACATTTTTCAACTGAGCAATTAATTCATTCCTTTATTCAAAATATCTATTGAGTTCCTGCTCCTCCAGGCACTGTCCAAGACACTGGGAACATGGCCATGAACAGATGGACAAAACTTTACTTCCAAAGACCACATATATGAGTTAGCCAAAACCATAATATTCTCTCTATCTGAAATATAATTTTTTTAAAGAAGAAATAATCTACGAATGTCTGATCATAATAGATTGTGAGGAGCCTCCCAGTGATGCCATGGTGTAGCCAAAATAATAACAGAAACTGTTAGACAGTATAGTCTTCTGGAGGCCATTGGTGTAATTATAGATCCGCAAATTGCCTCTTACTTTTAATTCATCAATTTATTCCTCAATGCTATTGCATTATTTCAGGTTCCAAGAGGAGTTTATTTTTCCCTTTTGGAAGAAGGCTATCAAATTATAAGAAGAATCAAAAAGGAAAGTTCATCAAAGGCCACAAAGATATCTCCATGGCCACTTTATTAATCAAAACTACAAAAAGTTGCTATTTCTTCAGACATGTCCAAAAATGTCATTACTGATAATCCAGAGTCAAAGTCTTCACTATGCAAGAAATTATAATTGGATTACACTAACACAGGCTACTAAGGAATTTTAGAGGTTACTGACCGTTTGTATACTTCATAGGAGATGATAGAAATTAAAACACTCTCTGTCTCTCTCTGTCTTTCATGAAATGTTCATGAAGATGATTTAAAACTAAAAGCCATTTTAAAAAATTTATTCCACAAGGAGAAGTTGTGGGGAGGCAACATTTATTTATTTATTTATTTATTTTTATTATTATACTTTAAGTTCTAGGGTACATGTGCATAACGTGCAGGTTTGTTACATATGTATACTTGTGCCATGTTGGTGTGCTGCACCCATCAATGCATCAGCACCCATCAACTCATCATTTACATCAGGTATAACTCCCAATGCAATCTCTCCCCCCACCCCCTCCCCATGATAGGCCCCGGTGTGTGATGTTCCCCTTCCCGAGTCCAAGTGACCTCATTGTTCAGTTCCCACCTATGAGTGAGAACATGCGGTGTTTGGTTTTCTGTTCTTGTGATAGTTTGCTAAGAATGATGGTTCCCAGCTGCATCCATGTTCCTACAAAGGACATGAACTCATCCTTTTTTATGGCTGCGTAGTATTCCATGGTGTATATGTGCCACATTTTCTTAATCCAGTCTGTCAATGATGGACATTTGGGTTGATTCCAAGTCTTTGCTATCGTGAATAGTGCCGCAATAAACATACGTGTGCATGTGTCTTTATAGCAGCATGATTTATGATCCTTTGGGTATATACCCAGTAATGGGATGGCTGGGTCATATGGTACATCTAGTTCTAGATCCTTGAGGAATCGCCATACAGTTTTCCATAATGGTTGAACTAGTTTACAATCCCACCAACAGTGTAAAAGTGTTCCTATTTCTCCACATCCTCTCCAGCACCTGTTGTTTCCTGACTTTTTAATGATTGCCATTCTAACTGGTGTGCCTAAGGTTATTTATAGATTCAATGCCATCTCCATCAAGCTACCAATGACTTTCTTCACAGAATTGGAAAAAACTGCTTTAAAGTTCATATGGAACCAAAAAAGAGCCCGCATTGCCAAGACAATCCTAAGTCAAAAGAACAAAGCTGGAGGCATCACGCTACCTGACTTCAAACTATACTACAAGGCTACAGTAACCAAAACAGCATGGTACTGGTACCACAACAGAGATATAGATCAATGGAACAGAACAGAGTCCTCAGAAATAACACCACACATCTATAGCCATCTGATCTTTGACAAATCTGAGATAAACAAGAAATGGGGAAAGGATTCCCTATTTAATAAATGGTGCTGGGAAAATTGGCAAGCCATAAGTAGAAAGCTGAAACTGGATCCTTTCCTTACTCCGTATACGAAAATTAATTCAAGATGGATTAGAGACTTAAATGTTAGACCTAATACCATAAAAACCCTAGAAGAAAACCTAGGTAGTGCCATTCAGGACATAGGCATGGGAAAGGACTTCATGTCTAAAACACCAAAAGCAACAGCAACAAAAGCCAAAATTGACAAATGGGATTGAATTAAACTAAAGAGCTTCTGCACAGCAAAAGAAACTACCATCAGAGTGAACAGGCAACCTACAGAATGGGAGAAAATGTTTGCAATCTACTCATCAGACAAAGAGCTAATATCCAGAACCTACAAAGAACTCAAACAAATTTACAAGAAAAAAACAAACAACCCCATCAAAAAGTGGGCAAAGGATATGAACAGACATTTCTCAAAAGAAGACAGCCAACAGACACATGAAAAAATGCTCATCATCACTGGCCATCAGAGAAATGCAAATCAAAACCACAATGAGGCAACATTAATTCCACACACATGTTTTGAGTACCTACTCTATGAGAGGCATTTCATGACTGACATTGTTTAAAAATAAAATTCTTGTGATAGTTTGCTAAGAATGATGGTTTCCAGCTGCATCCATGTCCCTACAAAGGATGCAAACTCATCCTTTTTTATGGCTGCATAGTATTCCATGGTGTATATGTGCCACATTTTCTTAATCCAGTCTGTCACAGATGGACATTTGGGTTGATTCCAAGTCTTTGCTATTGTGAATAGTGCCGCAATAAACATACGTGTGCATGTGTCTTTGTAGTAGAGTAATTTATAATCCTTTGGGTAAAAACCAAACACCGCATGTTCTCACTCCTAGGTGGGAACTGAACAATGAGATCACTTGGACTCGGGAAGGGGAACATCACACACTGGGGCCTATCATGCGGAGGGGGGAGGAGGGAGGGATTGCATTGGGGAGTTATACATGATATAAACGTTATGCACATGTACCCTAGAACTTAAAGTATAATAAATAAATAAATAAATAAATAAATAAATAAATAAATAAATAAATAAATAAAAAATTAAAGAAAAAAACAAAAAAAAAAAAAACCAGAACTTTTACCTCGAAAGTACTTTCTGTCAGACAGCAACCTCTGCCTCTAAGGATTTTACTGTCTTCCATCTTGTTAGATAACACATTTACATGAAAAACCCCAAACATTTATTAAAACTATGTTAGATGTATATTCACAGCTAAAGATACTCTTAGAAGAAACAGGTGTTTTATGTAATTTATTTTAATATTAATAAACAAAATATTAAGATGGGCACCACAGCTTTCTATTACCAAACCATTGGTGGCTATCACTCATTCTTCTTCAAATGTCTATACTGCCATGTCTCTCACTTCTGGTTTCCCATGAGAAGAAATCTGTAGAAGGGCAGTTTAAGAAGAGAGTAGAATCACGTGGATAGGATTCAAAGAAAATTGTGTGGAGACAAGCAGAGACATCAAGTTAGTATGATCAGAGCAGTTTTGGGTGTGAGCATTTACTTTCAATCCCAGTTTTCTCATAGTGTTGGAATTCAGTGTGGTTTTGTTGACAGGTTGGTTCTATTACTAACTTTTGGTCACTTTAGGTATGCGTCAAAGTTTGCCTCTTCTTCCTTGTCAATACTTGTACCACAAGAATACATGCTTTTTCTACTACATACAGTTGAAATAGGCTGAGTTAACATGTATAAGGTGATGCCCAATTTTCGTAAAAAACTAAACATTTATTTATTGTCAGTTAATCTTAATGCCCTTCCCCCCCTTTCAGTATCTATAAACAGGTAATACAGAACGGTTCTTCTGTTGAAAAACTAGGAGATGTCAAAGTGTGTAATTGGGCTGCCTTTCAACGTTTTTATTTCCCAAAGAATCATGACTTCTTAAGTTTTCATATATACATGTATACATGCATCACTAAATATAATCATAGTTATCACATTCTTTTTTCTCTATGTGGTGTATTTTTAACAGAACAATTCCCTATAAATGAACCATTAAGTACAGACTACTTTTCCCCCCAAAATGTCAATGTTGTCACAAAATATGCATAGATCATTTAGCTGACAATTATAATAAAATGATAAATAGAACTGTTGGTTGTAAAAAATGAAAACATGTGCAGTGATGATGCACAATGTTTGCAGTGCATTGTGACAAGAAGTGGGAACTGAGATGTTGATCAGGTGAGTGCTCTGGGTTCCCAGGCTCTGGGAGTTTCACCATCCACCTTCTCTAAGTTGTAGGTATCATGTCATTTACTATGGAAATACAGCAGCAGGATAGGTGCAAGGAGAATGAAGGGCAACCCTCCTGAGAGACTTCAAAGCCTACTTGCAAGCCATCACATACATCATATACAAAGTCTTGACTTGGCTATAAAATTCCATAAAAATAAAAACAAGCTTACTTAGAAGGAAGATAGCAAAAAATGAATATTCAAAAGAGAGATGACCAATGGATTTAAAATCTGAATATTAGAGCACTCCCAACAATGACATACATTCAGCAGGATTATATATAGTTAAAAGGACAATTAATGGGAAAAAATAAATGATATTAACAGAAACAGTAGTGACCTAAATTAAACAATCTAGCAGGAATCCCAAGACAGGGCTCTGAAAAATAGTGCAATGAGATCTATCAAAAACAGGAGCCAAAAAAAAAAAAAAAAAAAAAAAACTATGCAAACTTAAAAGCTAGTTATTGTCTACCATTTAAATCTCTGCCTTTTCTTTAGCATACTGAGGAAATAATAATGCCAGAATAATGCCAAAATGGTAGGCAACAGCTCAAAGAGATTCTATACACAACCAGTAGATAGGGAATTCTGGGAAGGTGGAATATGAAGAACCAAGAATTTGTTTCCCCACTTGGACAACAATTGCACAGGCAGAATCTGTCTCATATAACTGTTTTGTAACAGTGAAGTCTGTTGAAGGCTTGCATCTTCCAGGGGAAGGCTTGGATGATAAATTGTGGTTAATTTCAGTGAATTCCAGCATATACTCAATAGCAGCTACCCATTTCCCACCCTTATCCTCATGGCAGGTAGCTGTACACACGTTCCTGGAGCAACCTGCAGATAGCTAGTAAGAGTCAGAGTCAGCAAAAAGGATCACACACTCCAAACACTGGGTATCCATGCACCGATAGCTGATTGTTGCTTTTGATTACAAAGGTGCAGACAAATAATCTAACTGTCATAATTGTTGCACTTCTTCCCATTGGTACAAGTACCCTTCCCTCCAGCTGAATGACTTCCAATGCCTTACCCCTATTCCCTTCATTTTTCTCTTTATCTATGCATAGGAGGCTGACATTAAAGACTAGGAAATTTGAAAGAAACTGCATATATACGGAACATTAGAGAATGACCACACATACCCAGAGAAAGGTGTAAGTTCAGAAAAGATCTGAGAAGAATTTAGGTTTACCCATCAGGCTAATCCTTGGTACCTCAACAACATTTTGAAACAACATTCAAAAAACCAAAAGGAACGGATTTAAAAACCCAGCTAATCCTGGGGAGGCAACAAAAAAGCTACATAGTATATAGAAATCAAGTAGCAAAATGACAGAAGTAAGTCTCTCTTTATCAGTAAATACTTTAAATGTAAGCGAATTAAACTCTCCAATTAAAAGACATAGATTGGTGGAATGGATTGAAAACATAATCCAACTATCTGCTGTCTATAAGAGACTCATTTTAGGTTCAAAGACACAGATAGAAAGTGAAAGGATGAAAAAAATTGCAAATGGTATCCCAAAGAGCGCAAGGATGAGTTGTGGCTACACTCTCAGACTAAATCAACTAAATTTTAAAAAGTTTACAAGAGACAAAGAACATTACAAAAATTTTAATATAGCAAGATGATGTAACAATTATGAACATTTATGCACATAATAACAGACCATCAAAATATGCGAAGGAAAAAAATGACAATTGAAGGGGTAGACAGTTGTATAATCATAGTTAAAGATTCCAGTACCCCACTCTCACTGATAGTGAATACACTGAAAAGGGAATTATAAAAAAAAATTTTCTTTTTTTAATTTTTTATTTTATTTTTTAATTTTATTTATTTATTTATTTATTTGAGACGGAGTCTCGCTCTGTCGCCCAGGCTGGAGTGCAGTGGCAGGATCTCGGCTCACTGCAAGCTCTGCCTCCCGGGTTCACACCATCCTCCTGCCTCAGCCTCCCGAATAGCTGGGACTACAGGTGCCCGCCACCTCGCCTGGCTAGTTTTTTGTATTTTTTAGTAGAGATGGGGTTTCATCTTGTTAGCCAGGATGGTCTCAATCTCCTGACCTCGTGATCCGCCCGTCTTGGCCTCCCAAAGTGCTGAGATTACAGGCTTGAGCCACCGCGCCCGGCCTAAAAAAACTATTTTCAATAGCATCAAAAGGAATAAAATATTTAGGAATTAATTTAACCAAGGAGGTGAAAGTCTTGCACAATAAAAACGATAAAACATTACTGAAAGAAATTAAAGATGCTCAACATCTCTAATCATTAGGGAAATGCAAATAAAACTACAATAAGATATTGCCACACCCATTTGGATGGCTACTATCAAGAAAACAAAGTAATAAGTGTTGATGAGGATGTAGAGAAATAAGAACCCTTGGTGCACAGTTGGTGAGAATGTAAAGTGTTACAGCTGCTGTAAAAAACAATATGGCAGTTCCTCTGCCATAATATTAAATATTAAAAATATTAAAATTTTAAATGGAATTTAAATATTAAATATTAAAATGGAATTACCATGTGATAAAGTATTTCCAGTTCTCTGTAACCAACTCCCCTCCCAAAACTGAAAGCAGGGTCTCAAAGAGATTCTGTATGCCCATGTGCATAGCAGTATTATTTACAATAGCTAAAACATGGAAGCAATCCAAGTATCTATTGACTGATGAATGGATAAGGGAAATGTAGTATATACATATACTGTAATAGATTCAACCCTATTATATGCTACCACATGTATGATCTTTGGGGTTATTATATTAAATGAAATAAGTCAGTCACAAAAGATACATACTGTATGATTCCATTTATATGATGTATGAAAAATAGTCAAAATCATAGAGACAGAAAATAGAATGGCTGTTGCCAGTGACTGGGGAATGGGGTAATAGGGAATTATTGTTTAATGGGTATGGAGTTTTAGTTTTAAAAGATGAAAAGACTCTGGAGATAAATAGTGTTAATGGTTGCACAACATTATGAATGCACTTAATACCATTAAACTATACATTTAAAAATGGTTAAGATGGTAAATTTTATGTTACATATATTTTACCAATATAAAAAATTGGAAAAAATCTCTATACATTTAAAATTTGCATTTATTCTATATAACTTATTTCTCAATAAAGTTTATTTAAAAACAGCAAATAAAGGCTGGGCGCTGTGGCTCATGCCTCAAATCCCAGAACTTTGGGAGGCTGAGGCGGGCAGATTATGAGGTTAGGAGTATTTTGCATCACAAAGAGTAATTTTTTCTTTCTCATTATTTGCCAGGAATCAAATTATCACATTCATAGATAAAGAGCAGATCACCCAAGATTTAGATAAAGATATAACTATAACTAAAGTTTAATTCATTGATATTCACAGTGTGGTTCATGAACCAGCAAAATCAATATCATCTGGAAATTTGTAAGAAATGCAGACTCTCAGGCTCCAAGTCATGCCTAAAGAACCAGAATCTCCACAGTGAGATGATACTCAGGTGACTGGTATGCCCACAAAATTTTGAGGAGTATTGTTTTAAGTTCTTTTGCACTATAAGAAGATGGTTTTCTTCTCTGTGTGATTACCACAACTAACCTTTATCGAGTGTTTTCTACCTGCCTTGAAAAATGTTATAAGATCTTCACAAACATCATCTTATTAATTCTTGCTAAGACATCACAAGTCCTATTTTTATCATCTTCCCTTTACAAAACAGGAAAATAAGTTTCTGAATTAACTTGCCAAGAATTACAGGTAGGATTTGATATACCTAGGATTTAAATCTGGGTAGTCCATTTATTGAGCTGTTAAACACTGCACTCTATGACCTAAAGACAGACAATCATTGGGGGATATTTTTGTTCATTTATTTTCCTTGAAGTTTTCCATTTTCATGAATTTTTTGAGAAGTTTTTTCAAAGGTTAATTAAACCTATGCTTGTCATAGATACTTAGGTTGCCAATTCTTGTGACAAGCAACAGTTTGCGTGGATGTGTATTTTTGTTTTCTTTCGTATCATTTATCAATAATTAACAGCCACATCATATAAAACATTGAGTTTAAAGAGCAAGAACATTTGTCTTGCTTTGTGTGTGTTGATTAGTATCGACTGCCTACACTAATCAAAGTCACTCCATAATTTCACAATATTCAATCATTTTATTTTTACATTACACATCACTCCAAAGAGAATTCTGTCCCTCCCTTGAGTCTCAGAATAAAAAACTAAAAATCACAAACATATTTTTAGATTTCTATCCAGGAATGAATAACTTCCACCAGGACATACCTAAGGAAATCACAGACAGTCACAGGCATGTTTGTCACTATCAAAGCTTACTGACAATAAACATTTTCAAAGTTAAACACTTTGAATGTTCAATGGAGAAATCTTCCTTCTAAGTAATGAGGTGGAGAATGCAGTTAGTATATGGAGAAAACCTTCAAAACAGTGTGGGATATATTTAATGAAAATCAAGAAGCTAGCATAACAGCTGCAGAGTTGCAACAGAGTAAAGAGAATGACAAACTCTATCTCTAACATCTTCTGTTAAATGAATCAACCATATACCTGGAAGATGAAAAAATGGGAAGACAGATGACTGCAAACACTTCATGCTTGGCAATGTCTGTGGCTGACCAAAATCATGTCCTCTTTCTTAGGGCAGAGCTCTACCACATTTCACAGCCTCCTGTGTGTGGAAATGTGACTGAATTCTAGCTTAGGAAATGTGAGTCAAAAATCACATGTGCCACCCTCAGACTTCGCTTGTAATCATCTTCCACCTATAATTCACTATATTCTTATCACGTTTGCTAACTAAAGGGGAGGCCCAGAGGATGATGGAGCCATAGGATGGAAAAGGCTTGCTTTCCTGAATCATTGTATGAAAAGTGACCCACTTGCTAGAAATATCTGAAAGGGAAATAAACTGTTATTGGGTTAATCTAATGATATGTTGAGGTATGTTTCAGTAGTCTACCCTAACGAATGTAAGAGAGAGAGAGAGAGTACAGTGATTAAAAAGACAATTTGATCAGAGCATAAAAAAGGATTATGAGTCAGAGACTTAGGTAGACAAGTCACATGTTATTTCCCATACAACCCTGCTAACCCTACTCCAACAGGAATAAACTCACGAACTCACATTGTGAGGGTTTTGGTCTCTTTACATTATACTGCATACAGAGTCTTTACAGTTATTATTTGCTTCACAACAGAGATCTGGTCTAACACGTGCATCATTAGGCAATTTCCTCCTTATGTGAACATCATAGAGTGTACTTAGACACACCTAGATGGCATAATCCTCTATACAGCCGGGCTATATGGTGTTGCTTATTGCTTCCAGGCTACAAATTTGTATAGCATGTTACTGTACTGAATATTGCAGCCAGTAACACAATGATACTTATTTGTGTATCTAAACATATCTATACATTAAAAGGGTACAGTGAAAACATGGTATAAAAGATTTTTAAACGATGTACACCAATGGAGCTTGTAGGACTGAAACTTGCTCTGGGTCAGTCAGTGACTGAGTGGTGAATGAATGAGAGGGCCTAGAACATCGCTGTACACTGCTGTAGACTACTGTATACTTAGGCTACACTTAATTTATCTTACATTTTTATTTCCTCAATAATAAATAAACCTTATCTTACTGTAACATTTTTACCTTATACATTTTTTAATTGAAAAAAGAACTTTTTGACTGTTATAATAACCTCCTACCTTAAAACACAAATACATTACATAGCTGTAAAAAATATTTCTCTCTTTATATCCTGATTCTATAAGCTTTCTGCTATTTTTTACATTCCTTTTTTTTTTTTTTTTTTTTTTTTTTTTTCTTTTTAAGCTGTTTTGTTAAAAAGACACAAACACACACATTAATCCAGGCATATACAGGGTCAGGTTCAGTATCACTGTCCTCCACATTCACATCCTGCTCCACGGGAAGTCTTTGGGGGCAATAACATACATGGAGCTGTCATCTCCATAATACTGCCTTCCTCTAGAATACCTCATGAAGGACCTGCCTGAGGTTGTTTTATAGTTAACTTATTTTTATAAGTAGAAGTAGTACATTCTAAAATAACAAGTATAGTATAGTAAGTATGTCAACCAATAACATAATCTTTATTATCATGATTAACATTATGTACCAGGGCCGGGCGCGGTGACTCAAGCTTGTAATCCCAGCACTTTGGGAGGCCGAGAAGGGCGGATCACGAGGTCAGGAGATCAAGACTATCCTGGCTAACACGGTGAAACCCCATCTCTACTAAAATATACAAAAAAAAAAAAAAAAAAAAAAAAAAAAACTAGCCGGGTGAGGTGGCGGGCGCCTGTAGTCCCAGCTACTCAGGAAGCTGAGGCAGGAGAATGGCGTGAACCTGGGAGGCGGAGCTTGCAGTGAACCGAGATCCGCCCACTGCACTCCAGCCCGGGCGACTGAGTGAGACTCCGTCTCAAAAAAAAAAAAAAAAAAAAAAAAACATTATGTACCAGACACAATTGTGTGTGCTATACTTTCATATGACTGGCAGCACAGTAGGTTTCTTTATACCAGAATCACCATACACATGTGAGTAATGCATTGTGCTTTGATGTTATGGCAACTATGATGTCGCTTAGAAATAGAAATTTTTAATTTCTATTATAATCTTATGAGACCACTGTCACAAATGTAACTTGTCCTTAACCGAAACATCTTTATGTGGTGCCTGAACAAAGCATCATGCAAACAAATCTCAGGATTCTCAATACTACTTCATGCTTCACCAGAGGAAACAGTCATGAAGAAATATTTTCGGCTTCTTCCTCCCTAGTTTCTTCTTTTATAACTCCCTGCATATGGGGAGCTAAATGGTCCAGCTCTCTTTCCATGAAAGCACACATGATTCAAATGCCACTTAGTATTCACAAGCCATTGTTCTTCCACCCAGGGAGAAGCGCTTAACCAGATGACCTCATTAATCTTCACATGCACCACAATCCTTGGTCTTTTGAAGGCAAAAAAAACAAATGTTCTCATTCCTATTTCACAGATGAAGATACTGAGGAAGAAAGAGTAAGGGGGAAAGGCTACAGAATAAAACAAATGGGCATCAGTTAAAATGCAATATGAAATGAAGCATGTGGTTTAGGAGATAAAACCCTAAACTTCTGAAGTCACAATCTCTATCAGGTCACGTTTTCTTTGGCTAGTACCGCCTTTAAAAATAGCTGTTAATGTTTTGGCCAGGCGCAGGGCCTCATGCCTGTAATCCCAGCATTTTGGGATGCTGAGGTGAGTAGACTGCTTGAGCCCAGGAGTTTGAAACCAGCCTGGTCAACATAGCCAAACTCTGTTTCTACAAAAAAAAAAAAAAAAAATTACAAAAATTAACTGGGCATGGTGATGTGTGCCTATATTCCAGTTACTCCAGTGGCTGAGGTGGGAGAATCACTCAAACTCAGGATGTGGAGGATACAGTAATCCAAGATTGCACCATGGCACTCCAGTTTGAGTGACAGAATGAAACTCTGTCTCCAAAAAAAAAAAAAGTTTAAAAATCAAATACATGCCCAATACATACACACACACACATACACACACACACACCCCAATCCAATTCATGTATTCTGATTTCTGTTGAAATATCCAAAGATACAGTCACAACAGTTCCATATTCCTGCATTTCAGGACCCATTATTGTAGATGAGTAGTGATATCCCTCATTCGTCAATTATAGACTCCAATTTGGTAGTGTCTACATGATAACATGTGTCCAATAATTACCAGTGACATATGAAAGTTTGTAGTCCAACACTTCAAGTACATATTAATAAGGAGTTAAGAAATCCAGATTATTTCATCACGAAATCTCTCCCTACTATATTCCAGGTTTATCATTTGTAAAACAGGTTTAAAACTATCAGAATAGGAATTATATGTAGAGTGTTTTCTGCTAATTTCCCTACCTTTTCCTTTAAGCATTTTGTCTGTAGAGGCAGCTGTGAAAAAAGAAAGGGCAGAAGTGCCAGCTAAGTAGTATCTTCAAATTGACTTACTACCAATATCCTGTTTTGCAGAAACGTAGACGGGAATAAATTCCACTCAGAAGGGATATAATACATCAGATCCTTATGAATTCTTGTGCAGAGAACAGTAGATATGTGCTGAATAAATAAATGCCTGACATGGTTTATGAAGACGTGGAAAACAGGGCTTGACAAGGCAGACCTTGGAGTTGAGGACTAACAATTTCTGCTCCATGGAAAACATTAGATCTTCCTCAGCATGACACTGTAGTCAAGAAACTTGACTCATGGCAAAATTAGGAAAAGCAGAATTGTGAGAGGATGATTACTAGACATATATTGCGGTATTTGCTAATGGATGGAGGAATCGCTGGAGGCCTGATTTGGTGAAAAAATAAAAACAAAAACAAAAAAACCCTCAACTGTTATGGGTAAAAACCATAATGAACGTTTTATTCGTGTGAGAGAGTGTTATGTTAATTAAGGTTTAGACACAAGAACAGTTACCACCTAGAAGCTCATAAATACACATCCTCACTCTGGTTCACAGCTTAGAATCCTTCATTTGAAAGAAAACAATATTAATTCTGACATCACTGTGTGTCCAGCCTTGGGCAGTTAAACATGGTTCAGAGATGTTTACCTTCAGTTCTGTATCATCCTTTAAACTTTAAACAGGGTTATGCATCTTCAGTGATAATGACGACAAAGAGGATAAGAAAGTGAAGTAAGAGTAGATGTAACTTACTCTTTCCAGGTGTGAGGGTAAAAGTTTCTATTCAAAACCTATAATCCTAAAACAACCATGCAACTTAAGTATACTTATCCCAATTTTGCAGAAGAGGAAATGCCACTCAGAGTTTTAATTAGCTTATCTGAGGTCTAATGGCTAACAAGCAACAGATTTAGAATGAAATGTTAAATCTGTATTGATCTAAAACTCCACCGTGGCACCACCACCACCACAATTTCTAAGCAAATCTTAACAACGAATGGAATTCTTCGCCAAGACTGTTCGTTTTATTTCTCCCAATAATTTCTCTTTCCCATCAATATCTCCAGACAGCTAATTCTTGTTAATCAGCTTATTTGGAATTTGACTATAGAAGTTGATTTCTACATTGCCATTGATATAAAACCATCTGCTACCCATTTCCTTGCTTTCTAAAAGTTGTCTCTTCTAACCTTCTTGTATGTTTACGCCAAAGAGATTGAAAGAGGCTTTGAACTTCAGAGGTCAGCCTTACACTTCCAGGAGCAAAACATTAATACTTGTGAAGTTTGCATTTCCATAGAATCCAGAAATTCACAAATGAGCATGTGGCTTGGTAAAAAGATTCCTTCAGGACTCCTGAGATTAGCGAGCTTTAGTCACAGAAACAAACCTTAAAGACATTGGAGAAACAAAATTCCAAACATTTTGCCTGCTTAAACACCCTTAGCTTTATTTTTATTTGTTTGCATGGATTAATTTAGAAACTTCCAAAAAGAAATTTCTTTGGGAAATTTTAATTTTGTCTCTGATTCTGTGTGTGAGCAATATAATTCTGCTAGAGCCTCTTAGTCAACTCCTCCCCAGATCCACGCCAGGCATGTAATTATAATCACTAGCAGGAGGGCCTGAAACCATTGATTTGTGATAAATATTAAATGGGTAAATGTAGGCATGGAAATTATAAATAATATTGGTTTTCTTATCTAATATTCAGTGTTTATCTAGGTTCTATGTGCTTTGGAGAGCATCCTAATAATGCTTAAATAATTGCTATTTATATGAGTTTTGGGCTTTTTCTTTACTTCAGCTCCTATCTCCCTACAAGTATACAAGGTAAGGGAGAAGTTTTTATTAACATAAGAATATATATATACCAGACAGCTGAAATTGAAGTTACAGCTGAGGAAATCACAACCATATTGATCTCTGTACATTTCACAGCTTTATAAAAACTTAGGGAATTTGCCAACATGTTGAAATTTCTGCATTTCTAAATTGTTTGGGATGAAAGACATCCTCTGACTATCACATCATCCGAAAGGTGGATTTTCTACTCTTTTCAGAATTTTATGGTCAGTGGTTATCCAAAGAGAAGGAGGAGAATATAGTTACATATTTATGTACGTGGAAGCAGGAGTATGCTAGAGTTAGGTTTTAAGTTGATATAAAATGTTTTAAAACTACCATTTATTCTGCAAAGGCTGAAAATATAAGTATGGTAAGTGAAATTATATTTTTTTTTATTTCTAGACTGTATTTAAAATTACATGAGGCATGACAACTTGTATGTAGGGCCGAGTTGGATGAGATCTTGCAAAGCTATCAGTGATCCAAACTGCCATTGTTGTAAATCATTCAGCTATTTGCTGTGGGAGAAACTAAGTAGTCATAATAGGATTTATATCACTGAAGTTCTGATGGATAATGAACAAAAGGAGGTCTCTATTTAGGATTAGGCAAAAGATTACTATTTCAGGATGGGCAGTACTTAAAAACTAACCACTTTCAATCAAAAACTGTATGGTGTGTGTGTGTGTGTGTGTGTGTGTGTGTATGTTTTCTTAATTTTGAAAACTGATAAAAATCAAAATGAATTTTTTGGTTAATTCTGAATATGCATGTACCAACCACAAGTGACCCTTCCCCTTTAAATTTATCACGACATAACAGAGAAGAAGGTTTTCTTCCATTATGTCAAAATCCACCAATTGAACTTGTTCAAAGAATAATAAAAGGTTAGACACCCCTGGTTTCCAGTCCATGATAAGGCACATTGATTTCCTTCAAAAATGTATTCTTGAGTTTTCTCCAATTTTCTAAGTGCAATATTAGATGCTGTTTCTAATTAAGATAGAACACATTGAACATGTTTTACATGTATTAATTCCCTCAGGCAGGTAAAGTCCTATGCAAGATCTCTATTCTGATTCCCATGTCCTGAAATCAGTAGCCTCTGTAGCAGGGCAAGCATTTGTTGTTGATCCGAGGAGGTTGTAATTAAGTCAGTCTTGTAGTCTTTCATGTGACAGCCTGATGGCCCCTATTGGTTTGATAAAGTAATAAATATAGTTTTGATTTT
The DNA here is from genome assembly GCF_009764315.1 of Trachypithecus francoisi. Taxonomy (NCBI): domain Eukaryota; kingdom Metazoa; phylum Chordata; class Mammalia; order Primates; family Cercopithecidae; genus Trachypithecus; species Trachypithecus francoisi. The sequence continues at coordinate 178,311,363 of NW_022681453.1, read as the reverse complement.
TTAAAGGCAATACCAAAAGAAATCAACAACTAAAATGGTTGAGATTTATCCAGGGGTATAGAAACATATAAAGACTTCAGGCTCTGTAAAATAAATTGCATTTATACCCTAGTGAATAAACCAGCATTCCTAAATACAACATGATATTAATTAAATTCCTGAAATGTGGTTAAGACCCTTAGATTTTCCATACAAATAGATGGTTGAAGCATTAGTCTTATAAGAATGCAGCTTCAATAAAATGTGTACTTTTAGCTAACATACCTGAAAGATTATTTTAGTGCTGCCTTTTAATAACTTAAGCAGTGTCTTACCCAGTAATTAAATTGCCTTATCTAATTCAATTCATTTGTCAACTGGGCAAGTACCTTGTCAGGCACTACATATAAGTGATACTTTGACTGCCACAATGAACCTATCTCTTTAAAAAGAAAAAGCAAAGAAGGAGATCAGGTGTGGTGTCTCATGCCTGCAATCCCAGCACTTTCGAGGGCCGAGACAGGAGGATCATTTGAGCCCAGGAGTATGACACCTGCATGGACCACAAAATGCGACATGGTGTCTTTAAAAATACAGAAAAATAGCTGGGTGTGATAACACGGGCATGTAGTGACAGTAACTTGGAAGGCTGAGGAAGGAGGATTGTTTGAGCCCTAGAGGTTGAGGCTGTAGTGAGTTGTGATCACGCCACTGCACTCCAGCCTCCAGCTTGGGTGACGGAGCAAAACCCTGTCTCAAAAAAAAAAAAAAAAAAAAAAAAAAAGGAGTAATTTACTTATTTGGGTTTAAAATATTGTCTAGGCATCTCAGAAAGAATTCAAATACACTTCGTTTCTGGGTGTTTTCTTTTCTGTTTGTAAAATATTGCTTTTTAAGAAAATATCTCAGACAATCCTTTTAAAACGAAATGAAGTAACATCTATATGAGGATGTGAAACTAAACACAATGTAAACCACTCTTCTCTGGACAGTCTCTGAAATGCCAATCTTCCTGACTTGCTCACCACAACTGTATCCTGAGGGGCGTGGCCAATAGGGAATCAGTCCTTAATAAGAGTGCTCGGCATTGTGCCATGTGATACTGCTTGATTATAATGACCTTTGCCAGTTTAATGTGGAGTTTGTGGCATCCAATAGATATGGATGGCATTTACATAATTATGGTATGAGAGACAATACTGAGTATCTCCACATTGGATACTAACTAATACATTAAAATTTTATCTTTGGGGAATATATGCAAATATATAAAAGATAGTAAAAATGTTTTCATGTGGAAGATAAGAAAATATGGCAAGTAAACTTGTCCTTGTCTCATGAATGATGATGTGTCATCTCCACCTTCCCCAGTTACTTGATAAGCATTTCAGACAGGGAACCTCTGAGACTCAGAGGTACTCTGCAGCTGCCTAGAAGGTTCATTATGCTTCCTCAGTTCCCACATATGATTATAATAAGCACTCGTCACCCACGACAGCACTTTTTCCCTTATGACTTGTAAGAGCCTAAGTAATGCACACCTTCACAGGCCACAAATCACATATTTACTTCACTTAGCTTGCCTCGTTAGTGAAAATTTGTAAAAAAGTAAGAATATGCTTGTATGAGTTTTTCAAAATGTCATGTGTTAGAATTTGATGACACAGTCTGAAATGTGATGATAAATTCACATGACATTTGTACAGCTCCATCGAGTGGAAATTGTGCCCCAGAGCTGCAGAGCAAGATTCCATGGATTCTTAAAGGAAGCTGTCTTAATGATGGGCAGAGATGAGAAGGAGACTCATCTTTTCATGTGTTGCCATGTGAACATATTACCTATTCAAAAACTAAATAAATTTGCAAATTAAAAATTAAATAGAGAAAAAATAACATGGGAAAAAGTAGTGTTTATAAAAATGGAATGAATGGCTAACAGACTTTGAAAACCTTAGACCAAAAATGTTACACTTATTAAAAATCATATTAATTCTGTAGTGAATGAAGACAAAGTTACCATGTTAGTTAGGCCAAAAGGCTTAAGGGCACCTTCTTTACCCCCAAAACAGGTGGTGAAGTTGTATTGGTTCCCAGGGGATTTTCCTAAAGCTGGAAAAAATGAGACAGTTTGTTCTGCTGTACTGGGTATTTCAGTGACATGAATTAGCTCATATGCCTTTGCAAATGAAGAGAATGATGTAAGAATAACATGGAAGTCTTGGTTCCTTGGAGACTTTTTCAAGTTTGTTAATGTTTAGAAGTGACGGGTAAGCTTTTTTACAAGTAAAGAAAAAAAAATAGATATTTAGACATGTTTAGGAAAAAAATACAGTAATTCTACAGAATTGTTTTCCTTTAGTGCAAAACGTTTCCTTTAGTGCAAGAAGTTTCAAGAATCTCCTTGCTTTCCTTTAAGCTAATTCACATAAGCCATGAGTTTACATTAAGAAGTGTAAAGTCACTTCCCCTAGCCAGTTGTGGTGACTCATGACTGTAATCTCAGCATTTTGGGAGGCCAAGGTAGGAGAATGGCTTGAATTCAGGAGTTCAAGACCAGCCTGGGCAACACGGCAAAACCCTGTCTCTACAAAAAATACAAAACTTAGCCAGGTGTAGTGGAGCATACCTGTAGTCCAAGCTACGCCGGGGATCTGAGGGGAGAAGATCACTTGAGCCTGGGAGAGAGAGTGTGCAGTGAGCCATTACTGTTCATGCCACTGCACTCCAGCCTGGGTGACAGAGAGAGATCCTATCTCAAAAAAAAAAAAAAAAAGACATTTTCTATTTTCCCTATGTTAGAACAAGAGATTAATGAAAATATAATTTAAAATAATTTTTAAAAATCTAATAAAAAGAGTCTCTAGGAGAATTGAATGCCATCCAACATCTACATCCAGAAGGAGCAAGGCCAACGCCAGGGTGTAAGGTTGTATTGCAAATGTATTTATAAATATTCAGGTTACAAATTGTTATATGTTTTATGTGGTCTGCCCATCCCAGTGGTTTCCACGTCTCGTTATTTGTAGTGCACGATTTTGAAGAACATGAAGTCTTTCAGGAACTCATACATGGTGTTACAGTAACACCTCTGTATGATTTTCCATTCAGTAGACCCAATAGCTCATAACCATTCTTATGCAATTCTTTTTTTTTTTTTTTTTTTTTTTTTTTGAGACGGAGTCTCGCTCTGTCGCCCGGGCTGGAGTGCAGTGGCCGGATCTCAGCTCACTGCAAGCTCCGCCTCCCGGGTTTACGCCATTCTCCTGCCTCAGCCTCCGGAGTAGCTGGGACTACAGGCGCCCGCCACCACGCCCGGCTAGTTTTTTTGTATTTTTAGTAGAGACGGGGTTTCACCGTGTTAGCCAGGATGGTCTCGATCTCCTGACCTCGTGATCCGCCCGTCTCGGCCTCCCAAAGTGCTGGGATTACAGGCTTGAGCCACCGCGCCCGGCCGCAATTCTTTATAATTGAGATTGGACAGGACATTCACAAAAGATTTGAAGATTTTAAAGAGTACTCTTAATAACTTTTATCTAAATTTTAACAGAAATGTGTGTGACCATCACACACATTAGTTAAACAACATCATGGCAGGAATCATATGTCTATATCAGAGTGCTATGAAATCCCCAAGTCTTAAACTTTCAGGTTTGCCTACACATGTATTTGAGATGGTTACCTCCTTCTCTGAATACCCAGCCTTGGAGAAGTACAATATGTTCCAATCATACCAAGTTCTTGAAAATCCTAAGCTCTTAAGATACTACAGAGTAACACAACATCTTTTAGTTTGTGAATTTGTTTCCACAGTGAATTATTCCAGCAAAATTAGCTGTTATGGTTTTCATTTCTATCTAGAAACATGACAATGGAACATTTAGGCATCTGCCACGTGAATGTCTCATGGGAAAACTTTGAAGCACAGTTTTTTGTTTTTTTGTTTTTTTTAAATTTGATGAGTCCCCGCTTTCAAAGAGAACAGGCAGCAGTATCCACAAAGTGTTAAGACACTTCCTGGCAAGGGTCACCAATCTCCCTGGGCATTCAGATTTCAGCATTTGATAAAAAAAGAAAAGGGACCAGGCACGGTGGCTCACGCCTGTAATCCCAACACTTTGACTGGCTGAGGTAGGCGGATCACCTGAGGTCTGGAGTTCGAGACCAGCCTGGCCAACTTGGTGAAACCCCATCTCTATTAAAACCACAAAAAATTAACCTGGTGTGGTGGCATGCACCTGTAGTCCCAGGTACTTGGGAGGCTGAGGCATGACAATCACTTGAACCTGAGAGGTAGAGGTTGCAGTGAGCCAAGATCGCACCACTGCACTTCAGCCTAGGCAACAGAGTGAGACTCCATCTCAAAGGAAATAAATAAATTAAATAAATAAATAAATAAATACGAAAGAAAAGAGAAGAATGCTTTTGAAGTCTGGTATTTGCCTCCAGATTATCCTGCACATATACACACACACATTCTGAATGAGGAAGATAAATATGCAAGATAGCTGACTTGCCCCCAAAGACTTCTCCACTCACCCAAATCATGTGGGAGATTCCAAAAACAGAATATCTACTTTAAAAGATTTTAAACTCTCCTCCCTCTTTTCCCTCTATCACCTAGACATCATCAAGACAGAATTGCAGGAATAGGAGACAGGGAAGGGAAGGGAAGAAAAATGAGGAGGGAAAACTCTAGTTAGGATGAAAAAAAGAACAGGAGAAAAAATGAGCCCTTGGCTGGCATGGCATAGAAATGATTTGGTATGAAAAAAAAAGCATAAAAAGTGTTAAGAAACTTAAACCAGTATTTATATGTAGACATACTTATAAGAGTCATTAAGTAACATATTAACTGTAGTGAAACAGAAAGACATAACTGTCAAGTGGCCATTTTCCCTGTTCCTTTAAAGAATTAATAAAACCAACATTTGAATGATTTCATTTAATTGCAGCAAGCACTCATGATGAGATGCAATTATAAGCGTGCACCTTCTGAGAGTCTCAGCCACTTTTATTGACTTTGCTGTTTCTGGTATTGAACCTGAAATTGTACAGCCACAATTGTTCTCTGCCCCTAAGCCAATGTAGACATTCTCCTTTGTAAGTTTATCAGACATTTAAGGTAGTGTTCACCAGAACTTTATGCAGTATCAGCAATATTCTATATTTGTACTGTCCAATCTGGAAGCCACTACCTTTATGTAACTATTGAGCACTTAAACTGTGACCAGTACAATTAAGGAATTGAATTTTTATTTAATGTGAATGAATTTAAATTTCAATTTAAACAGGCATACAGCCAAATGATTAGACTATTGGACAGCAAAGATTAAAGGGAACATCAAAGATGACAGCAGGCTTGTATGTTATCAATATAAACTGCCAGTGCATAACCAGCAAGATTGCCTAGGCAGATTAGAGGTGATGTAGGGCTTTGTAGGTATTTCCAAATATCGGCTACGACAAATCACATAAACAGATAATATAAATTTAAAAGACTATCTATATGGGTGGGTGATAAAGGGCAGTGATCCAGTGGTAATTCACCTAAACTACCAATTGTTTTAATATTACCAAAAACATTACACAATGCCAATATGAGATGTATGACATTCATGCTGCAAAATATCAAAAGTCCTCTTGGAAATTTTTAATTGTCTAAGGACAAAAAATTAGCACAAACATAAAGTAGACACTGCCTCAAAATCAAAATGTGTTATACAAGCTGACTTTTTAAAAGAAAAGCCAAATTAAAAATGACAGAGAATGAACAGTATTAAAAATGATACAGTAGAAAGGAAGATCCCTTATAAAATGCATCAAAACTCGGAATCATTGTCTCATCATGATTTAACTAAAGTTTGAAGTGGATAGCACTCTTTGTACAGAAGTTAACTAGATCAAGGCAGCCTCATAATTCATATATAGCAATAATGGAATTTATTATTGTTCCTTATACAAAGACCCTTCTGTCCTGGGACATTCCTTGGACAGCACCAGACACCCTGGCAGAGAATGAATAAGACACAAAGCCGAACTTCTACAAAGCCCAACTCATTCAGCAGATATTAATTTGAACAGAGAAATCAACAATGTATACCGATTTGCAGATCACAATCACTAGAGTAATTCAAGATCTAGGTTTTAAAGCAGAGAAAAGAGTGCCACATTTGTAAATACATAGAGGTTCCATTGCTCAAACAAGCTGTTAATATGCAGGCTCTTTTTTGCATCTCCTACGTTCTTGAATCTTTTTAACTTGTATTGAGAAATAGCCTTGAGAAATGTAGGAACTCGTGTTCTTTTTATTTGTGACAATGATGTCTTTGCTATAACATTTTTATTCTGTCATTTTGATTCTGTGAGAATTGAACCATGGTTAAGCAATACTTCTATAGGGATTAGTGACCATGCCATTAATTTCTCATATATGTTGTTATATTCTCAGATGGAAGATGTTATATAAAGTGATGTAGTATTGATATATTTAAATGTAATTTTTATCGGGTAAAAAATTTAATCAGTGGGCCGGGCGCGGTGGCTCAAGCCTGTAATCCCAGCACTTTGGGAGGCCGAGGCGGGCGGATCACGAGGTCAGGAGATCGAGACCATCCTGGCTAACACGGTGAAACCCCGTCTCTACTAAAAAATACAAAAAACTAGCCGGGCGCGTTGGTGGGTGCCTGTAGTCCCAGCTACTTGGGAGGCTGAGGCAGGAGAACGGCGTGAACCCGGGAGGCGGAGCTTGCAGTGAGCTGAGATCCGGCCACTGCACTCCAGCCTGGGCGACAGAGCGAGACTCCTCCGTCTCAAAAAAAAAAAAAAAAAAAAAAAAATTAATCAGTGACTTTAGTGGATTGAAGTACACATTCAGGTTCATGGAATCATTGATAAAAATGCCAGCTATGAATTACTCTTCAGATAACCCTGCTTTCATCTGTGCAATCAATACAATCAGAGTCAAACAATATAGTGCCTGTAATAAAAAGACTAAAATTGGCATACTATTATAATATACTGGATGACAGTTCAAAACTAGGGTTTGTTTGTAGTTTTACTGAACCTTTTAGACAAGGTTCTATCAATAGCATTTGTGGGATCTAAACCTAGAATGAATGCAGACATGACATAATTAGAAACCAAACAAGAAGCACTGAAACCAACCTATGTGTTCCATCTGAGACACGTTAGGCTCTAGGTCCACAGGCTTCAGACACGAGGCTCAAATATACTTATGATTCAGCAACAGTTCTTGTCTGTGCATAGAGGCACACGCAAACTATGCAGCCCCTAATGGCATATACCTCCTACAATTACAGGAGTAAAAACATGGTTTAAGCCCACAAAAATTTCAGTTGAGAAGATGCAAATTGTGATTAAAACCTGTTCAACATTGTAACACAACAACTTAACACAGGATTTAAAATTTCCTTTTTTTGGAATGTTCCACTTAATGCATTATGCTAGGATTGCTGGAGGCTATTTGGGAAGTCCCTTTATCATGGATAACTTTGGGGAAAATTACTATATTGTAAACCTATTAGTGACTAGAATTCCCTTCTATTAGATTCAAAGGTTTGGATTCAGACTAACCAAGCTGTGATTATGAGAAGTTGGAGAAATGTTTGAAAGATGGGAGTAGAGGGCCGGGCGCGGTGGCTGAAGCCTGTAATCCCAGCACTTTGGGAGGCCGAGACGGGCAGATCACAAGGTCAGGAGATCGAGACCCTCCTGGCTATCCCGGCGAAACCCCGTCTCTACTAAAAAATACAAAAAACTAGCCGGGCGAGGTGGCGGGCGCCTGTAGTCCCAGCTACTCGGGAGGCTGAGGCAGGAGAATGGCGTGAAACCGGGAGGCGGAGCTTGCAGTGAGCTGAGATCCGGCCACTGCACTCCAGCCGGGTGACAGAGCGAGACTCCGTCTCAAAAAAAAAAAAAAAAAAAAACTTCTGGGTTAATGAAAAATGGGAGTAGAAGCTGCAAACTGCCATTGTCACGTGCTTCAGAAACCTCAATTTTGGAGTATCAGAAACCAATGCACTTGAAAAACATTGTGCTTTAGAGGACTAATATGAAATTTTCCTAAACGGAGGTTTGCAGAGAAAGAAAATGGCAGGATATTCATTAATGCTCCCACTCCCTGAACGTGTGTGTGCGTTTTCCTTTTTTTTTTTTTTTTTGTCAATCCTTACATTCTGTGTTAAAATTGTGATTACAGAAATGAGACATGATCAATATTACCTAGAGCTTGACATTCAGAGACAAGGACAGAACTAAATATCTGTTAACTGTCTTTTCTCCAGCCTTTTCTCTAGCAACCTCTCTCAAATCACCCACATTGATAGAGAAATGACATGAAAAAAGGTCCACAAACAACGGCGCTTTCCTTGAAACGCCGTTGTTTCACATTTTTCCTCCTTTTTTCCCTGCAGATTGTGTTACACTCCTTAATTTGTGCCTGCACAGGAAAATAAGCAGCCACATCCGCTAATGTACCCCTCCTTGTCTGCTGCATTCTGAAAGGAAAGTCAGAAGCTCATCCAACTTCGAACTTGAAGCTAAACGAAGACGCCCTCGACAATGCAGGGGAAGAGGAGGAATGAGAACACAATGAAAAATCCTGAAGAAACCACTCTGGGGGAAGAAGTCAACAAAGAAATTATACCACTATGAGGCTCATGAAGCCCATGCAGGCCAAAAACCTTGTTCCTAAAAGCTCCCCATGTGTGGCTGCTAATGCACAAGAAATGTGATTAGCTGCCTGAGAAAGGCCTAGAATTACTCCCATTCTGACTAGATTACTGGATAATTAGATTGGTAGCACTCTTCCCTGACTGTGGCTGTCAGATTAAATCTGGCTGGTTCTCTTTAGATAACTGTCATGCCCCAAAATAACACAGACTGACATGGCCAGGAGCCTTTTAAACAGTGTTCCAAGAATCAAAGTGCCTATTTTTTCTTAATAATAAAATATGAACAATGTTCAATGGACTTGAGTTTATTCAAATTGTCATTATATTTGATTAAGAAAATGTTACTAGACAAAGCCTGGTCAGACAGGCTTAATCTCTGTTGGTAAATGAACATCGCCAGGCTTGACTAGCCACCTCTGGGATCCACTGAGAGAAAGGCAGACTTGAATTACACAGAGAATAAGCCAGTGGTTCTGTTTTAATGCTCTGAGTCAGCAGCCCTTTATAGCTCAAATCAAGGTCAACAAGATATGTAGAGCACCTTCTCTGAGCACTAGCTGGAACACAGCCGCTCTTCTTTCTTCCACTCTGAGACAAGAACACATGCACTTTACCTGTAATTGTTGTCTCCCCAGTTATCTGGGGACCATCCAGAAGAGAATGAGAATAAAGAAACCAACAGAAGAAATGTCCCAGGTTCTTACCAAGTTCCCACAGTCTTGTTCTGCTGTCCCTAGTGACTGCATTTTTGCAGTGACTGGGGCAGTGTTTCCTTAGGTGTTATAGCCTGGCCTCTGGCAAGAGATGGGAAAGGGGGATAGAAGGATGAAATGCTTTTCGGTGGCACACATGAAACCATGCATTTTTATTTCATTTTTGTATGGCAAACATAACTGATTTTCTATTTATAATAGAGATACAAAGTTTCCTTTTTAAGGAAACTAGCAATAAAATGTTAAAAAATAAACATAGATGATCAATTTGTTTTAAGAAAAAGTTAACAGGCAGATATGGCAAAATGCGAATGTAACAAAGACGGAAAGTTGAGAAACCTGGGTGTAAATAAGAGAAGAGAGAGCAGAGAATCACATCAGATGGTGAATCCCAGCATTTCCACTTAGAATTGTAAACTCTTGGGCTAGTTCATTCGCTTCACCTAGGGTCAGAATCTACTTCATTGGCAGATCTACATGTTATAACCTTTCTGATAACAAAAAGTTGTAAAATATCAGCAGTGAGCCTGCCACAGTGTTCACATTCAGTAAGTGAAAACAGTTATTGTTTTAAACAAGTGGAACTGGAGTTCTATATACTTCTTCATAAAATGCCCAAGAAATGTTAGTTCCCTTTGGGTAGGATGTGCCAAATCTCCTTGTTGTTTGGCTCCCTCTCCCTTGGGAGGACAGCTCTAAGAAGAATCCCTTGGCTTCAAATGTTTAATATGCATCTCCAAAGCCCCTAGAAGAACCAGACAAATTTCCCTGTGCCTCTGGCTCTTCATGGAAACCACTGACTTTAGCACAAGTGTCCTGGTCTTCACATCTCTCACCCTATGCACTGTGCCTGTCTTGAGTAGATGCTCAACAAATGTTACCTCAGTGAATGTGACAATTAAAGAAGCAGTACAATATACATTTTTTAAATTCAAATGTTCATATAGCACACAAGAGAAAAAAAACAAGTGAACAAATTTTTTCCAAACTCAATAAAATAAGCTAAAAAATTAAAACTCATTGCCATTTCTTTTGCAAAGAGAAAGTGAATGTATCTATTGTTTAAAAAGTATTTTATATACTACCAAAAGTAATAATTGGCACAAACATTCTGGAAGGCATTTTAGCAGTACATAAAAATGTGTATGAAATATACATCGAAAATATACCATTTGTTTCAGCAATTTTAGCTTTAGAAATTGATTCGAAACCAATTATTATGAATATGTAGAAATATTTACTTATAAGGATGGTCAATGCAGCCTCTTTGAAATATTGGTGATTTGGAAGCAACCATTATGCTCAGCAATATATTTTAAAAATACAGTATGATATTTCTTTACAAATGGGAAAGCATGTGGCCACTGAAAAGAAGGTTTTTGAACAATATTTAGTAACAGAGAAAATGATTTAATTTATACACAACTTATCAGATTAAAATACAATATGTATGAGTAGATTCATTGTATTTTGTGTTTAAATAAAGAAGAATAAAATATACCAAAATGATAGTACTGCTTGCTTAGGAGGTGACACTATAGAGGATTTTTATGTCTTTCCCAGTTATTGTTCTTGAAGTTTCTATTATGAACAAATACATTTCATAGCTAATTTATTTTGCACAGTTGGCCAAGGACTATGCTAAGTTTGTTACATGTATTATCATGTAATTTTCACGAGAGCTCTGTGAAGTAGGAAGAATCATTATCCCCATTTAAAGATGGGTAAACACAGCTGTAGAGAGAGTAAATAACTTACCCAGGGTCACACAGGAGTAAGGGGTAGAGGTAGCCTTCAAACTCAGTTTATCTGACAGCAGAAATGGAATATTTTAAGGTTAAATTCAATACTGTTTCATATGTATTATTCTTTATATAGGGTAAAAAGCCACTTTAAAACAAGGGAAAAAAATGCCACAGATCACTATATGATTGATAGCAGAAAGAACTGTACAGATGAATGTAAAATCATTACAATGTTTTCCTCCACTTTGAATCAGTGGAATCTATGCATGATCCAATAGGTCGGTGTAAATTATTTTGTGTAACACGTCATCCTTCAAACACCCCGGGATTTTGTTTACAACAGACTGACCAATAAATGTGTTTCTAAATATTAATTAGTGAAGCAAAGCTCTTGGTCCTATAGAATTTTAAATTATCAAACTTCACTTATCTTCTGTTATATTTAGAATTGTGTTTGTTTAAAATGTCTAAGAATTATCTCCGAAGCTTAAACATTTTCCTCTTTGTTATACAGGTAATATATGCTCAGTTTTAACATCCAGAGAGAACCTTTCTACCTTTTGCTGTTTTCTTTCGGTCTTTCGTGTGTGTGTGTGCGTGTGTGTGTGTGTGTGTGTGTGTAACCAAAATGTCAACAAAATGTTTACTGCATGAGACTACCCAGATATTTTAGATTTCTGGAGTCATCCTAGTACATCTGGGGAAATACTTGGAATAGTTACACACCTGTCTCTGCTCATATGCCATTCTGATCTGTTAGTGTTCTTTTCTCTCAGCCTTGTATCAACCTGTATATAGAATATAGTGATATAGCAGTGGCTTTTCTCTTAAGTGCTTCCAGAGCATGCTTACTGATGGTCACGGCATAGGAGGGGATTATATCACAGTTCACGACAACACTGTATAGCAAAAGGTTTATGTTTCAATAGTAGATATCCTTTTTTTATTTTTATTTTTTAACTCCTCATCATCTGACTACCTCGTTGAACAGTTACTCAATTTTCTCCTGGATCCTTAATCTCTTGTTCAGTGTCTCTTCTTTTCCCTTTAAAAAAATATCTGGCTTTATTCCAAGAAAAACCCAGGGAACTAAAAATCCCTGTTGCTCTTTGGTTATGCTTTGTCTCACACTCGTCCGTCTCTGAGGCAGATACTGGGCTTCTCTGTTTATGTGCAAGTGGTTTTCTAAACAAAAAGAGGACTTCCAAGGCCAACTTTTAGAGTGACACTTTTTATTTACTCTGTGCTGCATTCTGATCATTCTATCTATCTATCTATCTATCTATCTATCTATCTATCTACTATCATCTATAGTGTGTATTCTAGTTTTTGCCATATAGTATTTTATTGTGAATATTTTCTCATCTTAGTACAAACACTGGGAAACAGAATGTAATGGCCAAATAAAATGCAACCTTACAGATATATTAGTATGATGTTTCCAAAGTTTGCAGAACAATAAGTATCACCAGGCATGTTTATAAAAAAATACAATTTTCAGAAATTTACCCTTGGATATTTTGATTTGGTAGGTCTGGGATAGGACCTACAATTCCATAGTCTGTAAAAAATGTTTCCAAATTATCCTTCCTGTATATGACCATTTCTTTCCCTTAGACATGGAAGTCATTTCTAACTTTTTGTGAATGTAGATAAATACTATTAATTTCTGGAAACTTTCAGGAAGAGATTAAGTTAAATCATTTGGAAATTCAGCCAAGGTAGACCATGTAAACATGCCTAAAGCCTCACCCAGGCCTCTTTCCTCAAATTTAACTATTCCTTATAATGTCATTTTTGTAGCTTTGTAAGTAAACCAGAGTAAATAACTTGAAAGGAAATTTGTAAGATTTCAAAATAAAATACAATAAAAGAAACTTTTAACTCTTAAAGAAAGGATTATTATGATTCACACTTATAGCAGATGCAGGAATCAAAATGTTTTCTAATGTTTCAAATAAAAAATGTGGTCTTAATTTACAGTGATATACATTAAGAAAATTTTCCAGCTTGAAGCAATGTCTGATCAACAACAAAAATATACCTAATTTAGTAATGTCTAAAGAATAATAGTTTTTCAACCTTTCCTACAATATTTCAAGTTAAAAAACGTCTATGATGAAATTTTAGAGTAGGAGTAATTATGGAATGTGTTGGCTTATTTCTTCCTTGCAGATCTTTGTAGATTTCAAATCCTTCACAAAACATTCACCTGAAACGCAATTGAGCATTTCAGGATTGAGGTTATCTTTTAGTAGTTCCAGGATGGCAAGAATTGGGAATTGTACTGCAAATAGTGACCATGAGACACTCATCAAAAGTTTCTGAGTGCTGCTGAATAACAGAAGATGGTGACAAATAAACTATCAAGTAATTTTTCAGCTGTGAGATAAAATCTTATAAGCCACATGATCCAGGGAGATTAAATGTAATTTTCAGAATAGCATCAGAATATTAAGAGTTGTGAGTTACAGCCTTGGTGGATTAATAATTTTAACTATATAGCCATCACATACTGTAAGCTATCTTAATAGCTTACAGTACAATCTATTACATAATCTATTCTTCACATGGATTGAAATTCAATACATGTTCTTATTCCAGAAGAGGGCATTCCTCATGAACCCGTCCTGGCATGTTTTTTAAGATAGACACAATATGTAAAAAAAAAAAAAAAAAATTACTACAAGAAAACTCATTAGTGTATCCTTCTCAGTTATATTAAAATTGTGTTTTAGGCTCTGATATCTTCTTATTTGGTGGGGATTGGGGGAGGTGTCTTCCTGTGCTTTCCAGGAACATATTTTCAAATTACTTAACACACTCAAACATACCTTGACCTATGTGGTATCCTACTGAAATAAACATAGCTGTTTAAGACAAATAGTATCCTTTTACAAACCATGATTCTTCCAAAAGAATGGATGTTCAAAAGAGATGAATAGTTTTATTTTGTTTTATTTTTCCATTGGCAAAGAGGAAAGAAGATGGTATCTAACTACTACCAGTGGCTTCTTAGGGGTCTTTCAATACTTGGAAAATTTGAGTGTTGTCAGGCAAGTTTATTGCTTTTAATGCTATTGGTCCTATTTGATAAAGAGAGAAATGGTTTCCTCCAGTACCCATGCTGTTATGGGCACTAAATGCTTTATACATGTATCCCGGTAATAAATACTCCATAATTTATAAGTCCATAATGACTTATAAAGATAACACATTACTAAACTTAGCATTTTAATATAAAGTCCATTATGCTGCCTGTATATATAAGAGAGGTGCTTCTTAAACTTGCCTGATAACAGAAACTTAAGATGCTTATTAAAAATATAGAAACTTGGGTATCACCCAGGCCTTAATCTCCAAGATAAGAAACTTAAAATCCACATTTTAATAAGCTCATATCTCTTGTCATTACACTATTTTAGAAATACCGAGTTATAGCAAAGATGGCGGTTCTGAAAAGGTTGTATTTGAGAAAGACCTAATGAGGAAGGATCCCTTCATTTCCCTTTAACCAGCCTTAACCAAATTAACCTGGCTGCTGCTTTTGTTGGAGGTGGTGGTGGGTAGAGCATATCAACTAAGGTTTCAATATTGTTTTTATTTTCTGCCTATGGAAACCTAAAATCACTCAAGAAATCCAGAAAACACAGAACTTCTGCTTGCTGCCTTCATTTGCACAGGTACCAACAGGAAACAGCAGTCTCCAGGGATGTCAATCTGGCATCGCTTTGGATCAGCAAATTAAGTAGAAATAAACCCACAAATGAGCAACAACAACAACAAAAAATTGAAAGTGTTGCTTCCTGCTGAAACAAACTTTGAGTGGCATCATTGTAAATAAAAGGTGGGGATGCTCCTGTGTGAGAAATTTTCTCCAGCCTCATTAGGAGCTTCCATGCTGCTAATAACCTGGGTCTGAAATTAGAAACCGTTACATTTCACACATACATGATATGTTGCCTGATGTTTAGTTGTGATGATCCATTTGCTACTTTGCATAACTCAGACAAAGGATTGCCTGCTCTTTCTATACTGATAAATCTTGTATTCTTTGTTCAGCCAGTTACTTTACTCATTAAGGAAAATAAAACCTAATTAAAATGGCGCACCATATACCTATTTGGAAAACCGCATCCCATGACAGAAAGACTGAAGCAAGTAACAATGCCTTCATTTACCATGTGAAATCCTGCTGTGCAAATACATTTATGCCTGAGGTGATAGTAGTATTGCAAGTATTTCCAACACAAATGGTCATACAAAATATCTTTGCTTCTAATACGCTACCCAACAACTAGAAATCCATCAAATACTTTAAATTTCATTTCCAAGGGGAAAACTTGTTGGGCATTCTATAATCCAAGAGCCAAAACAAAACAAGACAAAATAACAATGAAATTCTAAACAGATTACCAGCCTTCCACCCTCCCCTCACACATATATGAATAGTTTCAGTGACAGAGCATTCTAGTGACAGCCATTTATTGGCTTTAGTGTGTTTGATTTCCTTTAGAAAAAAAATTTATTTGCACTTTATAACTATCATTAACTTCAAAGGATACTGACAGTTCTCAAGTTATTAAGTTAAAAGGCAGCCAGCTTTCACTTGGAGTCACTGCAAATTAATTCTGTCTTACAAGGCCACACCGGGTCATTTCCTGAGCTGGTGGCAATAAATAGCCCTTATTTTAATATAAAAACAAGTGAGTATAGTAATGCTTTTCTGATTAAAATGCTCAGAACTAGGAAAGACCTAGATTCAGTGTAAACTATGGGTATTTTTACACCATCTGTAGTAGAAACTATTTATCTACACAGTGTACATTTTCTTTCTCCCTAACTGAAAACACACACACACACACACACACACACACACACACATATTCTTGATGACAGTAATAGACCCTTCTAAATATTTGCATTTCCCAGGATCCCTTGCAGCTACAGTGGCCTTATGGTATTGTAACAGGATTTCTTAGTTTTGCTTTCTAGTTATGGGCACTGTTTCTTCCTTGTTTAATTCTTTTCCATTTTCCCACCTGGACCCATAGGTAGGAGATTTGGGACATGGATTCTAGTGGGAAGGGAGGGAAGTGGACAGCTAAGAAGTACAGTTAATTAGGATTATACCTTAAAACTATTATACTTTAAAAGCTACTAGAACCCCTAACATTTCAAGAGAATAGGAAACATGTGTATCTTGATCAATATGTAACCCCAGTTCCTAGAGCACAGCTGACACAGGACCAAATGCGTAGATCTGCTGCATGAATGAATACATTAATTAATATAGCTAGAGCAAAGTTAGCAAGGGGGCAAGTAGTACAAGAAGAGGGTCAGAGCAATATTAGAAACTCCTCAGATCAACCTTTATAGGCTATCGCAAAGATGTGGATTTTATCTGAGTGAGACATGATCTATTATATGCTGGCTTTTTGCAGTAGAAGGCCATGATCTGTGACTCAACAGTTTAAAATGATCTCTCTGTCTTTAGTGTTGTGGATAGAAGGCAGCAGAAACTGAAGCAAGGAGAACAACCAGGAGTTGTACCATTCCTGGAGAAAGCTGATGCTGGCTTGTGCCAGAGTTTCACGGTGGAGAGGATGAGAAATGGTCAGCTTCTGAATACATTTTGAAGTTAAGAACACAAGGATTTTCTAATGGATTAGGTCAGGGTATATTTAAGAGTGAATAAATCAAGGATATCTCCAAAGCCAGTAGAAGGATGGAACTGCCATCAACTGAGACGGGGAAGGCTGCAGAAAGAGCAGGTTTGTCTGAGGAGATTAGGGGTTTAGCTTTGACGTTTTAATGTGAAATGTCCAATAGACATCCAAATACAGATATCAAGTAGGTAGTGGTATCTAAAAGACTGCAACGAGAGAAAGATTTGATATGGAAACATAAGTATTGGGTGTCTGTGTCATATAAATAATATATAAAGCCATAAAACTGAATGGTATTACTAAGGTAGTGAGTGTAGAAACTTCTGAAGATTTATAAATGCTAAAACCATGGATACAATAGAAGATTAGTAAAACTTGTCTGGTGGTGATTTGTAAGATTGCCTGAAAATTATGAAAGCGAGAAGTAGAAATGCTTCTATTTAGAGTACTTCTGCAGAATGCTTCTAGTTAGAGCACTTCTCTGGAACTCCAGGCCTGGAAGAAAGAAGCTTCGAACTAGCGTACTTCAGAAAGATGGGGCTCAATGGGCCAGTGTCAGTGAGGAGTAAAATGCTAGACATGGAGAAGGAAATGGTGGTGCTCTGGAAGAACCTGTTTTTCTAACCGAAAGGAGCAGGAAGTATTAGAAAAGGTTATTGTCCTGGTTAGGGTTCCCCCAGAAGCAGACCCTGAGATGAGGATTTAACTACAAGTGGTTTATTTAGGAAGTGATTCTAGGAAACATCTAGATGGGAAAGGGGGAATAATTCAGGAAAGGAAGAAAGTCAATAAAGGGTGTATTATCAAGTAAGTTACCAGTGTGGGAAACTAGAGATCTCTGAGACATAGTATAGAACACCTGCCTTAAAATCTTTCCAAAATAGAGGTATTTATTTACCTACTTTCCATTTGTTAGTGACGAGGGGCTGCTGTTCCCAGAAAAACAAGGCTTGCAGGTAGAGGCTCCCACCTGTTTGCAACAAGCTATTTTCCATGTACAGAGGTAAAAGACAAGGGAATATGACTGGAATATCCATATGTCTGTGAAGTTACTAAATTGTTGGGGAAGGTAAACTTGGTGTATAAAGATAGTTCACGATCTCTCTTCTAAATGAGAAATGTGTCCATATTAACACAGACAATTACACCTAGTATATTTCTGCATATGAAAGCAATTTCAATGGCAGGACAACACGCTGTACTTCACACATGCTAGGTAGTAAAAATCCACCTCAAAGAAGAGCAGCATCAAAGAATGAATGTATCTTTCTGCCTCTTTTGGATACCCACAATGCATAGTACTATGATAACATACTGTTGGTGATAAACAAAATACCTATCAGATTATTTATTTTTAGTTATTCTGATGCTATAAACATCTTCCTTTGTCAGAAGCAACAATTAGTACTGCAGGTATTAAACCAATGTTTACAAAATTTCTTTATAAGTTATTGGCAGGTTAGTTGACTCCATTTTGCTAAGTGCTCTTTTAGAAAAAAAGATGAGATTCTTGAGTGGGATTATTTAAATGAAGTCTTTATATACTCATAATTATTAATATTCAGCAGATAAAATGTGGAATGGAAGTCAGAAACCTTGGTATCTGATCTTGATCTGTCAAGGAAATTGGCCAAAAGTTAAAACTGGATCTTTGATCTGATTACAACAACATGGCAGGGTATTCATCTGTGGATTCCTCTCCCTGTTTCTGGGAATTTGAGCAGGTAAAGATGTCTTCCTCTACTTGTACTCTGGGCTGGAGTTCATGGCTCAAGTCATTTTCAGGGTAGAAACAGGTGTGTGCCCATTAGCCACATCAGTAGTTGCCCAAGAAAAAACAAGTTGGAAGCCCTAAAAAGTTCTGTGATGATGTACAACATTGGGGATAAATAGGTAGATGAGATTCAGATGCCCAAGGTAGCAGTAAACTTGCATTTAGCACTAACATTAACTCTGGATTCCAAAATACAAGATAATGAAACGACAATGTTATCTTATATAAAAATAATCTGATATGCCACAGCCCCTCTTACATCTCATGATGCTCTTCCTGCATAAGTTTCCTAATTTTAAAATGCACGGTAAATTTTATAGTCTTATTGGATGAATTATAAAACAAAACCGAATTCTACCATTATTAGAGGGTATATGAAGATGCAAGGCTCTCTTCCTATCTATTAATTTTCCTGCTTTTATTCAACTGCATTATTTCCCCCAGTACAAATAATTCTCTTGGGATTTGCACAGAGAGCTATACAAACATTCTATTGTTTCTGCATATTGATATACGGAGATAAAGGCAGCTATGGTTATGTATTTGAAAAAAACAGCAGAGGCAGGGATCATACTTCAGTAGCCTAAGCACAGCAAAAACCTAGAACTTACTTGCCTGGAACATTCTCAAGTGTAATGTATATGAGTACAGTACAATATTTGCTTAGAGATCTTTATAAAATTGCTTTTAGATCACTAAACCTTATTAGAATAAAAATGAAAACATTTCATTATGCCAGTTACTTAGAATAAGTAAAAAGTGCCAATAGAAACTGTATCAGGCATGGGGAAGTAAGCAGAGGAAGGATCTGCAGGGTCTTGTTCTTGCACTGTCCACAGAAAACCTCTTAGATTTAATGTTGGGAAGAAAAAACACAAAGATCCATTCTTTGCTTATTAAGTTTTCTACATTCATAAATCTCATTCAAAGAAGTTACCTTTTGGTGTTTTTAAAATGTCACAAAAATCCATTTAGTCATCTCCCTTGGCTTTTGGATCGCAAAATGCTATTTACAAGACTGCATATTTTCAAAGCCGCCAGAAAATCCTCTTTATAATTATCATCAAAAGCATGACCCACACAAATCAAGACAGGAATAAGATTCCCAAGTGGCAAGATGCTCAAATGCCCAAATAGTTAGTAGCTCTCAGTTTTTAAATGAAAGATAGAATGAAAAACTTTCTAGAATTTCAATGTATAAAAACAACTTGTCATTATCAACCAATAAATCTTAAACAATTATAATCATATTCAGTTGCACACACTAAGTCCTTTCCCATTTCTCCTACTCTCTTCTCTCCCCAGGATTGTTAAAGAAAGTTGAAAAATGACAAAAGAGATTGAATACAGAACGAAGATAACTACATAAAAATCAAAATTCTTATTTCTCATACTGGGTATTTAAATGATTGATGGTTTTTAGAAAGTTGCTAACACTTTGAATCATCTGTGCCTGCATCTGCACAAAAATTGGTTGATACAGAATTGTTCTCTACTCGAATGGAATTCCATTGGTAAAAATCACATCAAAGTACATGCCCAGGCTCTGAACAGAAGCAGCTCTACAGAGAAACAGGCACCAGTCTATACAGCACAAGGAAAGTATCTAACTGCTATTCATTTGCAAGGAGGTGTTGTAAACACACTTTCTGCACACTGGTTTGCTCCTCTGGTTGACATGCAAATGCACACATATGTGTCTCTTGTTCTTCTTTTTGGTTGTGAAGTTTTTTTGGGAGTGAGGAGGTCAGAGGACAATTGCTTCTTGCTTACCATCCACCTAGAGTAAAGAAGTTTTGAAAATTTAACCTTGCCTCTGCCCCCTTTCTGTTTAATTTGCACAGATCATTAGCAAGTAAAAGGTACTGTGCAAACAGAACAAAATAGGTTTTCAGATAGACAAATAGTGATTTACAAAGACTAGAAAAAATATGCGTAAACTAGGCTATTCATTGAAGAAAGTCTCATTATAAATGAATCAACAAGCACCAGCAATATGGGGACCTGTGTGATTATTTTGGTTAGGGTCAAATTTTGTTCTAGTGGGATTCTGGTGTTTGACGTATGGTGTGTCAACATGTCTTACTAAAGGATAGTAATAATATTCTAAAACTATTGAAAAATAATTATACATTTATATGAATGTTAATAAAAATCTTCTACAGAAATTTGAACCTCTCATTTCCTCTGGGATTGAGCTATCAGATGACTCAAGAATATTTATTATTTATAATGCTTTATCTGACTGACTGAGACCCTAAAGATAACAGAAAAGCAGTCACAGATGAAATGATGGCACCAAAATTATACATATCAAGAGACAAAAAAAAAAAAGAACAAATATAACTTGGCAAGTTTATTATTCATCTATTTATCATACTATAATAGAAAGCTGTAAAAAAGTAGAGCCTCAAGGAATGTTCTTATTTTTACGTGATCTTATATATTCACAGTATTTAAGAAGTTTTCTATTATTTATCGTCTTTACAGTGATAGTTATAACGCAATTAGGAGAAAGAGAAAAAGTTTCTGACTTTCTGAGTCACTTCTCTTAATACCAACTAAACACCTTTTAAAATACTCAAATTTTGCTAAGCATTAGAGGATATTAGGTCCTGAGTTTCGAATAAAACAGTATTTTTCTGCTGCCCAATAACGGGCAATAGAAAGCTCTGAAATAAGAGTGCAATTATGGTTTTGAAACGAATCCTAAAACAAGAAAACTCCCTTCCCAGTCATTGGCTACCCAGCACCACATTCTAATATTCCCATTGGTCTGAAATGTTCAAATGCTAAGTTGGTCTAAAATGAATCATTACTTGTTTTACCAACTTAAACATTTTCTAAAAAGCATCATAGTATTCTACTGTTTAAAAAATTTGCTTGAACGTAAGAATCATCAAGAGTGATCATTATAAATATAGATTTCCAAGCCTTACTCTTGAGGATTTGAATTCAAAGTCCTGGGATGGGGCTTAAACATTATGTTTCTAACCCTAAATGCCAGTGATGATATCTGTGATTAAGCCAGCTGCTATACTGTATTGATATGATTCACAAAGGATTCAAGAATCTTCTCTAGTGAGCTAGTTTTCTCTCTCTTCCTTTTTCCTTCCAATTCTTACTAATCTTTGTGACAATCAACAAGAATTGACTGAATTTCCTATGTATAGCAGGCACTGTAACAGACACTGGGGGAAACTGACAATGAATTGGTCCCCAATTATTTCTCTCAGACTGCTCATTATCTGTTACTGGAATAATGTAAATCCATAACACAATAAAACACATGTGAATGAATAATGACAGCATCCATTTCTCTAAAAGTCTCCTAACTTGAACAGTTGCTGTTAGTGACTATGACAATATCATTCACCAGTTTTTCTATGCTGTATGACAGAAGAAAAACCAAAACTGGGTTGGCATTCCATCAAAGTCCTACTCTACATTTTGTGAAAGGGACTATAACCTATTTCTTGTTCTGTGGAAAACGAGATGTTTTTTCCAGATTCTTCAAGGGCTGGTAAGATGGAAGAAGTAACAGAATTCAAAGAGAAAAATAAAAACTGCAAAGGTAGACTGTGGCTACTAAGTTTCAGTCACCTCCTAGAAAAAAACATATATTGGTTTTTAGTTTTTGACATCCTATCTTTTCCTGTTTCATAACGTGAGAAAGGGATGATTTACTGTGACCTACTCTGAATTTAATACAGAATTAACATCAGTAATGATAATGCTAATCCTTTGGTTTTAATTTTCAAGACTTGTACTGGAAGACGTTAGTGCTTACATTGAGAAATTCATGTTAGTCTAAAATAGATAGCAACCTTGTCAGGTCAACTGTATTTTAAGCCGTGAATTAGTTTCTGAGTTAACATTTACTTAAAAATTTACTGTAAAAGGGCATAGTACAAAAAATAAAATCAATTGTTGACCAGCTGCTGATTCTCCATTTGGCCTTAGAAAAAATTCAAATTCTTCATAGGAGAAAGAAAAAAAATAGTTCACAACTATGGATGAGTTCCCTGTTAGACAAACTGTATTAAAAACAGTGCTATCTGAATCTGCTCATCATCTTGAAATGTAACCAATTCATTAAGACATAACATTTTTACCAATTTTAGCAGTCTCCACTTAGAACATCACATAGAAAATGTTCAAATACAGAGAAAATGCCAGTTTGAACTGAGCTCTTGTTTTAAAAAGAGAACATATTTTTGTATAAGTACTCAGAGCAAAGAGGTTTATTTTTATTTATTATCACCAACCTTAAAGGCAGGTTTCACAAATGAAGAAACTGAGACACAGAAGAGTTAAATAATTTGCCCTCATTAAAATAGCCTGCATATAGCAGAGAAATGTGATTTTAGCTCCGTCTGGCTCTGAATTCTCAGCACTTTTCACTTTGAATCTTTCAAGCCTTTAAAGTAGAAAGTAGACAGTCCCATCATTAGGATGTAAATTACTTATTTAATCAATTCTAAAATGCACATTTTTTTTTCACATTTTAATGGTCTCTGAAATTAGGATTCTTCTTAAAATAGCTACTAACCAGATACAATCATTATGTCATCATGATGGCCTGAATATGCACTTCAAAACATCAAGAATGGTGGTAAGAAAACCCCAGAGACTCAGTAGAGCATCCTTCCAAGCAATTCTACGTCAACGATAGTCTTGATGACACAGCTGAGCACACTGTGTGGGGGAAAACACATGGACAATGACAATTCTCAGTCAAAAAATCACTTAGAATTAGATTCTGATTGTGAAAACTAATTTAGAGTGATTTACCTTAATTTGCTTATGCTTTCCTTTTTATGAGCATACAAAAAGATTTTTAAAAATCTATGTCTAAATAAATGTAAAGGAACTATATGAAAATATCTTGTTATGAAACAGTGTGCTGTCAGCATAAAAGCAATGCTTTTTCTTTTCTTGTGGTATATGAAATGATGATGAATACATGAAACATATACTTATGGACATGAATAATGTGCATATATAATGGCACATGTACAACGTACATATATAATGTTGCCTACATGAAATACAATAATCACATCCTTTAAACACTTCAAATGTGAGGGTTTCATGTGAGACATCGCTGTACTCATTTCAACTTTCTGTAGTCTCTAAGAATTGGATATGGCAAGTACCAGCCCCCTAGAAAAACCACAAGTCCCCTCTGAAGTTTACTCCCACTGAAGTCCCTTCTGAGAGGTAGGTGGAAAAGGTAATCTGAGGAGAGAATCACTGACACAGCCAGTTTTATAAGAGGAAGGCTTCTATCCCTCCCTTTATCTAGCAGGGAAATGTTTCAGTTTCATTGACATTCAATATGGACTTCAGCCCGTTTTTTAAATTGTTGTTTACACAAAATCATGAACTCACGGTATAGCTGTAGCATCCCTCTGTTTCATGTTTATATTGAGCATTAATTATCCAACTAGTTGACGTATGCAAGAGTTCCCTCTCATAACAGATGCATTACTCCCTCCACATTATTCTAAAACAAGGGCCAGTTTCAGTTTCTGTTTTATATCTGACTGATGACGGTATTGGGGCTTTAATCCGGTAATTTAAGATGTCTGTTAAATATAGGGTTGATTTCCATATAAACAATAATGGATGAGCTTTTGCAGAAGCTGGGCCTCTCCTTAGGAGTATGTAGTGGTTTCTTTACACTGGCTCCTTAGGAATCAAGTTACCCCCTCATGTTTGCCACAGCAGAGGGACCTGAAAGATACATGATGGAGCATTAGACACCACCTATCTTCCTCCTTCCTTCCTCTGTCTCTTCCTCCTTCCCTCCCTCTCTTCCTTCTTCCCTCCCTCTCTTCCTTTCACAAATACGCATATTTACCACATGAAAGCAGATGGTAAGTAGGACATAATTCCTGACCAAGATAAACTTACAGTCTATAGGAGGAAATGGATATGTAAACTTTACAAAAAGGCAAACACTTATTTTGAGGGGTACATTCAGGAGCACATCGGAGAGATTAAATTCTATCTGGGATACAGAATGCTTTCCTGGAGGAAGTAGCATCTAAACTAACATCTAAACAATGCTTTACAGTAGTGGTTCTCAACTGGCAATTTTGCTTCCTAGGACATCATGATTGGTGCGGGGAAGATGCTGTACTACTGGAATTATTAGGTAGAGGCCAAAGGATTGTTATGCTAAATATCCTACAATGCAAAAGACAGCCCCCTACAAACAGGCATTATCCAGCCTCAAATGCCAATAGTGTTGAGGTTAGGAAACTCTGCTTTAAAGTTAGTGAGGCAGAAAAGAGAGAGAGAGATAGAGAGAGAGAGAGGTAGATATTCTTATCACTACGTTTCCGACAAGGAAGAAGACTTAGAGGAAAAAAGTGACAGAACGAAGGTAGCAACTATACTATGATAGCCAACTTCTTCTTGCATTCTGAACTGCTCTTGGCACTTTGCACATACGTATTCACTTAATTTTATTACTGTTCTCATTTGGACATCTAAAGAAACTGAGGCTTCCTGAGAGCCATTCTTCCCTCTTTATAATCAAATGTTCATGTAATTAAGCATAGGCACCCATCACATATACACTGTTATATTTTCAAAGGGCTTTTTGTTGGTTGTCACTAAAATTAGTAATTAAGTCATATTCTGGAATTGTTCTTTTCCCAGTAACTTCAAAGGGGATGCATATCCTCAGGATGGCTGTCTTCTTATATCTCAGCAATGAACTAGTTTGGTGACCTTCTTAACACCTGGGCAGCACATTTGCTGTTCTGGAAGAGTTTACACTTTATAGATTAAGCAAAGATTACTGGCCATAGATTACAAAAAGCTGTCAAAGCTGATGGATGGTGGCTCTAAGGAGGCTTCACCAAGAAAAGATTTTTTTTTTTTTTTGATGGCGTTTCACTCTTGTTGCCCAGGCTCAAGTGCAATGGCACAACCTCAGCTCACTGCAACCTCTACCTCCCCGGTTCAAGCAATTCTCCTGTCTCAGCCTCCCAAGTAGCCAGGTTTATAGGTGCACACCACCACACCCAGCCCAGTTAATTTTGTATTTTTAGTAGAGATGGGGCTTTATCATGTTGGTCAGGTTGGTCTCGAACTCCTGACCTCAGGTGATCCACCTGCCTTGGCCTCCCAAAGTGCTGGGATTACAGGCGTGATCCACCACGTCCAGCAAGAGAAAACTTCTTGCATCAAATCGTCTTCTCCAAGGATCAAAGGTTTTGCTTACACTTGTTTTAAGTTGATTCTATGGGGTCCATTACAAAAATGCCACAGAAATATTAAAAATAACTGTGTTAAGTAATGCCACAGGGTTGCTTGAGTGCTGAGAATTTTAAATAATTTGTAGTCAATTATATTAGTCCATTTGCACACTGCTATAGAGAACTACCTGAGACTGGGTAATTTATAAAGAAAGAGTTTTAATTGAACCACAGTTCTGCAGGGCTGGGGAGGCCAAGGCAAAGAGGAAGCAAGGCACATCTTATGTGGAGTCAGGAGAGAAAGAGGGTAGGAGTGGGGAACAGCCAAACACTTTTAGACCATCAGATTTTGTGAAAACTCACTCACTGTCAGGAGAAGAGCACGGGAAAAACCGCCCCCATGATCCAGTCACCTCTCACTCGGTCTCTCCCTCAAAGCATGTGGATTACTATTCGAGATGAGATTTGGGTGGGGACACAGAGACAAACAATATCAACAATTTTGTAAATCAAGAAAAAATCTGATGAGACCAAGAGATACATTCTTTTCCTTAAAAAGATATCATCATACACTGAACCTTCCACATTTCTTTCCTTCAAAAGGTATCATCATATACTGAGAATTCTTTGGAAAACAAAGAATATGTTTATACCTATTTATGCTCATATATGTGCTCCTTTTATTGTTTTAAAATTTTAAAATGAACATAACACATACATAACTATGAGAAACATCAATGAACTGTAGCCCTTTGGAGTTATCAATTTCTTATATTGCTCTTTTCTCTTACTGCCTTCTTCTTCCCAGCGATCAGAAAAAGAGTTCAGAAATGAATTCTAAAGCATAGTAAGAGTCAGAGGTAGAATTCAGCCAATCAAAGCTATTATACTAGTATTTATGGACTCTATTTTCAGCATATTCACAAGTAAATTTTCAATTACTTTGAGGATATCCAAACTGAATATAATGGAATAGCAAAGGCCTTTAACTTTCATTCTTACAGTGTCACTTTGTAGCAATAAGGCTTCAAAAAAAAATTATTGCTTTATAAATTTCAGGGGTTTTTGTTTTTTCAAAGTTTTGGGGAACTAGACTTCCATATTACTAACCAAGGGAATTAAATCATGAATAACTTCAATTTGTAATTCTAGTTGAAAATAATTTAAAAGTGCTTTCGTAAAACCCTCACATAAAACAATTACGCATTTTGGCAAAAGTTTCCTTGGGACTCATGTACACATGCCTAAGAGCATTTGTACAAGTAACTTGAGGTATGCGTTGGAAGTCATGGCAAATATGAGTTTTTGTAGTTCGAGTTTGATATCAATGTAACTCCTGGGATGTTAGGGTTAAAATAAAACATTATTATAGGCATAGATTATAGTATACAGCTAGAATAATAGCCATACTGGCCGTCCGTTTTTTTTTTTTTTTTCTCACAATTCAAGTAAACTATACTCCACAAAATTAATTTGCCAGACATACATTTAAAAATTCATTTTGTTCCAGTGGGAAGTTTGACAAAATGTTACACTTTATTCATAGTCCATTGTTATCTTTCCATTATCCATTAGTCTATCGATATCTGTAACTAAGGGAGCATTCCATTGTCCCATAAGATGATGAAAGGCATTTGGGATTTTTTTCCTCTAGCTGGAGTTTTCTTAGTTTCTTCAGCACAATTCATACACTTTCTTTCTTTTGAGACAGAGTCTCGCTCTGTCGCCCAGGCTTGAGTGCAGTGGCGCGATCTCGGCTCACTGCAAGCTCCGCCTCCCGGGTTCACAGAGTTCTCCTGCCTCAGGCTCCCCCCACCATGCCTGGCTAATTTTTTTTTGTATTTTTTTAGTAGAGACGGGTTTCACCTTGTTAGCCAGGATGATCTCGATCTCTTGACCTCGTGATCCCCCCTCCTTGGCCTCCCAAAGTGCTGGGATTACAGGCGTGAGCCACCGCGCCCGGCCGACTTTTATACTTTTATAAAGTTTACTAATTGTCTAGTACTCAGTGCATATTTAAAGGTAGTGCTTTAATTCCATTATAACATCTTCAAATTAAATAGATTAAAATATATTAATAATAATTTAGGCCCCCTTCCAAATTAATTTAATCCCCTTCAGTCCTCACAGCCACTTTATGAAATACGGACTACTTTATTTTTTTGAGACGGAGTCTCGCTCTGTCGCCCGGGCTGGAGGGCAGTGGCCGGATCTCAGCTCACTGCAAGTTCCGCCTCCCGGGTTCACGCCATTCTCCTGCCTCAGCCTCCCGAGTAGCTGGGACTACAGGCGCCCGCCACCTCGCCCAACTAATTTTTTTTTTTTTTTATTAGAGACGGGTTTTCACTGTGTTAGCCCGGATGGTCTCGATCTCCTGATCTGGTGATCCACCTGCCTCGGCCTCTGAAAGTGTTGGGATTACAGGCGTGAGCCACCGCGCCCGGCCGGGACTACTTTTTAAATTCTATTTTACAGATGAGCACACTGAGGCACAAGGAAATAAAGTAACTCCCCTAAGTTTCCACAGTGGCAGAGTTGGAATGTGAACTGGGGCAGTCTGGCTCCACAGTCTGTGCTCTCCATCACTGCACATTGTGTCTTCATGTGTGGCGTTACTTTTATGGCACTTACTATTCATCTAAGATTCAGATCCTCTCTTAGACACTTAATGTTTTATATCATAGATGCTACCACTATATAGGATATTGAGG
Organism: Trachypithecus francoisi; assembly: GCF_009764315.1. Taxonomy (NCBI): domain Eukaryota; kingdom Metazoa; phylum Chordata; class Mammalia; order Primates; family Cercopithecidae; genus Trachypithecus; species Trachypithecus francoisi. The sequence continues at coordinate 178,282,865 of NW_022681453.1, read as the reverse complement.
TTAAGCCAATTTTATTGTACATTTCATCTGATAGAAGATTATTTTACTGAATAATTCCCATGAGCCTATTATTTAAAGCTGTCTCTCAAAATGTCTTCATGCACTTATTTTAAAAACTATATTTAGATTCATATTATAAAAACTAATTGTACATGCACAGTCTCAACAACACAAGCTTGGAACAGAGCTTGTCCTCCAAACCGAATTCTGATAATACACATAGATCTTCCAGGAATATCACATCACCCTATGTGCTTCTTTTTCTTCAATAAATTTATTACAATGTAAAATTCTATTATATTTATTTGGATATTTTTTCAGGCTCTGTCTTCACTTCCACAGATGTAAGCCCTATAAGGGCAGGAACATTTTATGCCTTGTTTACTCTGTCATCGATACCTACAGCACAGTTTCTCAATTATAATAAATATTTGTAGGAAGACTAAATGAATATATTCCTTGATTTTGTTTCCGTAGAATTTTAGAGCTGGAAGAGTTTAGAGTTCACCGGATTCCTTAATTTGATAAATGAAGGCACCATGGTCTTATAAATGAAGAACACAGAAGCCAGATCTTATTTTTTATTTCATCCCTAGGACCTTGCCAGCGCCTGAAGTATAAGTTTTCCACAAGTATATGTAGATTATCCTACAGCAAAAGCGAAGACTGGACTAGGCATCACAATTTGAAGATTGGAGCTAATTCCACAAAGTACGTTTTCTCTTTTATCCACAGGTACATGATATCTTTTCAGATTTCCTCTCTTACCTGAGAAATTTTTTTCTTTCATCTTTTATTTTTTGTTGTTGTTGTTGTTGTTTAAATGGCATTGTGCATACATTTTACTGCCACAACAAAGTAGCATGCTTGAACCAGGCATCTTTAATCTTAACCAAACCAAATATTTGTAGCCATTTTATTTTCATTCTAGAACTTGGTATTAAGCTGTCAGGAGACTTCTGATAAGTTATAGGTTGTCGTTTCCAACTAATGGAAGTAAAACTCTACTCACTTTTACTGAAAGGTTTAATACAAAATACAATGAGGCTCTCTACAGATATGATCCCATCTTTTACATTCATTATTTGATCAACAACAGAGAGACAATTACAAATAATCTGCAGAGTCCCTGATAGTCAGGAGTCCCTTGTTCCAGCCCTATCTTGCGCACCAATCACTGAGCATCTTTCTAAAGAGAAGACTATTTCAATTTTCAAAAGTTCGACCTTTATAACTACATGAGTGCCTGCATTTATGTTTTCATTCCAGCCTTTACAATGTTTTCAGAGGGCGTAAGAGTTTAAAGTTCCGCCCCATTCTGTATGATATCAGTTGCATTTAAATACATAGAATTATTATGCTCTCGTTCACCCAATAAAAGCATTAAAAAAAGAAGCAGGCATTTGGAGCAAGAACACATGAATAAATAACCCCAGAAGACTCACCAAGATGAAAATTCAAGTTTCAGAGACCCTCTATTGGTTTAATTCTGACATGGGCCTGCATGTTTCAGCAGCCTTTATGAGCTATGGGTTTCCTAGGTATGACTTAAGGGCATGGAATAGAGCACTTCATGTAAAAACAAGACGTACTCTATTTATTAGACTTAATAGATATGTTCAGATATTAAAATAATTGGCATGCATATTTTATCACAATTAAAAACAATAATAAAGTAATTGGTTAATCACAGTATTGCAATTATTAGTAAAGCCATCAAATTCAATTCCCTAAAAAGATAATCTTTTTAAAAAGACTAAACTAGTAACTTCAGATTGCTTTAAAAAATTTCAAAATAGTCAGGGAATGGCTTCTAGGATGACTTACTAACAAACAACTCTAAGGAAAAAGTTAATTAGGCACATTTTTTATTTTTCTCTGTAAGTGAAATTTCTTTAGAGGATGCCAGAGTTAACTAATGGAATTGGTGCAAAAAAAATTTTAGTTAAAACATACTTTTAAATGCCAATATGGAAAACAAGTACATAAAGATAATATACTTACATTATTCAAATTGATTTTTTGAAACATTTATACAGTAAGTGGACTACCTCAATTAAAGAACAATGACATATGTCACAAGAGTTTTATCATAATTATAGCCCCTCAGACTGTTTTAGTTATGATTTAAAGTTACTGGTGACTTCAATGAGAAGTGAGATATAAACTTAAACTTCAACATATGAAAGAAAAATCAGGGGCTAAAGTGAAGACTCAAAAACTGTGCAAACAAGTCTTTGAAAAGTAGCCAATTACATAGAATATGCAACCTGGAATGTATAAAAAAATTGTTGTAAACTCCTAGAATTGTAGTAAGTGGCATATACAAATATGTCAATAAATAGAAGGATGGCATGTTAATCCAAAAGACAAAAGTTCATGCTATCCAAGAAAAACATTATTAAATTTATTCTTGCCCTTAGGACCTCCAACATTTTTCATTTGTTTTCTGGAACTGTAAGCTATTCTCACCATTATTCACCCTTATTTTAACTTACAGAAACATTTTCTCAGGATTCAAAGCATTTTTAAGTTTTTTATCCCGCTCCCCGGTTTTTATTCTCTAAGATCAAGGGTTTACAAGCTTTCAATAAACACAATTCAACATACCAGAGTTCCTTGGGAGTATAAAACATTCAACAGGAACTACTTAGGAAGACAAGAATAAATGGCCTCATGCGCAAAAAAAACTTCACTGTTAGAACGTTCCACACTCAGCAACTTAATGTAAGTTGTGTATAAACTAGATCCTATCCAATAGGGTTTTTAACAGGAGGTATAAAAGTTCAAACTTTCCTTTATTAATAATATAGGCCAGCAGCAAAAAAAAAAAAATCTCTGTTCCCAAATCTCACAGCACAGAAATTTTGGAGTGTTCAGCTGAATCAAGTGAGTCATATTTTATAACTGGCAGAGGTTAATCAGAGCATTGTGCCCATTGTATAGATGGATCCACCAAGGCTTGGCAAGATAAGAGATTAGTCCAAGTTCAGCAGAAAGCAGATTGCTTTTCCATGTACCTCTTTCTCTATTGCCACATTGCCCATCCGGTCTCTTAAAAAGATCCTCCAACTACATGCCTATATCCATGCTAGGAGAGATACAAAAGAAACGGGCACAGGGTTCTCACCATAAAGAAACTTACACTATCATGTCTATCATTGTGATTTTTACAATTTACAACTATCCATAATTCTAATAAGTACATCACACATTTTGAAGGAGTATTTCTTTGTTTGCGTTTTTGTCCTTTGTTTTTGACTAAAACTGTTTTCTTTATTCATTTTATTTTATTTTACTTTAAGTTCTGGGATACATGTGCAGAACATGCAGGTTTGTTACATAGGTATACGGATACTATGGTGGTTTGCCGCGCCTATTGACCCTTCCGCTAAGTTCCCTTCCTTCTCCCCTCACCCCACAACAGGCCCTCCTGTGTGTTGTTCCTTTTCCCCCACTGTGTCCATGTGTTCTCATTGTGACATCGTTTTCGGACTCTCACTTCACTATCATTTTCTACATCGAATGAAAACATTTTATCCACATGTGCATTTTCTTTCTTACCTACTCTCTCACACACTGGAGAAGATCTTGAAAAATATTTTCTCTGCATAATTCTTTCCCTACCTACTTTTGTTTGGGCTTGGAAATAATCAACACTCACTCCAGTAGATGCTTCTCTAAGTTAATTTTTGTTGTTGTCATTGTTCTTGTTGGAATAGGGAAAAAGAGAAGCAAATTAAAGCAGCATCCAGAAACTTGCTATGGGCTGCAAGGTAGGTATTTTCCAAAATTATTATGGCATTTAGGAAGAATTGTTGAGTTGTCAGACATTCCTCATAGAAGCCCCTGGAAGCCAAAGTATTTTTACTAATATTATGAATCACAAGGGAAAATAGCTTTTTATTTTTTTCTGTCAAAAAGTTATTTTTTTTGGACTAAAACTTCAAGGCAGGCTCATCATTATACCATTACCTATCCCCTACTCACAAAGGACCATGCTGATTGAGAAACGACAAGGAGGAGAAATGGGCTTTGCTCTGTGCTATTTTTTTTTTTCTTTCTTTTTTTGAGATAGAGTTTTTGCTCTGTTGCAGAGGTTGTAGTGCAATGGTGTGATCTCGGCTCACTCTGACCTCTGCTTCCTAGGTTCAAGTGATTCTTCTGCCTCAGCCTTCCAGGTAGCTGGGATTACAGGTACCTACCACCACATCCAGCTAATTTTTGTATTTTTCATAGAGATGTAGTAGAGATGAGGTTTTGCCATTGTGGCCAGGCTGGTCTTGAACTCTTGACCTCACGTGATCCACCTGCCTCTGCCTCCCAAAGTGCTAGGATTACAGGCATGAGCCATGGCACCTGGCCTACTCTGTGCTATTTTTAAATTTTTATTTAATTTCCTAAATAGCTAATACATTTATATCCTTGAAATAGGGAGAAATGTTCTGAGGTAGTCTATGAATAGCCCCTGTCTTCTATCTCTTTTACCCAAACAAGCAACCACTGTATTTTGTAAGAGATATCTTTGAGGTGGTTTTACAGCATCATACATGAACATATGGATGTAGCCTCCCTACTTATTTTATCTAAAACGGTAGCGTGTATCATTTAAGTAGTGAATATATATATATACACACACACATACATACACGCTCCCATGACTTCACTTGCCCAGATATAAGCCCGATAAGGGTAGGGACATTCTCTGCCTTGTTTACTCCATCATCAATACCTACAACACAGTTTTTAAATCATAATAAATATTTGTAGGAAGAAGAAATGAATATATTCATTGATTTTTTCCCATACATAGAATTTTAGAGCTGAAAGAGTTTAGAGTTCACCAGATCCTATCATTTCATAAATGAAGGTACTATAGTCTTATAAATGAACAACACAAAACCCAAATCTTATTTTTAATTTCATCCCTAGGACCTTGCCAGTGCCTGGAACATCACAGGATTTCTGTAAGTGTACATACATTCCAATATGGCAAAGCAAAGACTAGATTAGGCATCCCAATTTCAAGACTGGAGTTAATACTATTTCAAGACTGGAGTTAATACTAAGTGAGTGAACTACTCCTCGGATAAAACAGTAAAACATCAACAACCCAGAAGCCTCCCCCATGCTCCTTCCTAGTAACAATCTTCCAGTTAAAGGTAGGATCTATTCCAACTTTCATCACCCTAGCTTAATTTTGACAGTTTCTTAGCTGTATAAATGAAATCATAGTGTACGTTCTTTTTTGTCTGGCTTCTTGTACCACCTTCTTAACACGAATGATTTAATTTAACCATTAAGTCAACTCTGCAATATCAATATCATCTTCCTCATTTTACAAGTCAAAAATGAGGTTCAGCCACCTTAGTTTTGGAGTTGGTATGAAAACCTGAGGCTCGTCAACATTAAGTCTGTGTTCCTGCCCAACATGCAGTATAGTCTTACAAAGATATTCGTTCTCTTCCAGTCTCTGAATAATCTGAATTATTACAAGTTAAATGACTTTGATGTGGTCTTCTCTCCCTTCCTCCTTTCATCCATCTATCCATCTTTTCATTCATTTAGTGATGTCCCCTTTATGCACTACAGTGAAAACAAAAATGACTTTTCCTCCCACCATACTGCAGGGAGCTATGAGTCATATTTGTAGAAATTGATCTTCCTGGGACTTTTCCCCCCTGTATATATTTCTCCCAACCAGCTTGGATTTTCAATTAGGAACCTAGTTTTCTTGGCTTCACTATTGAACATTTTAAATCATAAACATTGATTCCTCTATATAATTGCTTCTCATTATTAAATACAGCTGGATAATTACCTATGAAATAGATTCTATTTATTTTCCCAGGAATATAGAGAATATACTGAATAAAAAAAAATCGCTAGGGAATAATAGCAGCTAAACTTACTGAGGGACATGCGAAGAGATATTATTGGGCTCCAAGGTTCAAGGCCTAATCTGTAGCTACAGCACATCAGGGAGGAAGGAATTGGCTACAAAGAAGCACAAGGAACCATTTGGGGGCGACAGAAATATCCAGTATATTGACTGGTGGTGGTCTCACAGTTGTATACAAATGCATTGATTTGTAATTTTTTTTTTTGAGACAGAGTTTTGCTCTTGTGGCCCACTCTGGAGTGCAGTTCATTGCAACCTCCGCCTCCTGGGTTCAAGTGATTCTCCTGCCTCAGCCTCCCGAGTAGCTGGGATTCCAGGCACCCACCACCACGCCCAGATAAGTTTTTGTATTTTTAGTAGAGACAGGGTTTCGCCATGTTGGGCCAGGTTGGTCTGGAGGTCCTGACCTCGTGATCCGCCCACCTCGGCATCCCAAAGTGCTGAGATTACAGGCGTGAGCCACCGCACCTGGCCAATTTGTAAATTTGTAAGAAACGCCCTTTGTTGTAAACAAAGTAGTTTTCAATAAAGTTAGCCTTAAAACAGAAAACTAGAAGAAAGGAGAACTGGCTCAAATTTTCTATGCTCTTCTCCTGTAACCACCTCTCATTTTCTCCTTGAGCTGTCTCCCTGTCATATGAATACGGTCGTGAACAGGTGGCTTCTATAATTGCTCAGACTTTCTTTTCCTCAACTGAAATTCCTTCAGTTGCCTTAGACCTAAATTAAAAAGTCTACAAAGCAAGAACTTCTATTCCTCATTTTGAAAATGTGTGTTTCCTCTCATCATGTTACGTCTCTTAACATTACAACAAACCAAAAGTAAAGACGTAAGAGAGATGTTTTAATTACATGAGTTATACAAGAAAATAAAAATTGAATTTAGTTATGAGCTTGCCATCTTCTGTTGAATATCTCTGGGTCACTTAGGAAACGGAATTCAAAATTACAGAACTCTATATTCATTGCTAAAGATAACAATGAGACACATGTAGTCCATATACCCACTTTACCACAATGTCTCCATTTTTGAATAAAAATTACCATAATCTTGATGTGCCATCTGATATTAAATACTAAACAATTACTCTGGGACTCAGCTTTCTCTTTGGTAAATAATGTTTCTAAAATAAATGACCAATAATGTCTTTTACTGCAATTTAAAAAAAGTATTCCAAAGAAAGTACTGTGCCCCTCAAACACAGGTTCTCTGTCTAGCAGTTAAATAAGGTCATATGAGCTGTCGGACATTCTGTTCATCAAATGTAATATTTAATTTAGAGAAGTTAACATATTACATATATTCTAAAAATGTCAATCAAATATGTTAAAAGATGCTACAGCAATATATTATTATAATATTTGAACATTTTTTAATCCAAATGGATGTGCATTGTTTTCGAATTGTGGTAAGCACCAGAATTTTATAATTTAGTTACTGTTTTCATTTCTCCTTACCCTAATCTTAAATTGGTTAATGAAGTCATTTATTTATTTATTTATTTATTTATTTATTTATTTATTTATTTATTTTAGAGACAGGGTCTCATTCTGTCATCCAGGCTGGAGTGCAGTGGTAGGTTCATAGCTCACTGTGGCCTCAAACTCTTGAGCTCAAGAGATCCTCCAACATCAGCTTCCGAAATAGCTGAGACTACAGGTGCACACCACCATGTCCAGCTAGTTTTTTAATTTTTTTTTTTTTTTTTTTTTTTTTTTTTTTTTAGAGACAGGGTCTCGCTATTTCGCTCAGGCTGATCTCAAATTTTTGGACTCAAGTAGTCTTTTTACCTCAGCACCCCAAAGCTCTGTAATTAATTGAAACAACAAAATATGATTTAAAATACATCTTCTTTTTATTGTATTTTATTTATGATATATGAAAAAAGTGTTTATGTGAAGCATCGTTTTTTTGGTTTGTTTTAAACAATCTTTTTTTTTGTGCACTAACTGTGGTACAAGTCCATCATATAGATAACATCATTAATTTTTTGGAAAAAATGGCTATGGTATAGATTTTATTAACATCCTATTAATATTAGGAAAGTTAAGTTCAGAGATGGTCTTAAGATTCATGATCACAGACAGGAGACCTGAACCCAAGTATTCTAAGATACGAGCAGCTCTCATCTTCCATGGTTGTTTGTAAGATCTTTAATTGCTTTTGATTTGTATATCAGGAAGGAGAATCCAGTCATAGAATATTATGGTGACAATTGCCTCCAACTGGAACCATTTATCAAAATGTGGCAGGAAAATCTGGCATGGTGAAGAAAGAGAAGGTGGCAAAACTAACTCATTTCAAGTTCAAGATCTGCTGTTAATGTGCATGTCACTGAACACAAATCATTAAATTTCCCTGAGCTTCAGTTTTGTTTTTCAAATTGGTATAATTGGATAATTAGATCTCTAAAGCATACATCATCAGTACAAAATGAGCAACTTCTCATTTGGCCTAACACTTTGAATGGGAAAATATACTCATCTATGTATGGTGATATTCTACTACAGCCTTATAGAGTAAACAGTTATGTAAATGCAAGTCATTTTTATTGTTCACAAAATAGGATCCCTTTAAAATAGATCTATATCAAGTCTCATTCACAATTATTTTCTCACAGCTCTATATTATTTGACTGACACACTTTGAAAACATAGTTTCCAGATATCTCACATGTTTATTTTATATTTATCTCTTTAACCAGCTAGAATTTATATTGGTATATGAGATAAGGCTATTACCAAATTTAGTTTAATTTTTCTACAGTTTTCAACCAGTTGCTTCTGGGCTACTTAAATAGTCCATCTTTCTCCCATTGATTTATTATATTAACTTACTAAATTTTTATGTTTGTTTCATAATATGTATACATTGTGGAATGGACAAAGCTAATTAATATATGCATCACCTCACACATTTATCATTGTGTGGTGAGAACATTTCAAATCTACTCTTCCAGCAATTTTCAAGTATATAATAAATTGTTATTAACAATAGTTATCATGTTGTACAATAGATCACTAGAACTTATTTCTCCTGTCAATACAATTTTGTGTTCTTTGACCATCATCTTCTAATTCCTGTCCGCCCTCCTTCAGCCTTTTGCGACTGTCATGCTACTGTCTGCTCTTATGCTTCTTCTGATTCCACATGTAAGTGAGATCATGCAGTATTTGTTTTTCTGTGCCTGGTTTATTCCACTTAATGTATTATCCTCCAGGTTCATCCATGTTGCAAATTACAAGATTCCTTACTTTTTTAAGGCTGAATAGCATTCCACTGTGTATATACACTTCATTTTCTTTATCCATTCATCCTTTGATGAATATTGAGGTTGATTCTGTATCTTGGCTATTGCGAATAATGCTGCAATGAACATGAGAATGCAGTTATCTCTTTCACATATTGATTTTATTTCCTTTAGATAATAGTAGCAAGATTGCTGGATCATATGGTAGTTCCATTTTTAATTTTTTGAAAAATCTTTATAATGTTTTCCATAAAGACTGTACTAATTTACATTTCTCCCAATAGTGTACAGGGTTCTTTTTTCTTCACATCTTCTCCAACAACTTGTAGAATAGCCATTCTGACAGGTATGAAGTGATATCACATCATGATTTTAATTTTCACTTCTCTGATGATTAGTGATGTTGAGCATTTTTTCATATACCTGTTGGCCATTTACATGTCTTCTTTTGAGAAATGCCTATTCAGGTCCTTTTCCCACTTTGTAATTGATTATTTGTTTTCTTACTATTGAGTTGTTTGAGGTTCATATATATTTTGGATTGAATGACACTCCTTTGCTGATATTCCATATATTTTAAATGATGCTATTTTCTCATAAATAAAGTATGAGCACAACCACAAGGCATTTCTCAACAGACAAACAAATATTCTGTGTTTCAACTGAGCCAGGCTAATTAGTAGGAAATGTAATTATTGCTCATCAGGACTGGTTATAGGAAAATTATGGGACCCAACACAAAATGAACATGAGGGCCCATCAAAAAGATGAACCATAACAAGTGTTGGAGAGGATGTGCAGAAAAATAAACACTTGCACATGGTTAGGGAGAATGTCAATTAGGACAGCTATTATGGAAAACAGTATGGAGGTTCCTCAAAAAATTAAAAACAGAATTAACATATGATCCAGAAATCTCACCACTGGGTATATATCCAAAGGAAACAAAATCAGTATGTCAAAGATGCACTCTCAGGTTTATTGCAGTATTATTACATTAAAAATTATGAAGTATTTCAAGATGAAAACAATGAAGCATTGTTCATATGTGGGACCCTACTGAGCATGGAACTCTGTCATGCACACATGAATCCAGGCCTGGTGCTAATAAGGCAAGGCAGATAGAGAAGAACATGAAATAAACTTGATTCAAATTCCTTATTTCATGTCTTTAAAAATTAACTACAATAATTGTAAAATTAATATGATATCTATGCAATTTTAAAATAGCACATTAAGGTTGTAAAAATTGTCATTTGTAATATTTCTTTCAGACTTGAATGAAGTTGTATGTCTGGAATATAATTCTTCACTGAAGCTTTGGTTTATGATGTGTGACTACCGGCCAAAAAAGCAAGAGCAATCGTGTGTTACTAATTAAGCTGATTTCATAAACTCCATAGTAGCCTCTTCTGTCTTGGTGCCTCATTCATAACCATTTATTCTAAAAATGATCTTAAAGGAGCAGTTTTCAAAACACCTCCCTTACATGGCAACTTTTTCAATTTGGTGGTAGAAGAAAAACTTAGCACAAATTTTGTAGAATATTTGTCATTAACCACCAATAATTTAAAAGTATATTCCCTTAGACCCACCTCTATGCATTTATCCTACAGATACAGTTTTATAAAAGCACAGTCATGTACAAACAAAGATGCTACTAAACCATTTTATATAAAGCAGAGGATTGGAAAAAATTGATATTCATTAATACAGGGCTCATAATTAAATGATGACATATCTATAAACTAAGATTCTATATAGTGATTACAAATAAACCTTTATATATACTAGCATGACAACATGTCCAATCTAGATATATGTCAAAAGGCAAATTGCAGACCAGTATCTACAGGTATACATTTGTATAAATATGAAAAAATATATATGTGCAGTCACTATTTACATATATATGCTTTTCTCTTGATTTAAATGAATATTATGTTGCTATTCATAATAATAACAATCAATAGTTAACTTTGGTAGAATACTTCTTCAGTAAAGTAGGCGCTCTTCTAAGCTAGATTCTCACAGCAACCACATAGATATTATAATTTTCCTCATTACAAAGAAAAAAATTGAGGAGTTGGGAGGTTCAGTAACATACTTAAGATCACACAGCTGTGGGTGAGACCCAGGAATTAGACTGTAAGCTTTGCATTCATAACTGCTATACTGTACTGCCGCTAACATATGCACATTGGGGAGGATACATTTGTGTTTTGAATAAGTTCAGAAAGTGTCTGGATCTACATATGAGACCTGTTAACATTGATCACCTCTGCAGATGGATGAGGAATGAAGTTGAATTTTGTATTTCACACTCTAAAAACTGTTAGTTTTTTTTTAACATTGGAAATGCATTTCCTGAAAATATATTTTACTATACAAAATGTGCAATAATTCTGGTTTTCTACCCTGAAACCTTGACTACAGAATTTTTAAAGTTGTGTATGAATACGGAGCTCCCGCCCTCTGGCTTTATCCATTGAAAGATTAACTTGAATTACAAACTTCTGAAGATGCTTTGACTCACTCAATACCTGCATTCTTCTGGCATATAAGATTGACTTTTTATTGCTTTGTACAGTATGCAATTACATAAAATACACATCAAACTCATCCAAATACCGAGTCATTTAGCTGTCTGTTTGGTGTACTTATGCATTCTGTCATACACTGTGAGCAGAATACAGCCGAATTTGATCAGGCTGCTGTTTACAATTTACAACAGGGACCTCTAAATGACTCCTTTTTGGTATGTTTCTGGAAAGGTCAGGCACCAACGTGTTTTACCAAATAAAACTCAGGTTTGAAGAATATGCCTTCTAAACGGATTTTTACTACGTGGACTTTAATAAGTTTTACAGGGCTTCTTTGTTAAATTGCCCCGACAATTTCCATTCCCAGTTGTTTCAATCATATTAACAGAAGGTAAAGTTCACAAATAGTAAAATATGTCATTGCACTGCATTTGGGTTTTCAGAAATAGATCACGCACCTGACAAACACACAAGACATAATGTTCAGCATTCCAATTCATGTTTGGCTTGGCATATCTCATTTGGGGCAGAACAAGATGCCCTACCACAAACGGAAGTATCTCATTACTCAGGAAATAAAACATGTCTGCACCAAAGACTTGACAAATCCCATTAACTGTATAAGAAGAAGGATGATTTTTTTTTTCCCCTTAAGGAAAGGCAGAAAGGTCAGGGATGTGTGGTAGAAAATATGTGTGTAGATATATTAATGTGTGTGTCGTTTTAAAAATATATGTGTAAAATTATACCAGAATGCATGACTCTCTTACAGAAGTATTTCTCCTTCAAAAATATGTTGTCATGCTCTATTCACAGCTGGGGTCAGCAAGAATGAGAGCAGAGTGTTTTCTAGGAATTAAATAAGACTATTCCATTTTTGAAGGTTTATTAACAGATCCACAATCTACTATGTATCTTTCTGTTGGTATATATTATTTCAGCTCCTATATAGCAGTTATGGGACTAACAGTATGGGAGAGATCAGAAGTAAAGAGTCAATGCCAAAATGCTTTAAGGCCTTTGAGAGGATAATTACAAGAGGCTAGAAAGGATCAAGGAAGGCTCAAAGGAGGGGCAATAAGTGAATATAGGTGGAGGTACTGTCCCTCAAAATGGTCCTGCAAGAAGTGGCATCTACATAGATATCTGAAAAATGACTTTGTGTTACTTCATCAAGGTGGGTAACAGAGGGTGGTGAGAGCCCGTCTTATGCATAGACCTGGACTTGAGAAAGAACATGACAACTTGTGGTGACTACTGTATAAAATTTATTTCTTGTAGGTATTTAGCCTTACGTTAGTTTGCTACTGTTTCTAGCTGATGTTTGTATATTAATCTGTCATATTCATTCTAGAATGTACCTGTATTAATGACAGGCTCCACATTTATCTCGTATCATCTTTCATCAGTTAATACTCCATATCTCCCTGGATAGTTGTCCTCAAATAAAAAATAAATCATCTAAAATATTTAGAATAAAGACTTAAAGAGAACTTATTTTACAATAGGCTTTGATTCAAAGTAAAATTGATTTTTAAAATTAATGTTTCTACTTATGAAAAAAGGCTGAAATATTTTAGCAGCACACATGCAAATAGGATTAGGTCAAATGAAGAGAAAAGCTCTACGTGCACCTCAAAGCAAATGTACATTAATAATTCTTTGACTTGGACATGGGTTCAATAATAATTTGTTTCCCTTTTGTGCATGAATCTCCTTACGTCTGATTAGAAAGGAAGCTCTGCACATCCTGACACTGACATACACACACCTTATTTTAGTGTCTGAATTACCATAGCTTAATACAAATTTTAAAAGGGAAGAATTCCTTCTACAAACCTCTTTCAATCAGTCACCCGTCAACTCAACAAATATTTACTCAGCATCTACCATGGATCAGGCCTTTTGCCAGGCACAGAGGCAACAAGAGGCTCCCTGTTCTCCAGTATCTATAAATGTAGAGTTGACGGCAGTACAAATTATCCACTGATAGGCACTGGTATTGTTTGTGTACGGTTATATTGGTTGTTTACTTAGTGAAATACTTCCACCCATACCTGTTGGAAAACAGCTTCTGACTGAATCCTCCCCCTATCGAGTGTCATCTGGACTGCCTCATTCACCTGACTTTTGCTTTAGGATGCCCAGAATCATTGTGCAATCCAGTTAAAACCTAGGATAGATAAGGGCGCATCCAGGACCCTTTCATCAGCAGCTTCACTGAGGTCTGTGCCTCCTGGTCACTGACAGTGCCATACTGCCAATCCAATACTTGTATGTAGAGTTGTCACCTCTACATACAGATCAACAGTCTGGACCAATAATACATTAAGTGCGGTCTTCAGACTAGGCTTACGTCACAGAGTGTCTGTTAAACTGTCTCAGAAGAAATGGGCAGAAATGCAGAGTAAGCATTTAGAAACTTTTATATTCATCCAATAGATGAGTTTTATGTTTATATCTTTGTTTTCCTTTATTTAATTTTTCGGGTAATTTATTTTTATTATATTTTATAAAAGCATCAGTCCACAACAGTTTGGAAATAAAAACAACTAGTTTTACAACATACAGATAGTGAGAAGTAAGCAATCCATTCTTCCAACATTCTGCAGTGAATGTTGCATATAAAGAACATGAATGAAATTTATAAGGAATATATAAACCACACTTTCTGTTAATATAAGAGAAGACTCCTGGCTCCCCTCTACTATTCTCCTTAATGCAAACAAGGAGCACAGAAGACAGACATACTTACACACAAAAATATGCCATTAAGCACATTCAATTTCTACATTCACTCAAGGACTATTTGCATCTCTTGTCCTCTCAGCTATTCTAGTTAAAGGGTAAATTAAGCCATACTTTCCTTAAGCAGTTTTGGTGAATGTATCCAGCTCCCCATTTTTACCTTGACTACATTCTTCTCTCATCTCAGCTGCTTCATGCAGTTTAATACATGCATGCAGCATGTATTAAACTATGTATAAAACTTAGATGAGTAATTCATGTAAATTAAGAAGTATATTCTGCTATCTTTGGTCATCTAAATAATAGACTATCAGCCAAAATCAACCCCAAGGGGATTAGCTTGGAATGTTTTCTGTGTAATTATATAATCTTGACTTTAAGCAGCATAAAACTAATCCTTATATCACAATGAAACTAAGAATGTAAGAAGAAATGTGTCATGCCTTATCTTTAATATCCTACTAGCTTTATTACACTAAGTTTTAAGTCATTTTTCTAGCTAATTCTCAATTATTTAATTGGAAAGATTTAAATTTGATTTTAACTTAGAATATTCCATCAAATTATGATACTTCCACAAAAGTTAATGCTATTTTAAAAAAACACCTCAGTGTGGATGATGAATACATGCCAATTCTTAGATGGTAGAGGCAAATGGTAAAATATTTATAGGTGAAATAATATGATGTCTGGGATATAGACAGACATATTATTCTCTCTATAAATATCATAAAATAATATAATGTATTCTTGTAGGGTGAGAAAGTGGTAAGATACTTGGATGAAATAAGATTCATAGTAGAGTAAATGTTGAAGCTGGATGATGGGCATGTTGAGTTTTCTTATACCATGTTAATTACACTGTTTACTCTGCTTTTGTGTATGTTTTATAAATTCTATAGTAAAGGCAAAATATATACAAAATATGTATACACCTATCATTTTCCACAAAGTTAATTTTTTTCTTAAAACTAGCAGCAAAGAATTAATATTGTAAAGGAACAGACAAAATTTATAATCAAGATAGTAAAAGCAATTAATTAATTGTTTAGATTTTGTTGTAATATGTTCTGATTGGGAACTTTAGACAAAGAATAATATGAAACTTACAACAGAGAAAGACGTGAATTTTTTCCATGTAAAGTAAAAATGTAAAATCCTTAAATTTTCTTTCTAGTAAAGGCATTTGGGAAAAAAATCAAATTCCAGGAACTAAAAACAGGCAATCCTTTTGCCAATTGTACAGCTGCTATGGTCTGAATGTTGTGTCCCCCTAAAATGCTTATTTTGAAATACTAACTCCAAAAATGATGATATTAGGTAGTGGGGCCTTTTGGAAAATCATCAGATGACAAAGGCAGAACCCTCATATATGGGAATAACACCCTTATCAAATAGGCACAGAACTTGTTTGCCCCTTCCACAATGTGAGGACACAGCTAGAAGGCTCCATCTGAGACAGGAACCAAGCCCTTAACAGACACTGAATCTGTCAGCACCTTGATCTTGGACTTCCCAGCCTCCAAAACTCTGAGAAATAAATTTCTGTTGTTTATAAGCTACCTAGTCTATGGCATTTTATTATAACAGCCCAATGGGACTAAGGCAATAAAAAATAGAATGGAACTTTAAATAAAATATTTAATGGTTTATTCCTGAAATCTCCATAATCATAAATATCTAAAATGTGTAATAACTTGACACGATAACTAAATCTTTAAATAAAATGTACCCAGTACAGCAATTCTGAAATCCACACAGAATGTTTGCCATTTTCCAGCACACTCCACACACTGACTTTAATAGAATATTTACTTTGAGTGAAACTGTGAAGCAAACAGTATTTTTTTCTATGTCAGATTATTTTATTTATTAATTTATCTGGCACAGTTTGCCTATTGCTTGTATTGCATATTATAGAAAGTTTCACATGAGAAAAATTTCACTCTAAATTAATACAATGGAAAATTTTCAATTCAAAGAAAAAAATAGCACATTGATGGACATAATTTTTTCTACATTTCATCTCATGTATTTTCTTAAAGATTGGCCTGGGCAACATTTGTGTGCAAGTGAGCACTAGAAAATAAAAGAATGAGTAAACAAATAGTAAAGGAACAACACAGAGAAACTCAGAAACAGTTGTGAATGTTTAATCTGGTTGCTGTTTCTTTTTCCATGCCCACTTATGCCTGGTGGTGATTTTATATTGCATACATAAAATACAGTCATATGTTCTGCTCATGAAATTGACCCTACTTATTATAAGAAATTAGACATGACAGCTTCTCGT
Organism: Trachypithecus francoisi; assembly: GCF_009764315.1. NCBI lineage: Eukaryota > Metazoa > Chordata > Mammalia > Primates > Cercopithecidae > Trachypithecus > Trachypithecus francoisi. Next base: position 178,266,128 of record NW_022681453.1, on the reverse strand, counting down.
GGATGCTTTGTACTTTGGGAGTCTGAGAAAGTCTGAGGAAAGATTCTAATGACATGAGCAAAATGTCTCCAACTCCAGCTCTGATTCCAACTTCTATGTGTTATTGAAATCCTCTGGGATCCAATAAATGTTATGTTGATGTTCAAAATAAGTCAGATACATTTGAAATACTTGTCAGCAAAATCTTTTGGTGTACAAGTGACCATGCCAGAATGTCTACCATCCTGTAAGCCAAGTAGTGATACATATATATATGCATAAACCTTGATGGGAATCAGGTTGCAAATAATAGGGTTTTTAACCATCAGTTATATGACAATGCAAAGGGATTGTTATAACACCACTGAGTGTGTGATGAACAAAATCTAGAAGTGAGAAAAGATAGCCATCCCCTATTTAATTGATCATTAAACAACCTAAAGACTTAAGGAACAGACAATCTGCAACCTCACAGTACTGGAATATGATTCAGCAACACTTCTATTTACTAAGAAAGGTCAAACTCTGTGAACTGTGAGTTTCACCAAAGCTAGGCTGATATGACTCATAAGATATCTATACACTTCCAAGGAGTAAAAAAAAAAAAAAAAAAAAAAAAACCTACCTTGTTTCATATCTTAACAAAGCCAGAAAGAGGGGAAAATGCAAGAAGACCACATACTAAGGTCAAACTGCTCTATCTGACCAGGTTCTAAATAGTTGTGATATCTCATTGGAAGTACAATGAACATGTTAGCAACATTAGTATAAAAAGACATAAATCATCAGTACTAGCATTGTTGACATGGTACACTACATCCACCCACTAAAATCGAGTTACGGAGAATATTAAAAAAGGGTCCCAAAGCTGTACTGTTTCCTCGCCATGTAAAATCTGAACTGCCAAAGTCAAGTATAATTAAAATTCATTTTTATCCTCACAAGTTCATCAACTTATGAAATAATATTACATTATCTGCCATTTCCTAGTTTTTCTATATTCTCTTGGATAACCCTTGCTATCTGCATTCACTCTCAATCTCATTTATTTTTCTGCCAGGATCTACCATGAAGTACTAGCCAGTCAATGCCTATAACACCTAAACAATTGTAAAATGTTTCATTTTTCTTCAGTTTAAGAATTTTTACTCTGCACAGGTGCTCCCTTTAATCCATAACTTGTTTTCAGAATGTATTTCAAAGGAGGAAAAGTAAAGGAGGATAAACAATTTATAAAAATATAAGCAGAATATGATGTTTGAAATACACAAAGAAGGAATGGAACCATAATATTCAATTCAAGTTACAAAACAAGCTATAAGAAAGTTGTGGTGTATGAATAAAGGAAAAAAAGTCACTATAAGATTTATTTTTACTTTATTTTGGAGGAATATGTCACCATATCCAATATGCCAAAAGATATCTCAGAGCACCTAAGGCTTAATTGTCATCATTCTCTAATCCCATTAAAAAGATATGCTGGTAGACAAATGCCAACCAAATTTCCACTCCACTAGTATTCTATCCCTGGAAAAAAACTAATGATCGCTAACTGCTAAGATCCACTGAGTGATAGATATTAAAAACTAAAGGAACAGAGCTATTTCCTCAAAAAAAAAAATTAAACATCCATTTCAAATTATCCAGAAGCATAATCACATATGGTTTCCAACTCTAATTGAGGGAATTTTTTAGTGATCAAAAATTTAATATCTTAGCTCATTTGCAGGTACTGTAGCATAATATCTATTTTAGCCCATTGCCTTCTTCTTTCCCATGGACATTTAGTTGCCTAGCCTCTGAAAGAGAATTAACTTGCTTTGAGACATTCAATAAAAATCAGAGAGCCCACCACATGCAGGAAGAGAGCCTTCCCTGCAGGAAGGATGACGAGGAGCCAGGCATGGATTCTGCCTCCACAGGGAATAGCATCCAAGGACTAAACTTAAAAAATAGAAGTGTCACAAAGGCTTAAGTTTGGACTATGATAGAAGTTTAAAAGAAAGGAGGTACAATAAACTACAAATGTTAGTATGACATGTCATTAAAGATATTAAAAATGGTGTTTCCAGTAAGCAATCATATAGTTTCTTGTCACTTATAAGATGAAATATTATACACTCACAATTTTATCGCTAGTTACAATATGTAAAAAATAATTACAGAGGGCAAGAAAATTAAGATTGATTTTTTAAAAATGCAATGGCAAAAACACAATGATCTGGCTTTATTATTCCAAAATAGGGTTTCTCGACCTTGACATTATTGACATTTTAGATAAAAAAATTCTTTATTGTAGCAAAAATGAGACACTATTTAATGCATTGCAGTATAATTAGCAGCATCCTGGCCTCTACCAACCGAACAGATGCCAGTAGCAACTTGTGCCCTAGCTGTGACCACCATAAATGTTTATAGATGTTGCAGTTGAGAACCAGTGTTCTAAAGCAGTGGTTCAGGTGTTAGCTTCAGTATTAACATAGTGGCCGGTTGAACGTACACCTCTAGATAGCTCCTTACCATGTATAACAATTACCTATTTACTTATCTGCACTTCCCTATAAACTATAAGTTTCCCCAGGTCTGGAGTTGTATTTTACTCATTATGGGTTTTCTATACACTAAGTACTATAGGCATATACTTTATGCTGAATGAATCAATGAAGGAAACTAGAAAGAAAGGAAACTAAAGAGGGAGGCAGCTGAGCTGACCAATGAAGTGTGCAGGGGCCCTGGCATGCATCATGTAGTGTCAGTGGATGCCAATATTAACTTTCCTCTCAGTCAAGACAACCACAAATGTCTCCAAACATTGCCAAATGTCCCCTATGGTGGGGAAAATGCCTCTAATTGAGAACCACTTCTCTAAAAGATTGCACAGAGAAGGTTTCAACCTTGTTGTAAAAGGAAAGATGAATTTTGCAGTACATTCTTTTTTTGTCCTACTCAATTAAAAAGAAAGAGCTCTAATACATTAATGGGCTTCAGAGTTAGACATGAGATAGGATACTGACATCTACTTGGCTGTATGATTTTAATAAATTAGTTAGGCTCTTTGAGCTTTAATTATTTCATTTGTAAAACTGGGACATTAATGACTATCACATAGAGTTCTTTCATTCAACAAGTATTATTACTTGCTACTTGCTGGATAGACATTGTGGTTGGTTCAGAAGATATACAGTGTGAGTGATAACAGTTATGATCTTTGCATTTATATTTTATACTCTAGTCTGGAGCAGCAAGAGTAATCCTATAGTCTCTCATGTAAAATTTAAATTACAAATTGTCACATAAACTCTATGATGATGAAGAAGCTTCTATGAGAACAGATAAAAAGGGTAACGTGACCTAGAATTGGGTGTCAGTAAGATTTTCCCAAGGAACTGCCACTTGACCTTGGGCCTGAAGGATTCACGACAGTTAACTATGAAAGAGGAGCAAGGGGTGAAAAACAGGGGGATGAAATGAGACGACATTGGAAGCACAAGGCTGTCCTGATATCTGGATACTCTGTAGATAATCAATGAATGCAAGCAATAGGTTATAAATAATCATCACTGTCCCTAACAAAATTAACGGATAGGAATAAGATGTTAAGCAAAGTGACATTGTATTTAATATCTTTATCATAACAAAATGTATGCATAATTCATTTTATAGAATTCTGAACTAAGATAATAGTTGTAAGAAAATTGTGATACTAATAATGTTGACACAAAAAAAATAAGTTCTTTTGGAGTATACAATGTTGGTGCCTTTAACATCTTTACTTTCTGGATATACAATTTCCCATTGTATTTTGCATTATGGTTACATTCTTCAACTAAGGAACAACAAGTATTAGCACATAGTCCAGTTAATAAAATCCAACTATTCCACTGTGCTAACAGTCCCTATGAGAACTCCAGTCGTCAGTTAAATAAATCATTTGGCTGGGATTGGAGCATTTACCATATACACAAGTTACTAATTTCCTGGACATTATCAGCCATTAGCTGGTTTCCTGTGTCCCAGCAAATGCTGAGGTGAGAGCCTTGATTGCCAAGACTGAACATTTCAGACACTGGTCCATGGACCATTTCCTCCACCTAAGATATAATAACAGTCTATATTTGTAATTCTTTTGTCAAATGCATATGGAAAATGGCCAGAAAGTTCAAGGAAGGAAAATGTGTAAAAAAGAAAAACTAACTTGTGTCAGTGTACCGTGCAATTATGCTGGCAAAACTCTATTAAAATTTGGGGAAGTCATTTGCCCACAGCAAGAGGAGTATGAAACAGAACAAATCACCAGGAATCTCCCACACAGCATTTAGGGATTTACTTAGAGATCAACCTGTGTCCGAATGAATGACAATTGTCATTTTCTTCATTCCTAATGTACAAATGCTGCTTTCTGGCTAATCAGAGTTCCCAAGGTGGGGAAGGAATATATACAGTCCCTCTTAACTCTACTCAAGAGCTCATGGCCTATGCTCACCCATAAGCAAATGTCACCACTGTCTCCTCTTCTGTTTTATCTTGGTGACTTGAAGGCATGAATTAAAAAGTACATCATCAAACAAAAAAGACTGAGCATCTGAATTAAATATTTAAGTGACCAGAGCATTTAGTCACTCATAGTATTCTAATTAATGGCTTATTTAATGTGCAGGATAGTGCGACAACTTTGTTTACAATTAGAAATTATTTGCACAGTGAAACATTTGAACAGTAAAATAGGAGGGTAGTTTGTTTTTTAATATTGTGAGGATTATTGACAATATTTTATTAAGGCAAACACATGTCCCTTAATTTTTAGCATACATAGCGTTCACCATTTGACCTGGCATATCACTTCATCATACTGAATATTTCTTTATGCTCTCTTCCAGCCCAAAAGTCTGTCTCTATATGGAGACCATTTGAAAAGTAATGTTATTCATTGTCTTATAAGTACTGTTATTCATTGTCTTAGACATCCCTTTAGAACCTAACAGCTTACTAAATAGAGTAGGAGGCGCCCCCAATTTCATAATTTCAAAGATGACATACATACTTTTATCATTTAGATTCAGCATGAAGAATTATATGAATTTCTTAGTTTCTGTGATGATTATTAGCAAACATCAGAATTACATTTCCTAAGTAGTATGTGCTTAAGAAACAACGGCATTGTGTAAAAATAATTTTCATATATTTATATTTATATATTTATACATCTATATTATGTAAAATAAGTAATAAATATTTTATGTTATTCTATTTTATTCGGATGAACTCAATTGTCACAATCAGTACCTAACTAAAGAGGCTGATTTGCCTCAGCATTTCATCAGTGATGGAACTCTGTTGATGAAATGAATTTTTCCCTAAGATTGAATATGCTTCGAAAAAATGCTATTTAAGTTGCAGCAGTTGATAGCTTTGCCATAATTTTCAAGCTACTACACTACAGAGACTTTGTCGAGGAGGATTATTTTTGACTATTTTATGTTGTTCAAATTTTTACCATTTACAATTCATGCTACAACAGAGTGTGATCTGTGTCTTAGTCAGTTTTGTGTTGCCTAAAAGAAATATGTGAGGCTGCATAACTTATATTTAAAACAAAAAAAAGAGGCTTATTTAGCTAATGACCCTCCTCACTGGAAGACTGGGCATCTGGTGAGATCCTCAGGTTGCCTCCACTCACGACAGAAAACAAAGGGAAGCCAGGGTGCACAAAGATAACATGGCAAGAGAGAAAGCAGGGAGAAGTTCACACGTCAGGCTCTTTTTAACAACCCACTTCTGTGGGAACTAACAGAGCAAGAGTTCATATATTCCTGTTAGGAGGGCACCAAGCCATTCATGAGGGGTCCACCTTCATGACCCAAACACCTCCCACTAGACCTCAACTCCAACACTGGGACTGAATTTCAGCATGAGGTCTGAAGGGACAAACATCTCAACATTAGCAGTCTGAATCTTTGATTTTTATGTAAGGTAGGTTTCTAGGAGGAAATTAATAATTCAAACACTAAAAGGAATTTTCAGAAAAGTCAAACCAACTCACATTTCCACAACAATTAGTAACTTTATCACAATATCATTATTCTATTTGATTTAACTAGTGTACGTTTGATAGTAAAAATAGTACCTTGGTTTTTCATTTGCATTTATTTTATTATTAGTAACATTTATGATGATTTATAATGTGGATTTTCATATGTGACTTGTATGCTTACATCTTTTTTTGTTTACTATATTTGTCTTTTGGTATATTTGCTGATTTGGGTAAATACTTTATGTATTAAGATCAGTTTTTGCACTTCAAATGGAGAGTCTTTCTGTGCTTCACTCAGAAGTCTGAATACACAATTTTGTGGTCATATCTTCCATAATCAGCAATCATTAATCTATTATCTTCTGAGTTTTAACCCTATATTGAACATACACAAAGAGCTAGGTTTTGTTCCTTTTTAACCAAGCCTCCCTGCTACGTGAATGTTTGTACATTTTTATTTTTAAAGTTAGCTATGTTTCCGAGAAGCCTAAATACCTGTAGACATATGTCTTTTCATGTTGATTGGCATGTGGTCAGTCCTTTCAATCTCCATGAAAGGCTATGTCATCTCTGGAAAGATGTCTTTAGTTTCTGTATTTGCTTATTGCTTCCGTTTCAGCTATTCTTATTTCTTCTTCTGGATGATGTACTCACTGTTATGTTAGACCTCCACTCACTTTTTTTTTCTATTTTCTTTTTTTTAGATTTATCTTTTTTTTTTAAAGTTTATGTGGGTACATAGTAGGATTATATATTTACAGGGAACATGAGATATTTTGATACAGATATGCAATGTGAAATAAGCACATCATGGAGAATGGGGTATTCATACCCTGAAGCATTTATGTTTCAAGTTACAAACAATCTAATTCTATTCTTTATTTTAAAATGTACGATGAAGTTATTATTGGCTACAGATACCCTATTATGTTATCAAGTAGTAGTTCTACAAAAAAAAAAGAAAAAGAAAAAAAAAAAAAAAAAACACTCCACTCTCTGTCCATCATGCTTGCCGTGTTTTCTCTCATTCTTTTGATAATTTGACCTCTATTTTCCTGCATACTGGGAGAGCTCCTTTAATCAGTTCTTTAAGACATTAATCTGATTTTCTGTGGTGTCAATTCTGCCCCAACTATCAGCAATATGGGGTTTAGTTCTGTTACTGCACAATTTTTATTCTTTGTAATACTTCACTTAGTTCTTTTAGCTCCTTAGTTTAATGTTTCTTCATTTTGCCCTATTGAATTTGCACTCAAGCTGGCTTCCTCCTTGTTGATTTTTGTTCCTTTTCTTAAAAAAAAAATCTAACTTTATCAAAAATACAGTTAAGCATTAGGTATTATTGGAGAAATGTTTTTTAAATACACATTTTCAGATTGTGCTCTTAGAGATTCTGACCTATTGGCTCTTAGAGGGAGATGGGGAGACAGGGGAAGAGAAAATTTAAAAAGATGAAGAAGGCACCTCCTCACATGAGTCATACTCAGCAGGAATGATTGCAATATCAGATGCCTATATTTGACAATATGATATGGTTGATATGTATTTGTTTCTGTGCAATCTTATCTTCTAGAAGTTAGGTAAGGGAGAGAGAATAAGAAAAACAGGACTTTTGTATAAAATAATTAAGTATAAAAAGATATTAAGAATCTCAATTTTGCTCTAAGATTTTATCAGTAATTATAAAATCCTTGGGTGTTTCTAGAAATCCGTTGTTTATTAACCTTGGTCTTTCAAGGGTAGTTGTTGATCACTCTTTACTGTATCTCTGCATATTTCATGGGGAAATTGGGAGAGGCTTCCTCTGGAATATATAAAGCCAGAAGTTGGGTAGACACTTTTAATGATTTTACATTAGCAAATCAATATTTTCTGGGAGTTTAGAACACAGACTTTTGTGTGCTTCATTCTCGAATACAATAAACTTCCCTTTGTTTGATATTGTATCTTTATAAGGTAGTGACATTTCTTACATTAATGTCTAACTATGGATGTTTCTGAAACCAGATACCTAATGATACACTGGTAAGTGTTGGTCCACAAGTAACATGTCATACTTCTCATGGAGTGTGATTTATATTTTTTATAATGATGATTTCAGTAATGTCTATCATCTTACAAGAAATTTACCTTTGAATCAGAAAAAAGTTAAATTTATTTTGTGCTGGTCTCATCAAGCAACTTTGTTCAGTTACGTTAAATACGAACACCAGGGAAGACAGTTTATCTTTGATATATGAATATAATTTCCAAATGGATCCTTAGGCTAAAAGTAATTCATGAGTATGAAAAAATGAGCTGTTAGTATGGCTTCATTTAAAACTTTATTTCCTTTATAGAAAGGTATGATATTGTTACTGTCACTTTCACAGAAAAGTGAAACAAATCCATTTCAATAGGGAAGAAAAGTCTGGTTTTGTTTTTAATTTTACCATTTTTCTAACGTTGAACATTTTCTTAAGTTTGGAATACTTCTTAGATATGAAGAAGGAGTTAATGTGCTTGCAGATGTTGGAATGTCAACTCTCACTGATTCAGCCAGCAGACTCTAAGTTTCATGGTGTGGTTAAGTCATTCAAATAGCAGTTAAAAAGTGTGTCCTGGACATGGTGGGTAAAGAGGATTAAACTGAGTATGCTACCTTCTCGTTTACAACACTCAAGTTTCTGTTTTGTTTTTGTGTGTCCACTGTAAGCATTTGTGAACAACTCTCACAAGTGCCCACCCGAGTGACACACATCATAGTGTAATAAATATAGCATGCACACAAAACCAGAGATCACAGAGGGCTATCATTCAAGTTTGTTTATTACTTATCTTTAGGTTTCACTTTCAATAAAAGGCAGATATGCTGAGAAGCTATCAGACATTTTTTAGTTATTGTGTTATTGCATGGAAAAATTATAGCTACCTGTGATAATTAAACATCTTTAAAAGACATGTATTTTATGAATGTATATGTGTGCATGCACATGTAAATATATGCAAGTGTATACCCAATTTCTTTAAGACTTCCAAAAGATAAGAGTTATTGGTCTTCATTTCCAAATTCTTTTCATCTATTTTCTCAAGAAACAAAGATGTCCATCCTGTCCCATTCCACCAGTCAATAGTAAGAAGGATTACATTGAACCATTGTTTGTGAGCTCAGGAATTATGTTCTCTTGAATAACTGGTTAGGATAGTGAATTAAAGGACTATTTCTGTGCAAAATTCAGTTTGAGGTCACAAAAATTTATCAGAATTGAAAACCATTAAAATATAACAAATACTGATTATTCATTTGTTCATTCCCATATTCATTTATTCCACAAGATTCATGAAGCCCCACTATGTATATCAGGGACTCCAATAGATTCTGCAGTCCATTGATTTAATAATTTTATCCAGTCTGTAATTCCATTTTAGAAATTCAAAAGCCAAGCTCTGCTGAAGAGACTAGAAAACAGCATTAGCAGACTTATGATCTCCTTGGAAAGAATAAGGCTTTGGAACCAGAAAGGTTTGGGTTCAAGACCACTGACTATGTTAGTGAATGTGGGACATCCCCTATTTTTTCATCTGTACAATTGGAGTAATAACATCTACCTCCAAGGATACTAGTAAGAATTAAATGAGATAATAATTATAAAAGCACTTAACCTATTCACTAGCATAAGGCTGATGTTCAAGAAATAATTTCCTTTATTCCCTGCATCCTTTTGTCTGTTTCCTTGCCTTTTTTTCAGAATAGATATAGTTAAAGGACTTGAAGAGAGTCTCAGAGCACACCAGAAGTAAACACAGACACAGAAGGTGGACCATGAACCTCAGTAGTCTGTAGGTTTCTCAATATTAAAATGTTCAACCTTTAGCATAATTCATATATTACATAATTCTACCATTCCAATTCATCCAATCATTTTCTTTAGAGTACAGTACAAAAATAAAATGCAGAAAGCAATTATAATTGGTTAAGAGTTGGGGCCAGGAAAGCAGGAAAGTCAGTTATAGTTGGTTATATACTTGGGGCTAGGAAAGCTTCCATTGCTTATATTTTCTTATGGAAAGATGGTGGTGTAACACTCCTGGTCATTCTCTTACTTGTCCACTTGCATGATACTTCCAAATGGGAGAAATAATAACTCACCTGACTTGTGAGTTTGAGAGCAAGAGCTCAGCAAGTGTGGCTCATTGCTCTCTCCCTTGTCCTTGGGATCTATCTGCCAGTAGAGAGCACATTCACTATTTCCTCCTAGGTATCATAAGAAGAAAATATCTCATCCATGGATGGGGAGACACATGGTTGTCTGGCACTCCTTGTGACTGAATGGTTAACCCAAATTTTGACATTCACTATTGAAAGATTCATTTTCCACACAAACCTAAGTCACATTTTCCTAATATAACACCAGCAGTCATACAATCAATAGTTTTCTTATTTTGACATACTTCTTTGTCTTTTTCAATGGGATCACAATTTACATGGGACAAAGCAGTACTTTTAATTAGGCACACCCCATGTACAACAATGGTGATTAGAGAAAATACCTTTTCCTTTCAACTTTAAGAACAAATTATTAAAACCATGAATGAAGACTGTTCATTATTTGGTTTTCTCAACAGTACATCAAGAAATGAGTAATTGACTGAGATCAGCCTGTGGAGACACATTCTCCTCAAAGAGGCAGGATGAAAGTGTGAAAATGTTGATTGATCTCTCTCTCTCTCTCTCTCTCTCTTTCTTTTTTTCTTTGATTGAGTCTTGCACTGTCACCCAGGCTGGAGTGCAATGGTGCAATCTTGGTTAACTGCAACCTCCGCCTCCTGGGTCCAAGTGATTCTTCTGCCTCAGCCTCCTGAGTAGCTGGGATTACAGGTGCCTGCCACCACGCCCAGCTAATTTTTTTTTTTTTTTTTGGTATTTTTAGTAGAGATGAGGTTTCACTGTGTTGGTCAGGCTGTTCTTGAAATCCTGACCTTGTGATCCTCCTGCCACAGCCTCCCAAAGTGCTAGGATTACAAGTGTGAGCCACAGCACCTGGCCAATATTTCTTATAGGTTGAAAAGAACTTGAATTCCACACATATCCTTCAGTAAGCAAGTGCCTGGTCAACTGGTAGGGATCCCCGTTTAAGACACTGAGGCAATTCTTTTGTTGATTTTTGTTTTTGTCCAATGTTAGGAAAGCAGAGAATTTTACCAGTATACATAGGCACTGTTTCACTTAAGATGACACACTAGAGTCCTTGTAAAAGCAGAGGGTAGTAGCAACAGGCAGATTATAGAAATCATTTGATATAAGCTAATACAAATATTTAACTTTAGATGAGTCTGCTTCAAAAACTTCAAATAATTAATGAATAGGATTAAGATCAACCCTGACAATTTCAATATTGAGTTTTGAATCCCCGCATTCAGCACTTGGATCAGGAAAAAAATTGAGCCAAATTGACATAGCCAACAAAGCAGACATTCACAAATATTTTATAGACATATAAAAGACCAGCCAATAAGTATTTCTTTTCCACAAAATTTTAAAATTTTCAATCATGAGAAAAATAATACTTATATATTTTTAGAGAGATCTGTCTATTGAAGATGTATCCCACAGAAGCAAATGATACAAACATTCATTTTAGGAAATGAGATAGAGCAAGGTTTACATTACACAGCATCAGTCATTCAAGAGTAATGAACTCTGTTAAAAGCAACATCAGAATGCTTTCCTTTGGAATCACAGTTATTTAAAGTGCATTCCACAACTGTAGAAAAGGGGGTCTGGTCAGGTTCTTACACCCACTTGTACAACAATAGAACAACATCATTTGAAGAATGTAAGTGTTGAAATAAAAATTTACTGACCAATTAGAATTTGGCTCTAAAAAAAAATGAAAAAAATATTCTAAACAATGCAATATTAGGTTGACGAAACCAGACAACTCCCACAAAAAAGGGAGGGAAATGATGGTAGTTTATGCAACTCTTCTATTATTATAAATATGCAGGATATAGACAATAATAAAACCAAAAGATGCTATCTCACTAAAGAGTCTGATCTATTTTAAATTACTATAGAAATTTTTCATAACTATTGCTTAAATATAAGTATAGTTTTCTCCTCTCATTTCTTTTAGATATATGTTCAAATGTCACATGATTAGAAAGGCTTTTCCTGACCACTGTACCTAAAATACTGCCATCCCCATGTCCTATTTAACCAGCATCCCCATCTCCTATTTTGTAACTGTAACTGGTTGTAATTGTCTTCAAACCAATTGTTACAATCTAATAAATTATATCTCATTGTATAACAGCTACTTTTTGTAATCCCCTATGTGAACTTCATGAAACTTTGTTTGGCTCAGTACTATCGCGGTTGCATGTAGAACAATCCTTGTGGATAGTAGATGTTCAACATAAACGTGCTGAGAAAGTAGGAGAATGAGAGATTCCTGCTTCATTTCGAGGCTACAGCCCTCGCCCCCATGGGGGAAAAATGGGATACAAGCAAATGATAGTATATAGGGATCTCTGATCCTTTAATCTTATTGCAGAACAAACAAACAAAAAGACATGGACATTATCCTAGGAACATTAGCATCCTCAGATAGCCCTTGTATATTACTATATAAAGTATTGATTGTTTCCCACCCAGTCTCAGGGAACATCTCTCTAATCGCCTGCTCAAGTTACCCTGGAACAATGCCTCTTTCCTTCCTACATAAAGAATCCTTGAGAAGCCTCTTTGTTTACTAGGAGGCTCAACCCCACTGTAGTGACCAATAAATATCAAATAGCTTGTTTCTTCTGCTTTACCTATGAATAATAAAAACAAAAAGTACTAATACGATCTTATACTACGGGAGTGTGGCTGACAATGCCTGTCATATATCTGTGCATTCATAAGAGTAGCTTTGGTAGACAAAAAGCCACATTATGAGGCCAATAGTTGTACTTTTGTAAAATGTTCAAGAATATTCTATTGAATACACCCTTTCTTAATTAACTACAATTCTTTTACTGGAATATAACTGATATGGCTTCACTGTGGCGATATATTTTGTAAATTCCTTGTGTATGTGTGTATGTGTGTGTGTGTTTGAATTTAAAATATTTGCTTTAGTATATTTCTTGATTTCGACTTTTCGTCTTTTTAATTTTAAGTAAAAAAAAAAAAATCCACTGATTTTTTTTTCTTTTTTTCAAAGACAACTGCTATCAAGGTCATTGATTTATAAGAGAAGTCCTTTCCTCTGGTCTCAATCTAGTTTTCTGCTTTGGTAGATACAATATTTTTATATTATGTCTGTCAAGATACTTGACATCCTCTGGGACACTTAGTCTCTTTTGTGATTGCTTAACTGAGACTTACTCTACAAATCCCACTGGAAGCGAATCACCTTTGGGAACTGTAATGGCAGTCTGGTAGTACACCTGATGAAGTCTTATCCGAAGACCCTGAGAGGAAGTGACTTCTTTTCTGCAGACATTTCCTCTAGAATAAGATGCACTGTGTTTACTCATATTTGGAATCGACAGAAAGCAAATAAGAAAGAGACCTGTTAAGACTGGGATCACTCAAGGACTGGCTGGTAATAATTCATGACTGTTTAATATGTAGACCCATTCTGGTGTCTCTAAATATATCTAGGAAAAGCCTACAAAGCTGTTCAGTTCTCTAGCGAGGACTCAGTGAGGCCACAGAGAATAAGGGGCAAGTAAGATCTCTCTGTATGACAGAATCAGGGGTTATGTTATTGGATAACCAAGGAACTTATTGCACTGACAACACAAGAATTCTATTCCCACCTAGCAGGATTTGATATGTATTTGAGATCAATAATTTAGGCTTGCTTCCCATTTTCTCCTTTCCTAAATAGTCATTTTCCTTTAAATGCATGTATCCTGTTGCTTCTGGGTCATTCTACATTGTGGGAATTCAGACAGATAGCTTCTCTTTTAAAGTTATGACTTGGTGAGCTATGAGGAGGAGCCATGGGCCTGTTGGAGATAATAGAATCACCAGATGCAATCACAGGTTTGAGGTGGGTTCCTTTTGGGAAAGAATTAATGCGTGCCATCTAAAATGCATCTATGCATGCCACCTTTAATGATGTCATGGGTGCTGGATAGCCAAGGGGATGGATTATTCTTAATTTTCTCTACTGCAGAGGCAAAGAAGTCAAAACACTCATCATTTCATACTCTCTTACAAGAAAGGGGGAAACCATGTGACTCAGTTTTGGCTTTTGAGTTGTAAGCACAAGTTGCTGAGTTGAGATTCTGGAAAAGCCTTTAAAAGGATGAAATCAGCCATACTGCCCCTTCATCTATTTGCTTTTTTCTCTTTTTCCTGGATTAACTGTGGATACAAGAGCTGGAACTTTGGAAGCCATCTTATAAATGTGTGACATAAAAGCCAGAGATAAAAGATGGGAGAGCTGTCTTGATCCTTGACGGCACCCCAAAGAATTGCCCTTCGCTGTCTATCTATGGCCTTCTTCCTACATGAATAAAATAAATATCTGCAAGTTAACTTATTGTTAGCAGGGATTTCTTCACTTTTTTTTTTCATGCTTATAGAGACATATATTCCTTGGCCAATAAGTTTTTTCTCTATATCCTGAAGTTGCCAGAAACAGTAACAGCCAAAATTCTTAGTCTGAAGCTGTAGCAATTCAGGAGATACAATAAATGTTAAACATTCAGAAAAAAAGAATTTTTATTCTATTTTCATTCTCCAATATTCAGTACACTGCCTAGACAGAGTAAGCAATAAAAATGTTTGCTGACTGATGCTACTTACTATATATATTTAAAGACACTAATTTGGAATAACACACACTTAAAACATGTATTAGGATTTATAGAAGGTTTAGTAGCAAATTTGAATTTAATGTATAACAATATTTATTGAATAACATTGACTAAATTCTTAGTATGATCTAGGCTCTATGCTAAATACTTAATGTATTTTTTTAAATTCTCACAGCAATTCTATAACATAAGAGTTATTATTAGAGAAGTTCAGAGATATTTAAATAACTTATCCAAGGTCACACAGCCAGGTGGTACTACAGCCAGGATTCAAGGCAAAGTTTACTTCCCTCCAAATTTATGCCCTAACCACTATGTACTACTAAAATATTCTGAATCTGATTTCCTAAAAGAAACATGTCTTTTGATACCAAAAAATCTCCTTTGTGGCAGAACAGTAAATATACAGAAAAATGTTCATCTGCGTTAATGGTTATTCATTATTAATCAATTACCACTTCCTGGAATGACTTGCTATTTTGGATTTTCCATATGAACACACTGGAATAAGCTAGTTAAATAAGACAATTCACATGGAGAGTTTTATGTTAGCTGAAGGTTACTATTGGAAAAGTAGAGTATTTGTAATATTTTTATTTTAAAATCCTGGAGTCATTAAAATGTGACACCACAACCTGTATAGTAGGATATTGATAAGAACAAGGATGCTGGAGGTGATTCAGTGATACTTAAATGGCAAAAAATATAGTGCATGTTTCACACACCCTGAAGACTGCAGGTTTATATGATAATAAATAATAGTTATCACCAGGACAAAGGAGGAAAATGCCATGAAATCCAATAGCTCAGTGAGAAATCTGCTAATACAGGTGGTCAAGCTTGTCCTATTTCATTGTCAAAGGGAGCCTATTTATTTTCTTATGGATAGTTAAATTACAGAGTCATTCATTGCTGAAAGTTTTCCAGTAGGCAGATATGAGTCTGAAGCTAAGAGAATAAGAATTAACTTCACAGGCAGCAGAATTCATAACATAAAATCTTTGAGCAAACTACAGAAATAAAAGTGACTTTAAACATTCCAATTGGAATATCTTTTTTTGTACAGTGGGCATGAGCCAACAGCCAAAATGCTGGCTAGGAAAAATAATCATTTTAGGAACTCTTTAAAATATTTCTACAAATCAAATAGCCTTCTGACTAGGTGAGATGTCAGTGATTAGAGAGAGAGAACGAAAGAGTCAGAGGGTGTGTGGGGGTGGGTAAGAGAGAGGGAGAAAGAGGGATTCTCGCTGCACCAGAATACTGGGAAACTTAGGGAAAATATTCACAATGGTTCCTCAGTAGTTATAAAATCAATGTCAATTTTCTTTTCCTGTTACACAAGATGGCAGTGGTTTTTATCTAACAACTAACTATACATCTTCTGAGGACATTTGAAATGGTGGAGATTATGCATGCTGTTTTCATTACTTCTAAAGTGCTACAATCTGCTAACTTCTAGATTTGGGAGTTTACCAATGGAATAGATCAAGAAATTCCAATAACAACTTTTTCGTGAAGAATTTTATATTCATTTTCTTGGAAGTAGGTGGTGCTTTCAGTTCAAATTCAAGTTATATATTTTACATATACCTAACAGCTACATTTCATCATTTGTTTTCTGGGTATAGGAAGTCACTACTTAATGGCATTGACTCTTTGCCAAGTAATCTTTAAACCAAGACATGTATATAATTTCCTTATTAATTAAAGATAGTAACTTCATCAATCTTAGTTCATGAAAAAAATCCAAAGCTTCCAGGCATAATCTTGATGAAGAATACATTACACAGCTGAAAGAATTCAAATTTATACTGCCTTGGACAACTATTCATGTGTCATAAAGGACAATGAGTTCACCAAAGTAATCTATATGGGAAGTGACTCACAACAAAAGGTTAACAGATACGGTCTGTATCAGTTTACTAGAAGACAACGGAAGATGAAGAAGCCAAATATCTTACCTCTAGTTATTTGAGGTCAAAATTGGAAAATGTTATCAAATAATGTTAGCAATCTCAACAAAATCCAGATAACTGAAAATTTGACTACTTTATCATTATGTCACTCAACTCTTACAGAAATAGTTAAGTTTAAGTGTATACATGAACAGAGCATGAATATATTAGATCAGGATTTCAAGGTCTGTTGACCATTTCACCTAAAATTTATAGAATCTGGAGATAAATAAGTTCACTATTATCAATCAGAAAGCATATTTGAAGACTTAGGTTGCAGGTGAATAAATCCTAAATGGCCATCATTTTAAAGCAGATATCTAACAAGCATCCACGTTATAAACAATTGTTTTGAGTTTTTATCTAGAAATAATTATAGATTTACAAGACATTGCAAAGATAGCACAGAGAGATCCTATGTTCCCTTCATGAGGTTTCTAAAAATTTTACATTTTATATAATTATGCAATATCGAAACCAGGAAGCTGTCACTGGCACAATGTGTGCATATAGTTCTATGTTACTTTATCAGGTATAGATTCTTGTAACCACCACTGTAATCAGGATACAAAAAGATTGTAAATAATTTAACTTCTTTTCTTAGAAAATAAAATATATGATAGCTTCAGGTAGAGGGTTCTAGAATACATATTCTATTTAACAATATTTAATTATTGAAAATTATTAATATTCAAAATTATCTTAGAAAACTCTCTATATAAAGGCCAAAGTGAAATTCTAGCAATATAGACACAGTACACTTCAATTAAGCTAATTTCCCTGCACAGATCAGACAACCCCATCATTCAACAATCAGCTCTCCCCAGCTAAGAAAACACACACATTTTTTAGCACACAGTTTATCAAAGACAAGTTGCTGATAATTCTACTACTCCATTCTACTACTCTACTGTTTACAAGTAGAAGTCCCAGACACACACACTGACATGCCCCACCTTTCTCAAGCAGAACAGAGACTTCACAAGTGTCCTTAAATCTCTAATGAGGTTACCATAACAAAAGATACAATAATAAATATATGTAAAGAAACAATGAAATAAGCCAGACAGATTCTCCTAAGCCAAACCTCATGTGGAGTTTCTTATTTTCCCTAACAAGAAAATATAAACCAAATTGTTGCAAACCCCAAGTTTGAGTGCGCTCAGAGCAAAGGAAAAATATTTAATCTCTCCTTCTTCCTTCCTCTCTCTCTCTCTCTCTCTCACACACACATACACACACCTAAACATCAATCTTACCTTAGCCATCTGTGCCTGCACACCGTTTGCCTTGAGAGATGCTACCGCTTTCTGTGCGGCTGCAGGACTGTCAAAATCTACAAAACCATAACCTGTGAAAACACAAAATCCCCTTGTTAGTATTCACAAAAAGCTGAATCTCTATCTTAACTGATGAAGTACAAGCTTACAGATAGACTTGCATTCATTTCTTCTGACACATTACCCTGGTTGAACATTAGGCTGTTAGATTAGTGGTCCTTAATGCTTTGAGAGATATACCATAATATCTCTAGACATAAAAAAGTAACTTTTATTTTCTACGCATTGTTTTGGAGATTGAGTATACAATCAGTAACCCAATTTAACCTAATTTGGTGAGTAAGATAATAGACTGTTTAACTGTGTTCTTTCTTCATGGATTGTGGCAAAAGTGAGGTGCATAAAATGCTGAAAAATATAGAAAATTGTTTCCCTAAAGTGAATTTTCAAAACTTCAAATATTGATGTTAACAAAAACCATGATAAGAATTTGCAAAAGATTATCAGCAACTGCAATAGTGCTTGGCACACAGTAGACATTCAATAAATATATGTCTACTTCCTGAATAAGTAAATATTGTGAACAAGAGGATTTAAAACCTGGTTCCATTTGATTACTAAGCCCATGCTCCTCCATTATCCTGTTTCAATGATAACATCTTAAATTATTTTGACTATTTAGGATCTGTGAGAAAGAATGATTAAATACATAAATATTCATGCTTCTTTTAAAAATAAGAACCACTATCTGCTTATTTGTTTCTAGTGTATAGTCTGAAAAAGGTATACGAGTTCCCTATGCTATTCTGACTGTGTGCTTGTGTGGATGTGTATATATGGTGAAAGCAAAGAAATAGTAAAAGAGTCAATGAAAAGACCATTTTGCATGTCCTTAAGCTAGTTAATAGTCTAAGGCTTAGCCTAACAGCAATGTCAACTGCCAATAATATTGTGAAATATAAATGCTCAAGAGTGAGTATAAGGACAGCTTTGTTTGGCATGCTTAAAAAGCTCACCATATGTATCCTATACTTCTTCTCATCTGCCAGGCAGGGAATCATCTGCATTCTTATACTTGTCTCATTTAGAAGTTTTGAGGTGAGCCACTGAAGCAAACCTCCTAACCATGTACTGTGATACCTCCTCTCACCCCAAAATAACCAAAGAAGTGTGCAAGGATGAATCCAATTACCAAGTTGCTTCTTTTAATTAACTTTTTAATTTTTTCCCCTGAATTTCGTCTTCTTTCTCTCCCTCCCAACATGTTATTCTAAAATGAACTTGTTACACAGCAGTGTACCATAAAGTGCTCTTGAGAAGCTAGGCAGAAAAGCTGTGAAGTTTGTATGTCTAATCCAAAAGGAAGCCTGTTCTGTAAGTACTGTTAATTCTTCTCTTCCTACAAAGTCAAACTAAATGGGTAATATAAGTATTACCACCCACAAAGCTGAGTAAGATAGAAAAAAAAAAGTAGGAAGTGATAGTCAAGAAATAGGGTCAAGGGGAGAAGAAAGCAAAACTATAATCTGGATATTATCTCTCATGTGCCAGTTTCTGTGCTGGGTAGTTGACACATTGGTGAAGTCATAATAACACCATGTACTACTGGCTTCATGCGCATTATATACATGAAGAAACTGATGCTCCGGTAACGTGATCCAGCTGGACTAGAATCACAAGCCATTCATTGAGCAGATCCAGGATTTGAAGTAAAATCTGCATGTGTCCTTTCAAATACACCATACCATGAATTGCTTTATATTCCCACATTGTAAACTATTTCTTCTAGCCTCTGAAGCTCATCAGAGAAAGGAATCAATCCTTGAAAATTCCTTAAATGGCATGGAATAAAACATTTCCATATAAGATGATTTAATTGAGCTTCTATAATCAGTACATTTGTCAATGAAGTGGTTGATGAGTTAAGATGAGATTGCGATGGGAACCACCTTGCACCTTATACTTTGGCCAGTTTTCCTTACCCATTCATAGGCTCATTTATTCATTCAGGCACTGCGCTAAGCAAAGGGTATATAGTCATGGAAAAAAACCTCAGTTCCCACTCATGCAACTAATAGTTGCGTTGGGAGATGGACAAGAACAAATGACCATACAAATGAATATATAATTGCAAAATTTCAGGTCTTCCTCGAAAGTAAATGAGAGCATATAATATAGATTCTAATCATTGATTGTTCATTATTGAAAGTTTTGAAGAAGCAGTGGTGTGAAATGATCTGCATTTTTAAATTGAGATTGCAATGTTGTGGGGGAGCTGGGAAGCTAGAAAGGAATCAGGAGATGACTTAGGGGCTATTACAACATTCCAGAAGAATGGCAGCTGGCAATGAAATAGGGTGAAATGGATGGTTTGAGTTATATTTTGGAGGCAGAATTAACAGGGCTTTGTAAATGGATTGACTGAATTGGGAAGAAGGAAGGCATAAAGACGTAGACAAAGATTACCACTGGTTTTGTTTGTTTGGTTGGTTTTGTTTTTGCCATAAGCCACTGGGTGAGTGGATATGTGATTTACTGAAATGGGAAGACTCAAGGAAGAACCAGCAGGGGAAAAGGAAAATTAAAATATTGGCCTGAGACATGTTGAGTCAGAAATGTTGGAGATATTTCAATAGAAATGTCAAATCGCAGTTGGATATATTAGGTGGGTGCTCAGAAATGGAGATGAAATTGGAAATACAGGAGGACAACAGCACAAAGATATAGATGTTATTTATAGGAAACAGTCAAAAATGCCCAGAGTAAGTATTAAAAAAAAAGATCCAGAATTAGAACTCAAACAACTTCAGCATTTAAGCATTACATAAGAAGAAAAGACTGCAAAGAAAGCTGGAGAGTCAGAGAGGAAGAAGGAAATGAAAAGGGAATCAAATATCTCAAATCCAAGGTAAAAAAGTATTCTGAGAAGGAGGGAGAGATAAATTATGTGAAATGCTACTGAGAGTTTGAGCAAGACAGCTTCAAGATGCCCAGTGTGTTCAGAAACATGATGTCATTATCATGATTTGCTTTAGGCAAGTGGTGGGGATTGAAGCCTGCTGGAGTAGTTGAAGAGTATGAGCCAGATGAGGAGGAGGATTTACAGGCCTCTTTGCAGTTATCTTGGCTGGGAAAAAGGAATTAAGAAACAGATTTAGCTAGCAGGGGATCTAAGGTCAACTGAGCTGTTTCTGTTTGTTTGCTTTAAGATAGGAGATGCTATGGTTGAGTGTGTGTGTGTGTGTGTGTGTGTGCGCGCGCGCGCGCGTGCACATGCTTGTGTCTATTCCCCACCTGGTTCCAGCGTGAAGCTAGGGTAGGAAACTGCTGAGGATTCATGTAAATTATTCAACAAATAGTTATTGACCACTTTCTATAGGACAGATACTGTTCTAGGCATTATTGAATGTTGAATATTGATGGGAAAGATCAAGCAGAAAACAGATTAAAACTTCAGGAGGACAAGTGGATAATTTATAGAATAACATTCCTGAGAAGGTAGAAGGGTGGGTGTATCTAGAAACTTCATGAAAGTGTTGCCCTTCTCCAGACAAGGATCCTCCCCTTCACCCATTGTACCTGGAAGAAAAAAGAGCACTCTCCATTACCAGGTGTTGTTTCTTTGTATTGCCCCAGGTACTGGGACCGTACCTAACATCCAGCCTATGATTAATAAATATTTGTGAAAATAAATGGAAACCACATTTACAAAATGTTAACTTATTTCATGGAACTATGACAGGGATTAACTGATAAAAATGTCTATTAATACTGTTGGGCTATAAAGAGCACACAATGCTAAGTGGTCAAGGTTCTGTTTCAGCCATGCTGCCATCCAGCAGGCAGCCCCTTATTTTATGACTCCCACCCTTTTACTCTAGTGTGTCTTCTCTCTGGCTTCCTCTCTTCCTTTCCAACCCCATATGGTACACAGGATATTACAAAATCAAGATGCTGACCACCAGGACTAAACTCCAATCTGAACAGAGGACATTTCTGTGAGGGTATGAGACACCCTGAGCTTTCTCTGAATCAGGGACATTCTGGCTAAACTTGGAGAAAAGTCTAATTATAAAGAGTCATTCTGCCAGCAAGGAGAGAGAGGTTGTCCGTTTTGTACAAAATATCTGTATTGATGGCTCCAAGCCAAGGGGGATAAAGACTTCATAAATAAAATTATAAATAGGGGATAAGCCACCACATCAGAAATATTTCACTGAATTATGTGTTTTTCATATATACTTACTTTTACTTGTTACAATGGAAGTTTATGTAAAAATGTCTCAAGAAACCCTGAAAAATACTTCCATTCTAGAAATAAACATTGCATTACTGAGTTTTACATGACAGCAGATACTACATCACAATCAGAAGAGAACAAAATGAAATAGGAGACAGCCCCTAAAGAATAATGATGCATTTAGCAAGGAATAAAGCCACTTCAATTTGCTTTCAATTTGTTTTCCTTAATGACAAATAATCAAGTCTGGGAACAGCAACCTCTGTACCTACATCTGGTGAGGAGAAGGGTAAGGGGAGATTAGTTCAGCTTCAGCTAATAATGCTTCACGGTAACTGCTAAAATCCTCAACACAACACTGGCAAATGCTAACCATCAGAAACTCTGGCCCGAGTGGCTGTAAGCCCACCCATCTCACTCTCTCAATTACATAATTAAGCTTGGCAGCAGGTTCAAATGAATTAAAACTGAATGTCACTGTTTTCTCCACACACCCCTGTCCTTGTTTTTCTTCCTTGTCAGGGGGAGAAGGTCAGCAGTTCTGCAATTAGTGGGAAGTAGAGCAGTGAGAAAGAACCAACTCTGTGATAATTGGGTCATTTGCCAAATACACTCATTCCATTGGCAGATATAATCAATGCTTTCCTGAAATGTTTTAAACTCTGTGTGTTAATTTAGAGTTTTGCTATTTTAATTGCAATACAAGCCTGGTGACTTTAGAGAAAAAAGTGTATGCATGTGTGTGAGTGTGTGTGTGTGTGTGTGTATCTATCTATCTATCTATCTATCTATCTATCTATCTATCTATAATGGAATTCTACAAAGAATAGTCATGTCCAGATGGTTCTTATATTGTTTCCTTTAGTGCATTTGCTGGCAGCATCTTCCCTGAGAGCTTTGCCATTCAGTTGAACCACTGTGTGACAATCCATTTGAAATTTCATTAAATGTTTCTTTACCATCTTCAAAAGCTTATTTTATACTTCTGCATTGGTGTGTGCTCCTTAAGTTCTCTATTTAAACTGCTTATTTATGTACCAACATTGGGATTGTTCTTTATGTGTGCATTGGGGTGGATTGGGGGGAAGTAACGATAAAACTAGAACTCCTGCTTTACCATCAACAGTGAGCCAAGGAGACTTGCTCTCAGAGTGTAACTGCACACTAAATTTCACAACATTTGTATTGTTCCTCCTCTTCAGAATGACTGTCACAAAAGCTCGCTTGAAACACAGATGGCTTGGTGTAGCACCCAAATTCTGTCAAAGACAATCCAACTGTGAGTCAAATGTGACTTCTAAACAGAATAAGCAAACATTTTGGCTAAGAATTGTATATACATTCAGCTGAAATTCCACTTAAGTTTAACAGTTGAAGATGTTAACAATGAATCACCTTTCCATAAATCCTTCCCCACCTTCTATTTGGGCTTAGCAATAGTCTGTGGCTGTTGTCTGGGCTCAGAACAGGATGACTGAGTTGCAGGGAGACAGGGGTGGTTTGCAGGCTGCCTGGAAGTCTGGTGGCACTCAGACTGCTTCCATGCCTCTGTATTTCTTCTGGATTTCTACTGTATCCCTAAACGATTCAGTTATTGTTGACTATCTTTCCTTATTGGATTTCCTAGTTCTTTGCACTATGTGGTCACAGAAGATAATGAAATAACAGCATTGATATATTTATTGCAACTTTTCTACTTAAAACAACAAGAAAACCTACTAATTTCTTCAGTGTCTTCTTTTGTATCCATTTACTGTGAGTGATCATTATAGTAAAGCCAGGATACCACAGGGGAACCAACATGATAGCCACATGGTCTACCTTAGATTTGTGAGAAAATAAAGGCAAAAGATAGTTTCTGCTGAAAAGCAAAAGCCAGAGACAATAGAGCATACTGTGAGAAAAATTCCAAGCCATTATAATCTGAATCACCTATGCTTTCAAATGTCTTAAAAATATAAAATGCAGAGAGTTGATACAGAAAAGAAACCACATATGGACTGCCTGAACAGAGAGGGTTGCAGCCTCAGACACTTAGCAAACAGAGGAAAATAAGATGGGTAACAATATCCACTGCACAGAAAACAGGTTGCTCCACTGGACTCCCCTCATGTTCCAGTTTAATTGCCTAAGTATTCTGAAATTTTTGTGCCAGAAATACTAAAACAAGACATCAGCTTTTGGAACAGGAAACTGCCTATTAGTAGTGACATTTTTGAACCACAGTGTGATCTTTCATTATTATTATTATATTATTAAATTTACTAAACATCTACTACATACAAGGAAGATAGTGCCAGATGCTGTAAGGGAAACAAAAACTCTAACATGGCTTTTCTTGACAAAGAGTTTATGGTCTAGTAGAGTTGATGAATCAATTTAAATGCAGTAGAGTTTATGTTTAAATGGCATATAGACACAATTATCTTCACATTATTGAACTAATTTTATACTGTATAGTATGTATGACTTAGGGTGTACAGCTCTGGTCAACAGAGCTGAACAACTGAGCCAGGTTCCGTTCAATAAGTGCCATGATGGTAAAATTATCCATATTCTAAATTTATGTATATATGTATGAATTAGTCTATCTTTCTGTCTCTCAGTTTGTTTGAAATTAAGTACAAGATATAGAGAGTAATCACTACCATATAAATTGTGGGAAAAAAAGTGCTAGTATTTTAAAACAGCAACTGTTTCTTCCAGGTGGGGGAAAACTCAATATATTTTGCACACAAATGACAAAAATAAGGACCGGGGAAAAGGAATAGGTCCCAAATGGTATTTCCTAGCAGAATAAAACAATTACAAAGACAGACAAATTTAGAGAGCAAAGTATTTAGTAGGATGCCACTTGAAAATTGAACACTTTCTCCTTCCATTTATGTTACACAAAAAATCTTATTAAACCAAACACAAATTTAAATCTCAAAACTCACTTTCCTCTTCACCATGTTCAGTTGATTTTTTTTTTTATTTTTTTTATTTTTCTCTCATTTTTAAATGAGAGAAATTGCTTCTTTATACTGAATAAAGTCAAAATTAGTATCAGAATCATTGTTTATGGGCTTAGTGCAGCCCCTATGCTTTATTGAGATTAAAGAAACTTACTGATTTGCCAAGGACCAACCATTATTTTATTATACTATTACACAGATTAAGAGAGCAGTGTATTTGGCAGTAAATGGGCAGATTAACCTCTGTGAACCATGTAGCAAAGCTCTGCTTTGCTAACAGGCAGTGTTCAAACATAGAAATAAAACGTATGTCTTGTTTGAGCTATTGGTCCTGTGTGTCTCTGACATCAAAACATCAGGAGGCACAAGTTGCAATGGTCACTGCATGAGCAAACCCAGAATATTAATAAAACAATTTCATTGAATTTATAATTATAATAAAAGTCAGCTATAACTGAACACTTTAATTATAGCTCTACAATCCCCAGCCCCAATTTAGGATAGGCAAACCTAACTAAAATTTCATTCCTGGCTGCCCCATTCTTCCCTCCCACTTGCTCTAGACTTACAGATGGGTAGAACACTAGACTATTCCTCCATACAAGGAATAGAGGTAATGACTTCAGTGTATCAACTGGAGGACAAGCCCCCTACCTCTTCCCAGATACTTTAATCCATATTCACACTCAACAGCTTTACTCTCCTGCCACAGTGGAGAGTAAAGCTGTACTGGGCTCAGCCAACAACCACACACAGAGGGAGCATTTGGACCAGACCTAGCCAGAGGAGAATCATCCATCTCATCCGCTGATACTCAAGTTTCTTGGCAAGCTTTGCCATCACAGGCCAAAGTGCTCTGGGGACCTAGGTAAACTCTGAAAGGCAGTCAAGGGCACAAGGACTGCAACTTGTATGCAACTCCAAGTGTTGGGCTGGGCTCAGAGCCAGAGGACTAGGGTGGCATGGCATGAGACCTAGGGGGACACCAGCCCAGGCAGCTAAAGGAATGCTTGTGCCATCCCTCCCCTAGCCTTAGGTAATGCAGCTCACAGCAATGAAAGTGTCTCCTTCCTTCTGCTTAGGGCATGGAGAGCAAAGAGTAAAGAGGAGCCTTGTGCCTTGAATACCAGCTCAGCCATAGCAGAATAGGGCAATGGGCAGAATAATGAGCCTCCCATTCCAGGCCCTAGCTCTCAGATGACATTTCTAGACACAGCATTGAATGGAAGGACCTAGTCCTGGCAGGATTCATAACCTGCTGACTAAAGAGCCCTTGGGCCCTGAATAACCAGCAGCAAAACCCAGGTTGTATGCTATGGGCCTTGGGCTCTGAGATGTACAGGAAGGAAAAGTAAAGGAGACTTTGTCGTGTGTCTCAGGTACCAGTTCAGCCACAGTGGGGTAGAGCAAAAAGCAGGCTCTTGGGGTCACTAAGTCTAGGCCTAGGCTAGTAGACAGCATTTCTGGACCTGCCCTGGACCAGAGGATATTCAGCTTCCCAGAAGGGTGAGTCTCATGCTTGGAAGCATTTGCCACAATCTGACTGAAGAGCCACTGGGGCTTTAAGGGAACATGGGCAGTGACCTGGCAGAACCCCTCAATAGGCCAGTGGTGGCAGTGGCCACAAGAAGAGGCTCCTCTGTCTGTGGAAAGGGGAAGAGTAGGAAGAACTTTATATTGTGAACTGAGTGTCAGCTTAGCTGGGGTGTAATAGAGCATCAGTCAAATGTTCAAGGTTTTTGACTACAATCCCTGGCTCCCAGACAGTATCACTGGTCCCATGTGGGGCCTGGGGAAACCTGCCATCCTGAAGATAGGGACACAAATGTGGTTGGATTTGCCACCTGTTAATTGTAGAGGCCTAGGGTTTTGCATAAACATAGGTGATAAACAGGTAGTGGTTAGAGTGGGCCTTGGGGAAGACTCAGTGCTATGAAGGTTTCAGGTCTGATCCATTAGTCACATTGATGGCAGCCACAGGAACCTGACTGGGTCAATCCCAGTGTGTCACCACACCTCCAGTTTCAGGTGGCTCAGTGTAAAGACAGAGACTCCATTTGTTTGAGAGAAAGTAAAGGAAAAGGACAAGAGTCTCTGCCTGATAATCCTAAGAATTCTTCCAGATCTTACCCAAGACCACCAAGGTGGTACCTCTATGAGTCTGCAAAAACCACAGAAATATTGGGCTGAAGGCCAAAGTCCCTTCAAATACCTGGAAAGCCTTCTCAAGAAGGATGGGCACAAACAAGCCCAGTCCATGAACACAACAATAAATACGTAACTCTTCAATGTCCAGACACCTATGAATATCTACAAGCATCAAGATCATCCAAGAAGACATGACTTGACCAAATGAACTAAATAATGCACAAAGGACTAATCCTGGAGAAACAGAGACATCTGACCTTTTACAGAGAATTCAAAATAGCCGTTTGAGGACATTTTTAAAAATTAAAGATAATACAGACAAAAAACTTCAGAATTCTATCGAAAAAATTTAAGAAGTTGAAATAATTTAAAAGAATCAAGCAGAAATTCTAGAGTTTAAAAATGCAAATGACATCCTGAAGAATGCATCAGAGTCACTTAATAATAAAATTGATCAAGAGAAGAATTAGTGAGCTTGAAGAAAGTCTATTTGAAAACATACAATCAGAGGAGACATAAAAGAGTAAAAAGCAATGAAGCATGCTGACACGATCTAGAAAGTAGTATCAAAAGGGAAAATACAAGAGTTATTTGCCTTAAAAAATGAGATAGAGAAAGAGATATGTGTAGAAAGTTTATGAAAAGGGAGAATATCAGAGAACTTCCCAAACCTATAGAAAGGTACCAATATTCAAGCACAAGAAAGCTATAGAACACCAAGCAGGTTTAACCCGAAGAAGACTACCTCAAGGCATCTAATAATCAAACCTCCAAAAGTCAAGGATAAAGAAAGGATCCTAAAAGTAGTAAGAGAAAAAAAGACAACTTGCAATAGAGCTCTAATATATCTGGTAACAGACTTTTCAGTACAAACCTTATAGGCCAGGAGAAAGTGGCATGACATATTTAAAGAACTGAAAGAAAAACAAATTTACCCGTGAATAGCATATCTGACAAAGATATCCTTCAATGGGAAAAAGAAATAAAGACCTTTCTAGATGAAAAAAAAAAGCTGATGGATTTTATCAACACCAGACCTTCCCTACAAGAAATGCTAAAGGGTGTTCTTCAGTCTGAAAGAAGAAGATGTTAATGAGCAAGAATAACAGAAAAACACAGAATTGTATAACACTGTAATTGTGGTGTGTAAACTACTGTTAAGTATAAAGACTAAATGATGAACCAATCAAAATTAATAGCTGCAATTACATTTCAAGACATAGACAGTACAATAAGACATAAAGACAAATAACAAAAAGTTAAAAAGCAGGGAGATGAAGTTAAACTATAGGGTTTTTATTAATTTTCGTGTGTGTATGTGTTTTCTTATGCAATCAGTGTTAAGTTATCATCAGTTTAAAATAATAGGTTGTAAGATAGCATTTGAAAGCCTCACTGTAACCTCAAATCAAAAAAACACACAATGGATACACAAAAAATAAAAAGCAAGAAATTAAGTCATACCATCAGAGAAAATCACCTGCACTAAAAGGAAGACTGAAAGGAAGGGAAGAAGGAAGAGAAGACTACAAAATAACCAGAAAACAAATAACAAAATGGAAAGAGTAAGTCTCTACCTATCAATAATAACACTGATTGTAAATGGACTAACTCTCTAATCAAAAGACATAGTGTGGCTAAATGGATAAAAAAAAATAAGATTCCATGATCTGTTGCCTACAAGAAACTCACTTCACATATAAAACCCACAGGCTGAAAATAAAGAGATGGGTAAAAAAGATATTCCACGATAATGAAAACCAAAGAACAGCAGGTGTATCTACACTTATATAAGAAAAAAATGGATTTCAAGACAAAAACTGCAAGGAGAGACAAAGAAGGTCCTTACATAATGATAAAGGGGTAAATCCAGCAACAGAACTTAACAATTGTAAATATATATGCAATGAACCCTGGACGACCCTGATGTATAAAGCAAATATTATTAGAGCTAAAGAGAAAGGTAGACCTCGATAATAATAGCCAAGACATCAATATCCCACTTTCAGCATTGGACAGATCTCCCAGATGGAAACACAACAAAGAAGCATCAGACTCAATCTGCAGTACAGAAAAAATGAACCTAATAGATATTTATAAAACATTGCATCCAGAGACAACAAAATACACATTTTTTTTTTCTCCTCAGCACTCTCTAGGACATTGATCATTCTCTAGGACAGACTATGTGTTAGGTCACAAAACAAACCTTAAAACATTAAAAAATAAAAAAAAAATCAAGTGTCTTCTCTGACATATTTAAAGTACAATGAAATAAAACTAGAAATCAACAATAAGAGGAATTTTGGAAACTATATGAACACATGGAAATTAAACAATATGCTCCCAAATAAATAGTGGCTCAATAAAGAAGTTAAAAAGAAAAATTAAACATTTTTTGAAACAAATAATAATGGAAACATAGCATATCAAAACCTATGTAATACAGCAAAAGCAGTACTCAGAGGGAAGTTATAGCTATAAGTGCCTATATCAAAAAATAAGAAAAAAATCAAATAAATAACCTAAGGATGCATCTTAAAGAGCAAAAAAATGCAAGCACAATTTAAACACAAAATTAGTAGAAGAAAAGTAATAAGGATCAGAGTAGAAATAAATGATTTGAAATGAAGAAAAAATACAAAAGATCGATGAAATGTTTGTTTTTGAAAAGATAAACAAAACTGACAAACTTTTAGCCAGACTAACGAAGAAAAAAAAGGAAGAAAACCTAAATAAATAAATAAGAGATGGAAAAAGGAGGCTGGGCGTGGTGGCTCATGCCTGCAATCCCAGAACTTTGGGAGGCCGAGGTGAATCACCAGAGGTTGGGAGATTGAGATCAGCCTGGCCAACATGGTGAAACCCCATCTCCACTAAAAATACAAAAATTAGCCAAACATAGTGGCAAGCACCTGCAATCCCAGCTACTCAGGAGGCTGAGGTGGGAAATCACTTGAACCCGGGAGGCAGAGGTTGCAGTAAGCTGAGATTGTGCCACTGCACTCCAGCCTGGGTGACAGAACAAGACTCCATCTCAAAATCAAAACTAAAAATGAATAAAGAGATCGTACAACTTATATCACAGAAATTTAAAGGATCATTAATGGCTACTATGAGCAACTATATGCCAATAAACTGGCACATTAAGGGGAAATTAATAAATTCCTAGATATGTACAAACCACCAAGATTGAATTATAAAGAAATCCAAAGACTAAACAGAACAATAACTAACAAGGAGATTGAATCCATAATAAAAAGGAAAAGCCCAGGACCCAACAGATTCATGGATGAATTCTATCAACATTTAAGAAGAATTAATACCAATCCTCAAACAATTCTGAAAAATAGAGGAGGAGGAAATAATTTCAAATTCATTCTATGAGACCAGTATTATTCTGATACCAAAACCAGAAAAAAGATACACCAATAAAAGAAAACTACAGGCCAATACCTCAGACTAATATTGCCACAAAAATCCTGAACGAAATGCTAGTAAACTGAATTCAACAATACATGAAAAAGGTCATTCATCATGACCAAGTGGGATTTATATCTTGGAGGCAAGAATGATTCAGCATTCACAAATCAATCAATGTGATACAATATATCAATGAAATGAAGGACAACAACTATATGATCATTTTGATCGATGCTGATAAAGCATTTGATATGAACATCTCTTCATACTAAAAACTCTCAAAAAACTAGGTATACACAGAACATAACTCAACATAATAAAAGTCATATGTGACAGACCCACAACTAGTATTATATTGAATGGGAAAAAACTGAAACCCTTTACTATAAGAACATGACAATGATATTCACTTTCACCACTGTTATTTAACATAGCACTGGAAATTCTAGTTAGAGCAGTCAGAAAAGGAAGAAATAAAAGGCATCCTTTTCATGTGTCTGTTGGCTGAATGGATGTCTCCTTTTGAGAAATGTCTGTTCATATCCTTTCCCCACTTTTTGATGGGGTTGCTTGTTTTTTTCTTGTATACTTGTTTGAGTTCTTTGTAGATTCTGGATATTAGCCCTTTGTCAGATGAGTAGGTTGCAAAAATTTTCTCCCATTCTGTAGGTTGCCTGTTCACTCTGATGGTAGTTTCTTTTGCTGTGCAAAAGCTCTTTAGTTTAATTAGATCCCATTTGTCAATTTTGGCTTTTGCTGCCGTTGCTTTTGGTGTTTTAGACATGAAGTCCTTGCCCATGCCTATGTCCTGAATGGTACTACCTAGATTTTCTTCTAGGGTTTTTATGGTATTAGGTCTAACATTTAAGTCTCTAATCCATCTTGAATTAATCTTCGTATAAGGGGTAAGGAAAGGATCCAGTTTCAGCTTTCTACTTATGGCTAGCCAATTTTCCCAGCACCATTTATTAAATAGGGAATCCTTTCCCCATTTCTTGTTTCTCTCAGGTTTGTCGTAGATCAGATGGCTGTAGATGTGTGGTATTATTTCTGAGGACTCTGTTCTGTTCCATTGGTCTATATCTCTGTTTTGGTACCAGTACCATGCTGTTTTGGTTACTGTAGCCTTGTAGTATAGTTTGAAGTCAGGTAGCGTGACGCCTCCAGCTTTGTCCTTTTGACTTAGGATTGTCTTGGCAATGCGGGCTCTTTTTTGGTTCCATATGAACTTTAAAGCAGTTTTTTCCAATTCTGTGAAGAAAGTCATTGGTAGCTTGATGGGGATGGCATTGAATCTATAAATCACCTTGGGCAGTATGGCCATTTTCACGATATTGATTCTTCCTATCCATGAGCATGGTATGTTCTTCCATTTGTTTGTGTCCTCTTTGATTTCACTGAGCAGTGGTTTGTAGTTCTCCTTGAAGAGGTCCTTTACATCTCTTGTAAGCTGGATTCCTAGGTATTTTATTCTCTTTGAAGCAATTGTGAATGGAAGTTCATTCCTGATTTGGCTCTCTGCTTGTCTGTTACTGGTGTATAAGAATGCTTGTGATTTTTGCACATTCATTTTGTATCCTGAGACTTTGCTGAAGTTGCTTATCAGCTTAAGGAGATTTTGGGCTGAGACAATGGGGTTTTCTAAATATACCATCATGTCATCTGCAAACAGGGACAATTTGACCTCTTCTTTTACTAACTGGATACCCTTGATTTCTTTCTCTTGCCTGATTGCCCTAGCCAGAACTTCCAACACTATGTTGAATAGGAGTGGTGAGACAAGGCATCCCTGTCTTGTGCCAGTTTTCAAAGGGAATTTTTCCAGTTTTTGCCCATTCAGTATGATATTAGCTGTGGGTTTGTCATAAATAGCTCTTATTATTTTGAGGTACGTTCCATTAATACCGAATTTATTGAGCGTTTTTAGCATAAAGGGCTGTTGAATTTTGTCAAAAGCCTTTTCTGCATCTATTGAGATAATCATGTGGTTCTTGTCTTTGGCTCTGTTTATATGCTGGATTACGTTTATTGATTTGCGAATGTTGAACCAGCCTTGCATCCCAGGGATGAAGCCCACTTGATCATGGTGGATAAGCTTTTTGATGTGCTGCTGAATCCGGTTTGCCAGTATTTTATTGAGAATTTTTGCATCGATGTTCATCAGGGATATTGGTCTAAAATTTTCTTTTTTGTTGTGTCTCTGCCAGGCTTTGGTATCAGGATGATGTTGGCCTTATAAAAAGAGTTAGGGAGGATTCCCTCTTTTTCTATTGATTGGAATAGTTTCAGAAGGAAAAAAATGCTCATCATCACTCGCCATCAGAGAAATGCAAATCAAAACCACAATGAGATACCATCTCACACCAGTCAGAATGGCAATCATTAAGAAGTCAGGAAACAACAGGTGTTGGAGAGGATGTGGAGAAATAGGAACACTTTTACATTGTTGGTGGGATTGTAAACTAGTTCAACCATTATGGAAAACAGTATGGCGATTCCTCAAGGATCTAGAACTAGATGTACCATATGACCCAGCCATCCCACTACTGGGTATATACCCAAAGGATTATAAATTACTCTACTACAAAGACACATGCACACGTATGTTTATTGCGCCACTATTCACAATAGCAAAGACTTGGAATCAACCCAAATGTCCATCTGTGACAGACTGGATTAAGAAAATGTGGCATATATACACCATGGAATACTATGCAGCCATAAAAAAGGATGAGTTTGCGTCCTTTGTAGGGACATGGATGCAGCTGGAAACCATCATTCTTAGCAAACTATCACAAGAACAGAAAACCAAACACCGCATGTTCTCACTCATAGGTGGGAACTGAACAATGAGATCACTTGGACTCGGGAAGGGGAACATCACACACTGGGGCCTATCATGGGGAGGGGGGAGGAGGGAGGGATTGCATTGGGGAGTTATACATGATATAAATGATGAATTGATGGGTGCTGACGAGTTGATGGGTGCAGCACACCAACATGGCATAAGTATACATATGTAACAAACCTGCACGTTATGCACATGTACCCTAGAACTTAAAGTATAATAAAAAAAAATAAATAAATAAAAAAATAAAAAAATAAAAATAAAAAAATAAAAAAAAAATGAAAGAAATAAAAGGCATCCAAACGAGAAAGGAAGAAGTCAAATTATCCTTGTCTGCAGATGATACAATCTTATATTTGAAAAAACTTAAAGAATCTACCAAAAAAATATTAGAACTGATAAACAAATTCAGTAAAGTTGAAGGATACAAGATCAACATACAAAACTTAGTAGCATTTCTATATGCCAACAGTGAACAATTTGAAAAAGAAATTTAAAAAGTAATTCCACTTACTGTAGCCAACAATAAAATTAAATACCTAGGAATTAACCAAAGAAGCAAAATATCTCTATAATTAAAACTGTAAAACACTGAGAAAAGAAATCGAAGAGGACACAAAAAATTGAAAAATATTCCATGTTCATGGATTGGATATTGGATAGCAATATTGTTTAAAACGTGCCTACTATGCAAAACAATCTACAGATTCAATGCAATCCCTATCAATATACCAATGACATTCTTCACAAAATAGCAAAAATAATTCTAAAATTTCTACAGAATCACAAAGATCCTGAATAGCCAAAGCTATTCTGAGCAAAAAGAACAAAACTGAAGAAATCACATTACCTGACTTCAAATTATACTACAGAGCTATAGTAACCAAAACAGATGGTACTGGCATCAAAACAGACACATAGATCAATGGAACACAATAGAAAATCTAGAAGCAAATCTACATACCTACAGTGAACTCATGTTTTACAAAGGTGCCAAAGCCACACATTGAAGAATGGACAGTCTCTTCAATAAATGATACTGGGAAAACTGGATATCCATATGCAGAAGAATGAGACTTGACCCCTATCTCTCACCATATACAAAAACCATATAAAAATGGATTAAAGACTTAAATCTAAGACCTCAAAATATGAAACTACTAAAATAAAACACTGAAGAGGCACAGGCAACCAAAGCAAAAATGGACAGATGGGATCTCATCAAGTTAAAAAGCTTTCGCACAGTGAGGGAAAACAATGAACAAAGTGAAGAATCAACCCACAGAATGAGAGAAAATATTTGCAAACTACCCATCTGGCAAGCAATTGATAACCAGAAAATATAAAGAACTCAAACAACTGTATAGGAAAAAAATATAATAATCCAACTAAAAATGGGCAAAATATTTTAATAGAAATTTCTCAAAGGGAGACATACAAATGGCAAATAGGCATATGTAAAGGTGCTCAATATCACTGATCATCAGATAAATGCAAATCAAAACTATAAAGAGATATCATCTCAGCCCAGTTAAAATGACTTTTATCCAAAAGACAGGCAATAACAGATGTTGGAGAGGTTGTAGAGAAAAGGGAACCCTTGTATACTGTTGGAGGGAATATAAATTCATACAACCGCTATGGAAAACAGTTTGGATTTCTCAAAAAACTAAAAATAGAGCTACCATATGATCCAGAAATACCATTGGTGAATATACGCCCAAAAGAAGGAAAATCAATATATTGAAGAGATATCTGCACTCCCATGTTTGTTACAGCACTGTTTATAATAGCCAAGATTTGGAAGCAACCTCTCCATCAATGGATGAATGGATAAAGAAAATGTGGTACTTATATACAATGGAGTACTATTCAACCATAAAAGAGAATGAGATCCTGTCATTTGCAACAACATGGATGAAACTGGAGGTGACTATATTAAGTGAAATAAGCCAGGAACAGAAAGACAGACATTGTATGTTCTCACTTATTTGTCGGATCTAAAAATCAAAACAATTGAACACGTGGAGAAAGAGAGTAGAAGGATGGTTACTAGAGGCTGGGAACTTAGCAGGAGATGAGGGGGAGGTGAGGATGGTTAATGGGTACAAAAAATAATTTGAAAGAATGAATAATATCTAGTATTTGATAGCACAACAGGGTGATTATAGCCAAAATAATTTAATTGTAATTTTTAAATAACTAAAAGAATATAATTAGATGTCTTGTAAAACAAAGGATAAATGCTTGAAGGCATGGATACCTCATTTTCCATGAAGTGATTATTATGTATTACATACCTGTAACAAAAGTTTGTTACATACTTGTAAAAAAATCTCCTGTACCTCATAACTATATACACCTACTGTGTACTCACAAAAATTAAAATTCTTAAAATAAGAAAATGGTTGATTTCTTCTAATTTTAAAAGTTATATAATTTTATTATAGAAATTAAGCCAATACAAAGATAAATTAGCTATGATGTCATCATCCAAAGATAATAAATTGTTAATAAAATTGTTTTCCTTTATTTTAGCCAAAGTGATATCAGATTATACATATAATTTTAACATCTGTTTCTTCCCTAAGCAACACATGCAACTGCTTTTCTTGGTTGATAAATATGGATCTCTATAATCCCATCAATCTAATATTTTCAGCATTCCACTTGCCTAACTCTTTCTGAAAGATTTCTGAGCTATACAGTTTGCCTTAGCTAAATGTTTCTTAACTTGCAAAACTGATTTTATTCCAAGATTTGGAAAGATTTTTAAAATTAATGAAATGGAAATAGGCAATGCTTTCAAAGCCTCCTAGACTTTAGAGAATGATTTTTCCTAAGTTTTTTTTTTTTTGTTTCATTCAAAGATCTTTTTTTAAAAAAAGACTTTCATGCATTGCAAGCCAAAGATATAAGAAGCCAGTTAAATCAAATTCAAACATCCATCTCCTGAAACACAAGAGATTGAAAGCCCGTTTTTCTTTTCATTGTAATTAAGTTGGATCCATCTCAAAGGATTTTTGGAAATATATTAGAACCTTATGAGACAAAATTGGAGATCTGTGATTCAAAAAGGATATCAAAAGTTTGAATAGTCTTGTAATTGTACCATGATTACATATTTATTTATAAGTTGAAAGTAGAATTTTTTTTTCAACAAAGACATGTTGTCCCCAAGAAAATTTTGCTGTAATTTGTAAATTAGTATGCTTGCTGGTAGTATCAGCTCCTTTGTGTCCCTTTACATTGCTAGAGGTTCATGACTTACAGAGGAAATCTATCCTCTAGGAAGTATCCTAGTTGTATAAGGAAAATAGTGTTTCAGGATCCTAGAACATGCTGCTTTGGATACAGTTTAGGGAACTGTTTAGTTTAGGATGTTTTTGTACACTTGTCTTAACTACTGTCAAGACCTGAATCACTAGGAAAATGGCTCTGCAAGCAGAAATCAAAAGCACCTCACCTGAGAAGTTTTCTACTTTGCTGCTCAGATGTGATCTGTGGAAAAGCAATGTTGGCATCACTTGGGAGCTTGTTAGAAGTGCACAATTTCAGGCCTACACCAGGTCTACTGAATCAGGCTGTACATTTTGACAAGATCCCCAAGAAAGCCATATGCACATTAAAGATTGAGACTCCCTGGACTGCAACAAGCCACTCATCAAGTCAAGATTGCACCTGCTACTCTCATAAAACTACAGGGAGAATGGGAATCTTAAAAGTCATCTTCTTCAACCTCTGTTGGATCTTCGAATCTTCCTACAATCTCTTTGCCAAACACTCCTCCAAACTCCACCTGGACAATTCTAATATTAGGGAGTACACAGTCTTCCAAGGCAGTCCATGAGAGAGAAGTGTATTTCATAGAAAATTGTTGTAATTGAAAGGCACAGATGTTGCCATCATGCAGCCTAGATTCAAATACTAGATTCACTATTTGATAGCAATGAATCCTCCGGCACAGAACACTCAACCAAGAATAAGGGTAATAATAACACTACCTAAATTCTACGTTGGTTCTGGGCATTGAATAAGTTTACGTGTATTTAAAGCACCTGGCCTAATGCCAAAGGCATTTTCTCTCTCCAACTCCCTCATCTTTTCAGACTGTGCTGAAATTTAGCACCTTAATTTAATTCATTTGTTATAAATACATTCTAAGAGAAACCAGACAAATGTATTCCTTTCTTCACATAACAAATCTTTATATTTTTAAAGACAGCAATTCTTCTCCTGTTTATATGTACAAAATGAATATTGAAAAATACAGGACTAGGGCTATTTTCTCATAATAGCCTATTTCAGAACAAGTATCTGCTCTACTTCCCTGTCTGTTTTATGTTTGTTCTTCAGAGATATACTTAATTCTGTTTAGTTACTAAGTTCAAATTGGCCCTACATTAATTCATCTCTTTAAAAAAGTAATGTTCATTTGAGGAAGCAGGTAACCAATGTGAAGAATGATTATACAATAAGTGTATTATGCAAATTCCAGTGAACATTTTATGCACACTGGACAAAGAATCAAATTAAAGTCTCATAACCCTCAGAAAATTAAAGTTAGCAAGCACAGAGGTTGATTTGCCCTTGAACACAAAAACTGCTAAGGGCAGACATTCCCCCATCATTTTCACAAAACTGAACCATTTCTGAAGGTTTCAGATTAAAATGAGAAATCCCCTAGGAGTCATAAAGATCAGCTATTTTTACAGGAATAATTTGGAATTGCAATTTTAAAGTGTTATGAGTTGGAAGGAATTGGTGAACTTCTGTGTCATATTTTGAAAAGCTAATATTCCAGGTAATCGGCCAGTTGAGAACACCAAAAATTGCAGAGAGTAGCTATGAGGGAAGGGGAAAAAGAATTTCTCAAGGATAAGCACACAAGGGCTGATTTACACAGTTCTCCTCATAACAACCCAAGAGCAGCAGTTATGCAATAGACCACTATGCTCCTTCGATTTTCCTTCACTCGATGTAATAATGGGGCATAAGAGTCGCCTTCCTATAACACTTTCATGTCCCCTCCTTGCAGCTTGACAACGCTGATTCTATCACTGAACTCCCTAAAGAGGAATAATGGACTATTAAGAAGGATAATGCAGA
This sequence comes from Trachypithecus francoisi, assembly GCF_009764315.1. Classification (NCBI taxonomy): domain Eukaryota; kingdom Metazoa; phylum Chordata; class Mammalia; order Primates; family Cercopithecidae; genus Trachypithecus; species Trachypithecus francoisi. The sequence continues at coordinate 178,227,356 of NW_022681453.1, read as the reverse complement.
GGGTCTGTATAGCATTTACCTACTGGAGAACAGAGAAACCATTACAAGCATTTCATTAAATCAGTAAGTAAGCATGAGTGTGAAGAAGGTGGGTCAAAAACGCTTTTCTGCCCCCAATTTTTACACATGGAGACAGGATGTGGGCTCCAGTGCCAAGAACAGTCTATTCATTCATCAACTCTTGGAAATCAATTTCTTTTCCTGCTCATCCTTTTTGGGAACCAGGCAGGATGTAAATATAAAAATATTGCTGTTGATTTACCAAATGCTCAGTAAGGTTCTTTTATTTATTCTAAGCTAGGTGTTGGGGGCGGGGAGAAAAATACAAATGAGATATGGTTTCTCTCATAAGGTAATATGCAAACCCAATGGAGAAACAGCCACTTTAACATCGTGACACTCATTGAGGGCTCTATGTGGTATGCTTATTACAAATACAAAAACCTGTAACACATGAATAGCACCTGACATGATGATAGAAAGAAAGCTTATTTCTTACTAGAGAGATAATAGAGAAGATGAACTTAAGCTTTTTTATTGTTTTTCTTATTCTATAACTTTTTAATCAACTTATTTAAGGTATAATTTGCATATGATAAATGCCATTTCAGTGTACAGTTTGTTGAGTTTTGACAGATAATCCACCTGTATAACCACCATAATGATCAAGATACAGAACTCTTTCATCATCCCCTCCATTTGCATCTCTTTGCAGCCACCTCCACACACATACCCCTGGCAACCAGGCATCTGTCATTACAGATGAATTTGGCATTTTCTAGAATCTTCCATTAATGGAATCACACAATGTATACTCTTTTTCTCTATTTTTTTGTATTTTGCTTAGCAGAATGACAACATTTAGACATGAGGGGGCAATAGCATTCAAGTATGAACAAATATTTGGGGACAGGTAAGTAAAGGGTGAATTCAAGCAATTAATGGGGACATCTAATCTAGACCAAAGTGGAGACACTGGGGAAGGTATCATGTAGAACAGTGCAGGACAGGCAACATCACCTAACCATGTGTTACACAGAACTTCACAATGTTTATATCAATTTTCATGCTGCTCTTCTACTCCCTTACGATATTTTGGCCACATTGAGGCTTTTGCACCTGCTGTCGCTTTCGACTGGAGCACTCACTCCCCAGGATTGTACAGGAGCTGAATTATTCTCCTCCATTAATGTCTATCACCACACGCTGTTAATGTTCTTCGTTGCAGTGGCCATAATTTGTGGATTATTTTATTTGCTTATATGATTATTGTATTTTACCCTAAGAGGCTGTAATTGCCAAGATCATAAGAACCGGATGGTTTTGTTTGTACCTTTATCATCTTACCACACATTCTGGCTCATACTAGCCATTGAATGAATGAGTCAATGAGCAAGTGAATGAATGAGCAAATTTCTAACAAATTAAAAGCCTTTCATCGGTCACATATATAACTTCAGGCATTATAATTCTCACAACTTTCTGACACACAATTCCTTGCGTCTCTTATTATAAAATACTTTTATATTATAATATAATTTAAGGAGCATCATAGAGTCTTACAAATTTGCAGCTCCAACCCTACAATCATGACATTGGCCTGACCGTATTTTTGTGCTCTTTGGCACAACAGGGCAAAACATTTATCTTCAAGAGAGACCAGGAAGATGTTGGATATAAAAGTTTAAAACTAAAAAGAAAACTTTTTTTTTTCGTAAAGAATTACCTTTACTAAATTGTCAAATATGCACTGAAAACAAGGATGTCTAGTGTTTTGGTGTTAATACTTTGGCTGTTTTTGAGGAACTAGAGTTTTATGCTATAGGATTTTAAGGTGAGGTTAGCACAGTGTGGTTTCCAGATCAATAAAGGACTTTGTGTCAAGGACCTGCTGGTTGCTTGCCTAGTTTATTGTGACTTAACAAAAGAGCCCAGGAACAGTATTGCTTAGCAGAAGGAAAACAAAAATAAGTGAGTTGATAGCTCATCTTGAAGAGACAAAAAATAATAAGATCAAGGATGCTCACAAAGAAGTCCTGTTTAGAGAATGCCAGAATTCCACAGTGAAATCACTGTTTTCAAGTCCTGCCCTTAAAAACATGACCTTGGAAATGTTTTCAAACACACAAAAATTCACAAACAGTGGCAGAATTTTTTTCTTTATGGTGCATTTATAACACGTTAATAACTCATTCCCTCTACATTTTTGAGAGCTCTCCTTTACACTGTACAATAAACTCCTTCAACCACTTATCAAATACCATATACAAGATAAATAAACGTTTGGAACATAATTTAAGTTTCCTTTCCTAAACTGGTAGTGAGAGGAGAATAAATTTCCCTCTTCATTTTATATCAGTTTCTTTTGCTGATGAACAGGAAGCTTGAAATTCCCTCTGGTCTTGAATTACACATGGAAGAAAAAGATCAACATAAGAATGCTTAATTTCTGCCCTTAGGAGAATGGAAAGGATGAAAAAAATCTAAAGGAAACTCGTGCTGCCTAAAGAATTCTCATCTAGGAAGCAAAGCAGCAAGAGCTTCAATGAGATATTTTGAGATGGATTTTTAAAGATATTCTTTTTTTCTTGGAATTGATAGAATTGACTTGTAGCTAAGCCCAAACCATGGCATTGTCTTTCAAGAAACTGACCTGCCTAAGCTGACACATTACAGCAGGATGAATTCTGTTCTGAAACATGAGGTACAGCTGGAGGGAAATATTCCAACACTTCTCCCATCAGGTTTCTGCAGGGTAGTTTAAACCTTCTGGTTTGAGGTAGACAAAACCAAACTCCAGTGTCCAAAATATATATATCAATATTTACATAATAATAAAAATAAAGGCTACATACTATATGCTATATAATGTACTAATTTCTTTTCCTAGTTTAACTCATTTAAGTCCTACAACTTTATAAATATCATTACTTCCAATTTGTACATAAGGTAGTCTCAGAGAAATGATTTTTTTTTTTTTTTTTTAATGAAGTTTTGCTCTTGTCACCCAGGCTGGAGCGCAATGGCGTGATTTTGGTTCACCACAACCTCCACCTCCCAGGTTCAAGTGATTCTCCTGCTTCAGCCTCCGAAGTAGCTGGGATTACAGGTGCCCACCACCATGACCAGCTAATGTTTTGTATTTTTAGTAGAGACACGTTTCACTGTGTTGGTCAGGCTGGTCTCAAACTCCTGACCTCAGATGATCCACCCACCTTGGCCTCCCAAAGTGCGGGGATTACAGGCATGAGTCCCTGCTCCCGGCCTAAAAGAAATAATTATTGTAATATAGATTAGCTACACATGCAATGTGAAATTATACAGCTGGGTTTTATGTGATATACATATTTTTTAAAAGAATCACAAATGTAGGAACATTTTCTTTCCTTCTTTTCTTTCTTCCTTTCCTTCCTTCTTTTCTTTCTTTCTTTCTTTTTATCTTTCCTTTTTTTTTTTTTTTTTTTTTTTGACAACATCTCACTCTGTTGAGAGCAGTGGTGTTATCATAGGTCTATAACCTCAATATCCCAGGCTCAAATGATCCTCTCACCTGAACCTCCAGAGGAGCTGGAACCACAGGTACATGCCACAATACCTGGCTAATTTTCTGTAGAGACAGAGTATCTCTATGTTGCCCAGACTGCTCTTTAACTCCTGGCCCCAAGTGATCCTGTCTTGGTATTCCAAAGTGCTGGGATTATAGCCATGAGTCACCATGCCCAGCCAACATTTTCTATTAAATATACATCCAATTATAATATGTATACATAATGGAAACAGGAACCTTTTTTAAAAATTATGTTTTGGTGTCTTATATTGAGAAGAATAACTGGTATAATGTAAGCCCTCAATAAATATTAATTGAATAAATAAGTGAAAAAATACATTAAAGTGTTCTGTTCCTGTGTAATTAGTACTGCAGGCTCCTTTTTTGATAATAAAGATCAAAGATGTAAGAATTGCCTGAGACTGGTTGAGGTTTCAGCTAGCTGTTGAATCTCTACAGTGTCTTTACCCCCTGCAGAAATGTCTGGAATGTGGCAGGTACTAAAGAAATATTGGTTGAATAAATGAACAGACCCATGCTGGTCACAGTCATTTTAGGTAATTGACAGTAGAATTAAAGCTTGAAATATCTGAGCAATTTAGGAGAGTGTTTTGTCTGTTAATATGTATCTGTCCTCTTCTATATCTTTCAAAGTAATGGAAATAGTTCTGGCTCAGATTTATGAAATAATAGCATTCTTTCCCATAGACCTATAGGTTACTTTTCAGGAAGGTTTTTGGGAATGGGATAGAAGAGAGATTATGAATGGGAAAAGGCAGTCTTTTAAAATGACCTGCTATTCTAGAGGGTTATCTGACTATCAATTCATAGGCCAGAATCACAGGAGACCGTGTCCTGCACTGTCTTTTCCAGATCAAAGCGTTAAATCTACAACCATATAAACCCCATAACTTTGTCTCTTTCTGCCTTTTTTTTCCTTCTCTGCTTTTCCTCTAGACATGTCTCCATCCTCCAGTACTTTAAGTGGCATCTTTAAGCTCAAAACACAAAACTATCTAGAAATCTTGATATTTCAAGAATGGCTTCTCCTGTAGGAATTACATTTTTAACATATAATAATTTTGCCTAGAGATTGATTTGGTCTTTTACTCAATGACAACCTATGCTCATGATGAGTGAGTGTGGGTTAGAGCAGGAGACAGCTAAGCTGGGATACAGGCACAAGGAACAATCTATGGAGAAGGAGGAAAGGTGATACCAGTAGATCCTCCCTGAGGGCAATTAACAACTCAAGGTAGATCCTCAAAAGGTCTAATATATAAAGGTCCAAATATAATTCCATTATATTTGGAACTTCATAACCAAGTAACCATATATCAAGTATATTGAAGGAAAAAGAAGTTATTCCTTGGTTCAGGGAGGCCCCTAGAATAGTCCTTGGAGGTAGCAAGTCCTCACTTGACACAGGTGACTCCATAATCAACATCATAGTTTCTTCCTTGTAGACCAGTGGCCCATGTAGTACAGCCAGTGTACAGATGCGATCTCTTTGGTGAGCACTATTTTTAAAATTTTTAAATACATTTTAGTTCTCTGAAACATACTTTCAAAGTTGAGAAATTTCAGATAAGAATCAAATTTTCAGCTTCTCAGAAATTGGGCAGCAGTGAAAATAATTAACTATCACTGAGTACGGGCTGCTGTTTTCTTCAGTTTGCTCATGCTTATATCAGTTTATTGCAGGACCCATTCAGCCACGCCAACTTCTATTGCTTGCCTAGGATATGTCTGGCTGTTGTAAACAAACAAAAATTACTCAAAAATTTGGATTTCTAATATTCTAAGGCTTCCAGCTCTGAAAATTAGAATTACCAGATGCTAAAGTTGAATAACTAAATCATGTTTAAAAAGAAAAATAACTTTACAAAGGCTTCTCTTTATTATCAGTTAACACTACACTATGTTTCTCATGCAATGTGTCAGTATATTTTTATACCACTGTGCATACGTGGATTTCAATTTCTTGCCCAAACATGTATCATTGAGAAACAACCAGCAAAGCAATCTGGTTAAGCACGTGAAGTCAGGCCAGAATATGTGGTGTCAAATCCTGGTTTTTTATCCTCTCTTTTGACTCCATTTCCTCATTGGTACCATAGGGATAATCTTAGAATCTATTTACAGCTCATAAGATTGTCATAAAGGTTAAACAAGTTAATATATGTAAATCACTTAAAACATTGCCTGCCACATTAAGTACTATACCTATAAAGCAATGTTATTATTTTTCTGTCAGTAAAAACTTCAAATGATTTTAGATTAAAATCCATATTTTAAATAGTTTTATCGATTACAAAAAATGTGGCCCACAAGTGAACCACAGTGTGCCTGAGTTGCCTCTAAGCTATCAATATAAGTATTCAAACATAATGCATAGACAGTGTAAATTTTCTTGATGTTCGCTTTAAATCTAAATGGGATCTATTTCATTTTTTGTTTATTAAAGGAATACAGTCATTTGTTAAAGGGTTTTTATTTTTAAAACATAATATTCCATATTAAAATACTTGGTTTTCATAACCACATTTTCAAGGAAGTAACTGTACTCATTAAGATGTTTAAAGTTTTGAGTTTTACATTTAAGTCTTTAATCGATCCTGAGTTAATTTCTGTATATGGTATAAGGAAGAGGGCCAGTTTCAATCTTTTGCATATGGCTAGCCAGTTATCCCAGCACATTTATTGAAAAGGAAATCCTTTCCCCATTGCTTTTGTCAGGTTTGTTGAAGATCAGATAATTGTAGGTGTGTGGACTCATTACTGGGTTCTCTATTCTGTTTCATTGGTCTATGTATCTCTTCTTGTACCAGTACCATGCTGTTTTGTTTACCATAGCCCTGTAGTACACTTTGAAGCCGGGTAGCGTAATGCATCCTAGACAGTGCCATTCAGGACATAGTCACAGGCAAAGGCTTCATGGCAAAGATGCCAAAAGCAATCACAACAAAAGCAGAAGTTGACAAATGGGATCTAATTAAACTAGAGAGCTTAACCTAAACAAACAAACTACAGAATGGGAGAACATTTTTGCAAAGTATGCAACCAACAAAGGTCTTATATTCAGCATCTAAAAAAAACTTAAATTTATGAAAAAACCCACAAATGACTCCATTAAAAAGTTGGCAAAGAGAATGAACAGACATTTCTCAAAAGAAGAAACATATGTGGCCAACAATCACATGAAAAAAGCTCAATATCACTGATCATTAGAGAAATGTAAACCAAAACCACACCATCTAACATCAGTCAGAATATCTACTATTAAAAAGTCAAGGACCATGCATGGTGGCTCATGCCTGTAATCCCAGCACTTTAGGAGGCCGAGGCGGGCGGATCACAAGATCAGGAGTTTGAGACCAGCCTGACCAACATGGTGAAACCCCATCTCTACTAAAAATACAAAAATTAGCTGGGTATGGTGGTGTGTGCCTGTAATCCCAGCTACTCAGGAGGCTGAGGCAGGGGAATCGCTTGAACCCAGGAGGTAGAGGTTACAGTGAGCTGAGATGGCGCCACTACATTCCAGCCTGGGCAACAGAGTGAGACTCCATCTCAACAACAACAACAACAACAAAAGTCAAAAAATAACAGATGCTGGTGACGTTGTAGAAAAAAGGAAACACTTTATACAATGTTGGTGGGAGTATAAATTAGTTCAGTCATTATGGAAGACAGTGTGACAATTCCTCAAATACCTAAATACTTTGGTCTAAAGAAATATCCTTTGGTCTAAAGGGATTAGACCCAGCAATCCCTTTACTGGGTAAAGGAATAAAAATCATTCTATTATAAAGACACATGAACATGTGTGTTTGCTGCCACACTATTCACAATAGCAAAGACATGGAATCAACCTAAATGCCCATCAATGATAGAATGGATAAGGAAAATGTGGTATATAGGCACCATGGAAAACTATGTAGCCATAAAAAGCAATGAGATCCTGTCTACTGCAGTAACATGGATGAAGCTGTAGGCTATTATCCTCAGCAAACTAACACAGGAATACAAAATGAAATACTCCATGTTATAACTTGTAAGTTGGAGCTAAATGATGAGAACACATGGACACACAGGTGGTAACACCACACACGGGAACCTTTCAGAGGGTGGAGGGTGAAGGGTGGGAGAAGGAAGAGAATCAGGAAAAATAATTAATGGGTACTAGGCTTAATACCTGGGTGACAAAATAATTTGTACAACTCACCCCCACAACAAAAGTTTACCTATGTAACAAACCTGCACTTGTATTCCTGCACTTAAAAGTTAAAAGAAAGACATTCAAAAAACAGAGTTTATACAACAAAATGAGCATCTTTAATTTCAGTCACCTCCAGATTCTTCTTCTCTTTCAAAGTCACAACATTCTTTAATTCCGTTGCTATGTTATTGAACAAACTACTTGGGACCACTTGCTGTATACACGGTGTTGCGGGAGAAGCATTTTGCAACCCTTACATGAAATACTAGTGAATTTAAATTTTAATAATGACTTTTCCCTTATTTCAGAGACTTTCGTTTTTATTTGTCTTTGGTGATGTATGTTTGTGCTGGGAAGCATGCTGTTTACATCTGATTGCATTCCATCCTACTTTTGTTGCTAAGTTATCAAATATTTCCATGCTTTTAAAATATTTTTATGTAACTCCTGAAAAACATAAAGGACCATAAGAAATCCTGTGATCCAAGTTAGTAATGGGATGGAATATAGCCACTACAGTGGGGAAGAAATTTTTTGGCAGAGAAAATAATTATAAAATTCCAGATGGGCTCTTATTTTTGGCATACAATATTTGTTTGGAAATACAGTGTCATCAACTTTCAAAATGCAGGAAACTCCATCTGGTATTTGCATGTTTCTGTGAGAGGATGCTTGGATTCTCCTATTATCATTTTTTGACCATATTGTATGAAATTATCGCTCTTGGTTAAATTTAAATAATGATCATGTAGATACACAATCATCTATAACAAGTGATTTAAATATTTTTGAAGGTTGAGATAAGTGAGGATGTAATGCACTAACACTTGGCTGACATAAGACCATGTAAAATAAGATGCTTTTGTATGTCAGAGTGCCCTACACCCAGGAGACACTCTATCTGGAGTATTTTGGAAATGAGAAGCATAAGTAAACATAAATAAAATTGTTAATGCCCTTTGAAAGAAAGCTCTTTATTTAGGTTCACCACTAGGAAACATATTAATAAATAGGTATTCTGCATATTTTAGACAATTATTCATTGGTTCATTGATTTCATTCATTCATTCAATAAATGCAAATTGGTGGCTAACTCTACTGTGTGGATCACTTATTTGCAGAACATTAATAGATGGTCTCTATCGTTTTATAGACAAGTTTGGAAAATCCTGGAAAAAGCAACAATAAACAAGCTTTTTTAAAAACTGAGACTCGAGAACTTTTACAACACTGACATGAATAGTCAGGTTTTTTTGTTTGTTTGTTTTTTGTTTGTTTGTTTTTTTTTGAGACAGAGTCTTGCTCTGTCACCCAGACTCTGGTGTAGTGGCACAAACTCAGCTCACTGCAACCTCCACCTCCCAGGTTCAAGTGACTCTCCTGCCTCAGCCTCCTGAGTAGCTGGGATTAGAATAGTCAGTTTTTAATGAAAGACAAAGAAGGTGATGAATGCTTTTGTGGTGCGATAACAGAATTCACAGCTGGCACTTGAGTTAATGGTATAGGGGACTGGTAAAAGCTTTATCAAGATGACAACATTTGAACTGGGTCTCCTGCAGACTTTTTTTTTCTCTTCTCAATATAAAATTAATGCACAATTATTTAAAAAATACAGAAAGGTAAAAAGATGAAAATATTTAACTATAAGGACATAATCTAGAGATAATCACTGTCAACAATTTACGGATTTCCTCACAATCTTTGTTTACTGGATATCTATCTCTTCCTTTTTTAACCACTCTCTGTCAAGAGCTTAATATGTCAAGTCTCACACACTGACTTATCTATGCAATATTGTGTGATTGTGATTTTTATACAGTATTAAATAATATTCAAGGTGGTTCATTTCAGTGACTAAAATAATGTAATAATTCCACCTTAGTGGAACATTTCTGTTCTATTCCCTCGCAAATTTTTGTTAATGCAAATCAGTGGTTCTCAGTGTGTGATTCCTGTACTAGCTACATCAGCATCACCTGGGAACTTGGAAATGCAAATTATTGGGACCTGTTCTGGACCTACTGAGTCAGAAACTGCAAGGGAAAGCCCAGCATATAAATAGTTGTGCTGCTTATACCCTTACATAAACCTTTTATGTAATTGTGATGATGACTAATTACCTTTAATTCCATATACGGATCACCTCAGGCTCTAAGAGTTTACATTATTGTATTTTCAGTACCCAACACAATACTGGGCAAACATTTGAATTTTATTTATTGAATGAATGAACACTACTCTAAATCTGCTTCATCGTTCTTTGAAATTTAGTATTGCAATTTATTCTGTGGGGCCAAGTAAATATTAATTGCTTTATAGATAACTTGTAATTTTGTTTCTGAATGCATCTCTATCTATTTTCTTATAATTTAAAAATATCAGGATATATGTCCAATTGCCCTTTAAATAATGTTGTCTGGATCATGGTCAGCTCCTATAATCTGCATTGCTAGTTCCCCCACCCCTTTCCTCTTCAACCCTCAGTTTAGGACAGGTTTCTTCAATTGCATCTTTAATTACTACTTCTGTTCCAGTTAGTTTCTTTCTAGAAACGCAAAATTTTTAGCTTATATCTCCTTCACTTGTCCTGTATATCTATTATTACTTTCTTCTGTTCTTTTATGTGCCGTTATGGGATGTGTATGTGTATGGAGGGACTGACATGAAAATCATTTTAATTTTGAATTTCTGCTGGACTCGCTCGGCACTTCCTTTATCTTACTGTGAGCTCCCATTTCATCCCAGCTTGTTGCCTTGGCCTCATATCCTGTCTTCTTTTCATCTCATCCTGTTGTCCCTTCATCTCAGCTTGTCTATTTTGTGGCTTTCTTTTCCTGTTTACTAAAAGCAATGACTTCTTAAATCAGATTAAGTATGATACACAGTCTTTTAAATTTTCTCTGGTTCCTGTTATAAATAATCTTCAGAGGTCTGCTCTTCCTCTTGTTTTCAGGACATTGTTCCTTTTCATTTTTGCTACTGGATGGCTTTCATAGGGTACTATTTTTTTGTTGTTGTTGTTTGTCTGTTTACCATTTATCCAAAATTAGGAGAAAATTACCCAGACTTGGTTTTATAAATAGACAGGGTTAGTAGGTTTCTTTAGGTCACCTGTATGCTCTAAATATCTGAATTAAAATCCCAATCAGATTTGTAGCTGAACTGCAGCTAGATCAGCTCCAGTGTCAGTCACTTTGTGTGAGTATCCTGAACAGTGGTTTGCTCTTCTCGCCTCTGGTCTACATCTGATCTCTGGATCAATCAAACACATTAAAATCTTTAGTTCCAAGCAAGTGCTTCTACTAAGTCTCCCTTTCTATCTTGCTACCTAAGCATCTTACTTGCGAAACTAGACCTCCAGTCAGAGCTTGCTCTCAGCAGTTTCAACATCTTGGAATTACACTCCTTTGGGTATGGAAAGAATGACATTGGTAGAGATGATCACGATGCCTTGGCTACCTTAAAAAACAACATATGCACAGGCAGTCTGGTTGCTGAATTTTAGTTACTGGATCTGTGGTCATTTTAGTTTGTTGGGAATGTTCTGTTTTGTTATTCTTCTCTCTCTGAGGGTATATTTACACAGCTTAGAAGATTTATTAACTCAGAATATATCTGCAAAATGTGGAGTACAGGAAAAAGATGTTTGAAGCAGAAATACTTTCTCAGACTTCCCTGGATGCATACCCTGAAACAAGTTATTTATATTAAAGCTGTTTATTAAGGACATACTTCCAGGAAAACCTACTTTGGAGTGACAAAAAGAAGTGAGAGAAAAGCAGTCAAGCAAGGGTACACTTTCAAACAAAGTTTCATGGAGGGTGGTTTTAGCCTAACTTTGCAGGGAGCTGTGGAGTATAAGTCGTACCTCAGAGTTTCTCCCAACCCAAGCAAGGTAGCTGAGCTTTCATATTCAGGCGGTAGACAGTCATTATGAGCCACTGCTGGCAAAGACAGAGGTGCTTAGACTTCTAGAGGCTCTTGGCTCTGTGTGTCTACAGGCAAAGCAGCCCCAGTAACCTAAGAATTGCCCTAGGAAGAAGAGTCACAGGTGCTCGCATTTGGAAACAGAAATACACTTAAGTCTGGGGAGGGGCTCACAGAAGACACAAAAGGTGTTCAAGGGCATCTGTGCAGAGCTCTGAGAGTGTTTTCTCTAAATACCTTGTTCATTTTCTTATCTGCAGCTAGTTAGCTCCTCCAGAGACATGAGAAGCTAATTACACCAACAGAAAGGTAGTTAACTCCTGCCTTGACCTATCAAATAAAGTTACATTAATTAGAAAATAATTCTGAGAAATAATTTTGTCTTTTCAAAGCAAAAGGTGATTTACCTGGATATAAACTTTTATTTTTAACTTTATTGTAGCTGATAGACCACTTATGATATGGCAGAATAATACAATGCATATTTTGAAATCTTTAATGTAGCTAATCACTTTCAATGTGTCTTCAAATTAAAACATGTTTTCCCAAATGATATATTTCATATGTAATCTGGTTTGAGCTTTCTTATATTTTATCAAGCATTTGATTTAGCCATAGCAGGTAGTATATAAGAATGAATTACTATTGCTACATTAGTTCTGAAAAAGGTTTTTGAAATATGTCTTTTCTCAGAGCAGTTTTCTTCTGAGCAGTGGTTGATTCACGATTATGAAACCTAAGTGATGGAGTAACAATAGCATGGTATACTGGTGTATGTCTCAGTGAGAACAAAGTTGAAGGCAACCCACAGATGGGAGGAGCAGGAGACAGAACCAAATTCCACTTTAGGCTGGGAGTAACACTGTCAAAATGCACACTAGAAGCTCAATAAATTCTTGAGATTTTTGCCACTGGGTGTGCATTTTGATTTCTTGAGATTCTATTGTGCATTTTGATTGCTTGATTTCTGGCGCCTTGATTTCTCACAAAAGTAGAAATGTTTCAATAAACCCAGCAACACAGCATGAACGGCCTCAAAGTATTCTAATTCCTTCGAGATCCTCAAGCAGTCGGATTACTTGGTCTTCATACTGTATCATTTAAGTTTGGGTTTCCCGATTTGGACTTTGTCTCTGTTTGTAGATAAGAGCGGAAATATAAGCAAATGGAGATGCTTCATTGAAGAGAACAGTTGGGATGAAGGATCATTCAGAGGGCCTGTATAATCTCTTCTGCGAAATGTCACATAGTGAAGGACTTTGGTGTTCTATTCATATCTCTAATGCATTGGCCTGTACTCACCAAATGCTATGCACAATTCAGACATAGAACTCAAGCTCAATGACTGAAGTAAATTCTGCTCTGATTCATTCATGTAGCACAAAGTAGGCTCTCAATTTATATTTGTTGAACAAATGTATAATTTTAAATAGATATTGACTTTTATCTTAACATCTCCAAGGTCTTACACCCTGCTAAGGTGATTATATACGCATTAATTATGAATGAAGGAAAGAAAAAAAAAACAAAAGAATAAGTTAATAAACTTTCCTTGAACTGGGGCAATATCTTTCTAACAGGGAAATAACTCTTCTACCTTGCTTCATGTCAATGCAACTATCTTTCTTCTGAAGCATTAATCTAATCATAGCCCTATTATTTTCAAAAAAGTATATTTTTGCTTACAGAGGAATCAAAACTCTTTATAATATGGAGGTCAAGTTCCTGGAATATATGACTCTAAAATATTCTTTCCTGTCACCTCTCCATCTCATATAAGCCATCTGTACCAGATGACTCATAGTTTCTTCTATCTGTAAATTACTTTTATATCCTTTTATCTTGCTGTTACTTTTATTTTAGCTCAAAATCCCCTGATCATCCTTTTTCCTCGTCTAAATTTTACACATTCCGAAAAGCCTACCTTAAAATCTTCCTCCTCTATGAAGGCTTTTCTTCCTGCACAATTAGAAATAATTGCTCCTATCTCTGTTCCAGCATATCATTGGTCATGTTTAATTTTGTGGATACTTATTTACTTCCATTTGTCTCTCATTTTCATTCATAAGTACTTTTGAGGGAAAGATTAAGTTTTATGTTTGTTATGTCTGCCTCCTTTTAATAATATGAGCCAGCACTGACTCTGACTGCTTAGTGAATCAAATTGAATTGTTGAGTTAGAAAATTTATAACTTATAGTACGGTTCTGTAGGCAAAACCTGGTAACAGGCTGAAAGCCAAAGGCTAAGAGAATAGTTAAGCAATAGATGGCACATCAGTTCACTGGACTTTTGTGCTTCTCTTAAAATTACTATTGTAAAAATGAGTCACATGAAAATATTTAGGATGTAATGTTAAGTTAAATAAAAACTAATGTTAACTACATACTATAAATATGCCTAGATAAGGTACATTAGCATATTAGAAAGGAGAATGTGGTAATTAGAAAAAATAAATACAGTTCATATCTTAATATGGAATAGGGAAGTTTAATTTAAAAGTCCCCTTATTTTTCTTATAATGCTATTTATGCCATGAAAAATGAAAACAAAAGGCTCATAGGAAGCTAGATTTGGAAAAGGTTACAGTAATTATAAAATGTTCAAACATTAACTCATAAATTCAGAGATTATATCCACATTTACAAGATGACAAGCTAAAACATTAAAATTCACACAGTGTACCTTTCAGAAGATAAGGACGCAAATACCTAGGAAAATGTTTTTTTTTTTTTAATTAGACAGTTACTTTTGATATTGTAATAAAAATTGTTTTATGTTTTTCTCAATCTGAGCCTGGGAGATCTATTACAAAACAAATCAAGACATTCATAATGACTGCAAATAATATTATACATGCACATGTGATGGTGCACTAGTTTGTCACTAGGTGCCCTGTTCAGGACTGGACACTCATTCTTCCAGTTCTTGATGGTTTTGGTGAATGCCAGCTGCCAGGTGAGTCACCATTTGGGCAGTACCCTCAGCCCAAAAGAGCCACCTGGTCCAAGATTATTCCCCTTCCCATCCAGAGCTGCATCTTGTATTTAAGGACTCATCAATGTGAGGGGTGTAAAAAGACCTAATCCCCTCTGTGTAAACTGGGACAACCTTAAGAGCCATTCCAACCCATCAGATCAAGGGATTGTTAGGTATTGTGTTAGCTCAGCCTCTTCTTCTGCTGGTTCCTGCTTCCTTCTCTCTCTGCTACTACTGTTGATCCAAATTATACTCCATAATAAACTTCAACTGCAAATCTCTGCCTCATAGCCTGTTTCCCAGGAAACTTGACCTTAGACAGTATTTATAACTAAATCTGCCTAAAACCTAGAAAGTTGAAAATAATCATATATAGGAAAAATATTTCTAACATACACCTTAGTAACTTGGGAATAAAAGCAATATGTTTTCATGTTTTCTAAGAACTTATGTGCAAGACACAGAAAGGGCCAAGCAATTCACAGATATTAATGTACTTAATGCTCAAAACTACCTATGAGGCTGATTCTATTCACTATCAGCCCTATTTGCAGGTTGCAAACTGAGATTAGAATAGTAAGTTAACCTACCCAGGGTTATACAGTTAGTAGTAGAACAAGTTTTGAACCACCTCAGGGTCATATAGCGTCATTGAACTTCTACCATTTACTATCTCTAGGTAGTATTGAGAGATACCATTTACTATCCGGATACTATCTAGAGATATATTTTATTAACTCTAGGTGTAATTCCCTAAGAAGTCGAACAAGCAAAGAGAACACATATATTTTGTGTTCACCATTCCCATTTGGTGTTATAATGTCTTAGGAATTAACAAAACCCTTCAGTTCTGAGGTGTTGAGCACTGAGATTATATATTTTTCTTTTCTTTTCTTCAGTCACTATCCAACAAAAGTTGTTAAGAAAGAAAAGCTCAGTGAAAAACCATTGGAATAACACTACTGCTATTCACTTTTTGCTTAGAGAAGACGATTGATGCATTTTATTGCCAATTAACTTTATTCTCAGTGTGCTTTAAAGAGAAATATAACACTTCCTCTGAACACTTCCGGGGTTGTAAAAATAAAATGAAAAGAAGACCAGGCCATTTTCAGAGTCAGGCTGTGGGGAAGATTCTAGAGTACAAAGACTGTTTACATTAAAGACATGCATTCCTAAAATACATACCCTGACTATGGATGTCTAGTTCAGAAAGGGAGAGTGTGGCAGTTTAGATCTTACAGTAAATCTCCCGAGACTCTGGAATAATAACTACAACTTCTCAAAGAGGCAGGAATGTGAAATGTCAAGATAACATAGTCCTGAGTCCTGAAATATGTTTTCTTCATGATGTTCTGAGGAGATTTGTCAATGAACTTCAGCAAGAGTAAACATTCCTTTCACCTACAAAAGCCATGGTTTGCTGTGTCAAGATTTTTATTTTTAAGCTTGATTTTCAGAATTCCATCAATTAGTCCCTGAAATATACTCCTGATTCAAATTTGCATTTAGTCTTTAAGTAAATTTGTCATACAGTGTTTCTTTTTTTAAATTATTTGTGAGTTAGAACAATTTTTATTTGTGAAGATTGCAAATATATCTAAGACAAACTAACATTAGGTTCAGCAGACACTGTGTCTGCAGCAGTGAACCGGAAGGCAAACCTTTCTTTCTTTCTTTTCCAGGAGCAAAGGACCTGTGTTCACAGGATAAAGTGACATGTACATCTTATAAAGTGTCCGTGATAATTCCTTTTACTTTATGTTGATACACTGAATGTCTCCAGAAACAAAAAGATAGATTTGGATACCTCTTCACACTTGAATTGTCGGATTACTTTTCAAATTTTTCACAAAGTAAAATATGTTTTTTACTAGCATCTTCCATATTATTCCTCTCACATTTCAATAAGAACAAGACTTATGTCCTGTAATGAAAACTCACCACTTATGAATTGCTGAATTTACAACGAATATGCAAGTAAGACCTTAAATACAATTGAGCCTGATTATTTTCTTTATCCCTAATGTATTTTTCTAATTTTTAAAGCACTTACCCAAAACTTCCAAGAACTTCAAATTTGTTCATCTGACAAGATCTTCCCTGATTTTTATGGATCGAAATGTAAGTGAATACATTTAATTTTGGGCTTACAATCTTATTTTGTTATATATTATCACTCTCTTGACAAATTTATCTGTAATCTGCAATGCTCTCTCCCATGTTTCCTGATCATCTTCAAGGATATCATCTGTCAATCTAACATTAAATCCTCTTTTTAATAGGATGAGAATAGAGATGATGGACAAATCTCAAAAGATCTAAATGTCAATCAAAATGTGATCAGAAAAATGTTCACTCCATTTCTATGTTTTGCCTTTCTTATCTCCATGACAATGTTTATGCTATTTTACTTCTTCTTCCTACTTGCCCATCAAAGTTTAAATTCCATCTCCATGATAGCATCCCAGCTGAAAGACATTGTTTCTTTCTTTAAATGTCCATAGAACTCCCAGACCTCTCTACGGCCAAGTAATCAGTCTCTTGATGTATAAATATCATAGAGAGAATGTAGCAGAGACTTTAGTGAACACCACTTCTTCATGATCTGCCCTAAATTCCCAGTCTTTATTGCAGGTATACTTGGGCCATGTGACCAGTTCTGTCCAAAGGACTGTGAGCAGAAGTGATGTGTGCTGCTTCCGGGCCAAGGTAGATAAGGAGTCAGTGATGTCCTCCATTTCTTTATTCTCTTGGCTGCTGTAACCTTGAAATACACTTGTCAAAATATGTAGGGTTTGCAGATAAAACACAGGGCTCCCATTTAAACTTAAATTTCAGAGAAATACCAAAAAAATTTTGTGTAAGCGTGTCCCAAATATTGCATGGAACAGATTTACACCAAAAATTATTATACAAAATTATTACACTATTACACTATAATACTGTATACTATATATTACACTATATTATAAACTATATAATAGTCTTATAATGCTACATTATAAATATTATATACTATATGTTAAATTATTTTACTATTATACTATTTGAATACTGAAAACTATTTATACTATTATTACACTAAATCGTTTTTCTAAAACATTGAACTTTAGATGAGTAATAAATAGTTTTTAGTATAAATATGTTCCAAATATTGCATGGGACATACTTATACTAAAAACATTGTGTCTACTTGAAATTC
Source organism: Trachypithecus francoisi (assembly GCF_009764315.1). NCBI lineage: Eukaryota > Metazoa > Chordata > Mammalia > Primates > Cercopithecidae > Trachypithecus > Trachypithecus francoisi. The sequence goes on along the minus strand of NW_022681453.1, from coordinate 178,209,477 downwards.
AAATTTAATTGAGCATCCTATATTTTATAAATCTGGCAGCCCTATGAAATGTAACGTTACAAAGTGGTGAGAACTTCACTGTTTAACTTACCAGATGGAAGGGAGTATCTGCTGATCCATGTCAAACTTTGTGTTGGTGAGAAATAAATGTCCCTTGAATTCCCAGAAAATAACTGAAATGTCACTGCTGCAAAGTCTGTGCTGTCCTAACTAAAACAGAACCAATGGAACTTAATGTTGGAAAGGAAGAATGAGATCAAATATTTGAGAGCTTCAACTGGCAAGTTAGATGTTTCCGTTTTACTTTGGAGCAATGGAGAAGCAGTGAATGTTTGGAAATGAGAACTGACAACACCAGAGCTGATTAATTTTATGGGTTTTTTTGTTGTTGTTTGTTTTTGTTTTTAATGCCAATACATATAAGAGTAAGGACAAGCACAGAAAAAGCAATAGGACAAAAGAGTGGTATATAATTAACCTTCTGCCAGGGAACTTGTTGTTGGAACATGTAAAGCTAGAAAAAAGATTTTACTACCTTAAGTCCAAGAACCATATACTAGATTTTTTTTTCCTCTGTGGACTAGCATAGCTGCTAGCCTTGCCAAGCATTCCATATATTCCTCCTAGCTTAAAATATTTTTTTCTGGTTAATATTTTTAAAAATCAATCCACGGTGGCTCATGCCTGTAATCCCAGCACTTTGGGAGGCCAAAGCAAGCAAATCACCAGAGGTCAGGAGTTCGAGACTAGCCTGACCAATATAGTGAAATCCTGTCTCTACTAAAAATACAAAAATTAGCTGGATGTGGTGGCGGGTGCCTGTAGTCTCAACTACTGGGAGGCTGAAACAGGAGAATTGCTTGAACCCTAGAGGCATAGGTTGGAGTGAGCCGAGATCGTGCCACTGTACTCCAGCCTGGGCGACAGAGTGAGATTCTGTCTCAGAAAAAAAAAAAAAAAAAAAAAAAAAATCCAATTGTATTTATTTTCTTTGATTTTTCTCTGAGCCCAAAATGACCAGGAATAGAGGACCAAAAGCAGTCTTTAATCCTAGCTCACCTTCTTCTGTAAACACAGCACAATATATTATTCATCCCTAAATTTTGCATCTGCCATCAGTACAATTCCAGATGTCATGGATAGCCACAAACAAGGCACAAATATTGGCAATGGAAAAGAAAGAACTGGGAAAAAAGGAGGAGAATCATATAAAAGGAAAGAAAAGAAATTAAAGTAAGCCATAAGGAAGATATAAGTATAGATGTGAGGGTGGAATGGAGGGGGATGGGGCGAGAGCAAACAGAAGTAGGAGGGAAAAAGGAGAATTTGGGCTTGTGTACACATCTTTGTTTTCCTGATTATTTGTTTGGTGATTTTTTATTCAAAAGAAAAGACTTGCTCAAGTTTGAAATAATTTTCATTCCGTTTTACCACTTTTACATTTGAGAATTAGGTTTACTGTGAAAATAACAATAAATATTGGCCAAAATTCTCTTTCTTAAGCTTGGGATATTGTTTTTTTCTATATTCTTGGTGGTAGAAGTATTGGGTAAAGAGCTTTCTTGGTAGACGGAGAGGATTTCTTCTCTGGGAAGTGGTTACAGAGTGAAGAGTTGGATGCTGAGGACAGGAGAGAGGTTACATGTACTGGGCAACTTGAAACTTTAATACTAGATGACTTTTTGGAAGCCAGCATGTGATATTTGACAATAAGTTTATAGAAGCCTGCTTGGTTTTCAGGTTAGATATAGTTTTCCTTTTTCTTATAAAGTATTGTTGTTATTGTTTCTATTTGTCATTTTTTTCTTTATAAAGTATTTTGTTTTTAATCATATATCATATATATTTATTTTAATAAACTTTATAAGCATTCCTACATACATTCTCCATTAACTTTGTGTTTTTTTTTTTTTTTTAAAGACAGAGTCTCACTCTGTCACCCAGGCTAGAGTACAATGGTATGATCATAGATCATTGCAACTTTGAACTCCTGGGCTCAAGCGATCTTCCCACATGAGCCTCCTGAGTAGCTAGACTGATAGGCATGCCACCAAGCCCGGCTAATTTTTTTTTATTTCTACTTTGTAGAGTCAAGGGTCTCACTATTTGGTCCATGCTGGTCTCAAACTCCTGCCCTCAAACAGTCTTCCTGCCTTAGCCTCCCAAGCACTGGGACTACAGGCCATGGTGCCTGGTCACCTTCATTAACGTTTTATGGATGGATTTCTTCCTAAGAAAAATTTCAATCTGTCTGGGTGCTGTGGCTCACAACTGTAATCCTAGCACTTTGGGAGGCTGAGGTGGGCAGACCACTTGAAGTCAGAAGTTCAAGACCAGTCTTGGCCAACACAGAAAACCCCGTTTCTACTAATAATACAAAAATTAGCCAGGGGTGGTGGTGCACACCTGTAATCCAAGCTATTCAGGAGGCTGAGACATGAGAATTGCCTGAACCCAGGAGACGGAGGTTGTGGTGAACTGAGATTGTGCCACTGCACTCCAGCCTAGAAAACAGAATGAGACTCTGTCAAAAAAAAAAAAAAAAAAAACAAATAAATCCGCAAACAAGCTTACCAATCAACTGAATTTAGTATGATCTGACTCTGCTCCTAGCAGATCTGTACAGACTATTCTCTGAAAAGACTTGCATTAAGAAATGACAAGTAGTTCCTTAAAAAATATACTTTTTTAAAAAATTAATTTGGAGTTTGTTTAGCTGTTTGTGCATGTAATTATGGCCAGTGATGTTTAGCTGTTTGTGCATGTAATTATGGCCAGTGAAACCCCTGAATTAGAAAATATGCCTCAGCAATATGAAAATGTTAAATATAAATAATACTATTAAGGATTGGATACTTCTTTTTTTTATCATCTTGTCTTTGCTAGTGGAGCTTATAATAATTGGGGGGTGGTGGATTTTGTTTATTTTCCAGTTGCTTAATACAACTTATTGATAGAAGAGTAATGATAGACCAACTGCTCAGGATCTTTCTGAAAGTGAGAAGCAAATTACTACCTACAATGTATTGGTGAATAGTGATAATGAAAATTGTCACCCACAGTAATTTGGTGACTCTCTGAATGTCATTTGGGATGAAGAAGGGCAAATTCTCTGCAAAATTTAAAGGGGGTATATAATTCCAGTGCTTTGGGAAGCTGAGGCAGGAGGATTGCTTGTGACCAAGAATTCAAGACCAGCCTGGACAATGTAGTTAGACCCTGTCTCTACAAAAATTAGCCAGGTATGGTTGTGTGCTTGTAGTCCCAGCTACTCAAGAGGCTGAGATGGGAGGATTCCTTGGGCCCAGGAGTTCTGGATTGTAGCGAGCTATGATTGTGCTATTGCACTCCAGCCTGGGTGACCAGTGGGACCTTGTCTTTACAAAATAGAGTAATAATATAAAAGATAAAACTTAATAAAGTGCTGAGGTCCACATGTCTAAATAAAGCATAATTTATTGTTACCAGAAGACATTTTGTAAGATTTATAGATAGATTCTATGTCTACAAGTGTTATAGAGCTGCTGTCATCAAGTATCTCTGATTCAGGTAGGAAAGAGATGCCAAGTCTCTTAAAACACCTTTAATTCTAAGGTGGAATGAGTCTACTAAAAAAACCAAACATCTCTTGAGTGTTCCTAAGTAGCAATTTCTGTATCCCAGCCCAATGCAATCATAGACTAGCAAAATTTGCACTTGCAAGGCATCATCACTGTGCTACTAGCTCTCATATATATTTATACTTTGTCAAAAATTTAGCTCAGGTCTGCGAAAAAATGTTGTGGGAAGTCAGGTACCCTGAACAGAGGGACCAGCTGGAGCCGCGGCAGAGGAAAATAAAGTTTGGAGATTTCATGGACATTTATCAGTTCCCAAATAATACTTTCATAATTTCTTACACCTGTCTTTATTTTAACATCTTAATCCTGTTATCTTCGTAAACTGAGGATGTACGCCACCTCAGGATCACTGTGATGATTGTGATAACCATACAAATTGATTGTAAAACGTGTGTTTGAACAATATGAAACCAGTGCACCTTGAAAAAGAACAGAATAACAGCAATTTTAGGGAACAAGGGAATACAACCATAAGGTCTGACTGCCTGCAGGGTTGGGCAAAAAGAGCCATATATTTCTTCTTGCAGAGAGCCTATAAACAGACATGAAAGTAGGAGAGACACCACTAAATTCTTTTCCTAGCGAGGAATATTAATATTAAGACCCTAGGAAAAGAATTGCATTCCTGGGGGGAGGTCTATAAATGGCCACTCTGGGAGTGTCTGTCTTATGTGGTTGAGATAAGGACTGAAATATGCCCTGGTCTCCTGCAGTAACCTCAGGCTTATTAGGGTGGGGAAAAACCCCACCCTGCTAAATTTGTGGTCAGACCAGTTCTCTGCTCTTGAACCCTGTTTTCTGTTGTTTAAGATGTTTATCAAGACAATACATGCACAGCTGAACATAGACCCTTATCAGTAGTTCTGTATTTGCCCTTGTCCTGTTTCCTCAGAAGCATATGATCTTTGTTCTCCTTTTTGCCCTTTGAAGTATGTGATCTTGTGACCTACTCCCTGTTCTTGCAACCCCCTCCCCTTTTGAAATCCTTAATAAAACTTGCTGTCTTTAAGGCTCAGGCGGGCATGATGGTCCTACTGATGTGTGATGTCAGCCCCAGAGGCCCAGATATAAAATTCCTCTCTTTGTACTCTTTCTCTTTATTTCTCAGACCAACCAACACTCAGGGAAAAATAGAAAGAACCTACGTTGAAATATTGGGTAATTTGTTGCTACCAGAAGACATATTGTAAGATTTCTAGATAGATTCCATGTCTACACGTGTTATAGACTTGCTGTCATCAAGTATGTCTGATTCAGGTAGGAAAGAGATGCCAAAGTCTCTTAAAACACCTTTAATTCCAAGGTGGAATGAGTCTACTAAAAAAACCAAACATCTCTTGAGTGTTCCTAAGTACCAATTTCTGTATCCCAGCCCAATGCAATCATAAACTAGCAACACTTGCACTTGCAAGGAATCCCTACTGTGCTACTAACCCTCATATATATTTATACTTTGTCAAAAATTTAGTGCAGGTCTACGAAAAAACAACTTTTTCTTCCAGAACGGTAATAAAATCTCAAGTTTATTTTAAGGTAAGCACATCAGTGTTTTTCTTTGTTTGTTTTAGATGCATATAAGCAGTTGTACAGCACAAACATTTTTGCTGCATACGGCCTCTTAGCCATTTTTCATGTGTATCTATCTCATCAGTTAGAGTCATACAGTTATGGAGACTACATAGCAAGTGTTGTGAGGCAGTTGAGGGAAATATTTATACCACAACCTACATGAGCTTGAATCCTAGCTCTGCCACATACTAGCTGTGTGCCTTTTTGCAATGTACTTTACCTCTCTATGCCTCATTCTGCTCCATAAAATGAATGATAACTTATGACAAGCGAATGTACCTTCTAGGGTTGTCATGAAGATTAAATGAGCTAAAGTAGCTAAATTAAATACAAAAGAAATGTATATGTGCATATTTCATGTGAAACACACACACACACACACAAACACACACACACAAACCCGTCTCATTAAATAGTGCCAGCAACATATAAAGCACTAAATAAAGCCTTTTTAAAAAGTTATTGATTTTTTTTTTTTTTTGTCAGCATTTTCTTCTGGTAAAATTTGCTGCTAACAGCAAAGTTTTCCTTAGAAAAACTAACATTACAAGGTATACTTAAAAAATAATTCATAAACAAGAAGAGTTTATAATAAGAATTTCATTGTGTAGTTAAAATCAAAAGACTAGAGGTGGCCATAGCTGTGGGGATTTGGACAGTCTTTGAGCTTTCTCTAGGAATCTGAATAACTCATATTACAATGTTGGATGAAAAAACTTGTGAGATATTTTCTTCCTGAATCTGAGAAAAACTAAAGAATGTCTCAATTGGCAGTGGCTACAATGGCAAAAATAAATAAATAAATAACAAGAAGCATCTTTGATTTTCTTTTAAGACAAGCTGAGAGGAACCTAAATTGTAATGTTAAGTACAACACACTATTTCTTTTTTGAATAATTTGTGTGGTGACGGTTGTCTTCAACATAGTGCTGAAATGCCTGTTTCTTTGAGAGTCTAAAGGTATGAATCCCCATGGGAAAAACTAAATTAACAACATGTAAGACTATTTAGAGGGCTATGAGACTTTTAGGATTTTATTGAAAGTAGTATCTGCGTCATCATAATTTAATAATCTGCTTAGTGTTATACATTTTTTCCCAAATTGAAATACCTTTGCTGTTTTTCATTCTAGTTATAAAAGCAATATACTATATGCAAAAACATCATAGAGTTTTAAGAAAATGAAATTATTTCTAATCTTATAATCTGGAGATTATCATCAAATCCAGAATTGTATTATACTTAATGTTTTATAGCTTATTTCTTTCCAATTAAGGATGTATTATGGACATTACACTACATCAGTACATATAAATATGTGACATCATTTACTGAATATGTAGTATCTTACTATATGAATAAACTATAATATACATAATTTATTTCTTATTGAAAGGCTTTTAGTTTCTTTTTATTGTGCTGCCCTCATAAATAATGTTACAATAAATGTCCTTACAGATAATATCTTTATGCATTTGTCCAAATATTCCCTTAGGATAAGTTACTAGAAGTAAGATTGCTGTGTCAAAGGCTAGGAACCTACATAAAATCTGATTTGGTCTCAATATTGCCTATCCAAAGGGCTAAACCAGTTAACACCTTTACTAGCATATATGTCAGGGGTTGGCAAACTATACCAATGGGCTAAATCCTATCTGTTATCTGCTTTGAAAATAAAATTTTATTGGAATACAGCCACACCATTCTTAAATATACAGAAAATGTTTGATGAATACTAATACAAACCATTCTTTTGTCATAAAAGGCTATCATCAACTACATACACACACACACACACACACACATACACACACACACACATTTACATTTCGCTCCCTTCTTTTTTCTAATCTAAGGATATTCTAGGGTGGAACTCCTAGCAATTAGAGGGCACCAGAAATCTTATATAAAGTTATGAAGACGTAGCCTCACCTTTTTGTTCTACAGGCAGATCATTGAAATCCAGAGAATATCACTGAGACAGGTAACATTTAACAATTACCTTCACAATAAAGTCAAGTGTTTGGATTCTCAGCTTAGTGATCTTTCTTTTATTTCTGAAAATTTCCAAAGAGAGTTTTTAATATAAAAAATAGGTGACCTTTTGGGGTGACATCTCCTAAAAAAAACAAATTTGTAAGACTTCTCAAGAAAGCAACTTGATTTTATCATCAGTGAAAAACAAATTTAATTGAACATGAATTAAAAAATAATTTATAAGATACTATTTTCCCCCAGACTTCCCGTAGTGTCCTTCCTTTCTATTACTTTATTCATCACATATGTAATATTAAACTCTAGCAAAAGTGAAACTGAATTAGTAGATAATCTTTAACCCTTTGCCTTTTACAATCTAATTGGAATACTAAAGTCACAGTGTAAGGTAGAATTGGATCAATGTTCTCTTCTTCCTTTTTATACTGTGTTAGGGAAGCAATGACAACTTGGCAATTCTCTCATTATTATAAAAAATTACATTACTTTAAAAAGTACTTGCTATTTCCACAATGATTATGAAAATAAACTATTAAACATCAGTAGGAGGATGAACAGTTGATACCAATCTCTTTCCAATACTTTTATTTCCCAAATAATTATATCCTAATTATCCCAATAATTATATTTTCTATTTTAAAGAATATTACAACTATTCTAGAAGATAGACAAGAGCCTGAAAAAAAATGTATCTTATAGTTCCTTCAAGATCAGGTTACAGAGCACACCTTAAGCAATACACTGTGACATTTTGTGTGACAAAGCAGAGAATCAACTATGTGATTTATTTTTTTATTTTTTGAGACATTCTCACTCTGTCACCCAGGCTGGAGTGCAGTGGCACAATCTCAGTTCACTGCAATCACCACCTCCTGGGTTCAAGCAATTCTCCTGCCTCAGCCTTCTGAGTAGCTGGGATTACAGGCACATGCCACCACACCTGGTTACTTTTTGTATATTTAGTAGTGATGGGGGTCTCACTCTGTTGCCCAGGCTGGTCTTGAACTCCTGAGCTCAACCAATCCACCTGCCTCAACCTCTCTAAGTGCTGGGATTATAGGCATGAGCCACCTTGCTCAGCCATTTAAGTGTTTTTCATTCCTTTTATTTATTTGGTAAATATAAATTGTCAAATTATATTTGATTTTTTTCAAAACATTTTTCTTTTTTTTTTTTTTTTTTTTGAGGCAGAGTCTCGCTCTGTCGCCCGGACTGGAGTGCAGTGGCCAGATCTCAGCTCACTGCAAGCTCCGCCTCCCGGGTTTACGCCATTCTCCTGCCTCAGCCTCCCGAGTAGCTGGGACTACAGGCGCCCGCCACCTCGCCCGGCTCGTTTTTGTATTTTTAGTAGAGATGGGGTTTCACCGTGTTAGCCAGGATGGTCTCGATCTCCTGACCTCGTGATCCGCCCATCTCGGCCTCCCAAAGTGCTGGGATTACAGGCTTGAGCCACCGCGCCCGGCCTTCAAAACATTTTTCTAAAAGACAATCCAAACTGTTCAAAGACTATGGAGAATTGTGGTTTTATTGGCCTTTTATTTTTCTTGCTTCATATTATTTGTTCTAGTTTTACCTCAAATTGCATTCAGAAAATATAAACCTTTGCCTGGTTTGTGTAACAGAACTTACGTTTATCTTTGGATATTAATACTCACCTCTAATGCTAAACTTGATGGAAATGTCTCTTGGAGGTCACAGAGAAACATGGCTTTCACTCTGCTTCCTTCCCCCTATGTGGTGGTCTCTGTCCTCTGTCCATTTTCTGGAAAGCCTCTCTTATTCAAAGAGGGGACACTATGCAGTGAATTCTTTCCCACAGTGACTATAACCCATGTTTTATCATTTCTCTTAAACTTAAATCATTTAAAAATATTTTTATTCCTTCTGAAAACTCTTATGAACTATTAAATTTTACCTTTGCCAAGGATGGTGAACAGTATTTTACAGGTTACTTAAGAGATTCTCTGATCTTTTTACAAAAAGCAAGAGGCTGGTCTTTGACATAAATGCTCCTGGGTGATATTAAAATAAAAGAAAGGAAGAATTATTTAAACTTTACAACTGTCAGATAACCTAGAAATGGTTCAAGACTTATTAGAGCGAACTGAGTATTTAACAGGGAGAAAACTGTCACATCCCTTTCCATTTAGAAATTGGGGATGGGCTGGGCATGGTGGCTCATGCCTATAATCCCAGCACTTTGGGAGGCCAGGGCAGGCAGATCACCTGAGATCAGGAGTTCAAGACCAGCCTGGCCAACATGGTGAAACCCCATCTCTACAAAAGTACAAAAAAGTAACCAGGCATGACGACGGGCGCTTGTAATTCCAGCTACTTGGGAGGCTGAGGCGGGAGAATCGCTTGATCCCAGAAGGCAGAGGTTGCAGTGAGAGGAGATTGCACCATTGCACTCCAGCCTGGGCTACTGGGTGAGACTCTTTCTCAAAAAAAAAAAAAATTGGAGATGATAATTCTTGATTTTGGGTGAAGAATACCACCTGCTTGTTAGAATAAGGGACAATAAATGGCAAAGTATTAAAAATGAAAAGACATCGTTTTCTACAACATTTATTTTAAGCAAAAAGGGGGATAGTTATTATTTTCTGATGAATTATTAATCTCACCCAGTAATTGTTCATTGTTCTCTCAACAAATATTTGAGAACCCACCACTTTCCAGAATGTTCTAGATCCTGGACGTACAAGGTCTGTTGCAGAAAGAAGTCTTTACCTTCATAGAACTTACATGACAGTGGGAACCCAGACAACTGATAATAGGGATATGCTAAACATATATTTGTGATAATTTTCAAGGGGAAAAATAAAGTGAGAACTGGAACAAAACTTGACCCTTTAGCTGGGGTGGGATGGGGAGGACTCATTGTGAAGAAAACCCCTTTGAGGAACCACCTAGAAGAGGGAAGGAGCAAGCATGTGCACCAGGGAGGGGCATTGAAGCAGAGGGGCAGAAGGGCTGAGGGTTGCGGCAGTGAACAGAGAGGTGAGCTGGGGGCAAAGTGATGAGGTCAAGGGGCAGAGGAGGTGAGGGACAGATGATGTAAGACCTTGCTAGCCATGGCATAAGCCTTGCATTACTCTATGTGAAACAGGAAGCCACTGGAGTTGTTTTGAGGACAGGAATGACATTTTGACATGACCCCTTAGATTGTCAGTTGAGAAGAAAAAGAAGAGGGGCAACGGATGAAGACAGACAACAAATTAGGAGACATCTGCAAGGTCCCAGGTGAGAGACACCTGTGCTTACATGAGGGTGTGGCAGTGAAGGTGCTGAAATGAGGTGAGATTCAGCTTATATTTTGAAATTAAGGCCACTGGGCTTTGCTGTTTGCTATAATGTGGTGAGAAGGACAGGAATGAAAAAAAGAATAAAAGAAATTTGAGGCTAACTTGAGACATTTGGCCCAGCAACTAGAAGAGCAGAGTTGACTTTTACTAAGTTAGGAAAACTTCCAAGAGGAGCCAGTTTGGGAAGGAAAACTGCTAGATGGGTTTTGGCTGGTTAGAGAGGCCTATTGGTCACCTAAGTGGAATTGCTAACTGGACAGTTGGGCATGTGTGGCTGCATTTCTGGGGAGAAGTCTGAGCTCTGAATACAGTTTTGGGACTTTTTCACATATAGATGGCATTTAAAGTCATATTCTATATTCATTTGGTGTTTAATAGTATAAAATTTAGGCCTACCCACCTAAATGGTTACAGGTGCACCAAGGGTAAATTTGGTTAGGCCACTTCACATCCCTGTGAGCCACACAATGGGCTATGTAGTTTTCTGTGCCCAAAATCAGGGGCAAATACAAGATTAGTTGCTGGTATTTGCATGAGAGTAAGAATGCAATTTAGGTGAGTAGGGAAACACTTCCCGAGAAAACTCACAGATTGTGAAGAAATCGATCCCTATGTTAAACTGAGTTGACCCCAAGGCTGTATCACCACTGCTCTTTCTGAAAGAAATATTGTGGATATAGCTAGTAGTTTTCCGCTCCCAGACATCAGCCGAAACCCTGTGTCAGTAGCACCACTCAGAGTACTGGCATAAAGGAGAAAGTCCACACAGCCTGGGTGCAATCTTAGCTCACACTAAGTGATAGAAGTTACTCGACCTCTCAGGCCCCAGTTACTTCATCTGTAAAAGGAGGATTATAATTTCACCTGTGTTTGACAGTTACTATACCAATATAGTAAGATCATGTATGTAAAGCCTTGATTCCAGAGCTCAGTACAGATCAGAAAAACTATATGTTAGCTAGTAGAGAACTAGAAGAATTCTAGTTACTAGAAGTATCTAGAAGTATTCTACAGTAGTATCTAGAAGAATAGATACTATTCAGGATGTTACAAGCACATCAGAAATATTAGGTGGAACCATTGCTTCTTAATTAACAAATGTTGTATAGAGTACAGAGCCTTATAGTGTAGAGTCAAATGAAAAGAGGCAAATTAACTGCCTAATGGAAATTTCAATAAATGTTTCAATAAAGAAACATAAACAAATTTTAAAAATAAAAATTCTGTTGTCCTAATATATCAGGGAATTACACAGTTTGTTACGTCCTTACAATTTGTTTGCCATTTGGGAAGCACTTATTACAGTTTTGAGTTGAAGAAAAGATGAGATATAAAAATATCCCCTACTAGGAAGTATGGCCTATGGACAAGAAAATATTTAAATGTATGGTAGTTAAAATGAAATATAAAACGTAGACATTTAATAGTTAATTTTATATGCTTTAGGGGTTATTTTAAAATATACTTCATTTTTACCATGAATGAAATCCAGAAAAAAAGAAACAGAATATTACCAAGAGGCATCTAGATGAGACATAAGAACGTTTGAATGACAAGTATTGCTAAACCTTTGAACAAACCTACAAAGAAAAATGTGAAAATTTTCTTGTCTCAAATTCTTCAAGAAATAAACTGTTACCTTCTGTGAATAATCCAAAGTAAACTTTAGTAAGAGAGCTATAATTATTAGTGAATATAACTGAATATTTGAGTATTCAAAAATTTTAATGATGTTGAACTTTGTGCATGTGGGGTATTCCCAATGTCTTGTCAGTCTTTAATAACTCCTGGGGAAAAATAGAATAACATTTCACCTTTTGGAGCACAGTGAAAACTAGCAATTAAAAGTCAAAAGGAGCTCCAAAGAACTAAGAGAGAAGTCACAGAGTTCATGCATTAAAAACTTGGGTACTTGATACCTAGATGACCAGATTCTGTTTATTCTTTTTTTATTCCCAGTTAAAGTTAGCTTAGTTATCTGATCTTGAGTCCAGAGAAGATTAGATGTAATGAGCTGGAGGGAGGTAAAAGGGCTTCAAGGCCTGGTAAATGGAACAGACTGACCTCCAAATAACCAAACGCACAGGAGGCTGAGGCTACTTTTGTAGGACCAACTTTTCAAGGACCATAAAGTACTCAGAGTTTGTTGTGTATTAAAGCAGAATAAAATCTGATGATTCTAAATTGCTACAAAGGAGTTTATTTTGCTTGGTATACTCACTTTTAAAAACAAGGAAGGCTACAATCCAATTTGAAACTCACTTTCATTATAAATAGTTACTTTTTTTTTTTTGCATCGACAATATATTTTGTTTCCAAAAGGGTAGATGCTCAGCTTTGGAAGCCTATATCTCCGTAATAACTCATTTCCTGTAAGACCCAAACAGCTGTAATAGTGTGTGCAGAATGGAACTGAGTCAGAAGCCCAGACTTCAGTTATAATTTCTGTGATTATTCATTCTTTCTTTTGTGTATGTTATTCCTCCACTATATAAGTTGAAATTAGTGACAAGAAGGGAAAAAAAGCATGAAAATGGGGTTATTTCATCTTTAGCTGTTAACAGTTAAGACAATACTGTGATAACCTTAGCTCTTTTACATATATTTTATCATGTAATCTCAATAACTATGTAATTGAGCATTCTTATTTTACAGAAATAAAAATAAATCACTGAATGTCACAGAAGTCACAGAACTTGACAAAGGACACACAGCTCAGTATGAATCCAGGTTGGCTTGACACGATACTGCCTGCAGGACAACGTGTGCCTTCATTAATCACAAGCAGTAAGTCTTACCAAAGTGAGCCACTTGATGCTTAGTATCCTCTCTTTATAATATGATGGCATTTATAAAAGTAATACTGAGAAAATCAAAAGCTTATAATTTGGAAACATTAATCTACCCATAGCACTGTTTTAAAGCACCAGACAAATTCAAACTCACTAGCTTCTAAGCAACTCTTACTTAAATAAATTAAGAACATCTTTTAGACATTTCTGCCAGGAAAAACTTTGGCATCTGCTGAGGGACTTCCTCAGTTATAATAAGGATAGCAATGTTCCTTATTTGTATCCCTTTTTGTTTGGGTTGCCAGGAAATTTAGCACTCAATAACCATATATATCTCTTTCCTCTTCCTGTTAGTGCTCTAGGTTTACTATTTCTAGTTCGAGTTTATCATATTCATTGTAAAGCATATTTTTTGTAAGTTACTTCAGAACTTCTGTGGGAAAATCCAGGGCACATAAATTGTACAGAGGCCAAAACAATTTATAAATGTGTTTATGTGCTTGATAGCACCATAAATGTTCCAGTATTTGATTATCTTCTACCTATCCACATTTATCTTTATTCATGTTTCTTGATTCAAATTCAATGTAAGTCTATAGTGCTTTTTATGACATGTGACAAGATGCCCAAGAATGTGAATGACATGTTACACTAGGGCAATTCATATGCAGAGGGTGAATAGGACAGGCTCAGGTTATTTTCCAAGACATAAAATTATTTGCTCCCTGTTTCCAAAATTTTGCAAAACATAAATATGTATGCAAAAAGCAAATACAAGGCTTTAAATATTGCCAGTCCATTATATTAATAGTTCATCATGACTCACATTGTGAAGATGAAATGGAAAAGATTCAAACTCATGGTATCGGGGCAAAATTTGTTTTTATAAAGCCTCCTGCATTGTTTCCTGTGACAAGGGCTCAATTGTTTTTTGAAACAACTTTCACCTAAGATATTTAGTTTAAGGTATTTTGATAACTTCTTAAGAGCTCATGGCATTCAGTAGCATGTACTGACTTCAAATTGCTGTTGCCAAGGGAGCAGATGTGAAAACCAAAACCAAAATATTCTTCTATTAAAATACTTATCATTTACCAAGTAAAATAAAACAGTGTTTCACCAAGTGCCTTTAGGGCCAAAGTTAGGGTCCTGACAAACCATTTCCAATTCCACTTGAACAAATGGAAATGTACCAATAGCCCATTCAACCGACAAGCTACTTTCCCCCATGTGTCAGTTTCCTTTTTTTTTTTTTTTTTTTTACCTTTTCTTTCATTCCCCTTTAGTAAAAACCTAGAAATACTTATTTTTATTAATATAATAAACATTCCCAATCTATTTGGAAAAAATCAGTTTGGAAATTTGGGGAAGTCATCATTTTCTGTCTTTTCAAGAAAGAAAGCACACAGGATAGGCATGAAATAAGAATTATTTTCCTTTTTCCTGTCTCATAACATTCTCTCCAGAACCTACAGGTAGTAAAGTCTTAGTACAATGTCTTTAAAGTCATTCTAAAACGCATCTCTGAAACACACTGACCAACACATTTACGTCCAGCCTAATTCTCATATTTCACATTATCACTTGCAGTCAGGGCAGAAACTGCTTTTGTCATCCTAAGTGGTAAGAGACACAGGCACAGAATGTGACAATTCATTTTCTTGCTTTTTCTGTTTACAATTTAGGGCAGCATCACAGCAAAACAATTAATTGGTCTGCCCAGAAAACAAATAAATCACAAACTCAATATGTTGCTTGGAATTTGCAGCTCATTTCTGCAGTACTGCTGTGCAATACGGCTAACATATGAGGTTGGTAAGCTCTTCTGACGTGTTTCCAAGTTTGCCTAACCCCTTGCAAGGTTATGGTAGTGAAATATAAGAGAGATTGTGGTGTAGTTACAATAGCATATGTTCCAAGTCAGTAAACATCAGAACAGAACAAAGAACAGTAACAAAACTGATGCAGCACATGATGCAGTGATAAGGAAGGTAAAGATAAGCAATCTTAATATTCATTCAGTAATCTTGGAAGTTACTTATTTTTGGCCAGTCTGAAAAAAATTAATATATGCTGATTTAGCATGTTATTAATCCTAGTGTTACTTGGTTATTGAAAAACAGTCACATGCACATACAAAAACTTTTTCCTTTGCATGTCAAGCTTCCATTTAATGAAATTACCATAAATGACTGTTTGGCTCCTACTGTATATGTGTGGAACATGCCTGCCTACCAAGAGATTCTTGGCATTGCCTTTCCCAGACAGTTTTTACTTAGGAAAGTTATGCAAATAAAAAAAAATAGTTTGAGAGTACCCACCATGCTAACTGTTCAGGTATTTTTATTCATCCTTGTAAAGAGATTCAGAGGTCGTTTGTAGTGGGTAACATACATGTCTAGCTAATTCTGTGAAGATTCAAAACTTCAGATGAAATGTAAAGAGGAGTAAGATTAGCACACTATGAAAACTATTACAATGACTATTTGCTACTTATTCTGAAATGTATGCAATCAATAGACTATAAATAGACCATAAATAAATCACTTAACGAGTAAATGGGAAATAACTCTAATAAAATAATTCGTTTAATTTATAAATGAGCCCATCAAGTGAGCCATGCAGTCCAAACTCACCATCCTAAATACCTCTTGATCAGTTGCAATTTAACTGCTATTTACCAGCAAAAAAAAGAGCAATGATATCAATCATTGAACTCATATTTAAATGCCTGATTTGATAGACATCTGTTTTATAGGTCTGACAAATTCTTTACAACTAGTGCATCTAGAGAATGTGGAAGGAACTGGGATGTAGACTAGGTTTTGTCAAACTCCAGATCCAAGAAAACTCCATTATCCTGAATCTCCAGAAATCTTGAGAGGGTAGAAAAAGTTAATCAGGAGAATTTTATACCCAAAAGGCAGAATGAATTTACTGGTGATGGCAATTAGCTCCTTTTTAGCCATAGTCAAAGAATTTTAACAGTTTCATTACAGTTTAACATGTAATGAAAAACTTTTAATGGGGAAATTATTTTACAATCCAGCCAATGAGATTACAGGATGATGCATTTACAATCTCACACAAATTATCAAGATGCAAACAAACGCAAAGTGACATTTTCAAAATCTTTATTGTAATGTAGTCATTACCATCTCTAGCACACAAAGATTTTTGCTATATAAAGGTGATATGTTTTATTGCTTCAATTCAGACTTGTTCTAAACACCCCTAAAGAAAATTGGTAAAAACACATGAACCCCTTTTTCTGACAATGGAATTCCATAATAAAGAACTCTTAGGTAAATGACCTTGTAAGTGTTGTGCTAAATTGCTCCATTATTTGCAGTCAGTTTTATTCACAGGAATAAAATACACCTTTGGTATTTAGTTTAGCAGTGTCCATAAAACCGATTGCTAACATATATCCTATTGTTGACTGTGTTTTGTTTTTCTTTTCTCAATTTGTGTTGGGCTTTATTTTCTTCAAAGTACTCCATTTAATCAATAATCTCTCCCATCATGAGAACTTTTATCCAATTAATGTTACAGTTATAATTCACGAAGTTTGCCTGATGACATATGACATGAGTGGATAATATGTCAGCTATGCTGCTGAAAGCTATAGAACTGAACTTGAAGGCTGATGAATGATCAAGGCTTATTTAAAGTATAATTAATTTGTCACCATCTAGAAGATTTGATATAAATTATTCTAAAGCCCCACTGCTAAATATCTTCATGATCCAAAAGGTTAAACTAATTCCAACAAAATCTATAAATCTAAAATAGGCCATCTTAAATATCTTAATGCTAACTCAAGGTGTAAAGAAGCTATGGGAAAAAATTATCATATTTAACCGATGTAAATTATCTCCAACCTGTGATATGCCTGTAAGAAAGACAACATTTTTATTGTTTTCTTCCCTATTACAGAGTATGAATTTAAATAATAATTATGAAATGAGATAACTCTTAAAATAATAAGAGAAACCTATGACCTTGTTTTACTCAACCAAGACAAATGTGAGGGAAAGCCATTTTAGTTACCAATTTCGGAGGCATGACATATCTGGCTATTACTCTCTTTCCTTCCGCAGAAACTCAGATTTCTTGTTTAAGGATAACTGATTGAGTTTCAAAGTAGAATTCACTTGGTAGTAAAGGCTTAGCTCAGGATGTTGCTGCAACATGACCTTTGTCCCCACACTGTTAAGAAAAAAGACTATGTCCTTCAGAAACACTGCTGCATCTACAGGTGGCAGGTGCTATTATTATGTGAAGTTGGAGCCTAACGGAGTAAGATAAATAGGAAACTTTACTCATGGAGTTACAAGGACGGACATCAGCCTGGTCACCTTTCTTAATTTGAGTCATAGTGTTTAATTACTTTTGTGTTTACATTTCCATGAACAAAATGGACATGAACATGCAGCGGATATAGGAGTGACTTAAGGAGTGACCCACAATGTTGATAGAGAAATGCTTGGTGAATACTTACTTGGCTTTTTAATCACAGGGCATTTAATGTTCAGCAGAACAAATAGGTTAGAAATAGATTTTCTTAACCTTTATAGTAAGAAACGAGTGAAGTATAAACTCCAAAAGGGGCTTTATTTATTTATTTGTTTAGAGATGGATCCTCACTCTGTTGCCCAGCCTGGAGTGCAGTGGCACAGTCTCAGCTCACTGCAAGCTCCATCTCCCAGGTTCAAGTGATTCACCTGCCTCAGCCTCCAGAGTAGCTGGGACTACAGGCGTGCGCCATCATGCCCCACTAAGTTTTTGTATTTTTAGTACAGATGGGGTTTCACCATGTTGGCCAGGCTGGTCTTGAACTCCTAACCTCGTGACCCACCTGCTGCAACTTCCCAAAGCACCGGGATTACAGGTGTGAGCCACCATGCTGGGCCCTATTTTTATTTTTTTATTTTGAGACAAGGCCTCACTCTGTCACCCAGGCTGGAGTGCAATAGCGTGATCACAGCTCACTGCAGCCTCAAACTCCTGGGATCAAACCATCCTCCCACCTCAGTCTCCCAAGTAGCTGAGACTAAGGTCATATGCCACTACGCTTCACTAATTTTTTTTTTCATAGAGATGAGTTCTTGTTCATGTTGCCCACGCTGGTCTCAAACTCCTGGGTGCAAATGATCCTCCTGTGTCAGCTTCCCAAAGTGCTGGGATTACAGGCATGAGCCACTGGACCTAGCCCAGAAGGGGAATCTAACAGCTAATAGTTAAAAATAACTGCATTTAAATGAACCTGGAAAGAAGAAACTTCCATTGACCATTTAGGCTAAAAGCTTTTGGTTTATGATAACTTCATAAAACATAGCACTTTAAAAATTCTAAAAAAAAAAAAACTATATAGAAATTCAAAAATCCAAGTAATACTACTGCATAGGTACCTAGTGGCTTAATTCATTCAAAAGAAATTTAGGAGCCATGCTTCTCTGATTTTTTTTCACTTCACAGAGTGACGACTAGAAGATCACACACATAAATGTGTTCTATTGCTTCCCTTTACAGTGTTGTTGAGTTGCTTTGCACTAATGATTTTTTAACTTCTTAAAGAATTATGTCTCACAATTATTCTTGTCATTATTTTTAGAGACTGGGTCTGGCTATGTTGTCCATGCTACAGGGCAGTGGCACAATCATAGCTCATTGTAACCTGGAACTCCTAAGCTCAAACAACTCCCTGCCTCGTACTCCTGAGTTGCGAAGATACAGGTACAGGCCACCATGCCTGGCTAATTAAACTTTTTTTTTTTTTTGTAGAGACAGAGTCTTACTATGTTGTGCAGGCTGGTCTTGTACACTTATTTGTAAGAGCTTGGAAACTTTTTCCAATCAAGATTTTATAAAGAACCATAATATGTGCAGTGGGCACAGTGTTGGCAAGAAGGAAACTGATCCCTGTTCACTCGGTTTCCCCCAAATCAGAAGGGTACCTAAGAAATGTATGTTGAAAACTGGTAGTCCTAGGAACTCTTGTCTTAGGACATACCAACCTAAAAAGCACCATGAAAAATATGCAGAACAGGTCTATGGAAATATATAAACATATATATGCAAAATTAAAATAAGACGGAAAGATCATACATAGATAGATCATGAATGATCTTTCAGTCTAATTTTCATTTTGCAGACAAGTGAAAGATAGAAGACCTAAACAGTATATCAAAGTGACTATCTAGTTATTAATATTAAGAAAAAAGAGAGGGAACAAGTGACATGTATTGAATGGCTGCAATGTTATCAGGCACTATGCTAACTCAAGCCTCCTAAGACTTAGAATGGCTCCCTTTCCGTTATTCCAAGGAACACTGTAAATGGACTGGAGACCAAAATAGCCAGGCTCTTAGATGAATGTACAAGTAATGGAAAAAGAGGGAAAATACTAGGGAATAGCTACGTGACAAAAGACAGTTTACACTGATCCCCAAATGGGTTAACCAAATGTGACTTAACTCTCTTGGTCCAAGTTCTATTTTTGTTCCTGAAGTTTGTGTCCAAATTTGATAAATACTGAGAGGGATAGAGGATTAGCATCACAGTCATTACCAGGAAAACATCCTGCAGACACAGAGAACTGCATTTTCCTTGCTGCCTCAGCAAGAACACTTGAGATGCTCAAACACCAAGGGAAGGGCACTTATTAACAACAAAAACATCAGACGTCACAACCAAGGACACATGGACATCAGTGTCTCGTATTCTATAAATAATGTTGCTATAAAATTTCGCTCTGAAAGAGATGAGGTTTTCTTTTCAAATCATATCATTTGTGTCTCCTCATAAATGAAGTGAAAAAACTGAGCAAATGAAGAACAAAAGACATATCTCATAACAAGCATAAAGGTGGATGGCATCACCATGCAGTCATTAGTTGAAATAAATAAATGAAAACAATCCACGTAAGTCTCATGGTTGACGCCTGACTTACACAGCATTTGACTGTCCTTCTCAAATTTTATTGTACATAAGAATCATCTAGGGATCTTGTTAAAATGCATATTCTGATTCAGTAGACTTGGTTTGATACAAAGCCTGCCTGTCTGGCAAGCCCCCAGGTGATGCTGATGCTCCTGTTTTGTAGACTTTTTGAGTAGCAAGGAAACTGACCACCATTCTCCTGGTAACAAAATACGAAGTTTCCATTCCTCAGTGGATGAAACTGTCCTTGGGGATGCACCATCGAATTGTCCCTGTTAACTTTTCACTTTGTTAAACTCTCACATTTAACAAATCTGAGCTCTGCAAAGACGTAAGTGTCCCTGGGAGAAATAACCAATTAAGCTCTTGAGAGGAAAGGGTATTCTGATCCCGCCATTTTTGGGACATTTTAACTACATGTTTATGGATACAAAATCTTTTAGATCAGATTATATAAGCATTGACATACTTTCATAAAGTATATTCCAAAGTCAACTGCATTTAGCCAAGTCCGTTTCTTTATTAATTTTACATACATGGCATTAAAACATTTCATTTCACTTTTTGGAAATTATTTTCTGTGTCAGTTATTTTTCATGCACATTTTACAAATTGTAGTTTTTTAGTCCACATCAAGTTTTATCATTGAGATTTTCTTTGGTGGCTATTACTTCCACATTTCCAAATTTCCGGGGTGGAAATTTCACAGTTCTAAATTTGGTTTATATTATTTGATTTTTCTGGAATGTTTACAATGTGCTGTTTTAGCTGTTGTCAGAATCAGTGTTGATTAATTCCTCCACAAATATGAATTTTATAAAAGAAGGTTTGCATTTATTTCTCAGACAAACAGCCTAAAACGGAAAAGGCACTGGATCCGGCTATACAATAGGTCAGCGAGGATGAGTATTGGGGTAAAAAAGGCTTTTGAGGTGAAAGAAAAAGTTCCCAGAGTGTGTACAGCAGGGAATGCCTAGCGGAGGGAATGCAAATCTCAGAGGACAATGAAATATATTGGAATGAAGAAAATATTTACTTAGTATCCAATAAAGCATATCATCCACCCTACCCAGAGTGTTGGGAAGAGAAATGAATTCTCTGTCTATCCTGTAGCATAGCATTTTCTTTTTCAGATATTTGCTTCTTCCAATGATTATCCATATTTAGTTATGAAGGGCTACTGGAATTTTATAAACAATTTCATAGATGCCATTAACTTAAACAATCCCATAATTTCACAATTATAATATTTGTGAGTTTTGCTTTCAATTCACAAAGTAGAAAATGAAGCTTTGTTCATTCTTAGATAAAGCACAATTAGGGAATTGACTGTTAGACCTCATCAAAAAACCCACATCTATAGTGATCATGCTGGTTTGCTATTTCCCAGTGGAATGGCCTATATGAAAAATTTGAAATGTATTTTAAATGTAAAAAATCAAAGTATCTATGGGATATATATATATATATATATATATATATTCTATGATTATCTGAGTTTATGCTGTCTTTAAAACAGAAAGGTACTTTTTTACATTGAGATTAAATAAAGTAATAAAAAAGACTAATTATTCTCATAGAATCATGCATTTTCAAAAAAGTAAAATTTTATGAATTTTATAAAACATGTATGCAAATTGTGCTCATCTGTTTTGTTCTTTCTTTCTCTCTCCAAATTTTGCCTCTCTCCATCTCTTTTTGCCCCCATGGCCATAAACTACATTCATGATAATTCTATGAGTTATAGACACAATTTGGAAGATTAGATCCTGTTTATGAGAAAACCTCTAAAATATGGTATGGTTTCTGGGTCTTCTATCACAGAGTGCATATACCCTTGTCTGAATAGTTACAATAGATCAATATATACACTCCCATAAGCTCACAATTTTTATATTCATTTTCAATTCTAAAATATAAGTACCAAATCAATGACAGATTTTATTTTTTCTCAAAGACAATATAAGAGCAAATGACTATTCTGCCACCAAAACAATTTCTAGAAGCAAATTTTGCCGGGCACAGTGGCTTACGCCTGTAATCCCAGCACTTTGAGAGGCCAAGGTGGGTGGATCACCTGAGGTCAGGAGTTCGAGACCAGCCTGGCCAACATGGTGAAACCCCGTCTCTACTAAAAATAAAAAAAATTAAAATTAAAAAAAAACATGAGCTGGGTGTGGTGGCACACACCTGTAGTCCCAGCTACTCAGGAGGCTGAGGCAGGAGAATCACTTGAAACTGGGATGCGGAAGTTACAGCGAGCCGAGATCGCGCCATTGCACTCCAGCCTGGGCAACAAGAGTAAAACTCCGCCTCAAAATAAAATAAAATAAAATAAAGAAAGCAATTTTGAAATTTTTCAGATGTTTTTCAATATGGTACTCCATCAAAAGTAAGGTTTTAAATCTCTAAACAAAAATACGTAAAGTTAAAAACAAATTTTGGAGTAAGCATGAAATGCTGTAGAAATTACAAGTATAAAATGATCATGAAAATGTAATCGATAATATTCCTAAGGTCAGGAGCATTCTAAGTGACCAACATCTGACATATCAAAGACGTTGGAATAATGTGTCCTGATGTGGTTGATATAAATTTTTAGAAGATCTGAAGATCTGGTACTACATGTAGCACTTAAAGGTATTTGTTAAGCTTGCTTTCATTTGTGGGCCAGGCGCAGTGGCTCACACCTGTAATCCCAACACTTTGGGAGGTCAAGGCAGGCAGATCACTTGAGGTCAGGAGTTTGAGACCAGCCTGGTCAACATGGTGAAACCCCATCTCTACTAAAAATACAAAAATTAGCCGAGTGTGGTGGCTGGTGCCTGTAATCCCAGCTACTTCGGAGGCTGAGGAAGGAGAATTGCATGGACCTGTGAGGCAGAGGTTACAGTGAGCTGAGATCACACCATTGCCCTCCAGCTTGGGTGACAGAGGGAAACCCCATCTCAAGAAAAAAAAAAAAAAAAAAGCTGGCTTGCATTTGTGGGTTTTTCAACATGTTTAGCATTTCTTGATCACATAACCTGATTTGTTTATGCTTCTTTACAATCAATCACCAGTGCAGTGTTTGAGTATTTGAGGGTAAAAAGAATAGACTAAGAATTTTTACATCATGTCTGCTATTTCTATGTGAAAAGTCTAATTATAAATCAGGAAGCATTCCTATATTAAATTAAAGTGGTGTCATCTTTAATTGATGGTGTCAATTGATGACACCACTTTAACATAAACCAACAGTTAAGAAAAGTGATATAACCTAGGACTTCAGGATGATGGATTTATGCAGAATATGAAAAGTGTACAGCAGAATTTTACATAGAAATTAAGATACTCCTCATACATACTGAGCCCCTGGTTATGGAGTTCCTCAGCAAAAATTCAGTCCCAGATTCACACGAATATCTGAGTTCCAGCCAACTGCTTCCTGATTCTGAAGCTTAATTTAATCATCTTAGTGCAATGCACTAGATCTGAAAAGAATGGTCTAAATCCTACTTTAGGACTTTATTTGTTTACATGGCATTAGGTAGTGAATGTAGCTAATGGAAGTTCAAATTGTAATTCTGTTTTTTAGTACTGAAGTTTTAGTACTATTTAGCATAGTTCTCATTTAAGTAGTTACTTTCCATCTTCTTTTTTTTTTTTTTTAACTCTACCTAACAATTACATCTGAAACACTATTGTCACTCACTGGGTCCTCCTAGATATCATGGCCTGGTACACGCCAAGAGAATGTTTTTAAATATTTCAGAATCAGCAGCAGTAGATCTCTATTCTACAATTTTAAACAGTCCCTGCATTTTTTTACAACACATATAATAAACTGACAGGTAGGTAACTAGAGTCCATTAATAAAATAGGAATAGTCACGTTGAAAAGTCTGGAGGCCAGGCAAAGCAGGGAATGGCTGAAAATAAATGCTTAGCTTGAAAAGAGATAAAAGGGAGGGGTGAAGGAGGGGTGAGTAAGCAACAGGCAATGAAAGAGAGATGAGAGAGAAAGAGAGGAAGGAATTCAATGTGAGGAGTTGGAAAATATTATCTACCTTCAAATATTAATTAGATGACTCATATTAGACTTATTCATTTGCTCTAAAGAGATTAAATAAGGACTAGGTACAGAAATTATAAGTAGGCAGAGTTCAGCTGTCCAGCAAATTTCACACTGGTGGCATCTCTATTGGAAGTACTAAAAACAGGCTCTAAAATCCCTCTCAGAATTGCTTAGAAGACCAGATGTGGCCCAGATCACTGCTTTTCAAACTTTACCTTGCTCATGAAACAAGAAGGGGTCTTATTAAAATTCAGATACACATCAGCATTTATGGGCTGGAGCCTAAGATTGAGCATTTTTAACAAGCTCCCAGGTGATGCCCAGGCTGTCCCTCTGTGGACCACATTTTGAGCAGTTAGGGACTCCCTTAAGGTGCCTTCTCACTGGAAATATTAAAGTATTTCCTCAGATAGGTGGTAGAACAAAAGACATGAAGAAAATCACAAGAGTCAGCGACACTACATGCTCAAATTTCATTGATAAAATAGCTAAACCATCCTGTCTTTTTAGAGGCAGAAAATCGCTGGAAAACAACACTTCAGAGATCGCATAAGCACTGAGCTAATGATACTAAAATGCCCTCAAAGAAAATTGGCAGCAGTTCCAGATTCATACCCAGTGTAGACAACGGTGAGGAGCTTGAAACGGAAAGTAACCCCTAATACTAAAATTGAGCCCTGCCAGCTAATACCATGTTCACACAAACCTGTGTTTAGGGGCAGAGATTGAAGATTGAAGAATTCAATGAGACAAGTATCTGAATATGTTGTACCATTGAGCCATAGTGGGAATGGAATTACAAACCAATACACTGAGCTTTTCTGTGTTCCTATTGACCTTTGGACTCAAGGAAACCCAAAAAGGAAAGAGAACTGGCATCTCAGTTGCATACCATGCTACTTTTAATAAGCTGCAAGATTTTGCTGCCCTTGAAAACACTGCTCCCTATTCTGTGCAAACAGCTTGACTGAGGGCCAGCTGAAGGGATGTCACTCGGTCAACAGGAAGTGAGTGTGGACAAAAGGTCCAAGTTTAGGAATGCCTCTCTGGATTTTATTTTGATACAGAGCCTAGTCAAACTTGGTTCTTGTGGCCAGAGCCAGAATAAAAAAAAAAATTGTGCTCACAGCCTAACCACGGCCTTTTTATTTTTAGTTTTTCATTTTTAAAGGCATAGTCCTTAATAACACAATCATATGCAGAAACCCAACTAGAAGAAAAGCTGGAATACAAGAGAGGGGCATGAATTTCTTAAATGTTCTTTCCCAGTTACATTTAAAATGTTTGTTAATGTTTTTCCTTGCTAAAGGAAAAAAGGTAAATATATTTCAGATGCTTTCCTTCGCTCTCTGTAGCTTGAAGAGGTCTTTTTTCTTTTTCTTTAGAGACAAGGTCTACTCCACAGCCTAGGCTAGAGTGCAGTCCTGTGATCATAGCTCACTGCACTCTAGAAATCCTGGGCTCAAGCAATCCTTCTGCCTTAGCCTCCTGAACAACTGGGACCACAGATGCATGCCACCACTATGACAGCTAATTAAAAAAAATTTTTTTTAGAGGCAATGTCTCACTATGTTGTCCTGGCTGTTCCAGAACTGCTAGGTTCAAGCAATCCACCCAGCTCAGCCTCCCAAAGAGCTGGGATTACAGCATTAGCCACCACACCCAGCCTCTCAAGAGGTCATTTTTTCAGAATGTAGGCTGGTCGCGATAGCTAATGCCTATAATCCTAGCACTTTGTGAGGCCGAGGAGGGCAGATCACTTGAGGTCAGGAGTTCAAGACCAGCCTGGCCAACATTGTGAAACCCTGCCTCTACTAAAAAAAAAAAAAAAAAAAAAAAAAAAAAAAAACGCAAAAGTTGGCCGGGCACAGTGGCTCGCACCTGTAATCCCAGCTATTCAGGAGGCTGAGGCAGGAGAATAGCTTGAACCAGGGAGGTGGAGATTGTGGTAATCCGAGATGGCACCACTGCACTAAAGCCTGGGAGACAGTGCAAAGCTCTGTCTCAAAAAAAAAAAATAAATAAATAAAAAAAATAAAAAAAGAATGTAAAGGGAGTCACTCATATCTTCCAAGTTAAAATGTTTTATGAAATCAGTGTACAGTGTGCACATACAAAAGCATCATCAGTTCTTAGGCATCATAAGGAAAAGCTGCATTTCCCTCAGTGCATGATTTCATGTTGTGGGGTATTGAGTTTCACGGAAACCTTTGCAGGTTTTGTAGTTAAGACAGATACCAGTTCAAATCCCCTTTCTACTACTTATTGGTTGAAGTATATAAACCTGCTTCCTCATCTTGAAATTTGACATGGTAATACTTGGAAAAAGAACTGGGTAACAAAAAAAGGATATAAAGTAAATAAATTGGAAAATTTTATCAGGAAGCTCATAGGGTTGTACTGGGCATTTAAAAGAGATTATGGACTGGGCACAGGGGTTCACGCCCATAATCTAGCTAAACCATCCTGTCTTTTTAGAGGCAGAAAATGACTGGAAAACAACACTTCAGAGATAGCATAAGCATTGAGCTAATGACACTAAAATGCCCTCAAAGAAAATTGGCAGCAGTTCGAGATTCATACCCAGTATAGACAACGGTGAGGAGCTTGAGGTAGAAGGATTGCTTGTGGCCAGGAGTTCAAGACCAGCCTGGGCAACATATGGGGACCTCATCTCCACAAAAAAAAAATTAAAATTAGCCTGGATTTGTGGCAAATTTCTGTAGTCTCAGCTACTCAGGAGGCTGAGGTGGATTGCTTGAGCTGGGCAGGTTGAGGCTGCAGTGAGCTATGATTATGTCACTGCACTCGAGCCTGGGCAACAAAGTGAGATCCTGTCTCAAACGTTAAGAGGCAAAAAGAAAAAAAGAGGTCAGGCATGTAGAACTTTCAAAGTCTAGTAAGCCATCAATAGCAGAATGACAACAGAAAGTAGCTGTTTAAAGACTGTTTGCCTTAATAGTATCAAGGCTACACAAATCATAACTGGTTTTGTTCCTATCAATAAGAAGTATTTTATATCCCTTCCTTAGGTAACATTGGAGATGTCTAAAGAAGATATCCAGGAAATATCCCTGGATATTTGACCCTGTGGATGCTGCTTTCCAGACAAAACATTCAGCTATGAAGCTGAAAAAGTATAAAAATGAACAGTCAGACTGCTAGGTAGGGTTTCTGAAACATTAAAAACAAACAAAAAAAAGAACAGTTTGGAAAACACATCCTAGTGACTGTAAAAATGTCAGATTCTAAGCAACTACAACATAATATTAAAATTAGAAAATCATTTTGTTCAAACAAGTATTTAATGAGCATCTGCTACATCGTGCCCAGTACTTGGTGCTCACTGAGTTAGAAAGGTGAAGGAGACAAAACATCTTGAGAGGCAGTGGAGGGTAGTGCTTAGGAGAATGGGCACTGAAGCCAGGCAGTCTGGATTTGATATTCAGGTGTTGCCACTAACTATGGGATATTGAAGAAAACATTACTGTACTTCAGTTTCCCCATCTGTAATATCTAGATAATAGTTTTTGTTACTTCGCAGGGCTCTTGTAAGGGTTAATGAGGTTACTAAATGAATGACACTCATGGCAGTGCTAGTAGGTAATAAGTGATTGTGTGCTCAGCACTATAGTAACACCTACAATGCTGCGAAAGAGGAGAGGTACTAAGTAAGGACCATGGGAATTCTGCATTCAGAAGACCTCTAAATGAGAACGCCACATAACAGTACCTCATGTGTGTTGGCCAACTCCCTGTTGGTCTATAGAACCATTCTCATGCTCTGCATCCTGCGAATCTACCTTTTCCAGACTCCTTTGTCAACTAAATTCCAGTAGGATTGGCCAATGGGTAGCACTGGCAAAAGAATAAAAGACTGAAGCAAAGGAGAAGTCAAGGTCTTTCTTCCTCCTACAGTGTTTCCTCCTGGTCCCAACTCCCATCAGGCAGCCCTGTCATGGCTCTAGCTTTCATTAGATGGCTCCAACTTCTGACTTAATAGCAACCCCATCTCCTGCCACCATCCTCTAGACCTAGGGTTGGTAACAGCTTCCTGTAACCCCACTTCCTCCCACCATCCCTCAAAACCTAGATGTCAGCCTGGTGCAGTGGCTCACACCTGTAATACTGGCACTTTGGGAGGCAAAGGCGGGCAGATCACCTGAGGTCAGGAGTTCGGGACCAGTCTGGCCAATGTGATAAAACCCTGTCTCTACTAAAAATACAAAAAAAATTAGCCGGGCATGGTGGTGGGGGCCTGTAATTCCAGCTACTTGGGAGGCTGAGGCAGGAGAACCACTTGAACCCAGGAGGTGGAGGTTGCAGTGAGCCGAGAACACACCACTGCACTCCAGCCTGAGTGACAGAGCGAGACTGTCTCAAACAAAACAAAACAAAAAACTAGGTGGGCCAGTGTTCCCTGTTATCCTAACCCCTGGATTGTTCCTCTAGACTGTTTAGCTTCTTAGATTTTCCTCTCTGTGCAAACAATCTTCTTCATAAACTGCCTAGATGTGTTTCGATTTCCTGACTAAACGTTAATTTTATAGCATGCTAGGTCTTGTAAAATGAGCTGGATTATGTTAAGATGAAGATAAAGAACATTCCAAACTGACTGCATGGCCAAACCAAATTAAATAACTCATGATCTTAAACTTTCAATGAAGAGGTCAACAGTAGTTATCTTTTAGTAAATACACAAGGTCAGCTGCATTAACCTTATGTATCAGGGTTGTTAAAAATTTCCAAAGCTAATCTTTCTGGATTCAGATTATGGCTCTGCCACTTACTGATTGTATGACCTGAGCAAGTGATGCCTTCGCTGCTTCAGTTTCCTCAACTGAAAAATGAGGATAATGATAGCACTCCATGTTACAGCGAGAATAAACGAGCGAATGTACATGAAGAGGTAAGAATAGGGTGAACACAAAGCATGTGTCCATATTTTATTAAGTCCACTTACAAAGTAGCAAACAAAATTTTTAGCACAGATTTGTACATCCTGGATTCAATTTTCTGGCATGCCAGTTCAGAAAGAAAGTTTACTTCCAGTAACAGTGAGATTTTTCCAGGAATGCAAGCTTGATGAGCCCTGGAGACCTGGCTATAGGATGACTGCTGTATTCCCAGTATCTACCGTGTGTCTGACTCAGTATAGAAGCCCAATATGAGAAAGCAAATGAACAGATATTCAGAAGTTACATTTTCCTGATTCTCAAAATGGGAAAGACACAGTTTTTGAGACAGCAACAAAATATTAAGTAACAAGTAATGATAAAAGATAAATGTACTAGGAAATATCAGAGCACTCATAGGATCACAATACGACCTACGAACTAGGGTTCATAGGTTCTGTGTATTCTGAAGATACTGCAGTGAATAACTTTGCCATCATGGAGCTTTTCTGGGGAAACAGAAAATAATAGAAACTACTTACTACAATTTAAAATATTGATACAATAAAGGATGGGGTGGAATAAAATAGAATGTCAGTATTATGGGAAAAAATAAGAAAGCAGGGTAAGAATGAGAGAGTGTCAGGGTGCTATTTTAGATAATGAGTCAGAGTAGGGCCTCTTAAAGAGATGACATTTGAGCAGAGACCTGAGCACAGTAAGGAACACCCCTTGGGGCTCTCAGTGGAAAGCACACTACAGGCAGAGAGAACAGTTAATACTAGTTTTGACATGAACTTTGACCTTAGCAGGTATTTCATTGAGATTCCTTCCAAATTTAGGTGTCTATGCTATAAGATTCTTTAACCTCATTGAATAGAACTAAACACCAATGAATTATGACTGGAACCCCATGAAGAAAGACTGCATGTATTTTTAATATCACAAAGAAATCAGCACTTCCAATGTTTTGCTGAGACACAGGAATAAAGTATAATGCATCCTCCATATTAATTTATATATAGTGCATATGTGTTTTCTGATCTAAAAAACCCTCCCTAGGTGTTTATTAAACTATTTGATTCAAAATGAAGATATACTCTCCTTCTTCTCAGTTTATGTTGGCTAGATTCGTTTTGTGTCAACCTTGCACAACTTTTATTCACTTTCTATGCTGTTGGTATATATTTAACTTATTGAAAACCTCTTTTGCAAGATAAAAGAGCTCACAAAAACCCAGTATTTCCCTTAAATCTAGAAACTCAGTACTGTCCAATAGAAATATAGTGCAAGCCCCAAATATTTCAGATTTTCTAGTATCCAAATTTTTAGAAAGTAAAAGAAACAGGTAAAATTAAATATATTTAATTTAACCTTTGCTATCAAAAATATTCTTTTAACAAGCAATCAATTTTAAAATTATTTTCACGATATTGTACATTTTTTAATAGGAGGTTTTTAAAACTTGGTTTGTACTTTACACTCACAGCACATCTCAATTCGGACTAAGCACAATTAAGTGCTCAGTAGCTACACTTGGCTCCTTGGCTACCATCACTATGTCTGGATCATTAGAATGAATGGACCTTTTTTTTTTTTTTTTTTTTTTTTTTTTTTTTTTTTTTTTGAGATGGAGTCTCGCTCTGTCCACCAGGCTGGCGTGCGGTGGCGCTATCTCGGCTCACTGCAAGCTCCACCTCCCGGGTTCCCGCCATTCTCCTGCCTCAGCCTCCCGAGTAGCTGGGACTACAGGCGCCCGCCACGGCGCCCGGCTACCTTGTTTTTGTATTTTTAGTAGAGACGGGGTTTCACCGTGGTCTCGATCTCCTGACCTTGTAATCTGCCCGCCTCGGCCTCCCAAAGTGCTGGGATTACAGGCGTAAGCCACCGCGCCCGGCCTGAATGGACCTTCTTAATATTGGGACTAGGTTGCCAGATTTAGCAAATAAAAATACGGGACGGCCAGTTACATCTGAATTGCAAATACGCGATGAAAAATACCTGCATGCGACACATTATAATAAAAATATTTATATGAAACAAATACTAAAAGTGTATTCATTATATTATGAAATTCAAATTTAACTGGAGCGTCTGTATTTTATCTGGCAACTCTGATTAGAACAGAAGGGTCAGACTTTTGGCCACAGACTCAATAAATCAAAGTAAAAGTTATTATGTGGTGTAAAAAAAATCACCATACTTAAGAATGCCATTGTAAAGCTCCCATTTTAATAACAATAAGGCAGTTTGATACTATTTTGGGGGGAAAATGAGGTCCAAGCTTGAAATTTCCACAGCAAAATCTGTCCCCTAATGCTATCCTAATTGGTCTAGTTGACAGGAAGTGTGAAAGTCAAGCAGGAGATTTTTCATTCAGATAGAAACCAAATAGCAACCGAAATGCCAGTCAATTAGTTAACTAAGATTTGAGTTTCATTGGTTGACCTCTGAGTTTCACACCCTCATCTGAGGAGAACGGCATAGGACTGAATGGTTTTCAGACTGCTTTCAAAAGCAAAACGTTTGTGAACTTTCTAGTATATTTTTTGCTCCTTGTACATTTTGTTTCTCAACGAATGAATCAAGACAGTTGCTTCAAGGCTCCTTCCTTTTCTTCACCTTGTATCCCACATCTGTCCCTTCCATCACCCAATTGGGTCAATGTGCCTTTCTAACCCTTCTTGAATTCCCTTAATCTGCACTGACACAGCCCTCACCGTATTTAGTCCTCATGATTCCTCATTTAGGTTCTACAGATGGCTTTCCTCTTCTCTTGGATTAGTTTCTATATGAAAATCACTTTGCTGTAGTGTAAATGCTAAGGTAACACATCAATGGGGCTTGAAACATGGACAAATTGCTTTCTAGAAGGTTTGTACCAGCTTACATTACAGATATCAATAGAATACATTTTTCACTGCCGCATTGCCAGTTCATGCTATTACTACGTTTTCCTTTGGAACATGAAAATATACTCAAAGCACAGAATTTGCTCTATGCGTATTCTACTTTCTTTCAAATGGTTCATTACAATCTTACTAATATAAAATGTCAACTTTCAATCACTTGCTTCCCATTTCTCTTCTCACTCCCCCGTCAGCTTTGCTCACATAAGTAGCCCTATCATGTACAGTTGTTTTTTTGTTTTTGGTGAACATCATAATTATTTCTTTATAAGGGAAGTGGATATTTTGCTAGTTGAGACACAAAATTAGAATGTCATCTCTGCTACATAATAACACACAGTATATAAGTAGACCTCTGCCTTTGGCAAACTGCAAACTGTGAACGAGCTGGAATATTGTACCAAATTTGAAAGATGAATAAAGTGGTGTGAAGTGTGTTGACAAGATGAAAATGGCTACTTAAACTTTACACATGTCCAGCCAAGGTGAAAAGAGTGCTGCTAATTGATCCTGAAAACATAAATGTTTTCATATTCTTTTCTGTTAAAGGATGCACCTTTACTAAATGACCTTCTTTCACTATACAATAGGTCAGGAGGAGACATCCATGCACATTTATTAACAATAAAATCTCTGTATATTTCCTAAGGCATTTTTGTTATTTACATGTCCACACATGGCACTGGCTACTTTATTGACTAAAACAAGAAATGTAAGCATTAGTTTGGTACCCAATGTCATGACATGATAACTCATAAAATAACAACTGTTCTATCTATAAGTTTCAAAAAGAAATTCATTTCTAAGTGGGTATAGGCCCACAGAGGGAGGGTGGATATTTCTTTAGTATTTCTCCAAATTTAACCACAAAGAATTGCAGTTCTTGGTAGTAATACTGGTGCTAGCTACACCCAATGACCTGTCCTTAGTACAGTGTCAGACACCTAATGGTCACTCAGTATATACCTGCGTGCATGTGAATGAATGCCCTGCTCTCAGAAAGAGGTAAGAGGCAAGGATTATCTAAAAAATGTAGCCATTGTGAGTTGCTCTTACTTACGCACGACAGGCCTACTTTTTGCCTTTTTAACTACCCTAAGATAAGACAGTTTTACAAAAGCTACACAAATGGTTATTTAAGGGTTGGGGAGGAAGGTGATAAACAATTTCTGAGGAACAGGAAATAAAATAGAAAATTCAATGACTTCACTTAGAACTTTACTCACAGTATGTACCCATTTCCTTGACATTGTTTTCCCACAACTACAATTTTTGTCTTTCAATAGGTTTTGGATCTGCCTTGACTTCTACATGATTTCTTCTCTTAACTTATTGAAAACATCTTCTGTAAGATAAAACAGCTAACAAAAACCCAGTATTCCCCCTAGGTCTAGAAAATCAGTACTGTCCAATAGAAATATTGGACAGTAGACAACTAGTCTCTGCAAGGATATGAGATCATGTAGGGCCGGGCGCAGTGGCTCACGCCTGTAATCCCAGCACTTTGGGAGGCCAAGGCGGGCGGATCGCGAGCTCAGGAGATCGAGATCATCCTAGCTAACACGGTGAAACCCTGTCTCTACTAAAAATACAAAAAATTAGCCAGGCGTGGTGGCGGGCGCCTATAGTCCCAGATTCTAGGAAGGCTGAGGCAGAAGAATGGCATGAACCCGGGAGAGGGACTTTGCAGTGAGCGAAGATTGTGCCACTGCACTCCAGCCTGGGCAATACAGTGAGACCCCATTTCAAAAAAAAAAAAAAGAATATATATATATATATACACACACACACACACACACACACACATACACACACACATACATATATATATATATATGAAATCATCTCACATACATAGATGAGAATTTCATGTTTTTCTTTTCTTTTTTTGAAGACATGATCTCGATCTGTCTCCCAGGTTGGAGTGCAGTGTCACAACCAAAACTCCCTGCAGCCTTGACTTCCTGGGCTCAGGTGATCCTCCCATCTCAGCCTCCTGGGTAGCTGGGCAACAGACATGTGCCACCACACCCAGATAATTTTTTGGTATTTTTAGTAAAGACAGGGTTTCACCATGTTGCCCAGGCTGGTCTCGGACTCCTGGGCTCAAGTGATCTACCCGCCTCAACCTCCCAAATTGCTGGAATTACAGGATTGAGCCACCATACCTGGCCAGAAGTTCATGTTTTAATGAATTTATTGTTTCAACATGTATTGAACACTAATTGCTAACTCAACATCTCCTTTCATTCTTAAATCTTCTAAAGTATTTGACACTGTTGAGCAAATATTACTCCTGATTTTTGTGATATTGCTTCCCTTTCTCCGACATTTCCAGCTTGCTCTTGAAAAGTTTCTCTCCTTGGCCAATGTGGTAGCTCATGCCTATAATCCCAACACTTCAGGAGGCTGACGTGGTAGGATAGCTTGGGGCCAGGTATTAGAGACAAGCCCGGGCAACACAGTGAGAACTTCTTAGTCAGGCTTCGTGACATGCACCTCTGGTCCCTGCTATTCAGGAGGCGAAGGTGGGATGTCTTGGCTGCAGTTAAGTCATCACTGTAACCACTGCACTCCAGCTTGGGCAACAGAGTGAGACTCTGTCTCAAAAAAAAAAAAAAAAAAAAAAAAAAATCTTCCTCTCCAGTCTTCAGACTTTATGCTACTCTATGTGTCTTCTTAGTGATTTCATCAACCTCTATGGTTTAGTTTATTCTGACACTCAGATCATCATCTCCTGACCTCTAGGCCTGTTTATATCAACTTACCAAATTTTTCACAGATGGCCTAGAAATACATCAAACTCAATATATCTTGAACCACATGTATTATTTTATTGGTAAGAACTGATCTTACTTTATTCTCCGCACCTCAGCTGAAACCATCATCACTGGTGCAGTTGCCAAAGTCAGAAACAACAGTATTTCCCTTGGTCACTCCCCTTCCCAGCCTGCCTCATCTGATTGGTCCCCATGTCTTCCTGATTCTCATTCCTAAATCCTATCCCCATTTTATCTTTTGTACCCTAAAAGCCCCTGGTCCATGTCCTCTTCAACTCTCACATAAACAATTCCAGTATCAATTTTGATAGAATTCTCTTCCCTACTGGTGTTCTATTTTATTAAATGGTTGGCAATGTGCCCAGGTATAAAAACTACAATTTTCAACATCGTTTGGGTATTAAGAACCCACGACCATGTTGCAATTTGGGGCCAATTATAAAAGCACAAAGCTTTTGAACAAGGACACACTCAGCTGGCACTTGTCTTTTGCCCTTTAGCCTTCCTGGTCTTCCTGCATGAACTGCAAATTTAATGCTAAAGTGGACTAGCCCTCTCCAACCACAAGGCAAAGGCATGAAGTGAAAGGTACACACCAAAGATAAATGAGTGCTGAGTCTCTAGATGGAGTCATCCTACTGCTCTGGATTGCTTACCTTCAGTCTCCTTCTTATTTGGTGTGAAAAACAGTTTAAGTCAGTGTTTAGTCATTCTTTCTATTATTAGCACGTGAATACATCCTTCCAGTCTGTCTTCCTGCATCTAGCTTTCTTCCTTCTTTGTCATTCCAAATTCTTTGCCAGAATTGACTTTCCAAAATATTACTCTGACCATATTATTTCCCCTGCCTATAAACCTCTCCTCGGTTTCCATTGCTTTTATAACAAGTTCTTTACCC
This sequence comes from Trachypithecus francoisi, assembly GCF_009764315.1. Classification (NCBI taxonomy): domain Eukaryota; kingdom Metazoa; phylum Chordata; class Mammalia; order Primates; family Cercopithecidae; genus Trachypithecus; species Trachypithecus francoisi. The sequence continues at coordinate 178,173,713 of NW_022681453.1, read as the reverse complement.
TAGCCTTGATGCAAGACCCTTCATCATAAGAAGAGCTTGCATTCAGATTGTATCACTGTTTCCTTATGCAAGCACTGTGCTTTTAAGACATCAGAAAATGTCATGCACTTCAACAACTTTCTGCCATTTCCATGCTCTTTCCTCTTCCAGGTAAATCTTTTCCTGCCATTCCTGCTACATAAACTTCCATTCATCTTGTAGAGTGAAGCTCAAATACTACCTTCTTCCTGCAGCTTTCATCTAAGCCTTTTCCGAACTTAAGGTCGATTAGACCACTTCCTCATTCTTTCTAAGAGCATGTTATTTATAGCACTATTGCATAGTAGTTAAGAGCATATATTTGGGAACTTCCTGGACTCAGGCTCTATGACTTTGGAGGCTGATGGATCTTGAACATAGGGGCTCAATACCCTCATCTGTGAAATACTGATAACGTTAACATCTACCTCAAAGGGCCTCTGTAGGATTAAATAAGACATCTGGAGTTACTAGAATAAAATCTGACATGCATAAAATACTACTCATTGACCATCAGATATTATTTTTAGCTATTATACTCATTTTATATATATATATATATTCATTATATATACACACACACACACACACACACACAGACACACACACACAGAGCTATCTCTCCTCCCCTTGATCATTTGGGGATAACCTGCTTCCTTTCTCTTATCCTCAGTGTCAATTACAGTGTTTTTTAAAAAGCACATGTTTGAAAAATGTTGGATCAAATTGCATTAAATTGAGCAACTAGTGTGTGTAAATCCCATTCAGTGCTAAATGTTAGGTTACTAAAGTTCATTTTAATATGTGTTGCAGATGTTAAATGAGAGAACTACTACCAATCCCCATCAAATCCAATCATTCTTGTCAAGAAAGCTTTTGAGATAGAGGAGCAACTACCTCTAAGGAAGTCTGAGTAGCTTTAAGTTGCCAAACATGGCAAGAGAGCATTTTGCCACATAAATTCCCATGAGATGAATATAGGGAAGTACTAAAAATTTTAGAAGAATGGAGAATTGTGTCATTGCTACATCCTTAACAATGTTTAATTCAGACAACAGTCCCTGATTTTTTAAAGTGTGCAATAAATCTCTTCCTTACATACTCTATGTTTTACCAATCTATTATATGCTACCTATTCTAGTCTACTTCACGTTTAAATATATATCAGTGCCTTCAAACATGCCAGGTACTATGTTAGGCACCAGGAATAGAAAGATTAATAAGATTCTCCAGCCTGGGCAGAGTAGCCAAGGGCAGAGAATGCTTTAGAGAGTTATGACTATCATTCTATTTCTCCAGGGCATGATTGTGTCAAAGGAAGTTAGGAGTGTTGAATTTTGAGACCACATCCAACATTTTATTCATCTCAGCTATGGAAAAGCTAGGCAAGAAGGAAAGTATAGAATGAAATTAGGAAGGGAAAAGAGCACATTTTTATAAGCTTGACTGTGGCCCAGCAATATTTTATTTCAAATGGAAGGCAACAGAAATGTGCAAAGTATGTGGTGTCTCACAAAGAGAAATTTTACAGGCACCCTGTATACTTCTCTCACAAACTCTGTGTCCTCCTCCGAAATGAAATTTTAAACACACACACACATACATACACACACATACACACACACACACACACACACACACATACATATAAATGGTTTAAATGGTTCTAAAAGAACTATAGAATCCTGGCAGGGTAATTAATGAATGACAGATCAATCACTCATGTGAAAAAATAAAATGTGGAGGGAAATCATGGCTTTGTCAAGAACTTCGAGGTTTTTAAACTGAAGGCAATTTGTACAATGACTATTTTGACCATACAACTTCCTAATCTTGGTTCCCATAAAGTCTGGGTGAGGGCCAGTTGTAATGGTTCATCTCAGTTGCAGAGATATCGTTCACAGAGGAAATAAAAGGATTTTAAACATTGGAGTCATTTCCTTTGGTTCTCAGCTCTTCGAGAAAAAAAATTCCTTTTGGTTAGTGATATCTTCGGCTCGATTCCTGCAGCCTAGCTTAGAAAAATAACGAAATCTGTTCCCTGAAACATTTTCCAATCAGACAAGTGCAGTTTTCAACTCAAAACATTTAAGTCCAGTGAAAGATTTTCCTTTGCCAGAGGGTTGTAGGAAGACTAACACCTTTCTAAGGTTCAGACTGCTCTCTAACGAGTTACATAAAAATCCGCAACCAGTGTAAATGTCAAATGCGAAAGGATGTGTTCAGGAGAGAGACCTATATAATCAAATCTCTAGCTGCTCCTTTGAAACTGCTGCTAAGGGGTCTTGCTGAAAATAATAAAGCCCATTTATGACACATAGTACAAATGGTAATAGCAAGTTACCTCTCAAGTGGAACTTAAGAACTCTGGAATGGTTACCTGAATGTGGTGAGAGCAGACAAGCAGCGCTTTCCAAATATATCCTCGAGTTAAGGACTTTTGGAACCGCTGCAAGATTGTAAAGACAGGATAGATTGTTGGAATTTTCCTCTGCTCATATATATGCATTCTAAATGCCAAGGTTGGAAACTCAGTGCACACAGTATTGTTCACATGCCACAGAATTTGAAATATTAGACAGCCTTTGTCCCAGATTGATCTACAAGGAACAGGAAGTATTATAGCTCTACCACTGCTGCTTTTTGTTTGGTGTGGTTTATTTTTTTTAATTTACCCTGAAAAGTCCATAGTGGTAATCCTTAAGTCTTTGGGTCAGTTTCTTGATGAAAAGAAAATCATAAAGTAGGTTGGATCAAATATCAAATGGAAAATGTAAATACATATAATTATGTTTATATCTTGATATCAAATCTTAAAGTTTTAAGACTTTTAAAATTACTTATTCCAGAAATATTTATGAATAGTTATGTCTTAATTATTAAATTAAAGAAGGATTCACGCAACATGTATAATCTCTAGAAAATAATTTATTTCTAACTGTAATGTCAGGTGAATCAAGGTTTGTTCATTGCACTTATCGCATGCTGCAGCTAAATCATAAATTACTGCTTTTAAAACCATTTAAAATGCCTAAATCTAAAACTTAGAAATCTTTGATATCTATATTTATAATTAAATTAGTAAAAAAATGACGGAGCAGTCCTCTACTTGGTAAATAATCCTGACTAACTGATGAAAGATAAGGAAGACCACCTTTTCACTGTGCAGACTTTCCATTTCTTTCTCTTGACTCTTATTTTTAGTAAATCTGAATAAAAGAGTCAGAAATGATAAGAAAAAGGAAGCTTTTTCTAAATGTGTCAGAAACATCTAGTGTTTCCGAAACCAGAAAAGGGAAAACAATATTAGTACCATAACATAAAAATTTTAATTGCATGCAAATTTAAACCAAATGTTACTGGGAAAGCTTGCCTTTTACTTTCCAACTTCTTCTCTCCAAGGAATTCCAAACCCAGGAGCACAGTGTTAGCAAAGTGACTCTGAATATGAACAGAAATGAAATTTCTGTTTCCAGTTTGTCTTGTGACACATATGCTTTCATTTTTTCCCACGACATAATTGGATCCTTCAACTTTAAAGCCATAATGTGAAAATCCCATTTTGTTATTATTCTTATAAATGGTGAAGTGGTTGAGTGATAGACTCCAAATAAAGGCAAAAAGGGTGTTATTCTTTATATATGATGGTCCTGTGAGTAGGGTCCATAATTTTAATTATTTGTGCTGATTCAAACTCTTTTGCCTGGCTCCCCTTTATTACCAATAGCAGACATTGGCTGTGTCAGGCTCAATATAAAGTTGAGGTCTTTTGACATGAGTTAGAATCAGTAGACCAAACATCGTGACTCACAGAGACATCAAGAAATAACATGGAAAAGTAAAAACAGTTCTCCACATAGGTTATATACTGAATATTAAAGTGACACAAAACACCCATGCACAGAACTTGTTTTATGCTATCACCTGTTCCTATACCTTATTAGGATCACTGTTAAATTTGAGAATCAAACTTGTTTTAGGAATTTGGTTTAAAAGAAACTTCTTTGTTTTTTTTTTTTTTTAATTTGAGATGGAGTCTTGCTGTGTCGCCTATGCTGGAGTGCAGTGGTGCGATCTCAGCTCACTGTAACCTCTACTCCAGGGTTCAAGTGATTCTCCTGCCTCAGCCTCCTGAGAAGCTAGGGTTACAGGTGCGTGCCACCATGCCCAGCTAATTTTTTTTGTATTTTTAACAGAAGTAGGGTTTCACCATGTTAGCCAGGTGGTCTCGATCTCCTCACCTCATGATCCACCCGCCTTGGCCTCCCAAAGTGTTGGGATTACAGGCGTGAGTCACCATGCCTGGCCAAAATGAACTTTTTATTTTAATCAATTTTCATGGTATCTATTGAAAGATTTTCTCCTTTGTCATTAACAAAAGGGAAACTCAAATCTTATCATAATAAAATATTTGTAAAACATGAAGAACAGATTTTAGCACAGAGTGGGCACACAATAACTTGTAATTTTAAACAAGAGAAATGCACAGCATCTGTTAATATCTTTACAGGAAAAAAAAATGTTAACGTAACTAAAGCAATGCTGCAAATCATCAACAATGTTACGAGTTTAGCATCCCTAATCCAAAAATCTGAAATCAAAAAGCTCTAAAATTTGAAATGTTTTCAATTGCTTATATGATGCTCAAAATTCATGCTCAAAGAAAATGCTTATTGGAGCATTTTGGGTTTTGAATTTTTGGATTTGAGATGCTCAATTAGAATGTAAATATTCCATGATTTGAAAAAAAAAAAAAATCTGAAACCTGAAATTCTTCTGGCCTCAAGCATTTCAGAAAAGGGATACTCAACCTGTATTATGTGGTAAATTATTTGACATAGGCAATGGAAAAGAGATTTTACCAAGAGCTAAAGTAGACAGGGAAACCTCTATAAAGTACATAGAATTTGAATTTGCCTAATAATCTAAGTCAGGTTTAGAATGGAAGAATAATAATTCTGGAGAGGGAGTATGAGGTGAGAAAGACTTAATGGTGGTGTAAGTACAGTGAGTTGTGAGAGTAAAGTGCCTGGTCTTCTTAGTGTCAAAGGTACATATTAGAACAAGATGAAAATCACTGTGGGTTGATCTATGATATTGGTGCTCTTTAAATCTACACTGAGGAATTCAGACTTGATAAAGAATGAAATAACAAGTCACATACAGGTTTAAAGCAGCCAAAGATTGTGATGAAAGCATTGTTTAAAGAAGCAGTATATCTGCAAAAATACGGAGTCCACAGTAACAAGAAATTGTGCTTACTCCATCTCTGTAATAAATGGCTACAATTTTATCCCAGTTTCTAATCACAGCCAAAATCACCTGCATGATCATTTGTTGGTGCTATATCCATGAATTGAGAATCTGAGATGTGGTTAAGCCATTCATCATTTTATTCTTTTAGACATGCATTGGATAACTACTTCATGTGTAAAGCATGTGCTAAGCACAAGTGAACAAGAAATGAATATGATACAGTCCTTTGTTGTTGTTCTGAATAGGTGTACAATTCTCACTCTTGATAAGCCCATAGTTTAAGGGAAACATGAAAAAAGAAAAATCACCGATTATATACAGTTTGCTAAATTCTGTGTATACTTTTGGGAGAATAGACTTGTATTAAGGGATATAGAGGAAGGATATCTAAGGCAGCTTGGGCTAGGGTGGAAGGCAAGGGAAAGCTTTGAGGAATTTATCAGCTGAGTCTCACAAGTCAAGGAAGAACATACATGCAGCATAAAAGAGGGATGACACGTGAGACATTAAATACCCAGGCTTTAAAACAAAGCAGACCTGGATTTATATCCCAAATCTGCTATTTCATGTTATGGCAACTTGGGCAAGTTCCTTTTCTCTTTCACCTAGAAAATGAAGACAATAATTATATCAATTTGAAAAAAAACCTGCAATCATATATGTAAAACTCTTAGAATAATTTATGTACATAGAAAATGCTTAATATATATTAGTTATTATTAGTAAATGTGGGGTGCTTGTTACATTACAGGCAAAGAGAACAGGCACCAAAGTATTTTTGCGTGTGGCCTGTGAGTAATTAGGTATGGTTGGATATGTGGTAAGAGATAAGAATTGAGCAGGACCATCACGATGGTCACATAGGTTGCTTATTGTATAATTCTAGAGGTGCTATTCACATGGAGTAGAATGTGAATACTCCCTACACTCAAGAGTTGTACTTTGCAATCTACCCATCTGACAAAGGGTTAATATCCAGAATCTACAAAGAACTTAAACAAATTTACAAGAAAAAAACAACCCCATCAAAAAGTGGGCGAAGGATATGAACAGACACTTCTCAAAAGAAGACATTTATGCAGTCAACGAATTTATGAAAAAAAGCTCATCACCACTGGTTATTAGAGAAATGCAAATCAAAATCACAATGAGATACCATCTCACACCAGTTAGAATGGCAATCATTAAAAAGTCAGGAAACAACAGATGTTGGAGAGGATATGGAGAAATAGGAACACTTTTACACTGTTGGTGGGAGTGTAAATTAGCTCGACCATTGTGGAAGACATTGTGGTAATTCCTCAAGTATCTAGAATCAGAAATACCATTTGACCCAGCAATCCTGTTACTGGGTATATACCCAACGGATTAAAAATCATTCTGCTATAAAAACACATGCACATCCATGTTTATTTCAGCACTATTCACAATAGCAAAGACTTGAAACCAGCCCAAATGCCCATCAATGATAGACTGGATAAAGAAAATTTGGCATATATACACCATGGAATACTATGCAGCCACAAAAAGAATGAGTTCATGTCCTTTGCAGGGACATGGATGGAGTTGGAAACTATTCTTCTCAGCAAACTAACACAAGAGCAGAAAACCAAACACTGCATGTCCTCACTCGTAAGTGGGAATTGAACAATGAGAACACATGGACACAGGGAGGGGAATATCACACACTGGGGCCTGTCGGGGGGTGGAGAGATAGGGGAGGTATATAGCATTAGGAGAAATACCTAATGTAGATGAGGGGTTCATGGGTGCAGCAAACCACCATGGCACATGTATACCTATGTAACAAATGTGCACATTCTGCACATGTACCTCAGAACTTAAAGTATAATAATAAAAAAAGAAGAAGATATGGGGAAGAAATAGATTATATTATACAAATGCACACTATCTCTGGTGCTAGAGAGGAGAGCACAAGCCAGGTGACGAGAGGCCTTATATTATGATTAGTAGTTAGAAGTTTATCTTTTTTGACATCTCATTCCAAATAACAGAGATTCAAAAATTTACACATATAATTGAATTTTAATGACAATACAAATCTGGTATTTTCTCATTATTGAAAAAATGAGTTTTTCTTACATCTCAATATTGCTAACTTGTGCTAATACTTTAGGCTTCATTGTTGTTTTCTATTATAGATAGGACAATTTTTTAAACATATAATGAACACTGAAAAATCAATATTTCCCCACACAAGAATCCCTGTAATCACTGCTATACAATTCCTTTAGACCTTTGCGTTCTAAATGCATTACGTATAGAGAATTGTGGTCAGATCATAGATACAATTATATAATTTTCTTTTTTCTTTTGCTACCTTTTCATGGGCTAACTGAGAAATATTTATTAGCTCATATTATGTGCTAGGTCTCGTTTTTGCAGATATGACAAAATATGCTCCCCCCATCAAAGAAGTCACAGTGCAGAGGAGACAGACATGTCAACTGATAATTACACATGTCAAGCAAAAACATTGTCAGAAGCCATCATACTTCACATTTTGACCTAGTTAGTAGTAGAGTATATATGGATTTGTCTTTTTTTCTGCAATTACTATCATACTATAGCTAGGTTTCCATGCTGCCTCAGAGTCTTAACAATTTTTCCTTTAAACAATTATAAAATACTCTATTGTTTTAACCAGAGCTTAGTCATTTCTATTTGTGCATATTTAGGTTATTTCCAAGTTTTCAGGAATACAAAGCAAAGGTTACATTCATGTGTATAGCTTTTCTATGCCTAAAATACCATTTCTGTAGAAAAAATTACATAATCTAGTTTATGTACCTAAAGAGAATGGAAAGTTTATTGACTCTTGAAATGAGGTCATAAAAGAACCTCAATTTTTTTTTTAAATACAGCTGATAGTAAAGAGTTATCCCAATGTTAAACTTCAAGGAATCAGAAAAAGAAGAAAAAATTAAGCCCAAAGTTAGCAGAATAAAAAAAAAATAATAATAATAAAGAGCAGAGCAGAAATAAGTGAAGCAGAAACTAGAAAAACAATAGAAAAGGTCAACAAAACCAAGAGTGTTTTTTTTTATATACACAAACAAAATTGACAAACCTTTAGCTAGACCAACAAAGATCAAAAAGAAAGAAGACTCTAATAATATCAGAAATGAAAGAGGAGACATTATAGCTAATACCAAAAAAACACAAAGGATCATAAGTGACTGCTATGAACAATTATATATCAACAAATTAGATAACTTAGAAGAAATGGATACATTCTTAGACACATAAAACTAAAACATAAAAACCAAGACTAAACCATGAAGAAATGGAAAATCTGAACAGAACAATAACAAGGAGATTGAAACAGTAATAACATTTTTCCCATGAAAGAAAAGTCTGGGACCTGATGATTTCACTGTTACCAAACATTTAAAGAAGAACCAATACTAATACTTTTCTAACAACACTTCCAAAAAACTGCACCAGAGGGAATACTTTCAAATACATTTTATAGGGCCAGCATTTTCCGTCATCAAAGCCTGACAAGAACACTGCAAGAAAAGAAAATTACAAGCCAATATCCTTGATGAACATAGACGTAAACAACCCCAACAAAATACTAGCATGTCAAATTTAACAGCACATTAAAAGGAACATTCACCATGATCAAGTGTGATTTACTCCAGTGACGTAAAAGAGGTTTAACATACACAAATCTATAAATATGATAAATTACCTTCACAGAATGAAGGACAAAAACCATATGATAATCTGAATAGTTGCAGAAAAAGTATTTTACAAAATCCAATCCCCTTTCATGATAAAAAATCTCAACAAATTAGGTATAGAAGGAATGTATCTCAATACCTAAAAGGACATATATGATGAACCATAGCTAATATCTCATTCAGTGAGGGAAAGTTGAACTTTTTTTCTTTAAGATTAGGAACAAGACAAGGATACCCACTCTTACCACTTCTAAGAAACATATTACTGGAAGTCCTAGCGAGAACAATGAAGCAAAAAAAAAAAAGAAAGAAATAAAGGGCATTCAAATTGGAAAGGAAGAAGTTAAATTATCCTTGTTTGTAAGTAACATGATTTTATCTATGGTGTAACCTAAAAAATTCCACCAAGAAAACTATTGGAACTAATAAACAAATTCAGCAAAATTTCTGGATAAAAAAAATCAACATACAATATAGTAATGTTTCTGTACACCTAACAATGAATAGCCAAAAATGCAATTTTTAAAATCCTATTTACCATCGCTACAAAAATATCAAATACTTAAAATTAAATTTAACCAAGGAGATGAAAGTCCTGTACACGAAAAAGATCCAAAATTGATAAAAGAAATTGAAGAATACACAAATAAATAGAAATATGTCTTATGTTCATTAGAAGAATACTATTAAGATTCCCATGCTACCCAAAGCAATTTACAGATTAAATGTGACTGCTAAAAGAATTCCAATAACATTTTTCACAGAATAAAAAAAAATCCTAAAATTCATATGGAACCACAATATTCCTCAAACAGCCAAAGCTATCTTGAGTATAAAACAAACAAACAAAAGCAAAATTGAAGGCATCACACTACATGACTTCAAAATACACTACAAAGCTATAATAATAAAGATAGTATGGTACTGGCATAAAAACAGATACATAGGTCAGTGGAACAGAATAGAGATCCCAGAAACAAATCCATGTGATTACAGTCAATTGAGTTTTGACAAAGGTGCTGAGAACACACAATAGCAAAAAGACAGTCTATTCAATAAATATTGTTGGGATAGCTAGATGTCCATAAGCAGAAGAATGAAATTAGACCTTTATTTCATACTACATACAAAAATCAACTCAAAAGGGATTAAAAATGTAAATATATGACCTGAAACTATAAAACTACTAGAAGAAAACATAGCCAAAAAGCTCTGTGACATTGGTCTGGTCACTTATTTATTGGACATGACCCTAAAAGCACAGGAAACAAAAGTGAAAATAGATAAATGGGACTACATCAAACTAAAAAACACAGCCAATGAACCAATCAACACGGTGAAGCCATAACATACGTCTGATATGGGAGGAAATATTTGCAAACTATAGATCTAATAAGGAGTTAACATATATCAACTCAATATCCTAATTTTAAAAATAGGCAAAGGACCTGAATAGATATTTCTCAAAAGAAGACATACAAAGAGCCAACAGGTATATGAAAATATGCTCACCATGACTAGTCATCAGAGAAACACAAATTAAATCCACAATGAGCTATTAGCTCACACCTGTTAGAATGGCTATTAGGAAAAAGATGAAAGATAAATGTTGATGAGGATGTGGAGAAAAGGTAATCCCTGAACACTCTTGGTGGGAATGTAAATTAGTATGGCCATTATCGAAAACCGTATAGAGGTTTCTCAAAAAATTAAAAATAGAACTACCATAGCATCCAGCAATCCCACTACTGGGTACATATCTGAAGGGAATAGAATCAGTATGCCAAAGAGATATCTGCACTTGCTTGTTCATAATAGTAATTATTCACAATACCCGAGATATGGAATCTACCTTCAGATCCTTTTTTAATTTTTAATTTGCCAATTAAAAATTTATAAATAAATAAATCAGACAGAAAAGAAGGCAAGAGACCTGCTCACTATCTCTTAAATTATTTTTGTGGTTGCCTTCTCACAGACCAGTCATCACGAATTTCCACTTTATTTGGGTTCATGTTTTGTGACCCCCTGAAACTCACAAGGTCCTGTGCACTTTAAATGAGCTGCTGCTCCCTGCACTAAGACAGAGCCAAGTCTTCATGACGCACAAATTACCCAAGAGGTCATTTTTTCCCCCTACTAACTGGAACGGCTCAGACATATGTGTGACCTGGGCAAAACATCAGTCCCAGATCCTGGCTAGTGGGAGGGAAGCATTTCCTCTCTAAACTTAGAGACTAAGTTTGTATTTCTGGAGTGGATCTGAAGGTCACAGACTCTCTGTGTTTCCACATGTGTGCAGTTAGCTAATGAGGGCTGGGAATTCTGAACACAATCATCTACAAACTGTTTAGAGAACAAAGCCCAAACAAGGCCGCACAGAGCTTCAGGTAATGCTTTAACTCTTAAGTTAAATCCAGATGAGAAAGTCTTTACATTTTTTTCCCCATAGCCTCTCCCAAAAATTCAAAAATTCCGGCAATGTCAAAACTAACTGTGGTTTCCATAGAGGAACAGGGATGCCATGCCATATAGGATGTTATTTTTTCCATTGCAGAGGTACTTTATAGTTACCTATTGCAAACGATCTTCAGCTTCAAAGAAACAGGAAAAAATACATCTGTGGTCTACCTGAGAATTATTTGATTTTGGTTACAAATATGAAATGACTGCCTTGCTGTTATGCTGCTTCCTGTAAAAATCCTATCAGCAAAATTAACACAGACAATGGTGTTGGAGAAGTAAAACAATCCTCCTTATAGTTCCCAAAGCAGGATCTAGTTATACTAGGATTGGTGCCTGGAAGTAGAATGTCAGGCCTGAGAAAGATAACTCAGGAACTAGGCAAGAAAGAAATGTAGCTAGAATTTAAACACTGTAAAAATTCAGACTCAAACTTGCACAGGGGAATCTAGAGTGAGTATGAGAAAATAAAGCATGTGCTTGAATATAGCTGTTGAAAAAAACTGAGCACAGATGCTTAACATTTCCATAAATGACAGAAGGGAATGAAAGACAAGGTAAATTTCAGTAAGAATTAGAGACTGGAGGGCAACTTGAGACAATAGGAAATTATGTGGATGGGGGAAGAACTTTTTTAGAAAAAACAGATTTCAAAAGAAATAATTGGCCCTAACAGAAACATGAAAATCTTTGGATTAAACTTTATCATACCTTTAGAATTCAAACAGAAAATGATTGTTTATCTTTGGGTTCATCCATCAAGAAGATAATGACCCCCAAACATTCTCCACAACTACATGCAAGCTATTTGAAGAAGAGAAAATAGGCTGGGTAAGTAATTGGGATAGAGTGGCCTCTTCAGAGGTCTTAACCTTATCCCCACTGAGCAAATATGGGAGGCAAGCCAAACAGAACTTAAATAAGATGAAAGAGAGCATTTGCTCTGAAACGACCACATACGCCCTTTAAAGAAGCACATGGCTCATTCTGAGTCCTGAGAGTAACAGAAAGTATCAGCTGCACCTTGCTTTCTACCACAATCATTCTGAGGCTATTTTCCCACTTAAAATTTATTTAACTGCTGCTCACTTTAAAGTTAACCTAGATAGAACGCTAGACATTTGCCAACATAAGTGCAAAATTGAAGTTAGCAGAAAACCATTCTCAAAATATAAAAAAGGAAAATGACTTTAAATGGAACAAAATGATCAAAATATTTTCAAAAGGAACGTGTGTTTTCACAGTGCAATCTCCATGTTTTTTACATCTATATTAAGTGACAAACAGAACTAGAACCCCTAATCGATACTGTTTATAGTGGGATGGGAGTGGGAGAATAAGAACTACTACATGATTCTATCAAATTCTCTGCCTTTATATAAACTCAAAACATTGTGCTTGTGTCTGATTGTCATTAAAAACATCCAGGATCACTTACTTCTAGTCTTACTTATTGAGATTATTTTATGGGAGAAAGAGTGAAATAGTGGAGACACCTATGCTTTGGGAGTTAGACAGACTTAGGTTTGGATGATTATTTGATGTTTGACACATTTCGCAGCATCTCCTGGTTTGTTTTCTCATGAGTAAAATGGGAATAATAATTTTGTTAGTTACTTGATATCCATTCAAAAATGTTATAGGCTTTGCAAAGTTGAAGATGCACGTGTCTTCAATGGCCAAGCCAGTATACAAATGAATTAAGTGGGCTGGTTTTAAGAAAATAAAGTATAGTTTAGGTTTCACTAAAAGGCATTCTAATTTAAATACTTTTAACAGTATTGTAGCCAAACGAAATTCCTTCACTAGACAAATTTGCCCTTCTGATGAATTACAGGAATGTTTTAGAGACTTCTAGACTCAGTATGCTCATGGAGCTGAGCTGCAGAGTATATTAGTATAAATATATCTCTGACACCATAACTACTGCTAACCAGTTTTCTGAGGACTCCATAGCTCATTGTTTACTCATTTTCTACTCACTGTTAAGTAGGGCATCTCTCCTGGGCAAGCAAGCCGAAGACACCATGCATGATCCCTCCCCTTAAGACTGACTTTCCCCTCTTTCTAAGTATTTCTTTGTTTATGTTTTGAGGTTGGGTATTGGTTCTTTAGTCTGTTTAATTTGGTCCACTGATTGGTTGGTTGGTTGATAGGGTGATGGGAGATAGGTTGAAGAGTTTACCTTCCATATTTAAGTAAACTCAGACGGGGAAAAAAGGTAGAAATGTTGGTCAATGCTAATGCAGATAGGGCTGACCCTTGATGCAACAAATGCCTGCAGTTAACAGACGCATCGTAAGTCTTCCTCCTAAAACAGATAAGCTAACCTCTGGCTTGCAACAGTGTCAGATGTTTTCACGAATTTATGTGTCACACTGCCTTTCTATCGTCTACAGAAGATCACTTGTAAACTGGAACCATCTTATCTGGAAAGACATATTTTATATGAATTTTTAAAAATGTCTGCAACAGTAAACAGAGACAAAGGGTTGGCTTTAAACTAGTAACTTTTGAAGGACACACAGAGTGGAAATATAGACTGAACTGGACACCATAACGGAATATACTTAGTTGTATTAATAGTCCATATTAATAAGATATAATACATGGCAAATACAAAGTAGACACGTTAAACTTTCATGGAGATTTTAAACATATACATGTATCAGTGCTTGAACAAGCTTTCATTAGATAATTGTATATGCGGTGTTAACTTGTTATTACTTATCTTAGATTATTTCTTACAACAGCAGACAACCACAAAGAACCTGACTACAACCTAGGGCAGAACAACTTCCCCAGGACTTTTTGGTTTATGTAACATAGCAGATGCTTAATTACAAAGAACTATGAGGATTTCATTTCAAAATTCCTTTTTATATTTTATTAAACTAAATATAAACTGTTAGGTAAATATTTATATAACAATTTTTAAACTCTCTTTGAATAAAAATATCTCATAAATGTTTTTGTCCCTGTGATACACACACACACACACACACACACACACACAGATGTACTGACATACACATGTAATTATATACAATCATGCATCACTTAACAATTGGAATACATTCTGAGAAATGTACCCTTAGGTGATTTCATCATTGTGCAAACATCACAGAGTTAATTTACACAAATATAGATGGTATAACCTACTATGCACCTAGGCTGTATGGTATAGCATATGATTCCTAGGCTACAAACCTGTACTGCATGTTGCAATACTGAATACTGTAGGCAATGGAAACACAAGGATAAGTATTTGTATATCTAAACATAGAAAAGGTACAGTAAAAATATGGTATAATCCTATGGGGCAACTGTCATATATGAGTTTTGTCAGTGATCAAAACATCATTATATAATGCATGACTATATATGTATAATAAATATGTAAATATATTTTTATATAATAAAGTTATATATATATATTTATATTTTACTTGGCGTTATTCTTATTTGGTTCAAAACAATGGCTAGAAATTGAGATAGACTGAGAAAATGTCTACTTTTTATATGGGAATCTTTGACTTAAGTTTTCCGCTTGTCATATCATTCTCAATTTTATCATCTGCTTCCCCATAAAAAGATATAGTATTGTCAATAATTTCCTTATATCTTACATGTGAAATTAGGAATTTTCTGACCTTGAACCCCTTGTCATTCAAAAGAATGTATGGGGAAATTGAGAAAATTTTAAGCCACAGAGTCTTAATACTATTTTTTTAAAATGAGCCTACAAATTCTACCTTTTGCAATTTTTCTTTTTTAGAGAAAAAAATCCTTCTCATTCATTAAAAGCTACAGTTTTTGGCTTATCTATTGTAGCAAGTGTCCCAAAGACATAAATTCCAAGGTGCTTTATATTTCCCACGGAATTTCGCCACATGATTTCATGCAGTATATCTCAAATATGGTTATTTTTCTCATCACCTTTAAACTCAAGGCCCAGTGTATTCTTTGACAGTTGCTTCCCTAAAATCATTTGTTTCAGCTGCTGCTCTTTGTATTGTGGACCAGACCTGAGAATATGAACAGCTGTGATATCTGCAGCTTAAGCTTCCTATTGTTTATCGAAAAAAGTGTGTTTTTAAAAGTGGCATAGAAAAAGTGTTCCGGCCGGGCACGGTGGCTCAAGCCTGTAATCCCAGCACTTTGGGAGGCCGAGACGGGTGGATCACGAGGTCAGGAGATCGAGACCATCCTGGCTAATACAGTGAAACCCCGTCTCTACTAAAAAAAAAAAAAATACAAAACCTAGCTGGGTGAGGTGGTGGGCGCCTGTAGTCCCAGCTACTCGGGAGGCTGAGGCAGGAGAATGGCGTAAGCCCGGGAGGCGGAGCTTGCAGTGAGCTGAGATCCGGCCACTGTGCTCCATCCTGGGCGACAGCGCGAGACTCTGTCTCCAAAAAAAAAAAAAAAAAAAAAAAAAGAAAAAGTGTTCTAAATATGCTTCATGAGTATGGGTTTCTTCTAATTCAGGACTGATGTCCGCTGAATGACCAATAGGTCTATCTGTATGCTTAGCAGTGAAAATGAACTGCCTTCTTCCTAAGAGAAGTAGAAATTAAATAAAAACTGTAATTTTCTCTTATTCCAGACTCAAGGAGAATATTATACCTGTTTCTAAAATGATCATATTAGAGTACTTACATTGCCAATATTTTATAGATAAATAGGCATTTGAGCTCACTTATAGTCCTCTGAAGAAGCATAACAAGTGGTACATTCACCTTTCAAACTCAATTTAGGTTTTTGTAGTTGTTTTGTTTTGTTTTGTTTTTCAGCTATGTACATGAGTTTTTCTCTTTCATACCCCAGAGTTCTCTTTTCTTTACTAAAGTGAAGAAAAAAAGAATAGCTATTTAGTATCAATATGATTAATCAATAAGTTAATAAGAACAATGGCTAGCATCAAAGCAAATGATGATTCACCATGCTTAAATGTTAGATGCTTTCACCACAGTTTAAAAAACCAAGGAGTCAAGAATCTTCAGGCATTTTTTCTGTTTTCTTTTAAACTTGTAAAACAATATTAGAGTGAATAGCATAACAAAGGAGTGAACAAAGAAAAAATTTCTACCAGAACCTATACAGCTCAACTAGAATGAATTCCATCACCTGTCACTGTGACAGAATGTGCTTTATCTCAAACACATCAGGTTTACAGGCCCTAAAAAATCTTGAGAGCTATCATATAGCCAACACCAAAAGGTATGAAAGAGACATTCTTTTGGTACTTATACTTTTTGCTATTAACAAAGCTAATCTCAACAAACACAAGTCAATTCATAAAACACACATTTCTTACACTTAAAATGTACTCAGAATGGCATTAAATTATGTAAGATACATACAAGCGCTAAACAAGTTGGTTCCTAGAAAGAAATCCAAGTCCAAGGCCATAGAAACATTTGCCTGATGTATGTGCCTGGCATATAACAAACATGGTTCCATGTAGTTCTGAAAATACCTTTGTATTGTAGGTGTAGATAACCTCACTTGACAGTTGAAAAACAGATGTTTAGAGATGTTACGTGACTCGTCCAAGAAAACTAAGATCATAACTTAGAGAATTTCTTGGTATAGACTTCAATTGGAAAATTTTTGAAGAACTGTGGCCTTTTTATATTTGAAAGGTTATTTATTTACATAGCATTACAAGTTTACATAAATTTTAATAAACTGAATACACACATATATCATATTTGTGCATTACACATTATTACATTTTATATATCATTTTAAATATATATTAGTATATATAATTTGCCATATATTAATAAAATCATTAATGAACAAAAATAGCTTTAAACCAGTAAGAATAACTCCACATTAGCAAAGTCAGCATTCTGAATTAAGAATGAGTACTTTTAGAGAGTAACTCTGGGAAGTCATGTGCATCTGTATGTCTTTGGTATTCTTGCTGTTTGTACAGGCCTATGGAACACATACCTGGCCAAGCTTGTGCTTTCCATTAATGTAGCATCAAAGGGTCTCAGAGACAGAGGTAAAGCACTGGAATCTAAGTGACTACTCAGAACTGTCCTGCATCCTCAATACTTCGGCAATAATCCTAACTACCTGGGTCCCAGGGAGTTTATAATCTAGAGGAAGAACACAAACTAGTCATGAAAGCATGAGAGATGGGGTATCCTTAAATCTAAGCACCCAGTTGGTGCCCAAAGAAGGTGGTTTTGTAAAGGTGTTTAGATAGGATGAGTAGAGTCATGGAGGACTTTTTGAGAAGATGACTTTTGGAAGCAATAATTGACAAAGACTATTAGAGGTAGGAAGAGAGAGCATTTTATGCTTATCGAAATGAGTCAAATTCTAAAAATAGGGAAGTGAAAGACAGGAGCAAGGAAGCAAAGAGAATACCTGGACAACAGTTTCTGTTTAGTCAGATAACATGGATTAGTAAAAGGAATATTCAGTTTATAGGTGAAAGTAATGTAACTCTATCATTGTATTTTTAAGCCATTTTATATTCTTCAACAATTATTTAAAAAATGTTTTCCCAGGCTGGGTGCAGTGGCTCATGCCTGTAATCCCAGCACTTTGGGAGGCTGAGGCAGGTGGATCATGATGTCAGGAGATCAACACCATCCTGGCTAATACGATGAAACCCCACCTCCACTAAAAATACAAAAAATTAGCCAGGCGTGGTGGAATGTGCCTGTAGTCCCACCTACCCAGCAGGCTAAGGCAGGAGCATCACTTGAACCCGGGAGGCAGAAGTTGCAGTGAGCCAAGACTCCAGCCTGGGCGACACAGTGAGACTCCATCTCAAAAAGAAAAAAAAAATGTTTTCCCAATGAAATCATTTCTGCATGTTCCGCATGTATAAAAGCATTAGGGAGGTAGGTTACAGTACTAAAGGTTGTTGAATACAAGTTGATGCTGAAAACAGCAATGCTGGTGTTATATTTCATGTTAGTGGATAATTTTACTTTTGTCTAATATGTATATTAAGTGATTACAAACAAATGCTGAGGAAATACATAGCTATAAAACACTGCTGAAAAACATGTAGCTGTATGACTTCCAAAACATAAATACCTATTTTGTTTTACATTTATTATCAAGGACTTCTCAAAGTTAACACAAAATAATAACATAATCCTGTAAATATTTAATATCCTGATATTGGAAATAATAAGTTTGGAAAAGTAATTTTTGGCAGAAGTATTGCCTTTAGTTGTAGTTGTCTGGTTGGGTTGTAGACAACAAACAAAGACCATTTACCAGCAAAGCGGATATTCTTGGCTACAAGACAATAAAAATTGGTATTTTCTTAAGAGAGGCACAGGCTAAAAATTCTATGTAAAAGGTACCTACAGGACAATTCTGAGTAAACTTGATGCATTAATGAAGGTTCCAAAGTTCCTACATACGCTAACCTTTTCTGAAATGAAAACAAAAGCCAATATGAAAATCAAATAATGCGAACTTCCAAGTTTATATATCGATGACCTATGACTCATGGTAAACTTAATATCGGAATAGAGTAAAATTCACACACACACACACAAAAGGCTAGGGAAGTATTACATACTTCATATTCCAAAGAGAAGTATAATTTAAAATAAAATAAAACTTTTTTTGTCTTTTCTTTTTTTTTTTGGTGTGGGCGGGAGATAACCTAATCCCATTACATGAAAAGTGAACAAATGTGTTTTTCAAGCCATTTTGCTTCTCATGAGCTTCTTGCTCAATAGACTGTGAGTCCACCTGGTGGAGGTACTTACTCTTCTCAAAATGTAATTCCTCGCACTCATAAATTTCACGGAACATTTATTTTAGTTTCCACTGCTTTCAGAAAATAAAGGTACTAGAAAAGAGACTTTCCATGGTGTTGGTTTCTTCCTTTACTTGCTTGATTTCCATGTGGACCAGTCCAGGAAAGGTCTGTCATCTGCCAGAGTTAAATAGCTCCACTTAAACATTTCACCACGAATGCATGTCAGCGTCACTTGTTAAAACTGATCCATAGGTAAAGTATACCTCATGTCCTGTAATGACTCTACCTAAACATATAACAAAATATAATATCCCACCCTCCTTCCAGGTTCAGGGGGTTCAACACAGAAGTCTGTACTTCTGACCAGGCGCAGTGGCTCACACCTGTAATCCCAGCACTTTGGGAGGCCGAGGCAGGTGGATCACCTGAGGTCAGGAGTTCAACCAGCCTGGCCCACATGGTGAAACCCCATCTCTACTAAAAATACAAAAATATAGTAATGGAGTGTGGTGGTGCACACCTGTAATCACAGCTACTGGGGAGGCTGAGGCAGGAGAACCATTGATGGAGGTGGAGGTTACAGTGAGCCAAGATTGCGCCACTGTACTCCAGCCTGGGTGAGAGAGGGAGACTATGTCTCAAAAAAAAAAAAAGGAAAGAAAGAAGGAAATATGTACTTCGCTCACATGTATAAATATCCCATCAATGCAAAAAAGAGAAAAAGTAAAATAAAAGGGATGAATTCCAAAGTCATCCAAGTATATGGCCTAATATTTATTCACCTAGAAATACTTTAAAAATGTATAACATAATTGTGAATCTAGTACTGCTAAATGGATTCAGTACAGTAACAAAGTCATGCCACTCTCTGAGACAACCTAGATGGGCTCTAAATCCTCTCTATAAAATAAGTGTCATAGGTAGAATTATTTCTCTTATAGAAGAAATAACAATTTATGATTTTATTTAATAAAGAATGAATGATATCCTTCATGGATGATTTCAGAACTTTTGTATACTTGTCTCCAATTTTGGTTTTAAGGGCTCAATGTAATGTCAAAGGTAACATTAGCTCCATAAATATAATGTAACCGGCCTGTGACAACAAAGGCAAAAGAGAATATTTCAAACCCTCAGAAGCGAGCTGGTATGTTTGGCACACTCTACCTATTCTTATATCCTATGGTTAATAGGCATGGAAACTTTCTATGGAATATTCATTACTCATTCCCTCTACTCTAAACATATAGCCTGTCAGAAATATGATGGTGGTGAGGCTGGTGGTTGCAGGGAGAAAAGGGAAACCAACCTTCAAAAGCAGGAAGGCACAGACAAGTGAATTCATTTAAGATTTACACCTTGTTTTCAATCACTTTCATTTAATTTTCCCTGACTTTTTAAATTAGAAAATACACTGATCCGGAAGGAAAACACATGGGGAAAACAAAAACCAAACAAGCAAAAAATGCAGTGCAAATCTCTGTGACTTGTACAATAGCTCTTATTTCGTCCCTGTGGTTGAATATCTGAATGAACTGTGGTCTGTTTTTCATTACTCCCCATCTGGAGCGGTTGCTCGCTTTGTTCAGCAATTTCTGGTCATTTTGGCTTGATGATGACTGTTTTGTTGTAGGTTGTCATATTATACAGAATGAAAGCTGATGTAGCCACCACCCAAGAAAGAATACTCTTGAAAACGAGAGGTTATGTTGAAAGAGTTCCTGATAACCTCTTATGGAATAAAGAAGTAAGTCAGCTTACCTAGGCCTGACTACTGTCCCTAACTTATAGGGTGTGCTTGGGATTCAGGAGAGCATACAAGCTTTTCTTTCAAATACTAAAATAGGATTCAATTCTGCTGGTTTAATGCATCAGATTACTTTTCATACCTTTTCTTTTTATCTCTAAGGAGACAAGTTCATGGACTTTCTCATACCTTGGTAAAGACTAACTTACACACAATATGCTGTATGTGCAACAGCTAATGAAGAATTGAATTCCTATCATGTCTTTAAAAATAAAAATAAACAAATCCTTGAGTTCCTCATGTTTAGATTTAATTGTATAGCCTTTGCCTGGAGATAAAGTTGCAAAGCATTCAAAACCAAGTGTCCCAGAGAAGACCAAATCCAATTTGTGTTCTCTAATGATGACAGTCTTGATGCTCTTAATGATTTTGTTTGAAAAAGCCGCCTCACACATCCTAAACAAGCAATGGTCAAGAAGTACTCAACCTCTGCCTCTTATTTTAAAAAGCAAAGCATGCTATTCTCTCCCAATTCTTCACTATTTTCATCTGGAATTATTTTACAAAAATGAAGAAACATATAGTCATGAGTTACTCAGGTTCCATAGAAAGAACAACCAAAATATAAACATAATTAAAACCAGCTTAATTTTTCCAAGAGCTGTATTTTTTTTTTCTTGCCCAAAAAGACAACAGAACAGATTTGGAGACATGTTCAGATAATAATAATAATACTAATATATCACCCATAATCCCACTATGTTAAAACAAACATTTTTGTCTTGCTTGATATTGCCAGTATTTTATACAAAAGTAGCAGGAGATATCGTCAAACATTTTCCATGTATTAACGTTGTTAATCATCACAACACCCTGTGAGTGAGCCTCTGTTATCGCCTTGCTGATGTTTTTACCTTGCAGAAGGCACAGTGCAATTGACTAATTTGCCACAGGTCACATAGCTACTAAGTGAAGAGGCAGTGTTCAACCCAGGCAGCCTGGATCTACCACAGACATAACCACACTGATCTTGACTCTCAAATATTTACAGAGCTCCATATTCAGTGTACACATGATTTTATATACTTTTATATTGATTTAACTTCATATAATAAACATTTTTCTAGGCTTGGCATAGTCTAGTCTTTATGACTACCATTTTAACAGCTACATAACAGTTGTATATGCTCCATAAGCTAGAATTTGGATGCTTCCTATATTTTTTCCTAGTAAGGAAAATGAGAGTGTTCAGAGTTGTACAGAGATACATAATTTAAAAAATATATTTAGATAACATATTTGAATAAATATTCTCAACAGGCTAACTAGTTTCAACTGTATGCCCTTTATTGCTGTTCCATACTGACTTTCAAAAGGCTATACCAATTTAGCATGGTACCAATGAAGAATGGATGAGCCAGTTTCAGAGTGAACAGCATTGAATGGCCTACATGTTAGAATGTTTGCTACTTCAGTGGTTATAAACTATCACTGCATATTGCTTTAATTTGCATGTTTTCCATCATTACATAACTTACCCTGAGGACACTACTTCCCTTGTAGCCCTCTCAACTTTGAGTTTTGCTCTTTTCTCTCTCCCACATCCCTCCTCCCACTGGACTTGTAAGTGGTAGGCCTCTTGCCTCCTTTCTCAGTATGGTTTCTCCCCTACCTAAACTCTCCAATTTAGAATCTCACATCATCAAATTTTATAACCAACTAGTCTTCATTCTCATCATGGTCTACAGATTCCTAGTATCATTTCCCATCCCATTATTTCTCCACAGATACCTTTTAGGTGAGTCACTTTTTCTAATACTACTCCTGCTTCATTTCTTGGCAATTCCAATACACATTTAGATGATGGTTGCAATACTTGTTCTTACCAGTTCCTTGAACCTTTCCATGACCTCATATCTTTCTCCTAACTTCCGCAACTTATTGAACAATTATACACAATGTTCTATAATTGCTGTCTTTCTAATCATATCTTCTCATAACTATGTCAAGATCTATTTTTTGAAAGGAAATACTCTAATATATACCAGCATATCATTAAAATAGAATTTTTCTAAAAACATGAAAGTGATAGTAGTAAATTTTTTATCATGATTTGCTGACTTATAGGGCACATCCCCCATGATGTGCTTGATGTTGTGATTCACTCACCACTGCTAAGCACACACTCCCCAAGCTGAGGATAAGCAAAGCAACGGGAGGCCTTTATAAGCATATAATGGATACATGATCACTTTGCCAGCCTCATATTACGCTCAGTGCAAACAGTCTGACCGCTGTCCAATTTCTTTTCTTTTTTTTTTTTGAGACTGAGCCTTACTCTGTCACCCAGGCTGGAGTGCAGTGGCACGATCTCAGTTCACTGCAAGCTCTGCCTCACAGGTTCACACCATTCTCCTGCCTCAGTCTCCCAAGCAGCTGGGACTACAGGCGCCCACCACCATGTCCGGCTAATTTTTTTATATTTTCAGTAGAGACAGGGTTTCAGCGTGTTAGCCAGGATGGTCTCAATCTCCTGACCTTGTGATCCACCCACCTCAGCCTCCCAAAGTCCTGGGATTACAGGCAAGAGCCACCATGTCCGGCCTAACCGCTGTCCAATTTCTTACCGATGCCTTTCTGTAAGTGATTTTGCTAGGCTGTTCCACAGCCCCTTCTTTCCTCCCTCCCTCTCTTCCTTCCTTTTCTACCTCCTTCTCTTACTCCTTTTCTTCTTCCATATTTATTGGTGAGACCATTATTCATATCACTAGAGATAAAAGTATTTTGAAGCAGCAAACTCATTATTTTCATATTTATTTAAAATCTATGTATTTGTAAGATTATATGAATATATAATGTTCACAAAAAGTTGATATAAAAACAGAGAGATGTAAATTCTAAAATTTTCTTTTAGTATCTCCAATAAACAGTCTTGTATCACCCTTCACACATCCCACTTTGGAGATAAGTTTTCTATAGTACACAGGCCCTGTTTCCACTGATTTTAGGAATCTCTCCACAGAAAGAGAAAATTAAATAATCTGTTGCAAAAAAAAAAGTGTGGATAGGGATTTTAGGAGCTGAGGTAAGGATACCTATAGTATAATTTGTCCTGATAAGCAGCCATACTCCCACTATATAATTTGCTTATGGAGACTCTGACCACCCATTTTCAGTTACATCCCCTTTTCTTCAAACCTTCACAATTATAGAAGGGTACAGTTTTTGCATGTTGGCAATTTACATTTTCATGGTATTCAGTGTTGTACTGTAACCATAGATATCTGCATGCTTGAGCAAAACTCTGCATAGGGAAGTATCCCTTCATATTGACCACTCCAGTTATGAGTCTATCTATTGAGGTTTCCAGGTGTTGCTTATCTGTGCAGTATTTGTGCTTCTGATTGGTGCTTGACCAATATTATGAACTGCCTGACCTAAGACTTTGTATATGGGTTGGGCAGGTCTAGATGCAATATAATTAGCATCCTAATGCTTCAAACATGTCACATGCTTCCCACAGGATGTTCCCAAGAACATCCCTTGGCATGGCCCAGCTTTCTTCTTAAATGTTCTCCAAGTTCTCAGCTGCCCACCTAATGCACTCCACTCCATTTCCACTTCTATACATTATTCCTTGGTAATCTTAGCTATTCCCTTCACTTCAGTCAGCATCTGTAGCCCTGGACTTTCTGACAGTTTCCTCTTTGACATCGCCCACATGGTTGCCATGTCAGAGACTCTAACTCAGCATGTCCAATACCTTCTCCCCAAAACCTACTACTACTACTTCTGGACTTCTTACTTCAGCAAGTGGAACAGGCATCTTTCCCAATCAGAAGACTCAACATGGAGTCAATAGCCAACTCTACCTTTAAAAACTTTCATGATGAACCTCCTTCTATTATCCTAATAGTAATAGTTAAGCTGATTTTTTTTCCCAATTTCTCTCTTGTACTATGGCTTTGAAGCCTACATTTTTTTTTTTTTTGCTTCCACTCTCCCCCTTTATAATTCAATTTCACGTACTTTTGCTGAAATAACTTTACTAAACACCTACAGAATCATATTTTGTCTTCTCAAAAACTACTAAGAGATCTATGTTGCATATAGAATTAAATTTAAAATATCCAGGATATCATTTAAAAACCTACAAAATTTTAACCTGTCCTTATTGATCCTTATTCTTTCTGTCCTTATTGGTACTTTTTTTTTTTTTTTTTTTTTTTTTTTGAGAGGAAGTCTTGCCCTGTAGCCCAGGCTGGAGTGCAATGGCACAATCTCGGCTCGCTGCAACCTCTGCCTCCTCAGTTCAAATGATTCTCCTGCCTCAGCCTCCTAAGTAGCTGGGATTACAGGTGCCTGCAACCATGCCCACCTAATCTTCATAATTTTAGTAGAGACAGGGTTTCACCATGTTGGCCAGGCTGGTCTCGAAGTCCTGACCTCATGATCCACCCTCCTCGGCCTCCCAAAGTGCTGGGATTACAGGCATGAGTCACTGCACCCAGCAGTACATTTTTTTTTTTTTTAATACAGCTACATGGGTCTACTCAATTACATTCTGAAATTATCTCTCCTGAACATCCACCTGTCCCAAGCTCACCCATTCTACCTTGACTTTATAAACTTCATTTCCCGAAAAGAAATCTCTATATTCTCCTCTAACAGTGGTTTGTTGATAATTCTGTTTTAGATACCGCTGTTACATCCTCACATATATTAGGGTGATATAGTAATTCTAATAAGGATATTAAAATTAGTTTCTTGGTTTTCTTGGTATCTCCTCAACTAGGACTTGAAACTAGGTGGAAGAAATCATGTCATATTATTCTTTGTCTTGTAATATGTAGTTCATTTCTGAGTTTATAGAAGACATGGAATGTTTTTATTTTTTTAACTGCTGAATTGAATCTGACTACCATTATGCAAGTAGGTAAGGAGATACATATACAGGAGTTTCTTAGTGTTCCTTCCTAAAACTTGTGCACATTATATTCATATATGAAATAGGGGCAGTGTTTAGAATGAACGTGGCTCTACCATACTTCTTGATTTCAGTGTTACTACAAAGACTAGATTAAAGGAACAACAAACAACATGTTATAAGAAGCATTCTAATTTTCTGAGTCATGCAAGAGAGACCATACAGGTTCCACAATTAATTTAATGCAACTTTTAAAAGAATACAGGATTCCCAGACATGAAGAAACATGAGCCACAGATATAGTCAGATGACTTCAGAAGTATTTCCAGGAAAACCAAAGCCTGTCTTAATAAGATACCAACTCTGAAATCCCTTGAGATGCTTATAACTGAAGCTTAATACAATAGGCCCATCAGTAAATTTATTCCTAGCCAACCAATGTTGCTAAAGCTTTAAAGAACAGATAAATTGAAATGTGTTTTGCATGGGGAAGTTTTCCCCAGAGTTCTTCATTTTTATATAGGAAATCAATTTGCATCACTGATGATCCCATTCACATCAGACACCCCAAAGTTGTTAGGAGGTAATTTAGTTTTATGCTGAAGCAATTTGATACTTGTTCTGATTTGTGATTTTCATTTTGTTTGCTAATGAAAAAATTAATGAGCAATGTTACTAGAAATACAACTTATCAAAACATTGGCATCATTAAGGAGGTTTTCCATACCATACATGCACTGTGATCACTGTGCAGCTGGTACCTGGACCTCTACAATGGAAGAGCCATTAATCAGATAGCATAGGCAAAATTTCAGGGTACAGATGCCCTTACACGTACCTTTGCACTGATTTGTGTTTTTGTCAAGAATTGCCTTTGTAGATACAATTTTTCCATACCTGAAAGAGAGAGAGAGAAAAAATCCATGTTATTGTAACCCAGTGAAGACACTTAAAACACCCTAATGAACATCAGGGCACACACAACTGAGCATGGCTAAACCAAGAAAACAAGCTCTGAATTCCTATTTCACACCTGGATGATTTCCTTTCACCAGCTCTTCTTTATAACTTAGGAATGTTCTTCCCTATGTAAGCAATGGGTTGAGCTTCAAAAATAAACTTGTCAGGTTGCCACAGGCAGCCAAAAGAAGATCACATGTGATTGTGATCACAGTAAATCGCACTCTGTGGATCCATGGAAGAAAGCATGGACCTTGGTGGTAGACTGAACAGGGTTTGCATCCAGCTCTGACTCTCACCTTGTGTTGTAACATTGTAGAGTTTAACCCAACTTCACTAAGACACAGTTTCTTCATCTGTAAAAATGAGAACCTAAATATGTCAAATCTCCTAATTCAATCAACATTTATGTCTTTGGGAATATTAGACTCCAGGAGCAATGTATTATAGTAGTTAAAAGAATATACTGGGGCACCAGACTACCATGGTTCAAATTCTAATTTAGCCTGGGTATATTTGGTTGGCTAAGTAAGTAATATGTGCTATTTGCATCATTTGATCATCTATAATAATATAAATACATTTATTTAAATAATGATTTGAATTATTTGTAATGATATAAATATTTTTGTAAGTATATAAGATGAGGATAATATTGTCTTCTTCATAGGTTTCTTGTGAAGGTAAAATGGGGTTTACCTAAGGTGCTGAGGACAGTGGCCAACACAGAGCAAGTGTTATTAATATTAGCTCTTCTTCCAATGATGCTCTCCCTGCTATCAGCTATATAAAAATGTCTCCACCCCTTTGGCATTCTCTGAGAAGGATGGAAAGTGGAAGGGGGTAAAGATTCTGTTCCAAAAGCTTCAAATATTACTACTTAGACTGTCAAAATCTTCCACTGAGAAAATTGACATGTTAAATTATTTGCTAAAAGATAATTACATTTATACTTTACATTGTTAGTTTTAAATGTTAGGGATTTCATTATGTTCTCACTCTACGTAGTTGTACAGATAATCACCCATTCAAAGCTTTTTTGTTTGTTTCATATAATCAAAATGACTATTACTTCACGCCTATTACCACAAGAGATTATTCCCTTTAAAGACTCCCAATCCTCTCTTTCCCATTCCCCCCAAAACACTCTTTTTGGAGCTCTATTTCACCCCAAGAGTTTCTCTGTGGGGAAAATAACCAGTAAAATAATATCATATTTGAACAGTCTCTTTATTAGACAATGATTCATGGTACCTACAATCATCAGTCATGCCCATTAGAAAGCTGTAATGTTAGCTAGGTTTGAGCTATTAAGGTAAATAAATCTTTGCAAAATTATATGTATCTTAGAGTAGAAAATAAGGGATAAGAGAAGAAAATGTCACTGCATCTTTTTTTTTTTTTCCCCACACCAAGCACCATTAATACAATATGTGAGAAGTAAAAATCAGAAAAAGAAAAAAAAAATTAGACAGGTATAACTATCTTATACCAGGCACATAAACCCTTAAGACAAAAATCCTTCTTAATTGGTTTATAAAGGTGTTCCTGAAATTTTTATATAAGAATCTTGTAAATTGAAATTTAGCTCTGTCTTAAATATGAAATTAAACATTACTGTGTTTCATGGTGGATTTCACCTCACAACTGGACTATTAACAATAGTCAATGGCATGCATATTGTCCTACTGTATCGATATTACAAGAATGTCCTCTACTTCATTAAATGTAGTATATGTAATCATTTTTACAGCAAAAAAAAAAAAGTCAAACGTTTTCTTATGGAAAGCATTTGTGAGTATTTTGACAAATAACTTTTTTATAAACAAAGAAAAAGAATTTTATTTCTCGGCCGGGCGCGGTGGCTCAAGCCTGTAATCCCAGCACTTTGGGAGGCCGAGACGGGCGGATCACGAGGTCAGGAGATCGAGATCATCCTGGCTAACACGGTGAAACCCCGTCTCTACCAAAAATACAAAAAACTAGCCGGGCGAGGTGGTGGGCGCCTGCAGTCCCAGCTACTCGGGAGGCTAAGGCAGGAGAATGGCGTAAACCCGGGAGGCGGAGCTTTCAGTGAGCTGAGATCCGGCCACTGCACTCCAGCCTGGGTGGCAGAGCAAGACTCCGTCTCAAAAAAAAAAAGAATTTTATTTCTCAGAAATCATTACAATATTACTATCAAGGGAAAATCACACACATAGTCCAAAAAAGCAAACGGTGCTATTTCTTAACTTCCCTATTTCTAAACACTCTCTAGGCAAGACTTCCCAATAGCACAGAATCACAAAACAATGGAACACAACTCAGAGTACTTGACACAATCTCTACTATGACTGGAGTACTAGGAATTTCATTCCATGGCTCCGTTACAACATTCTGCATTAACAATTAATTTGCAAAGCTAGGATATGCTTTAAACAACAAGAGAAGGTACTTAATGGGCCACTGGTTACAGTTCATGTCTGAACTCTCAGAATGACAAACAGGTACTTTCTGCATGACTGGCTCTGTATTCTTTGTGATCTGCAAAGTCAACAACTGATGCAGATAAATAAGGTTTAGATTTCTTTTTAAAGACTTAACCACCATAAATACTAGTCCCATGAATGTAATACACCTATGAAATTATGCTTTTACCAAAGTATACTAGCAGATTAGAATGAAAACTACAGATTAAAAGTACACAATTTTATACACTCTGGAGGAAAATAAAAATTTCTGAAGTAAAAAGTATTCCTTCATGTATATAACCTCATTTATTTACTCTTTCCCGTCTTAGGGTTTAGATCAAGACCTTACGTCTTCATAAAGTTTTTTCTTCAACTATGCCACTCACCAGTGGAAAAAAAAAATCTAATGTTAGAGAAAATTATGTGACCAAATTGCTGAATAATGCCTGGAAATAGACACCTGAGCACCAGTCCCACGTGCCTCCTGGCTCCAGAAGCTTTCAGACAAATCCAATTCACTTCTCTATCCTTTCATTTCTCACAGCTAGAGGAGATAAAATACTATCCACGGTCTACTTCCTCGGGGGTTTGAACTTCTCAGGGGAAACAAATAAATCAAGTAAATACATTTTATACTATAGTTCTTTCCATGTGGGCCTTCTCTAGCCATTGTAGGAACTCCCTAATACAGCATTGTAAAGATGCTTTTTGGCAACTCCATACCTACATATTCACCAACTATCCTGAGTGCTCATATATTCTACAAATATAGCCAGGTCTCTAATGACATTTTCTTTATATTTAAATACAGCCAGGTCTCTAATAAGATGTCTTATATTCTATTTTCTTTATATTCTAAAAGTACGCTTTAAAAGAGTAGTCATTCTACAGTAACTATTTGCTTATTACATTTTTGAGTTTTCATAATTGAATGTTATAAATTTATATATTGTCTATCAACTCTTTAAAACACTTTTACCCTAGCTTGTCAATACAATTTTCATATTTAATTTTTTAAAAGAACTAGCCAGTTCTTTTCTGGCATTTATTCTCAGTCTTAAACAGCATCTGAGTCAAACTATATTTGTTGATACACTTGATTATTCCACATACAAGCCTAATTTAAACTAATGGCATCTTTTATTTTCAAAGTTGAAGAGAAAATAGAGCTATTATGGGTCTACTCTTCATGAATTATGAAGACATCAAATTGGTGGGATCCTTCAATAAAGAATTTATTTTTAAACCCTTTTGCTGAATCACCCACTGTGTATATTAATTCAAAAAATACAGGCAGAGACTGAAAATAGAGTCTCCGCAGTCAATTAACTCTCAGCTAACTCATTTTTCACAAGTCTTCTATATTGATACCGACTAGAAAAAGGTATCACATTTATTTAATGGATGAAACATTATCCTTTTAGCAAATGTGGTTATTTGCCTACTTCTAGATGGCTCATTCATTCTTTGGCATTTGGGGATGGTAATGGAGCATATCTGTAGCTTCAGGGACCCAGTTGGAATGTGGTAGGGCTATCTCTCTAATGGAATACATGAGCCAGATTTCACCTACAAGTTTACAACTCATTTATATTCTGAAGTTTTAACAAGTTCAATCTACAAATGAGTAATCAAAGCCATGCACAATTGTTATAGACTGATTTTTTTCCCCTCAAAATTAATATGTTAAAATCGAAATCCTCACTACCTCAGAATGTGACTATATTTGGAGACAGAGTCTTTAAAGAGGTAATTAAGGTAAAATGAGGTTATACGATAGGCCCTAATCCAGTATGATTGTTGTCCTTATAAGCAGAGACAGGTATAAAAAGATCATGTGAAGTCATAGAGAGAAGGCAGCCATTTACAAGAAAAAGAGAAAGGCTTCAGAAGAAGCAATGGTGTCAATACCTTGATCTTGTATTTCCCACCCCAAAACTGTGAGAAAATACATTTTCATGAAGTCACCCAGTCTGTGGTACTTTGTTATGGCAGTCCTAACAAACTAACACAATAATCTTCTCTCCAAGGCCTCCTGAACTTTGCAAAAAGGAACAGAGGTGAGAGGATTCATTAGACAAGACTCCTTTTTAAAGTGCTTTGCTCAATGATTTTGCACTTGTCCCCTCCAAGCTCTTACCTAAGACCTCCAAGATCTTTCTCATCTAACATTTGTGTATGATAACAGAAGCCTAGAAGTATCACAGTGTTACAAAGAGCAGATAACAAATAATCCAGAACCTGGTCCTTGGTCTTACAATCTGGGCAGTGTTTCTTTTCCCCAAGAGATAGTCAAACTCTATAATCATGCATCTACACCAAGTAAATTTTACATGTCTATTGTGAAAGGTAAAACATCTTTTATTAACATACTATTTGGGGCTAGTACCTTACAAAGAACACAAAATAAGAATATCTATCTGGGAGATTTGGAGAAAAGTTCCTAGAAGAGGAAGTGTTTGAAGAAGGGGCAATATTTTATCAATGAGGAATGATTTTTATATGTCTTAGAGATTAGAAAAACAATTGTTAAAAAAATGAATCTTTTTTCAGGTCAGTGTATTACTACTTAGCAAATTTCTATTTTCATGCTACAAATAGCTTCACCAGGAACCTAGGGGTACAAGCAGCATTTCAAGCTTGATATACTCAAAGAAAGTGGTTCTCCATGTTTAATGGGCAGCTGGACCTCTTAGGGGGCTTATTAACACAGGTTGCTAGACTCCACCCCCAGAAATCTGACTCAGTAGATATGAGGTGGGCCTGGAGAATTTGCATTTCTAAGAAGATCCCAGGTAAGGGTGATGATGATGCTTTGAGAACCACTGCTCCAAAAGACTAACACACAAACAGCAAAGAAGGTGGTTTGTTATTTGCAATACTCCAGAGACTAAAGGAACTTTCTTTTTTTTTTTTTTTTTTGAGACGAGGTCACTGTCGCCCAGGCTGGAGTGCAGTGGCGCGATCTCTGCTCACTGTAAGCTCCGCCTCCCGGGTACACGCCATTCTCCTGCCTCAGCCTCTGGAGTAGCTGGGACTACAGGCGCCCACCACCATGCTCGACTAATTTTTTGTATTTTTTTAGTAGAGACGGCGTTTCACTGTGTTAGCCAGGATGGTCTTGATCTTGACTAAGGGAACTTTCTATCGATATGGGGAACGACTTTTAAAGCTTCAAACAATTTTTTGTTCATATAATACTTTAAACTGAAAATGGTAGGCTGGGGTCAGTGGTTCACGTCTGTAATCCCAGAACTTTCGGAGGCCAAGATGGGTGGATCACGAGGTCTGGAGTTCCAGACCAGCCTGACCAATGTGGTAAAACACCGTCTCTACTAAAAATACAAAAATTAGCCAGGCGTGGTGGTGCACACCTATAATCCCAGCTATTCAGGAGGCTGAGGCAGGAGAATCACTTGAACCTGGGAGGCAGAGGTTGCAGTTAGCCAAGATCGTGCCACTGCACTCCAGCCTGGGTGACGGAGTGAGACTCCGTCTTAAAAAAGAAAAAAAGAAAAAGAAAAGAAAGAAAGAAAATTGTAGTCTGTGTATTTTTTCAGAGTTTTGCTTAATGATATTCTTCATTTAGCCAAATATAGTAACAACTTACAACTCAAATATAGCTGTTTTGAAGTTTGTTTTCAGATACCTTCTAGAAACAAAGTCCAAAGAAAACATTGGCAGTGCCTATGTAAATCTCTTCTGCCACTTGAAATAACTAGTTGTTAAGTAGTAGTTTGACTGAATTAGAGCGAAAATCTTGTGAGGAAAAATGGCAAGCAGATAATGATTTTTAACTGGTTTGTGCCTTAGTTGTTCTTTAATTAGAAATAGATATAAATCTGGCACAAAAATAGCAGACCAAAAATGCATACTTTCGAGTTCTGAAATCAAAAGAAAATCAATTATTTGCTAGTTTTCAGAATTAGTAACTCTTGGGTTATACTTTAGGTTATATAGTTGGGTTATGTAGTTTGGGGATATATATAAGCTGCCACTTGAGCAAAAGTTTATGAGAAAGGGGTTTCCATACCAATAGAGTCAGAAACTTTACATGCATCTGAGTACCTTCTACAACTGATTCTAGTACATTTCAGCATATTTAATATTCTTTAATATTTGGACAACTAGTATAGAAAGAGGATGAGGTTTAGAATCAATTAATATAGACTTGAATCTGAACTCTCCCACCCACATAACCTAGGGCAAGTTACTCAACCCCTCAGCACCTGCTCCTTGATCTGTATGATTACTATGTTCTGTATTCTATAGCAACTGTAAAAATGAAATAAAATAGAATATATTAAAACTCCTAGCACAATGTGTGACATGTTAAAATTGACTCCTTTCTCTTATCAAACCCTCCCTTATTACCTATACATTTAGTGTATAGCATAAAATAATAACTCAGATACTACTATCTTATGACCATTTGATAGAGCCAGAATGTCCCAGTTCAATGCTTCCAGAGGACCCAAGGAAGCACATGATTTAGCATTTTTGCTTTCTAATTTGTACTCCAAGTCAATTCACAGTTTCCTCTTCACTCACTTAGTCTCCTTCTGACAATACCTAGTTACTAGCTCAGACTGTTCTCCAGGCCACTTGAATGCTGTCTCCACTAACTTCCCATATGCTTGTCCCTCCTAATCTTTCCACCAGGATCCACCACTCTACTTCAGTACCTCTGTTCTATCCTGTTTTCTATTGTCTCCTTTCCTGGCCATCATCCAAGAAAGCCATTAAACCTGGTCGACCACATGTTGACCCTGGCATTTCTTGGTTCTCACTGCCATCAACTCTCATTTATTCATACATAATCTTGAAGAGTACCTCATCTCCAGAACCATTTGCCTTCTAGAGTCTAACCATGTAGTAACAATTCTCAAGTTCCTATGTAAGTGGCTTTCAGATTTTGGAGGTTTTAAAGGTCTCTCAGGAATTCATGGGTCTCCCTTTCAAAGCCTCTCATCTCTGCCCCAATGTGGTTGATTTAGCTGGCACCTACTTTTATAACACTTCCTAGACACTAACCCTTTTTCTAAGTTCTCTACATTTTTCAACTCATGTTAATCATTGCAACAAACCCATGAGGGAGGCATCGTGTCTAGCTACATTTTACAAATGAGGACATTGAGCCAGCCACAGGGTAAGTAACTTTCCCATGGTCACATGACTAGGAAGTAGCAAAAGCAGAAACCAATCTCAGACAGACCAGCTACAGAGCCCAGGCTCTGCCAACACTTGTTGCCTCTCAGCTCTAGTGCCACCTGCCATTCTCCTGTCTCAAAAGAAGGCCTGCCTCTCCTTTCCTCCCTCATTAGTATTCATCTCTGTGATGTCTGTGACCTGTTCCCCTATCTCTCACCTATATTTCTCTGAAACGTACATGCTTCTTCCCAAATGCCAAGGGCTCTTTCTCCTCTGCCTGCCCTTAAACATTTGCAAATCCTATCCATCCATACACTGGTTATCATAGGGTTTCTCTCTTTTCATTTACTGCCAGACTTTTCTTGAATGCTTGCTCTACTCAAGCTGCTTCTTTCTTTGCATTATCCCATTTCTGCTTAATTCCTAAACACTGGCAATACTTTGAAAAGTGACCAGTAACTTCCTAATTGGTAAAAATATTCAGTTACTAGCATTGACTTCTTGGCACCATTTGATCTCCTAAATAGCTTCCTCTTGAAATATCTTTCCCTTGAGATCCATGAATTACCTTCACTGTTTCTTTTTCTTTTTTTTCTTGTCTATACTTTTTCCCTTATCTCCATCACTTACCCCTTCTCTTCCACCATGTTCCAGAGAGTGTGTGTAGATGAAGCTTAATCCTTAGTCCACTTGAGTTTCGGTGCTACAATGCCCATTACACTAATAATTCTCAAATTGCAATGCGCATTAGAACATCTGAGTGGCTTCTTATAACTCTGGGGCCTCAACCCCAGAGTTGCTGATTCAGTTTGTCTGAGACTGGGCATGAGTTGATCCCAGGATCACACTATAAGAACAACTGTATTACAAATCTCCTTTATTTTCATGCTTTGAATTCCCATTTCTTTGTGTTTCACTCTCAAAGTTTCTTCTCCAGATCTGTCTTCGCCCTCAACCCTCAGTACTGAATCTCCAGTTAGAGTTATTAGATATTTCTCCCTGTATGCTCAATGATCATCTCAAATGACACAACAAAGTTTAACTCACCATCTTCCCCTTTTTCTTTTCTCTGAAAGTATTTTTAGGGCAGAAACTAGTCAGGTATTGAAATGGATACTGGATAGAGACTGTGATGGCCTGGAGAACTTAAGCTTCAACTGAAGGGACGCCTGCTTGTCAGCTCAACCAGTATTACCATGAACAAATATAATCCCAGCATTTGCAGGCCTTCTGATTTTTTTTTTTTTTGAAAGAAATTGATTTTTAGGCAAAATTTCCCAATTTTTTTAAGGTTGGATTAGAGATTTTACGAAGCAATGTTAAGGCCAAAAAAAAAAAAAAAAAAAAAGTCCAAGTTGAGTGAGCCTGAAGACTCTGTTTGTGATCTTGGCAATATTGTCTAATTTTCCCTTTTCTTGCTAAATAATACAGGTCCTTCAAAACTCAACTGTGTGTTTTGGCTTATTTGATCACCAATTATTTCTCTCAAATCTGAATAGCTGCTGTGCTCACAGTCTGTATGAAATCACCTAGTACTTTGTTTATATATTTATTATTTGATGTGTTGTCTGTTGTTTCCTCCATGAGATTTTCTCTTCAATGAGACCTTCATTTTAAAGAGGCTCAGATCAGAATAGAGCTTGATGCATAATAAGCCTCCATGAACATCTTTAAATTTCTCAGTAATTTTTATGGACCTGACAACATTTCCCAGATCAGAAACACCCACTAATGATTGGACTACATGTATATACACATTGTATGTTATATATATGTATATACACACACACACACTCACACATACACATATACATTATATATGCTATTAACTAAAAACCTGCTATGTGACAGAGAGCAGTAGATATTTTATTGCAAATTCTCATGCCTACATAATTAATTGATATTATTTTCATTTATTTAACATGAAATCATTAAATTTAGGTATATTAAGTTACCTGGCTAAGTCCATGCATCACTTAAGTTATATTGCTTACATTTAAATTCAATTACATTTGGCTTCCAAAGCTCTACTCTTTCTTTGATTTCATGCTGTCCCTATGTATAGTGAATACGTTCAGATAAAACTCAGTCCTCTGGCCAGTCAAGATGCCACACACACACACACACACACACACACACAATGTGTAAGGTTTGCAAATTTTGGACATGACTAGTCCTTTAAAACACAGAAAAATTACCAACATTCTTTGGAAATAATATAGCTGCATATTTACCACTGCTTGTTAGAACTTTCTTCTAAAGAAACTTGTTCCTTGAAGCAGCTTATGGCTTCACAATATGTAGCACATTCTAGTACAACTGTGTATCCAACATCAACTGAATATATAATGGAAAACATAGCTTCACAGCAGATTTTACATTTGCTATTTGAGAAGACATCAAATCTGATTCTGAAAATCCTGACATCATCTGCAGTCTCAGTTTTAAGAGAAAACTCCATTAAATCTGCAACATATGTAGCCATTTTTAGAGCCACATTTCAGTAGAGTGGAAGTCAGCAGTTTATAACACATTCTTGGTGCTTCAATATGAATGTTTGTGTTTTCCCAAAATTCATCTGTTGAAACCTAATCACTAATATGATGGTGTTAGGAAATGGGGCCTTTGGGAGGTGATTAGGTCATGAGGATGGAGCCCTCAAGAATGTGATTCGTGCCCTTACAAAAGAGGGCCCAGCAAGCTGCCTTGACACTTCCATCATGTGAGGACGAAACTGGAAGGCACCATTTAGGAACCATACAATGGGGCCCTCATTAAACAATGAACCTGCTGGTGCCTTCATCTTGAACTTCTCAGCCTCCAGCACTGTGAAACATAAGTTTCTATTTTATATAAGCCACCAGGTTTGTAGCATTTTGCTCTAGTAGCCCAAATGGACTAAGGCAGTTGGTTCTCACTGTATCTGCAAGCACAGTTCCAAACCACATATTAGATTTTGAAATAAGTTATATGTTGTTAATGAGGTGGTAGCTCCCAAGTCTGGCATGGGTCACTTAGTTTCATTCTAACCTCCTCCAAACTGTCTTTGGGCTGGGTGTGGTGGCTCACACCTGTAATACTAGCACTTTGGGAGGCCAAGATCAGTAGATGACATGAGCTCAAGAGTTTGAGACCAGCTTGGGCAACATGGTGAAATCCTATCTCTACAAAAAAAATACAAAACTTAGCCAGACATTGTGGGGCATTCCCGTGGTCCCAGCTACTTAGTAGGGTGAGGTGGGAGGATCACTTGAGCCAGGAGGCAGAGGTTGCAGTGAACTGAGATCGCACCACTGCACTCCAGCCCAGGTGACAGAGTGAGACCCTGTCTCAAAAAAGAAAAAGAAAAAATAAACATTGTCTATGTCACTAACCTCATTCTCCTCATCCTTACTGAACTGACGTATCTCTGATTTCTTTTTTTCTCATCCTCAAGTAGCTAATTTTAATTCTGGTTATGATCCAATGGTATTTTGGGCATATCTTTATTATTAGAGACGGCAATTGGATCATTAATTGTATCAATGGTAAAATGCTGTATTTTATTATTACTGTATTGTACTTTAGTATATTGTATCCTTTTTTATCCTAACAGTGGAGTTATTCAAACCTTACACACAGGACTCAATACATATTCATTAAACGAGTGAATAGATTAGTGAATACCATATATTACACCTTGAACATTAAACAAGATGATTAGGATGGCTATGGGAGTCCAGTATGTCTAGATACAGTGGTATGTCTCCTGTTTTGCAAAGTGACAAAGTGCATTACTCTGCTGACAAAGATACATTGCTTTTTATATATTATGTTGAGCACATTTCCTACATTTCATCCACAAAGGGAGTGAGCTATAATATCACTCAAGGGTCAAACTAGAAAAGAGTTTAAAAATACTGATTGTAAAATACTTTATGAAACTGTATTATTTTAAAACTACAAGGACACTTAAAGGAAAAAAAATGAGTTAAAATGCTAAAAGAGAAATTCCATATATTATAGCAGCTGCTGTAAGCTTTTTAATAGATACACAGTTTTCAGTATTACTGTAAATGCCTAATACAAATAGCTCAATGATGTCTGTAAAAGAATGACAGTTTTGAGATGTCTGTAGAATCTTTCTGAGGTTCGTAACACTTAAATTGCCTTTCTGTGATTAAATAATACAATAATTCATGCTTCATTTAAAGATTCAGAACCCACAAAAGGCAAAATACATAAAGCTATATAATGCAGAAATAACTAGTTCCATGAAGGTGATTTCTACTTTTTTAAAAAATTACATACATAGAGAAAGCAGAAAAGATAAAATCAAGGCCAACTTTAATTCAAAACAACTCTGTTTCTCCTTATTTCTAAAAATGTATAAAACGAAGTACCCATGTGAAAGAGACCACAGCTATTTTGTCAATACATTAATCTCCTTGTATTAAATTTTGCGATGCATACTAGGTAAAGCTGTTATTTGTCACTCCAAAAGATCAATCCTTGTGGAACTATACTAGGGAGTCCATTGTCCAGTCTTCAGTTAAATACTTCATAATTGCATAAATCAATGATGTAGTTCAACTACCTATGTGAAAATTATTGGCTTTACTGACTCTTTATAAACCAGAGAACTTTAAAAATTCCATGTAAAATGTATATAACTACCTCATTGGTAGTGAGGTAGGTAAGAAGACCTAAAAGAGTATGTAGTCTTCTAGCTCAATAATAGGCTTATAGTAGATACTCAAAAACAATAGTTGCTGGGGTGATGCACAATCTTTTAATTGCTTATTGGTCAGAAATTTCAGACTTATGTTATAATTAGATTCCATAAAGCATAATCAAGAAACTGAGTAGATTGCAAAGTTTGTGTAATGCTGTCTCAAGTGAAGTATCAGTGACTTCTGGTTCACTTATTTGCCTTAATCCTTCTCATTACTGCAGGCGTGCACACTCCCCTGAGTGCATGCCTTTCATTCCACAGGGAGCCAGTGGGGATGTTTTACATGACAAAGAACACACCTAGGATGCCTTTTTGTTTGTGCCATTTAGGACGGTCATGGGCTAAAGGAAGAATATGAGAAAAATTCAGCTGCTCCCTGCATGCCAGGAAGAATATAATGTTGTCTTATAGATCTTTTTATCAGATCAACTCTTATTTAATAAGCTTAACTATATTCATCTAACTTCCAACACAAGGCTCCACATAATGCTCTCAATATGACCTGATTTCTTTACTCTCATAATCCAAAGCACTGTTTTCATACTTTCTTGAAATATCTATGACTATGAATCTTTGTATTTAGGCACCTATCACATCCCATAATCCTTTAGAAGATACTTTATACATATACCATAAATCCTTTAGAAGATACTTTAAACGTATACCATGCTTTATACGTTTATGATGCAAAGGATATTTAAGTCTAGTAGATATACCGTAAACATTTCATGATTTGGTAATGTTTCTGGAGGAAAGATGAGACTAACCACTCTTAATTGTGGTGTAAAATAAAAAAAGGAAAAATTGGCTGGGTGCAGTGGTTCACGCCTGTAATCCCAGCACTATGGGAGGCTGAGCTGGATGGATTGCCTGAGCTCAAGGGTTTGTGACCAATCTGAGCAACACAATAAAAGCCCGTCCCTACTAAAACTACAAAAAATTAGCTGTGCATGGTGGCGTGCACCTGTAGTCCCATCTACTCCAGAGGCTAAGGCAGGAGAATTGCTTGAACCCGGGAGGTGGATGTTGCAGTGGAACAAGTTCATGCCATTGCACTCCACCCTGGGTGACAGAGCAAGACTCTGTCTCAAAAAAAAAAAAAAAAAAAAAAGGGAGAAATTTATTAAAGCCAGTCACTTACTGACAAATGCATTGTACTTGACTAATTATTCTTCCTAATTTTGGTATTTAATTGTGCCTTAAGCACCCATTAGAGACACTATTTATACTATAATAAACCTTTCATTACCATATGTATCACTTTGCTCAGCTGGGTTGCAATATTATCTCAGTGAACTATGCAAGAACCTTCTTATGTTTTAATAATTCTTTAGCCCTTCACAATGCTTTACATATCTTATTTATACTATACCAGTCAGGGGAGATACTAAGCTCAGATTCTCCTTCTATTCTTTATTTCCATTACTCCCCAATGTGACCCCTTAAATACAACGAAATTTAATCATGGGAAGTTTCTAAAATGTTCCCTGTTATGTTGCAACTCCATCAGCCAAGAATTTTCTTCCTTTCCTCCTGCCTCTCTACTCACAACTTCCTTTGTCTAATTTCTGTTTAATGGTCTCCTCTAGAAATATTTCACTCACCATCTTTCTTTTAGGTGAATTAAAAGCTTCTTCTAGACCAGTATGCCTCTTCATAGCACTGTCCCTACTACATGGTAAGCACATACTTATTTCTGAGAGTTACTTGAAAACATAAATTGTGCCTTCCTTGTCTGTGTCACCCAGGCATCACACAAACACATCATAAAATAGGTGTTCAACATACGTTGTAAAATAGGCAAAAATGAGAATGTTAATCCTATGTAAACAATCAAAAGAAAAGTTAAACTTGAATCTTTTTTCTGCTACGTCCATATCAGATAAAATTATTAGGGAAGCTGTGTTTCCTTTTTCTTGTAGTAATTCCTTGTACTAAACATACTATTTACAAATATAAGAATATTCATCAGCAGCCTAAAGCTGGAAACTACCCAAATGTTCATAAATAATAGAACAGATAAATATTTTGGGTTTATTCAAACAATGGAATACCATACCATTATGAGAATAACAAACTAGAGCTACAAGCAACAATTGTGGATGAATCCTCAAACAATGCAGAGCAAAACACGCCAGATAAACCAAAGTATATGGTCTACAATTGCATTTATATAAATTAATGTATTAGAAGTCACGATCGTAGTTATATTTGGCAGAGATGAAAAATTAGAAGAGGCACTGGGCGTGGTGGCTCACGCCTGTAATCCTGGCACTTTGGGAGGCCGAGGCAGGCAGATCACTTGAAGTCAGGAGTTCGAGACCAGCCTGGTCAACATGGTGAAACCCCATCTCCACTAAAAATACAAAAATTAGCCAGGCATGGTGGCAGGCACCTATAATCCCAGCTACTCAGATGGCTGAGGCAGGGGAATCACTTTAACCAAGATCATGCCATTGCACTCCAGCAGCCTGGTTGACAGAGCAAGACTCCATTTCAAAAAACAAAAAAAAAGAAGAGACATAAAGGGTTTTTCCTATGCTGGTCATGTTGTTTCATGATTTGGCTGCTGGTTACATGGATGTGTTCAGTTTGTGAAAATACAACAAGCTATATACTGACAGTTAGTATAATTTTCTATCTACTTGCTACTTTTCAATAAAAATGTGCAGAAAATAGTAGCATTGATGACAGAAGCTAATAATGTTTTCCAGTGAGGATGAGATAGAGATGGAGAAGTATGAAATTATTTCTATTCATCATTCTCCCAGGAAATTTTACTGTTATGTTTAAAGTTCCTAAAATCTTTTTAAATTTAGAACCATTTGACACAAGCTGAATAAAGAAAAACTATGCAAATAGAAGTACACATTAGAGATGAGAATAAATTATCACATAACGTACTGGATTTTATTGTATCTAAGAAGACGTTTAGCCATATCAAAGGGCAGTAATTACAAAAAAAAAATAAATAAGTCCTCGTGATATAAAATTAATTATAGCAATGAATATAGTAGTTTTGAGATTTATGGTATGTAACTTGTATGCCCATACATGTATTTATTTTTTATAAA
Organism: Trachypithecus francoisi; assembly: GCF_009764315.1. NCBI lineage: Eukaryota > Metazoa > Chordata > Mammalia > Primates > Cercopithecidae > Trachypithecus > Trachypithecus francoisi. The sequence goes on along the minus strand of NW_022681453.1, from coordinate 178,131,493 downwards.
TAAGCCTGATTCTATTATCAGGTAGGTTCCCTTCAAGGCTACATGATTTTTCCCAATTGGATTACAGGCTGTGGTTACAGATGTGTATTACACAATGGAATTCACCTACCAACAAAATGAAATATATTCTGCTCAAGAGGTGACCTCTTGTTCGCTTGTCTTAACTTTAACCATGGGGAAGTCAAAGTAAAATTTAATATATTTATGTAGTATGTACTTTTCACATGCCACAGGAACATAATTGCTTCTACTTTCCTTAACATTAAATGAATGAAAAATTACATTTCATGCCCATAAATATTAAATTATCTTAACTGTCTTCAGCTTACTCCTTACCTGAGTACTGACATATGTTGATTTTTTTGCCAATACAGAGGGAACATATCCCCTAAACTCAGAATTGGAAAATGTAGAAAAACAGAACATGTAAATTAGTTATAACTCCTTCACACAAAGACATGCCATGCTGTTTTCTATAATTTTTTTGTTTGTTTGTGTGTTTCGCACAGTGGTAATCATATAACATAAATTATTTTATATCTGACGTTAACACTTTCCGTACCTGTCCACATGACTTTTAAGTTTGACCAGTGCCAAAAGCAATGTATTTAATATAAATATCTATTAGTACTCTTAGAAAATTTTTATCAGGGCAAGTAACATACACAAACAAGCAGGCAGTAAGTAAGCAGTAAGTAATGAGACTCACTGGGTGGTTTATAATTTACACACTTATGAGGGAATCATTAGTTATTAGTTATTAAATTTATTAGTGTGTTTATTTATTGGTTGATTGTAATAAGTTACTAAATACCAAAAAATGTCAGGAATATATGTGATAATTCATTTAATTCATTTCTACAGTCATATTTGTTTCAAGTAGGTCATCATTCCAGGGTGTATAAGCATACCAATAAACTTCAAACTAATACAAATAGCAGCAGCTGATTTCTACCAATGTACATGTCTACTGGTTATTTTATAATTAGTATTGCCATAAATATCTTTTGAGCTAGCATATATTGCTTTCTTCTATAAATTACATGTTTCTCAAAAAAAATGAGAAAGCATGGAAATCTGTGGTGTTTGTATGAATGTGTGCTTATAGAAAGATTTATTCCTACAACTACTACAGTGGAGTCAATGAGCAACCAGATTTAATCTTGTTGGAGAATAACTGATACAGCTATTGAAAGTTGTTGATACAATGAAATAATTCATTTACTACATGTAAGAAGTGACATGTCTTCTGAAGACGCAAAAGAATTTTTGAAACTATAGAGTTTCAATTGCATGTTAGGTAGTTTCTGGGTATTTTAAAGTATTTACTGCCAAATTGCAATTTTAAAACAAATAGATGTTCAAAAAAATTTAAAACATGTATTTTCTGCATCATGATAGGCAAAAGGCAAAAGTTGGGGGTTAGTCATGGGTATTTTTAAATTTTAGTTTATTTATATACAAATACTACCTTGTTTATCTGTGTTATAATTTATTATATTTCAGTATATTTAATTATTGAAGTTTAAATTAAATATAATCAGTATATATTATGCTTTTATATACTTTGGTTTTGAATTACATAATTATATAATTTTACATAATATAGGGTTATATATTATATAATTTCATGTAAATTATATAAATATGTAAGTACATATTTCTATATAGATGAGTATTAAATATGTGAGACTTTTTTATAAATATAAACAGATGTAAAAATTAAAAATGAACACACAACAGAATTTAAGAAATACATGGCTTAGTTATGAACTTTCTTCCTTGCCTCTGCCCAACCTCATTTCTTCCACTTTCCCCTGTAGACACTTTATCTACTTCCCTGTGTTCTGTAACAAAATATCCCTTGTCTTTCTTATTGTTGTCTTATATGCATATATTATATATATATATATATATATATAGAGAGAGAGAGAGAGAGAGAGAGAGAGAGCGCTTAGCTTTCCCATGTTAGTTATCTATTTAAATGAACCATAGCTTACATATTTTACTACAACCTTTTTTTTACTTAACATTTTTAATCATGAATTCAACCATGATGGCGTAAAAGACTATAATTCTGTTATTTTCACTGGTTTATAGAGTTCCATTAAACAAGTAATTCACAATTTATTCATCCTATCTCCCATCTGTTTTCACTTAGGTTTATCCAAACACCTTCCCTTTATTTTTGTTCTTATAAACATTGCTGTTATTAACATTCTTGTATCTATCTACTGGTAAAAATGTGCAGAAGTTTTACTAGGGTATCTGCTCAGGAGTGGGATTGCTGAAGCATGCAGAACACATTTCCCAAAGTAGTTGTCTTACCAGCAGAATAATAGTTTCTCCACAGCCTTACCAATGTTCAATGATGCAGAATTCTTTAATATTTCCCATACTATGAGTTAAAATGCTATCACTATTTGTAAGATTTCTAGGCTTTACAGAATAATTAATAATGCATTAATGAAACTTGATGGACAAATCTAAATTAGGCATTTCAAGATAGGCCCCCCTGCTATTTACGAGAATGCTGAACTGTAACTTTATTGAGTCATAAACTAGTTCCAATATATGGTCTGATTTTTAGAAGGAACAAATGTTTATAATATTATGTCTCACCATTTCTCTATAATTCACCATGCTTTTGGAGGAACATCTTGAGAGACAGAGAGAGAGAGAGAGAGAGAGAGAGAGAGAGAGAGAGGGAGAGTGAGTGAGTTTGGTTATAATACATACAAAAATAGTAACTAAAAAATGACTTTATCTAGAGAGCACTCTCGTTTCCAAACACTTTTTCTTTAGGTGGTTCTGTCTCCATAAGATTTTTCATTAATTTAAGGTAGCTTATTTACATTAGGTCTGGAGAAGATTTTTCTAGCTTAGAAAACCAATTTCATGAGACTGTCAAGCAAACATGAGTAAAAAAAAAAAAACAAAAAGAAAAAGGAAGCCAATTTTATATTAAATCAACTAGTTAGAAGAGTATGAAATAATCCAAGCAATAAATATTTAACAGTAACAATAAAGCCATGTTTTTGGTGTTAATACAGCAACAAAATTAGAAGATACAATAAGTGTCCATCTTATTTCTCAAATATTACATATTATAAGGCTTTCTATATTAGAAAGCCCCGAAGCCCAGTCCTACAAAGTTACTGTATTTCACCACGTACTTAGGATAAGCTACTTAACTTATTCCAGATTAGGTTAATGCCACATGATGTTTTTCTAAGTGTAATGGCTGCATTTAAAGCTGTGCCTTTCTGGAGGTACATATGAGTATTGTGTGCAGTTATCTAAACAGGCTTCAGTCCCATCAAACTTGTGGTTTCCTTCTGGGGAATCTGCCACCACAGAAGTCAGAGGACATAGAGATCTTCTGGTCCACTGTTTCTTTTTGATGAATGGAATATTTCAAGCACATCAACAATTTTAGCATGTAGAGTGCGGTAGACACTTAAATTTACTTAAAAACCATAAAATTTATAAAAGCAACCAAATTTATGGAATTTTTCATGGTCTTGAAGCCATTTTCATTTTCACATATATACAATTATATACATGAGACCACAGTAATGGGGAGAAACCAACTTGACAAAAGTGTCAATAGCATTCCTTGAAAGATTAAACTGTAGCTAACAGGCAAAGATGTAAAGCATTATTTAGTCCTCTACCAAGAAAAAAGTTCTTAATAGATCCTCACTTATTCAAGTGAATAGTATCATATCTGTACACATTTTTGGAAAGTCAAATACTTCTACCTACAAAAGATATGTTTAATTCTCATGTTTTAAGACCTTGCTATTCCAAATGTGGTCTGTGGAACAACAGCTTTGGCATCACCTCAAGCTTCTTAAAAATGCAGGTTATAAAGCATCATCCCAAACATACTGAATCATAACCTGCATTTGAATTAGATCACTAAGGCTGTTTTCTTATCACTGTCTGAAACACAGCTTCATGACACACAGATGTATATACACACATAAACACAAACTCATGAAATTCCATGCATTTTTGTTGAACTTAAGAACAAGGAGAAATTAATTTTGTGTTAAGAGTCAAGATAACTTTTCAGGTTAGTAAAACCCTGTAATTACTAAAACTGAAGTAGCTAAATGGTACATTTGAACTTTACATGAGACTCTTTTCTTTCCCTTCTGCAAGATTTTGTACAGCTTTCAGCTGACAGGTTCACATTAATCTATAGCTAATATAGAAAGACATTTCACGGTATGCCAAAATTTAAGCAAAAGGCACTTTGGTCTCATTTAGGGAATTTGGTAAAATATTCAAGGGAAAGAAAAGCTAAGCTTAGAATATGTGAGAACTCTTCACAAATTAAATTATACATTTTCACTTGGCCTAAAATTTCCCCATAGCCTTTGGCCAAACAATTTTAGAGTAATCTAGTAGAAACAGGATATGTGTTATCAAGACTAAATCAATGCCAGTCTTATGTGCATAAAGACTTAGGGACATAGAGCTAAATTTCACTGACACCCTGTATTAGTATCAGAGAATACAATGATAATAAAACAATTAAGCAGACATTCAAACTGCATAGAGAGTTAAAATTGTAGTGAAATTATTACCTAAATCACAGATTAAGAAACAAAAAATAAGGCCAACTATGTCTGTATATAAACAGTGTTTAATTTGTTATTGTGTTGAGCTCTATGTGTGGGTGCCTTGTGTCTGACATGCCGTTCAGCCTCCTGCTTTCTTAAGTAGGTTTTACAGTTAAATTATGGCTAGAATTAACCAACATGCCAGTACACCATGATATTAATCTCCCAACTATTCAATCACTTAACAATAGCATCATTATTCTGGAGAACTCTGTTTCTTCAGTGTTTGTTCATGTTTTCAGATGTTTCATTAAGAGCAATTTTATTTCAAAAGAATTCAAAAGCTGCACGAATGCATGATCTAAAAAAAAATCTTAAATATGTAATCTTCCAAAGCAGTTAAAAAAAAAGATAAACAATCACTAGGTCGGTGAATTCAAAATGATTTTTAAAATTAAAACATTTTGGAGAGTTCACTGTGAGGGCACTTAAAAGAAGAGTGTGAAACACAGGAGGCTGAATCCTGCTTTTCATAGCGAAATCATCAGCTCCTAGGTATGTGCTTTGTTAGTTGTCATAATTCAGCTGCTGTTGCAATACTGTGTGTCTCCTGCTTGTTACATATCTATAGTCTTTATTGGCATTGGTGTGCAGAAATGACTATAATCACTGTATCAGAAATGACCTTCTCTTCAGACTACTGATTTTTATAGTTCATTAAAAGCATTTCTCACAAGGCATTCATATTGAATTTTGACTTTCAGAATGACCACAAAGAAACAGCTACAGGCAGTGAGTGAGGTCCTGTGGTGGAGTCATGCTGATCACTGAATCATATCCAAAAATCGTGAGCCCAGTATTTCCAGGACCTGCTGCTTATACAGCTGTTTGGATGGCCCAGGGCAAACCAGAATGACCAATCTTTCACTCCTAGTCCCTTCCACCATAATATGCTCAGACCCAATTTAGGATGGAATTTAAGAAAATAAAATAACAAAACACATCTGTAAGATCCCCTTCAAAGGATTTCAGAATTTGCATGACTAAAAGAACACTTACAGAAACATAGCTTTAGAAAGTCAATACTATGAACTACTTGCTCTAGAAAAATAAACCATCTGAATAGCAATGATTTCTGTCTTTGAAAACACATTTTTTAGGACATTACATAAAGTATTGCAATTGAAAGGATTTTTCAGTATACAGATACCTGAGCCTACAAATACAAAGTATGCATTCTGAAAGACCTTTCAGCTCAGGGATCACTAGATTTACAGAAAAAAAAAAAAAAAATTCAGTGTACATTCCCCTCTATTTTGGTCCCAAACCCTAAAGCCTTCTTTAAAAGATAAATGAAGACCATCCAATAGGCCAGAGATAATAGAAGGAAGAACATATTACTCTGGAGGAACATATTAACTATTTATTATTAATTATTTAAGTGATACAGTGTCCCCATCTCTAAGTATACACTGGTAAGAAACACTCATTAAAATGTATTGCCTAACTACTAATGCTCAAGCATTACACCAAGAAGCTGGCACAGTTAAAAGCAATAAATCCATTCGCTAACATTTATGTCTTTTATACACATGACTTCTTCTGTGGCTTTTTAGAACATAAGAAAAAAATTAAAAAGCATCAAGATTCACATTTTCCACTTTCTATCTTTAAAGGTGCTTGTGTTATCATCATCATTCATTGTGGATACTGTACATTCCTTTAGAGAAATGAGATTGCACTAGAAAAATTAATGTGCTTATTGTTATGTTTATTATTTACTCTTCATTTATGTATTTTAAACTACATATCTGGCACCTTCTCTGTTCCAATCATTGTCCTCGTAATACTGAGATTAATCAGATGTGAATTCTGTCCCTAAAATGCTTATAGGCGAATTCAGGTTCACAGACATGAAAATAAATCAGTCCAATATTCTGTTATTGATACAGAGTGGCCATGATTGAAGTACATGAGATGAGACATCACGAGGCAACAAAGGCCGCCATGGATACATCTATGCTGGAAGCTAGGAATAAAGTGGGCGTGAACAGAGAAGGACAAGTCTCAAAGGCCTCCCAGAGAAAGGAGCGTTTGATCTCGGTGTATTTTTTTTCTTCTGATGAATAACATTCAACCTGTGATGTTCATCAATAACCTGTATCCCCTGACAGTCATAGAGAGTTCAATCCATCTGCCAAATATTTCTTTGATACCTATAAGGTATACCAAATGCCATAGAATTTTTTTTTAAAGATTTCAAGACAAGGCTTTAGATTATTTCTAGTTTACTTGTGAGTAACTATGGTTTAACAATGCATTTGAAAGCCCTAGTCAACTAATAGTCTGGTTCCCTTCAAACTCAAATTCGATATTTTAAAGGAAAGGCTTTAGGTACTGAGGAAAAAAGAAAGAGGGTAAGCCTCAGTCTGTCCTCTGCTGTATTAAGCAAATGGCTCTTTTGACAATCTTGAACCAAACTAAACACCCTGCAGTTGGCTATTTAGCTACCTTAGAAGGTGGTTTACAAACCACCTCTCATTTCTCAAGACCATGAAGAACCTCGCCTCCTACCTTCCATTCTTACTGATTGCAACCACAGACTTACGCATGGTTTTTCTAATCTTCTTACATTTCTTTATATTTTAGAAACCCCTAGAGCCCCAGGTAGTGATCAGGCTGATTTTTCATTAAATTGTGGTCAATTTGTACACAAATTAGGGGTTGCAGGTACCCAAAGAAAAACAAGATCACTAAAGGTCTTGAAGGTCTCCAAGACCTTAATTACGCATTGTGTAGAAAATTTTTCATTGGTCCATGTTTCACTAAACAGTATATTTGACAGCCTTAGGTGACTGTCAATTCTGAATTGTATCTTCATACGTACAATGGAAGGCAGGGCAGCATCCAGTTAGCCAGGAATAAAAAAGGCAACAGGATAACACTCTATTTTCTTATTGTGTTTACCTAAGTTCCACAAGATAGTTTAACGTAGTATGTAGTGTGGGATTAGGTTAGGGAGTAAAGGAGGAAGAAATAGGGAGTGTTGACTGTAGTGGATTTTTAAGTAATGAGGATGTCCGCTCCACTGATGTTACTTTGGAGGAATGCTAAGGGTTCCAGCTGCCAGGACCTAGAGTAGAGCTACAGAGTCCTCTCTCTTTAAGAGCATTTCTACTTCCATACTGTTTTTTTTTTTGTTGTTTTGTTTTTTTTCTTTTCAACTAACCAGAAATATGTAATCCTAGTATTCTGATATCTTGACAAGTGGCCCTGTATTCTTTTTGTAATCAAAGAACCATGAGCAATCGCTGATAGAACTGGGATTGGCTGGAAAGGGAGCAATGGGGAGATTCTATGCGTGGGAAGGAACATACTTGTCTCTGAAGAATGATTCAAAAAACCACACATGTAGCTCTGGATTTCAACATATTTGCCTCAACCTTTTCAAAAGCTGGATTCATACAGAGTTAAAACAAATGTTTGAATGGTATTTTCCATTAGGGTAGGGCTGTGAAGTGAAAAATCGCTATTTTTTTCTTTGCTAATGTAAAGCTACATTGATATAAGTACAAGTACTCACTGGCTGTTTATCTGAGCACCAACAATGCCCTCAAATTTACCTAAAAATAGGTTAAATGTTAACAAATATGTGATTGTGCTGAACAGAAGCCCTGGAGACGCACATTGCCTAAATATCACCTTGTCATGGAAGCCTGACTGTGAGGTCCCCCTACTCTCCAGCTTAAATCAGATCTCTTTAAAATATACTGTGGACTTTTCTTCCACAGATTTTAGTAGTTCATGTGCATTTCTCTTCATCAGATTTAAAAATCCCTCACAATATCATTATATCTACAGTTTCCCTTTACGTTTTTAACACTTAACAAAACACTAGTCATGTACATTTAATACAAACTTGTTGAATGACTGAAGACTATATCTAAAAAACTGTAGCTATCTGAAAGATAGGTTTAATTTATAATTGCCACTTCAGTTTTCTTAAGTCATTGTGTCATTTGTCTCTTAAGTCAAAACCAATAATTAAAGAGCTCTAATTTACAAACTATCCCTCTGGGTATGGGGTTATCATTCTCAACAACTCAGCTGTGGTAGCAATCTATGAATATATATTTGGCACCATCAAAAATAGCTTTATTGTTATAATTAAATAAAAAAAGAGAAACGGGTAAAGTCAGTATTATATCCATTCTAAGGTCTGAGTAACATTGGGAAACACAGAGAGAGTTGGTAGCATCATCCTAGAACTGATATTTAAGAAGCAGTCAAGAAAACTGAGAAGGATCAGCTCCAAGTCCACAGCCAGGCAACTGCCAACAATTTAGCCTAGACTGCTCAGAATGCTTAATAAATACACAGACAATAGAAGTAAATGAGAATATGATATGTCATTGAATTAGGAGGTGACATATGATAGTGTACAGTCAAGAAAGCAGCCACTGATTTATCAGTAAATATTTGGAGTTGACAGCGAGATTAAATGAATACATAGCACAGATTGAAGACAGCCTCTCCTAAAAGGGGGCATGCAGCCTGAAGCTGACATTAACACCATTGAGAAAGGGTCTGTAGAGAAATCAGATTTAACTTAACAAAAGAACCCATAATTCAGGAATCGAACATTGTTAATTAGCACAGAACTTTCCATGAGTATAATTCTTTACATTTTATCATGTATTTAAATCACTCAGTCTCATCATGTATTATCACCCCATTTTAAGGAGAAAGAAGTAGAGACTCATAAAATTAAATCTCTTACTCAAAATTTACAAGCTCATAAGAGGCAGGTATAAACTCACAAGTTTAGACTTCTTCATGCTATACTCCAAAATATTAAAAGTTCACAAATAACTAACAAACTAAAAACCACTTCCTACTCTTGGACACATATTTCAAGAGCTCTATTCTACACAGTACTGTAATATTAAGATGTAGGCCATTTCAATTTGTGTATATCAAAGCTTCTTTCTGCCATTGTTAACAGTTTGTAAACAGTTTTTGGAATTGTGTGAAACTAAAAGTGGCATTTTGTTTTTGTTGTCTGCACAACAGAAGAGTCCTGGAGAGAGGAACTATGGCATAGAGAGTTGTGAAGACTTGGAAAGGTAAGGCCAAGCAAGGTTCTGAATTTCAGGAATGGAGAAGAGAACACAGTGAGGAAAGACGCATAGGAGTAATGCCAAGCATACATCTTGGAAAGGAAAGCCAACTTTAGAAGCTGGGGAAATCCCTCAGAACTGCGAGCATATTACACACTGAAGGTGCTGCCAAAAGCAACCCTTGGATGATTCCAAGATAAAACGAGGCACACAAGAAGGGAAGAAGAGGAGAAAATTAAATGTTATGGTAAATCATTAACAAGAAAATGAGAAAATCAAGTTGGAAAATGACAAACAGTAGGTAAAATTTGTGAACTATTTTTTTTTTTTTTTGAATTTTCTGTTAAGGAAAATCAACTTTGGACTGGAACAGTTAGATGAAACCAATGGTGAGATCGTAAAACAAAGCAAACTATTGAGTATACATTGTCCCCCAGATTAATTAAGGGCAGTTTAGGGAACATACATTAGAAAACTAAGATGAGTTAGACTCTCTCTGAGGTCAGCAAATCTAAATCAATAACTCCTGAGGATCAGACACTGTTCTCTGAGAGTTCTAGTGTTTGTATCTCTAACCCAACCTCACTTTCTAGCACTGTTCCCACGTCTCCACTGTCTCCAAAGAGGGCTGCGAAGCACATTATTACAATTTCTACAAGTATTTAGTTTCAGTTAAAAATGCAAAAGAAATTAAGCATTACTAATACATTTACTAAGCATTAATAAAAATTTGCTATATAGATTGACATCTTTCTCCTTACTCAGCTTAGCTCTTATGTAAGTTGGTCATGTTGTTGCTTAGTGCAACAGTGCTCAGAGTGGGCTCTACAGATCATCAGCAGCAGAACTTGGGAGCTTATTAAAAATGCAGTTCATAGACCTCACCCCAGATATATCAGTGGCATTTTATTTTGTCTCTTGTGACCCACATTAAAAAATACATTTTACTGTGGGGTCCGTATACACAGAAACACCACTCTGAACACATATCTGAAACAAATTAATATTTCTTGAAACAATACCTATGCTTACTATGTGGAAAACACACAAACATTTTGTATTTTATTTTACTCAATTCTAAATTTCATCCACTGGACTGAAATCACTACCCACTGATTGCAACTGGCACACTGAAAAACTCTGTACTATTGTGTATATTCAGAAAAGACTTTGGGATGGTGAATATATTTCTACCAATGGTGTATCGATTTTATTTAGAATGGAGAAAGGGCTCAAAGTCACTAACAATTACCTTGTTGTATTTGCAAGGCTATTATGCTGAAGAATTAACTTTGTTCTATGTGGCAAGATATATTTTGATTCATCAAAAGAAAACAATTCATAAACAACAAGAGTTGATCAAGACCCACATGAAAGGAGATGGGAAGTGTGTCTTATTAGAAGTATTCAAGCCAAGCTAGTGGACCATTTGGCACTTGAGTAAATTCAAGCTTCAGCAAATAGTCTGAACTGGATATTTCAATGCACACCCTAACTCTAGGATTCTATGATTCCCTCAGTTCTAAGGTCTTGCTTCACATTAGTAAATTTCGGCTCTAAATTCTCTATTGTACTTACCCAAAGGGCCTATATAACGGAAGTGCATCTAAGGCAAAATTGTTTTGGGTTCAAAATCATGCATTTTGCAGTTAGCACACTACTGTGATTATGTCCTTCTCTTTGTTCCCCCACTCACCTCTAGGGTCCTCATGGGTTGGGCCTTTGCTCTAATCACTTTTTATTCCAGCACCTATGACAGAGGCTTAAACAAGCTGATGATTAGTAAGTTTTCTAAATGAGTGAAAGACCGAATGAATGAGTATTTCTCATGATGATAAACACCTATACCTAGGAAGCAGAAGACAGTTTAAGAAGAGTATAATTTGTCCTTATGGAATCTTAAACAGGTGGATAATAAATAATGCCATCCATTATATTTTAGATGATTGTTATATGATTATGAAATTATTCAGATGATAAAGGGACAAAAAGAGAACAGAAATTAAGTTCTTAAATGCTAGTCAAGCTCTACATGATGAGACTACTAATGAAGAGAATCCTTACCTCTAATAGTTTATCATGAAATTGTATGCTATTAAATTGTAAAACCTTAGGGGAAGGAGTGAAATTTCAAACCAAGAAAACTTCTCAGTTACTTCTTAATGATAATTAAGAAAATATGATGTATGTTTATCAATGAATCTTGGAAAGTGTCTTACACATAATAGGGTGGTAATAATACACTCTTCCAAGTTCTGATAGACTCATCCCAGCAGCTTCTTCCGCAGACAGTCAGATTAACTTTCCCAAAGTAAGAGAGTAAGAATAAGATCTCCTGATTGCTGTTTCATTTGATTTATCTACCCAGATTCTCTCACATCATGATGTAATAGGAAAATGCATTAATTGTAGAGAAAAAATATTAGATAAATTGAATAAAAGAAGATATAACACTAAATGTTTGTAAGAAGTAATGTAATATAATATGCTTAGCTGAAAGTGTGGTGGTAATATTCATCCTGCTTCCATCTGACCGCTCAACAAAGGCATAAGTAACTTGCAAATTCAATGTATATGTTGAGAAAAACAATTAAAATGTGCTTCCATTAGTTCTATCCAGATTTATAATAGGTCTTTTTATGTACAGTTGGTCCTTTGTATCCCATCCCCCTATTTAATCAACCATGGATTGAAAATATTTGGAATAAACCCAAAATAATAAAAAATAACAATATAGTAACTTGAACTTTTAAAAACCCAGCATAACAACTAATGAATAGCATTTACATTTTATTAGGTATTACAAGTAATCTAGAGATGATTTAAAGCATACAGGAGGATGTGTTTAGATTATATGCTAATACTGTGCAATTTTACATAAGGGATTGGAGTATCTTAAAATTTTGGTATCCAAGGGGGTGATCTTAGAACCAATTCCCTCTAGATACCCATACCCAGAGATGATTATAATTACTATCTAATTTAAAAAATAAACCATGAGTCATTGTGAATCATCTGAGTATCAACATATAATATACAGATAAATACTGTGTATCTCTGGCTATATATCTATGTTTAGCACTGTCTTTCCATCAAAAATCTTCACTAGCCCATTTGCCAGTCACTGTGTTATTTCAATTTATACTGGAAAGTACTCAGTAATAAAATATACTCTTCACCTGCAGGAAACTTACAGTCTGGTTGGAAGGGAGTCAATAATTTAAATATATAATCATAATGAACTGTGAATTAATTCTATAGGGACTAAGCACAAGGTGCTATGTGAAAGATTCAGAAGGCTATGTGATCAAATTTCCAAGTCAGGAAGAGCTTCTTAGAGGAATTGGCATGTAGGTTAATATCTGAATAGGTAAGTAGAAGTTACCTAGATAGGAGAGTGGTGGGGAAGATAAAAAGCTCTAAGCAAAGGAAACAGCAGGTATAAAAGCCTGTAGCCAAAAGACAACACATCAATCATAGTTACTTGAGGTGAGGGCACAATGTCAAAAAAAAAAAAAAAAAACGCAAAGTGAGAAACGGTAAGAGCTAAGGTTGGAGAAGGAAATGGAGAGGCTACCTGTTTTTAATTGTCTTTATAACATGCGAGAACTGTGAGAATCTTTCTGTTGTTGAGACAGAATCTCACTCTGTCACCCAGGGTGGAGTGCAGGGGCAAGATGTCAGCTCACTGCAACCTTCTCCTCTTGGGTTCAAGTGATTCTCATGCCTCAGCTTCCTGAGTAGCAGGGTCTATAAGCATGCACTAGTATGCCCAGCTCATTTTTGTATATTTAGTAGAGACAAAGTTTCACTATGTTGACCAGGCTAGTCTCGAACTCCTGACATCAAGCCATCCATCTGCCTCGGCCTCCCAAAGTGCTGGGATTACAGGTGTGAGCCTCTGCTCCAGGTCATGTGAGACTCTTTAAAGGGTTCTGGGCTTACCGATAAAATTATATGGTTGACAACATGAGAAGTTGGTTCTAACTTCAGTGTGAATAACAGATTGATGGGCCTTTATTAGAGACAAGGAGAATAGACAAGAGACCATTGGAGTAAGAGATAGCACAGACCTACGTGGAAGTAGTCATAGGAAGGATGAGGAGAAAGGCATGAACAAACTCTAGAGACGTCTAGGAGATAGATATGTTGGGACTTGGCAACTGGTTGACTATGGAGGTGGAGAAGAAGGGAGGTGTCGAAGATGTCTGCCAGATGACTGATCTGAGTGAGTCAAACCTGACTGTGCCAACTCATGCCACAGGCTCACACACACTATTCTACCTGAGATGAAGGGTGACTCTGAGCATGTCTGTGCTGTCTTACGGGTATGCTTTTTCCCTGTGGCTCACCATAACCCTCATAATACAACCTGTCCTACAAGAACCATTACAAAAGATCCTATCCATATCTTCTCATTCTGATTCAATCTTTATCATAGTACTTTATGTCCATCTTCCTTGTGTAAAAGTTAGTTACATACTTTATAAATTCCTATGCTATGCCTTTCTTCGCCTGTGTATTGTCAGGACTTATGCCCTACCATGTATTTCTTATATCATCCTCACATGCAAACACTTGATTTTTAAATTGAACACACTTACTTAAAGATGAGAGTTTAATTTTTTTAGTTCCCACACATACTAACGTAGGCAAATATTTTTGAATAATATCTTAGACATACAATATCCATTTTTTCCTATTATATAAAATACTATTACTGTGAAAATGGTCATTACTTTCCTAGGCATCTTAATGAATCCTGATATTGTTCATAATCCCACATAGTATGAACAAAAAGATGCACATAATACATCCAGTGGCACACAGCGGATTGGATAAATTGCAGAGGATCGTTCTCTAGGGTGAATTATCATCACTAAGATGCATATCCATCTTCTATTCTGAGCCAACCTCATTGCTGCTGCTGTGAGTCCATTGTGCAGACATTTGTGCTCATGATGTGCCTTTATGCATACTATACTTTCTTTTTAGTATAATATTATATTAACTTCTATACTAGAGCAAATTATAGGGGGAGTAGAGAACACATGTTTTAAAATTTTCTCACTCTGCTAAATTAAACACTCAAGATAAATAAAGGGTACTTTGGATATCACATAAGTAAACTCTACTTCAAATAACATTTTTTAAATTACTATTTATAAAATACTCCACAGAAACTAAGTCTATTTCCACAACACATTTAATTTGGATTAAATAAAATGGTGTCTATCGTATTAAATATTAGTGATACATAATAGAGTTGATCCTCATTATTCACTGATTCTGTATCTGCAAATTTGCCTACTTGCTAACATTTATTTGTAATCCCCAAATCAGTACTCACAGCAGTGTTGAGGTCATTTGAAGACATGTGCAGTGTGGTGAAAAATCTGACAGCCTGATGTGCACATTCTTATCTGAGGTAGAACAAGGTGATGATCTGCCTTCTTGTTTCAGCTTTCTTATCATAAACAACTATCCTTTTTGGGATCTATTTACTGCCACATTTTTCACATTTTTGTGATTTTTTTTTTTTTTTTTTTTTTTGGTGATTTTGCTGCTGAAAACGGTCCCCAAGTATAGTGGTAAAGTGCTCCCTAGTGTGTTCCTAAGTGCCAGGAAGCTAGGATGTGCCTTCCTGAGACAGTATGTGTATTAGATAAGTTTTGTTTTGTTCAGGTATGAGTTATAGTGCTCTTGGCCTTGAGTTTGTAAATTATAAACTTAATTTTGATTTGATTGAAAAATGTCAATGAATTAACAACATATATTGAGTAGGTGTCTTTAAACAGAAACATGCACATTACAGTTACTACTGGTTGATGAGAAAGTTGTGATCAGAGGCTTGCAGGAATATTACCCTATACTTTCCACAGGAGCTCTGGTTCAGTATTGGCTAACTCAGTGTTTGCAGCAACTTCATAGAAAAAAATTCTGTGAATAACATGGATTGACTCTACCTCTGTATTTCAAAATTTAAATGTACTTGCTGTAAATAGTGTTAACTTTTATTTACTATACAATTTAATTTCCCTAAAATCATAATGTACACAATAAAGGATAAGATAATTCCTGCTTTCAGAATCCTCAGGCTAACAGAAGAGATGAAAATGTAGAAAAGAACTAGAACACAGGGTGAAAGGTGTGATGATCGAAATAAAGGCAAAGTGACACAGGAACATAGATGTACGTTGTGCCAAACGATCCTGCAAAAACAGGCGGAAAATGTAGAGTGAATTATGAAATGCATTTGAGTTTCTTAGGTATGAGTGAGTGTTCAACAGATAGATAGGGAGGGAGATGGGGCAAATAGGGGCTCAAACACAAATTATTTGACTCTGACTTCGTGAACAAAAATGCCAAATACCAATGTGTTATTTTGACATTGAAATGCATAGCTACATTTTAAAAAACACTCAGATCTAATATTATAAAATTATTCAGAAATGAAATATTCATTAAACTACTAATAGAATTTTTCCTGAAACTATATATGTGAGTCTGCTTTGTCTGTGACCCAGATGGCCCTGAGGATTGTTTTACATGTTGGGCTACAATACTAAGGTTTCTTGGATAAATGGCCAAATAAGTAAGAGTTATCAGTGCATTGAATCAAAGAAAACGTAAGAGAAAATTTTTACCATTGCAGAATACCATTGAAACTATACTCTCATTCTACTTACTCCATCTATGTAAAGTGCTAGATATTCTAGTCATAAACTTAGTTCCAGAAAGTGATCAAATATGACGGATAAAAGACACATTTCATAGAAAGCGTCCTGTTGGTGCTTGTCCTGGGTGGTGAGGCGGGAATCCCAGCAATGAGAGACAATAGAGTTCTTGTTCTTCCATGCCAATATTTTTAATAGATCCACCATTGTAGTATACTTCAACTTTCCCTGGGAGAAATTACCAGATCCTTTCAAAGATGTTGAGAATTACTCAGGAATCCACATAGAGGGTAGTGCTGAAAACAGTATTATGGTGTCTGTTAGTGAACAGTGGGAAACTAGTCTTGCCAGAGTCCCTTCTCCTCACTCCCACCCCAACAAAAGAAGAGGGATGAGTGCTTTCCAAATATGCTGTGCCCAACTCCTGCTAACTCAGTTTAAATTCATCAGCAGCTGCAGCAAACTTACAGATGGTGCCAGACCCCAGGAGGGGAATACCTACAGGGAGCTGGGGCCTTCTGGAAAGCTGTGCTTTCTCCCTTCCAAAACCTTAACATCAAACTATTCTCAAGGTCCAGAAGTTCTGGCAGAAAAAGGGAGTTGAAATGCCTAGGGAAGAATTTTTTTTTCCACTTTTGAAATACAGAGAAAATTTAGTTAAGACTGTGATCACCTATTGCTACTATCATTACACTCAGTGTTTGTGGCTCTATCTTGTGGACCAGTTTCTCTTCCCTCACCTCCTCCATTTCATTTCCTCTTGACAAGTTTGCTCACCAGGTCCCTCAGTCTTAGCACTTTTCACAAAGAACAGTGCAAAATAGATGCCAGCAGGGCCAAAGGCAGATGCCAACAGGCTGTCACTTCTTCACCCTTGGATAGCCTGGAATGCCAGCAGCTCATATTGATTCTGCCCTATTCCAGCCAGCCTCTAGTGCAAGCATGCTCTGGCCAGTGCCCCCACAATGTCAGCCGCAGCTGCCAAGAATTCTCTTAACTTTAGGTGGTCTATAAGCATTCTAATTTCAGCCAGACACCACAGTTCAGGGCCCATGCAGGACAACCTGCTGGAGACAACCCTTGCCAGGCCAAAGCCCACCATGAGGCTGGAAGAGAACAAACCCAGAGAAAGCCTCAAGGGTTTGGTTACTAACTGGGTTGGGGGATCTGGCAACAGAGACATGGCCTCAGGCACACTGCTCAGATTCGCTGCAATAACCAGCTGCTTGTCTGGCTGCTTGTTGCCATATAGCAATCTTGGCATCTAGCCATTAGGCTGGCACCAGGTCTGAAATGCTGCAGTTCAACAATTTTCACCAGGCTGTGCCAAACCAGAGACACAGAACACTTCCTTGTCTAAAATCCAATCCAGTGGTATCTACTTCCTGTGGCAGCCATAAGTCCCAGTTTTCTTTACCTAAGTGGAGTAAAAGCATTCCAGAGAAAATGGCTGAAAAGCAAAAGCTACATACTAAAACATATATTCCAAATGAGTTCAAAGTCAAACATTTGAGATTAGCTAAATTTCATGTCCTGAAAACAGCTGCCCTTGTCCCTGAGGCTTCTGTCTTAGCAAGCAAGGGAAGCAGTGGGGATTCAAAGAGCTTTCAGTGTAAACTCTATGAATATGTAGATTTTCTTCAATGTATCAACATATTAATAGCAAGATTATAAGTATTAGGTTCTGTATATCCAGAATCCATTAAAATTCATGCCAATTTTTAAAACATTTTCAGGCTATGTAAACTTGACCCTGAAAAATGTATATTCAAGCATACTTTCAAAATTTTGCACGCAATTTTAGTGACTCCTTAGAACCCTTGTTGAGGACCCAGCTTTACCTTAATTTATTCTGTTTAATATAAAATTCCTGGTTTGAGCTACTCAAGAAGGATAGTAACAATGTATGTTTCTTTCAACTTTATTGCAAGTTTTTACCTGTTTTCATAAACTATAACCTAGGTCCCCTACATAAAATCAAGCAAATAAATGTCAAATAATTTGATGGGACATTAATAATAACTAATTTCTGTGGCTCAACAGCTGAAACTCTTTCTTGTCTTCAGCTTTCCTGGACTGGTTTCAATTCTTTTTGCAAAATATACTGAACAACACTTGAAGTTGGCCTACGGGCATTCTAGGTGTCAGAATAATGTAATTATTGACATTTGAAATCCTAAACCTCTCTTTTTTTCCAGTTATTTCAAGAAACCTTGCTTTTGGTATAGATTTTGCAGGAATTTGTTGATTCTACATCACGGAGTAAAATACATGAGAATGGTCTTAATTAGAACCAGGTGAAAGGCTCCAAAAAAAGGAGGCAGGTAATAAGCCATGGGTTTTCTCATTTTTGCTTCCATTGATCCAGATGGAAATAATGTACATCTATACTTTGTTTAAAACTCATCCACACACCTGAGGATTGTTGAAAATAGGAGGTACAACAGAGAGGTAAATAAGTTGAGAATCAACCGGGAGGGATATTTCCCATTGAGAGGGAGCCAAATATTATATATATCACAGCCAAAGACTACGAGCTTCTTACACAGGAAAATCCCTGTTATCTGACGTCATGCCTAAATGTATAACTTGACATCCTGCATGCATAATGGACACATCTAGATCCAGAAAACATCTGCTCTGAAAGTCTCATGGCCTAATTTGTGTTTGTTCATGCAAAATATCCCTCATAACACTCACTGTGCAATTTTGATTTTTCTTCCTTTTTTCAGGGAAACAAAGGGGATTCGCAAATTGTGTTATTGCAGTTAAGGTGGATGACGCCATGATTTGTTCACACGATTCACATAAAATATGCTGCAACAACATGAACGTGGTATGCTTGGAAACTTTCTTGAAAAACAGTTGCATATTTACTGTCTAAGCTGGCTAGCAAAGAATATCCAGGTACCTGTCCATTAGTCCATCTCAAATGAAGCATTGCAGGCATAAATGAGTAAGCACACTGCCAATCAATTCTGATCCAAGATGAAAAAGTGACAGCATCCTTCCTTCCCCAGTGGTTTTGTGCAAAACCTGCCATGCCTGCACTCTCAAAAAGTGAAGGATCCTGATCTACTTAAATATCTGGAAAAAACAAAAACCACAAAACCCTCATAAGCAGAAGGGAAGGCCGGGGATACTGTAGGTAATATTGAATCTTGCTTAATTATACATCAGGGAGAGACTAAGATGCTGGTGGAGTGGTCTTTTGTCTGTGGACCGTTTCCTGATGTCCCCAAATTTTACCTTTACCAGTTTTATTTTAAAAAGCCCAGAGAGGGGGGAGTTAGCACTAATTCTTGCAAACACCTAAGACAATGTCCCACAATAATCTTTGGCTTCTTCATCTTCACCATCACCTACACCCTTCCAAGTATTTGGTTCAGCATTTTGAGGTTATAAAAAGGTCGGTCCTATAATTTTAATACACAAACATGTTCTAACACAAATTGAGTGTTCTGTAAAGTGTTGGTTCTGTGGAATGCAATTTCTTTCCCTCTGTCCTAGGAGTGAAATTGATAAGAGTTTAAGATGTAAGAAACATTCACAGGATCTGGAAATTAATTCCAACAATTAACATTTGTTGACACAAAGTGTTATTGAGCACTTGGTATGTGGTAAGCATTGAACTAAATTTTGGGGAGTCAATGAAGACAATGCCATGCCTACCAATGAGGAAATTACAACTCTCAAATATGAAAGTGTTGACAAGCATATAGACACCATGTGTGGGGGGTGTGTGTGTGTGTGTGTGTGTGTACCTGTGTGTTGAGGTAGAGTGTTATGATCTGATGGGTACTGGGTATAGTACTTGCTTTGAAAAACTAACCACAGATTTCAAATCTGCCTCACTATTTTTGACACATTAAGTATATGCTTCCCTTATTCCTTCATAATCTGCTATTTTTTGTTTGTTTTCCATTTACCACCCTGGTTTAGGCTTAGGATATCTACCTTTCATCAGGTTTAAAAGTTACCCCTATGAATAAGGCATTCAAAAACAAAAGATGAATAATATCCTTGCAGTAATTTCAATGTTTTAGCAATTAGCATCAATGCCAAGCAGTACTGTGCAAAGAGGCAACATAGGATTTTGAATTTAGGTGAAACCACTGTGACTAAAATCCAGGTAAAACTTAATGTTGTGCTTGAAAAGACAAATCTACTAATTCAATAAAACTGATTAATACTTTAGTGGGCACTGTTCATTAGCAGAAAGCAGGGATCTTAAGAGAATTAGAAATCAAACAGTTTTGTGTTGAGTTATGAAAGGAGTTTGGAAGGTCATAAAATCATTGGGGCAACTGAAACTTAAGCAGGTAAAAGAACTTGCCAGACCATGGAGCCCTTTGGTGGCTGACCTGGGAAGAGACTCCAGATCTCCTCATTCCCAGCCACTATACTAGTGGCCAATCTTTGCTCACCTTTTCCCTGACCCAGTGGATGTCTTTCAAATTCATTCCCTCCATACTGGCAGTTGGACACTCTGGATGGAGTGGGGCATAAGTGCTCCTAAGCTGAGAACCCATTCTCCCCTTGGCCACGTTAGACAGATGCTAGGCCCGCTGTAGTTAGTTTCCTTCTTGGCACTAGCTTGGGGGCTCTGGTTCCTCTGCTTTTCTCAGTTTTCCCAGAAAACTCTCAATTGAAATAACATGAAATATGCTGCTCCATTTCTGTCAACATGCAGATGTGAAATGGAATTCTACATCCACTGTGGTAAAAATAGGAATCTTTGCAGCAAGTTGGAAAACTGACCCCCAGTTTTTTGTGCACTGAATTTAGTGTCACAAACTAACACACAGATACCAAAAAAACAAGTGCATGTAATACAACTGTGTGGGCCAAATTATTTTTTGCTACATAACTCCTATTTTTGAACTATGCTGGGATACAATTTGACTTTCAACCATGACACTAATATGATGATTCTTTAGTGTTAAAATGAACTTATAAGAGAAGTATGCAAGTGATGGTAAGTTTAAAGTCAATCTGTGTGCTAGTAAATAATAGTGCTTTAATTAACATTGCTTAATAGAAGTAAAAGGTGGTAATACCATGCTGACCTCCTCCTCTTATTTTGTTATTTTATTGGTTTTCTAAATCCAGATGTCTGAGAATTTTTATACTATACTAAGAACATTTGGTTGTTTACACAGGCAGTGAGTGATAGAAAGATTTAAACTGTATCAATGGGCATTTATATCACATTGGTAAATAGGAAATAGTAAGTTCCATTTGAAATGTGGTTTTAGATTTGCAGATATTTTATTGTGATTTGTCTGAGTAGATTTTCTTGTTGTTTTTTTGAAAGTAAGAAAGGATATAATACAAACAAAACACATTTTTGCTAAAGAGTTTATTTCACAAACTAGACATAACACCATTTCTTAAGTAGTTGCTATGCAAGGTACTACACAACCTGCAAGTTACAGGTATGTGGAATTGTTAGAATTCTGTACTTAATTGGCTTCCTATTAGTGGTTCAGAAAGACAATCCTTTGTAGCCACTGACAAGCATTTATGAGACAAGTTAGCATTATGATTTGGTGTCATCCACAAATGGTGTGGAAATAATTTTCCTTCTCTCCTTATATCCACAAAGACTGAAGTACCCAAGTCCAAAGTTCTAGTGAATAAGGTCTAGTTCAACAACTTAAGTGTTTATTACAACAGTTACTCCCAGGTAGGGAGAAAGAGAGTACACTCTAATGTCTGAGTTTGACTTCTCATTCAGTCACTTTTAGTAAATGTCAATAAGTATTAAAACTTCAGACATTATTTAACCTCTTAGTGCCTCAGTTCTGTTAGTTGCAAAACAAAATAAGGTTACCTCATTGGGAATTGGAGGGGTTGATACTTAAATGAAATAATACTTGTAACGGGAGGCCTAGTTTGCCTGCTACTTAGAGTTTCCCAGGATGTAGGACTTTCATGGTAAAACTGAGACTGTCCTGAGCAAACCAGAAAGAGTAGACCACTCTACCTGTAAAGTGCTTATAACAATACCAGGTACAAAGCACTCACTAAAATGTCAGCCCTGCCTATAATTGTCCTTTTCACTGCAATTCAAACACGGAGTGAATACAAATGCATTATTCTTCCACAGAGTTAGCGTAAAGTTGTATCCTAAGAAATCCTAGGCTTTTGCTTCAGAGTTAGAGAAAGAAGAGTCACACACAGAGGCAGAAAACCAAGAGCTGTTTATTTAAAGCCCGACAGCAAATCACTTTCTGCTCCGACAAAATGACTGTGACAGAAAAGCGTTCCCTGGAAATATGCTTCCTTTCCCTTCCTCAGAGGTGTCATTCATTATCAGTTCAGGATGACTCCTCTCTTAAATTCTGAAATGAGGAGAGCCTTTTACAGTCCTCTGATAACCTCATTTCAAGTTCATACTTGAATTGCTTATGGATGGCCTTTTTCTGGTTTGTCGTCATGAAAGTGTCCTTAGGACACCTAATAGCCAATAAAACACATAGGTGATTGTAGCGATCAGAGAGTTCACTGTGCAATTGCACCACCGTTCTGTGTTGAGACATGCAGGTCACCCACAGATTATGTCTCTTGCTTGTCCCATGATGTTGAAACATGAATCAGTGAAACAAGTCCATTCTTTATCTTAAATTTGGTTGCTTTCCCAAGATGCCTGTGCAAGAATCAGCAAGGCTCAGTTTTGCAGGTAACAAACTAATAATGTTAGGCTCAGTGACTTTGAAAACTCACGTGTGGAAGGCTGCAATGATCAAAAACGAAGGTCTGTGGCCCAAATAATAAAGGCCCTTCTGTTTATATACATAAGGTCTAGAATTAAAGAATGACCAAACACAGGTGCTAGAAAGGACATTAGAAGTATATTTTAATACAAAGTTTCAGTACAGAGCAAAAAAAAAAAAAAACATTTGAACAAAATGGCCATTCGTTTTACACATAATTTTCAAATTGGGAGCAAATTAACTTCAGTTTAAATTGAGAAAGTTCTCATAATACTCACTGGGTACTCACTCCATGCCAGGCTTTATTTAAGTGCTTTTGTGTATTAACTCATTTAATTATCTTTACTATTCAAGAAATGGAGGTAGCATTACTATATCCACTTTTTAGAAAGATAAACTTTGGAACAGAGAAGTTGCATAACTTATCTAAGGACGCATAGCTAAAAATTGATAGGTTTGAGAGCTGAACTCAGGCATTCTGGTGACAAAATGGCCCTCATAATGAAGTGAGAGAGAATAGAAATATTAAGCTCTCTGTATTTTCTGAGGAACAAGTCAACCTAAACTAAGTTTAACATGCATCTGAATTTATCTATTTATAATTGAATATTTCAATAATTGATATTATTTAAGCATCTATCTTCCTGATTCTAAATTTACTGTAATTATTTAAATATGTATTTTTAATAAACAAAATTTTTTTAAAAGACTGCTGGCTGGGCACAGTGGCTCACAACTGTAATCCCAGCACTTTGGGAGGCTGAGGTGGGCAGATCACCTGAGGTAAGGAGTTCAAGATCAGCCTGGCCAACATGGTGAAACCCCGTCTTTACAAAAAATACAAAAATTAGCCAGGCATGGTGGCAGACGCCTGTAATCCTAGCTACTCGGGAGCCTGAGGCAGGAGAATCGCTTGAACGTGGGAGGCGGAGGTGCAGTGAGCCAAGATTGCACCATGCACTCCAATCTGGGCAACAAGAGTGATACTCTGTCTCAAAATCAATCAATCAATAAATAAAAGATTGCTTAATGGAAGCATTGAAGAAACGCTCCTTAAATATATACTATGTAAAAAATACACCTAGTTGATAAGAACTGATTCACCCTAAAGTCAAATTCAACCTATAGATTCAGGAATAAAATCTAAGTGATATCAGAATATCATTGATACACACATATTGACTACAATTACCATGTTTTAAACTGCTTTATTATACCGAATAACTAAAATGCTTGTTATCCCTTTGGTTCAAAAACTTCCCTTTTACTGTTAAAGCGTACTATTATGACATGTTTATGCACTATAACTGTGTTTTTAAATTTGTTTTGTACTGTACTGTAATTTTAGTCTTTTAACTGCAACCTAAATTGCATGTACTTATTCTGATACTGTGAATATTCATATTATAAAATATACCAGTGTACTATGGATAGTGGTGATGATACACAATACTACAAGATAATATAAGGATCTATGGTTACTAAATATGTATAATCTCAGTTAATATAAAGATAGGAATATAAAAATCAAAATACATGCTGTTTGAATATAGGACTCTTAAAATTACAAGTGAATTTTATTTAACTATTCCTCCTATAAAAAATATGAATTACAATAAATATTTCTGATTGTATAAGTGAGTAATAATAATGAACAGTTATTGAGGCCTTAACATGTACCTGGAACTATTAAGCTCAGGAGGCTTCAATGACTTGATTAAGATTTCACAATGAGTAAGTGGTCAATTAGAACTCACAATGGGCCGGGCGCGGTGGCTCAAGCCTGTAATCCCAGCACTTTGGGAGGGCGAGACGGGCGGATCACGAGGTCAGCAGATCGAGACCATCCTGGCTAACATGGTGAAACCCCGTCTCTACCAAAAAATACAAAAAACTAGCCGGGCGAGGTGGTGGGCGCCTGTAGTCCCAGCTACTCGGGAGGCTGAGGCAGGAGAATGGCGTAAACCCGGGAGGCAGAGCTTGCAGTGAGCTGAGATCTGGCCACTGCACTCCAGCCTGGGCGACAGAGCGAGGCTCCGTCTCAAAAAAAAAAAAAAAACCCACAATGGACTCAAAATTCCATGCTACTCTCGCGATGATAGCATGGTATTATGCTGTCTCTTTGTTCTCTTGAGTAGGATGATTTTAAATTGTGAAATTCTTAGAATATGATTATATTTTTAAAAATCTCTGGCCGGGCGCGGTGGCTCAAGCCTGTAATCCCAGCACTTTGGGAGGCCGAGACGGGCGGATCACGAGGTCAGGAGATCGAGACCATCCTGGCTAACACGGTGAAACCCCGTCTCTACTAAAAATACAAAAAAAAAAAAAACTAGCCGGGCGTGGTGGCGGGCGCCTGTAGTCCCAGCTACTCCGGAGGCTGAGGCGGGAGAATGGCGTAAACCCGGGAGGCGGAGCTTGCAGTGAGCTGAGATCTGGCCACTGCACTCCAGCCCCGGCGACAGAGCGAGACTCCGTCTCAAAAAAAAAAAAAAAAAAAAAAAAAAAAAATCTCTGTGGATGATAGAAATGTTTTATATCTTGATCGTTGTGGTGGCTACATAGGTACATGCATTTTCAAAACTCATCAAATACTATGCTTATGATGAGTACACTTAATTTTACTCCTTGATAATGTTGGCTTAAAAAACTAAAACAAAAAATCTGTTTTGAAAAAACCCTGTGGACATATTTACTGTGTAAAATAAAGTGCTTGTTCCTCAAGAGCTACTACTGTGTTAGAGATATAATGACTATGGCAACAGATAAGAAATAAAACAAAAATTTGTTTTTTAAAATTTTATTTTTAAGGATAATTTTAACTGTACCTTATTCTCAATCACATGATTAAACAATGTGTATATATCATACTACCGCCAATTTGCAGATAAGAGGCTTTCATTTTTAGTATGCCAAATACACAGATATGCTCTGTGTGTTTTTTTCACCAACAGTTTCTTATTGTGTGCCCCTAAAAGTCAAAGGTTGCAAAGAAAAATCTGTGAAAAAACAAAATTCAGCAAACACCACTCAACGAGTCCAACTTACTTTACATTAGGCATAGAATTAGCAGATTTGGTGGAACACTGTGACCTGTTTTACAGCTGAAACCTGATGGCTGAGGCAAAAATAAACAGTTTTTTTTTGTTTTGTTTTGTTTTGTTTTTTTTGTCTCAGCAGCAATATTGAGTGAGTAAACAAAGTATTGATCCTTATTTGTTTCCTTTGATTCAAGTTATCCTGAGGCTTCCCTCCAAAACTCTCTTTGGGATCTACACAATAAAAGAGCTTCATATTCAAAACCTTTCTTCTTTCACCTCAGTGGCACAACATTGGATGTAGCATCTACGATAAAATGCTGTTTCCTGTATCTCCCAATATAAACTCAAACTCTACCTTAGAATAAGTTTTATGATGTAAATCCAATAAAATCATCCTGTGACGAAGAACGTCTAACCTCCTGGGAATACAGCCCAGTAGGTCTCCGCCTCATTTTACCCAGCCCTGATTAAAGATGGAGTCACTCTGGTTCAAACGTCTCTGGCAGGACTAGGAAGGCAAAATAAGCTGCTGCTTTCTGTGGTATAAAATAATAAATTCTAGAGTTAACGGCAAGATGGCCAAATAGGAGCAGCTCCAGTCTCCAACTCCCAGCGCGAGCGACACAGAAGACCGGTGATTTCTGCGTTTTCAACTGAGGTACTGGGGTCATCTCGCTAGGGAGTGCCGGACAATCGGTGCTGGTCAGCTGCTGCAGCCTGACCAGCGTGAGCTGAAGCAGGGCGAGGCATCGCCTCACCTGGAAGCGCAAGGGGGAAAGGAATCCCTTTTTCCTAGCCAGGGGAACTGAGACACACAACACCTGGAAAATTGGGTAATTCCCACCCCAATACTGCGCTTTAAGGAAACAGGCACACCAGGAGAATATATCCCACACCTGGCCGGGAGGGTCCCACGTCCACGGAGCCTCCCTCACTGCTAACACAGCTGTCTGCCGCGATCTATCCGCAAGGCAGCAGTGAGGCTGGGGGAGGGGCGCCCGCCATTGCTGAGGCTTAAGTAGGTAAACAAAGCCGCTGGGAAGCTGGAACTGGGTGGAGCTCACAGCAGCTCAAGGAAGCCTGCCTGTCTCTGTAGACTCCACCTCTGCGGACAGCACACAGCTGCAGTCCATTAGGGGAAAGAGCGGGGGGGTGCAGACGCGAACGACTCTGTCTGACAGCTTTGGGGAGAGACGTGGATCTCCTAACGCGGAGGTTGAGATCCGAGAACGGACAGACTGCCTGCTCAGGTGGGTCCCTGACCCCTGAGTAGCCTAGCTGGGAGACATCCCCACTAGGGGCAGTCTGACACCCCACACCTCACAGGGTGGCGACACCCCTGAGAGGAAACTTCCAAAGAAAGAATCAGACAGGTACACTCGCTGTTCAGCAATATTCTATCTTCGGCAACCTCTGCTGCTGATACCCAGGCAAACAGGGTCTGGAGTGGACCTCAAGCAATCTCCAACAGACCAACAGACAGTCCTTCTGACTGTCAGACGGAAAACTATCAAACAGGAAGGACACCTATACCAAAACCCCATCTGTACGTCACCATCATCAAAGTGCAGAGACAGATAAAACCACAAAGATGGGGAAGAAGCAGGGCAGAAAAGCTGGAAATTCAAAAAATAAGAGCGCATCTCCCCCTGCAAAGGAGCGCAGCCCATCGCCAGCAACGGATCAAAGCTGGTCAGAGAATGACTGTGACGAGATGAGAGAAGAAGGCTTCAGTCCATCAAACCTCTCAGAGCTAAAGGAGGAATTACGTACCCAGCGCAAAGAAACTAAAAATCTTGAAAAAAAGTGGAAGAATTGACAGCTAGATTAATTAATGCAGAGAAGATCATAAACGAAATGACAGAGATGAAAACCATGACACGAGAAATACGTGACAAATGCACAAGCTTCAGTAACCGACTCGATCAACTGGAAGAAAGAGTATCAGCGATTGAGGATCAAATGAATGAAATGAAGCGAGAAGAGAAAACCAAAAGAAAAAAGAAGAAAAAGAAATGAACAAAGCCTGCAAGAAGTATGGGATTATGTAAAAAGACCAAATCTACGTCTGATTGGGGTGCCTGAAAGTGAGGGGGAAAATGGAACCAAGTTGGAAAACACTCTTCAGGATATCATCCAGGAGAACTTCCCCAACCTAGTAGGGCAGGCCAACATTCAAATTCAGGAAATACAGAGAACGCCACAAAGATACTCCTCCAGAAGAGCAACTCCAAGACACATAATTGCCAGATTCACCAAAGTTGAAATGAAGGAAAAAATCTTAAGGGCAGCCAGAGAGAAAGGTCGGGTTACCCACAAAGGGAAGCCCATCAGAATAACAGCAGACCTCTCGGCAGAAACTCTTCAAGCCAGAAGAGAGTGGGGGCCAATATTCAACGTTCTTAAAGAAAAGAATTTTAAACCCAGAATTTCATATCCAGCCAAACTAAGCTTCATCAGTGAAGGAGAAATAAAATCCTTTACAGATAAGCAAATGCTTAGAGATTTTGTCACCACCAGGCCTGCCTTACAAGAGACCCTGAAGGAAGCCCTCAACATGGAAAGGAACAACCGGTACCAGCCATTGCAAAAACATGCCAAAATGTAAAGACCATCGAGGCTAGGAAGAAACTGCATCAACTAACGAGCAAAATAACCAGTTAATATCATAATGACAGGATCAAGTTCACACATAACAATATTAACCTTAAATGTCAATGGACTAAATGCTCCAATTAAAAGACACAGACTGGCAAACTGGATAAAGAGTCAAGACCCATCAGTCTGCTGTATTCAGGAGACCCATCTCACATGCAGAGACATGCATAGGCTCAAAATAAAGGGATGGAGGAAGATCTACCAAGCAAATGGAGAACAAAAAAAAGCAGGGGTTGCAATCCTAGTCTCTGATAAAACAGACTTTAAACCATCAAAGATCAAAAGAGACAAAGAAGGCCATTACATCATGGTAAAGGGATCAATTCAACAGGAAGAGCTAACTCTCCTAAATATATATGCACCCAATACAGGAGCACCCAGATTCATAAAGCAAGTCCTTAGAGACCTACAAAGAGACTTAGACTCCCATACAATAATAATGGGAGACTTCAACACTCCACTGTCAACATTAGACAGATCAACGAGACAGAAAGTTAACAAGGATATCCAGGAATTAAACTCATCTCTGCACCAAGCGGACCTAATAGACATCTATAGAACTCTCCACCCCAAATCAACAGAATATACATTCTTCTCAGCACCACATCACACTTATTCCAAAATTGACCACATAATTGGAAGTAAAGCACTCCTCAGCAAATGTACAAGAACAGAAATTATAACAAACTGTCTCTCAGACCACAGTGCAATCAAACTAGAACTCAGGACTAAGAAACTCAATCCAAACCGCTCAACTACATGGAAACTGAACAACCTGCTCCTGAATGACTACTGGGTACATAACGAAATGAAAGCAGAAATAAAGATGTTCTTTGAAACCAATGAGAACAAAGATACAACATACCAGAATCTCTGGGACACATTTAAAGCAGTGTGTAGAGGGAAATTTATAGCACTAAATGCCCACAAGAGAAAGCAGGAGAGATCTAAAATTGACACTCTAACATCACAATTAAAAGAACTAGAGAGGCAAGAGCAAACACATTCAAAAGCTAGCAGAAGGCAAGAAATAACTAAGATCAGAGCAGAACTGAAGGAGATAGAGACACAAAAAACCCTCCAAAAATCAATGAATCCAGGAGTTGGTTTTTTGAAAAGATCAACAAAATTGACAGACCGCTAGCTAGACTAATAAAGAAGAAAAGAGAGAGGAATCAAATAGACGCAATAAAAAATGATAAAGGGGATATCACCACCGACCCCACAGAAATAAAAACAACCATCAGAGAATACTATAAATGCCTCTACGCAAATCAACTAGAAAATCTAGAAGAAATGGATAATTTCCTGGACACTTACACTCTCCAAGACTAAACCAGGAAGAAGTTGAATCCCTGAATAGACCAATAGCAGGCTCTGAAATTGAGGCAACAATTAATAGCCTACCCACCAAAAAAAGTCCAGGACCAGATGGATTCACAGCTGAATTCTACCAGAGGTACAAGGAGGAGCTGGTACCATTCCTTCTGAAACTATTTCAATCAATAGAAAAAGAGGGAATCCTCCCTAACTCATTTTATGAGGCCAACATCATCCTGATACCAAAGCCTGGCAGAGACACAACAAAAAGAGAGAATTTTAGACCAATATCCCTGATGAACATCGATGCAAAAATCCTCAATAAAATACTGGCAAACCGGATTCAGCAGCACATCAAAAAGCTTATCCACCATGATCAAGTGGGCTTCATCCCTGGGATGCAAGGCTGGTTCAACATTCGCAAATCAATAAACGTAATCCAGCATATAAACAGAACCAAAGACAAGAACCACATGATTATCTCAATAGATGCAGAAAAGGCTTTTGACAAAATTCAACAGCCCTTTATGCTAAAAACGCTCAATAAATTGGTATTGATGGAACGTACCTCAAAATAATAAGAGCTATTTATGACAAACCCACAGCTAATATCATACTGAATGGGCAAAAACTGGAAAAATTCCCTTTGAAAACTGGCACAAGACAGGGATGCCCTCTCTCACCACTCCTATTCAACATAGTGTTGGAAGTTCTGGCTAGGGCAACCAGGCAAGAGAAAGAAATCAAGGGTATCCAGTTAGGAAAAGAAGAAGTCAAATTGTCCCTGTTTGCAGATGACATGATTGTATATTTAGAAAACCCCATTGTCTCAGCCCAAAATCTCCTTAAGCTGATAAGCAACTTCAGCAAAGTCTCAGGATACAAAATTAATGTGCAAAAATCACAAGCATTCTTATACACCAGTAACAGACCAGCAGAGAGCCAAATCAGGAATGAACTTCCATTCACAATTGCTTCAAAGAGAATCAAATACCTAGGAATCCAGCTTACAAGGGATGTCAAGGACCTCTTCAAGGAGAACTACAAACCACTGCTCAAGGAAATCAAAGAGGACACAAACAAATGGAAGAACATACCATGCTCATGGATAGGAAGAATCAATATCCTGAAAATGGCCATACTGCCCAAGGTTATTTATAGATTCAATGCCATCCCCATCAAGCTACCAATGAGTTTCTTCACAGAATTGGAAAAAACGGCTTTAAAGTTCATATGGAACCAAAAAAGAGCCCGCATTGCCAAGACAATCCTAAGTCAAAAGGACAAAGCTGGAGGCATCACGCTACCTGACTTCAAACTATACTACAAGGCTACAGTAACCAAAACAGCATGGTACTGGTACCACAACAGAGATATAGACCAATGGAACAGAACAGAGTCCTCAGAAATAATACCACACATCTACAGCCATCTGATCTTTGACAAACCTGAGAGAAACAAGAAATGGGGAAAGGATTCCCTATTTAATAAATGGTGCTGGGAAAATTGGCAAGCCATAAGTAGAAAGCTGAAACTGGATCCTTTCCTTACCCCTTATACGAAAATTAATTCAAGATGGATTAGAGACTTAAATGTTAGACCTAATACCATAAAAACCCTAGAAGAAATCTAGGTAGTACCATTCAGGACATAGGCATGGGCAAGGACTTCATGTCTAAAACACCAAAAGCAACGGCAGCAAAAGCAAAAATTGACACATGGGATCTAATTAAACTAAAGAGCTTTTGCACAGCTAAAGAAACTACCATCAGAGTGAACAGGCAACCTACAGAATGGGAAAAAATTTTTGCAACCTACTCATCTGACAAAGGGCTAATATCCAGAATCTACCAAGAACTCAAACAAATATACAAGAAAAAAACAAACAACCCCATCAAAAAGTGGGGAAAGGATATGAACAGACATTTCTCAAAAGAAGACATCCATACAGCCAACAGACACATGAAAAAATGCTCATCATCACTCGCCATCAGAGAAATGCAAATCAAAACCACAATGAGATACCATCTCACACCAGTTAGAATGGCAATCATTAAGAAGTCAGGAAACAACAGGTGTTGGAGAGGATGTGGAGAAATAGGAACACTTTTACACTGTTGGTGGGATTGTAAACTAGTTCAACCATTATGGAAAACAGTATGGCGATTCCTCAAGGATCTAGAACTAGATGTACCATATGACCCAGCCATCCCACTACTGGGTATATACCCAAAGGATTATAAATTACTCTACTACAAAGACACATGCACACGTATGTTTATTGCGGCACTATTCACAATAGCAAAGACTTGGAATCAACCCAAATGTCCATCTGTGACAGACTGGATTAAGAAAATGTGGCACATATACACCATGGAATACTATGCAGCCATCAAAAAGGATGAGTTTGCATCCTTTGTAGGGACATGGATGCAGCTGGAAACCATCATTCTTAGCAAACTATCACAAGAAGAGAAAACCAAACACCGCATGTTCTCACTCATAGGTGGGAACTGAACAATGAGATCACTTGGACTCGGGAAGGGGAACATCACACACTGGGGCCTATCATGGGGAGGGGGGAGGAGGAGGGATTGCATTGGGGAGTTATACATGATATAAATGTCATGCACATGTACCCTAGAACTTAAAGTATAAAAAAAAAAATAAATAAAAAAAAAATAATAATAATAATAATAAATTCTAAAAATCCAAAAAAAAAAAAAAAAAAAAATCCAATAAAATCATTTTTATATTACTGATGATTTGGGCTTTATTCCATCATTAAATATGTATCGGTTACCACTTAAAAACCTGTAAGTGTGCTAGGAACTAGGTGTACAAAAATGAATTGAATAAATCTATTGTCCTCAAAAGTTTTCAGTTAAGGATACAGTAGAGATTGGTAGGGAATGGGGAGGGAAGGAAATAGAAAAACAGAGAAAGACGAGTTACTGAGATGGAACTTGATAGAAATTGAGATAGTGATAGAGATACAGATAGATGGAGATGACGGAGTAAACCAGAAGATCAGGGGAGAAAGTAGGAAAGATGACTGTTTTGGTATAGGTGGGGCAAAAAAAAAAAAAAAAGTATATATTTCCACTTGCAAGAATCGTAGAGTGATGAAGAAAGGACCACTTCACTTTCAGCTTTTACTTGTCTACAAAGGCTTTCCTGCTCAAGTTTTCCAATGACCTTGATGTTGCCAAATCCAAATGTAACTTCTCTCGGTATATTTTTTCATTTCATCATTCTGTCTTCTTTAAATACTTTCTTCTCTCAGCTACTGTGGTATAGCACACTCCTGCCCTCATGGCTGTCCTTTACCATACTTATTGTTCCTTTATAAACTTCTTTCTTGGTTTCTCATCCTCTTAGAACCTCAGAATTCAAGTTTTGTGAACATTTTATTTTATTGTTACACACATTCCCTATGTACGGGTCATGGTTAAGAAATGGGGCTCTTAAATAAAACTTTTTAATTTAAAGCCTGGATTTGCTAATTACAGCTGTGTGACCTTGGGAAAGTCACTTAACTTCCTTGTGTCATTGTTTTTTCACCTATAAAATGGAAATTGGCATAACATCTAAATGAGTTAACATATATAAAATGAAGTACTTACATGCAAAATACTTAGAACAGTCTGTAGTACATATTAGATATCACACTATTGTCTCATCAATATGGATTTAAAAGCCATTTATAATGCTTATGACTCCCATTTTATATCCTTTACTTTTTCACTTTGAAAACTACAATCACATATCAAACTGCCAATGTAAAATTCATTTCAGATATCTAATACAATCTCAAAAATAACAAGACTGAGAAGAGCTCTTGATTTCTCTCTACCCAAAATTGCCTCTTCCACAATCCTTTTCATTTTCTGAAATGACCCTTTATTCACTCAAGCTCAGAGTTAAAGAGTTATCCAAGATGCTCAAGCTAAGAGTTAAGGAGTTATGCCTAATTTATCTTTCTCTTAACCCTTTTGTCATATGCCATTCATGAGTAAATGCTATCAAGACTATCTCCAAAATATATTCCAAATTCATCCCATTTAATCTCCTCTACCATTGTGATCTTATTCCAAGCCATCACCACCTCCTTCTTGGACTTCCACAAAAGCCTCCTTGCTTGTCTTCTTGCTTCTTCTCTTTTACTCCCCTAAAATCTATCCTTTGAAGAAGAATACCCAACCTTCCTTATGATCCTTGTATACAACAAGCTCATTTCTTTCTTCAAGCTTTGGCCAAATTTTTATATATGTCTGTAATGCGTTATTTCTGAATATTATCTGCCTGACTCCTTCCTGCAAATGAGGTCTCACATTAAAGAGAACACACAGTCTAGAGTAACCTCCTAGTCATAACTTACAACCTGGTTTTCATGATATTTACATATTCTAATGTTTTTTAAATTATTTATTCATTTATCATTTTTATCTATTATAATGCAAATTCTATGGAAAAAACTTATCATTCCTTTAGATATCTGCAGTGCTTAGCACACAGATGACAATCAGTAAGTACATTTGAATAAATGAATAAAAAGACCATGACAGTACTGAAGCAGAAGAGCTATTGGGTATCATAAATATCAAACAGTTGAAGTCTTGGAAATTGATTCTAGATTGGGGAAAAGAGTTACCCCAAGATTTTTTATTTGGACCGCTATTCACATAGAGAATAGTGGGATCCCTTAAAAAAGGGATAAGTCCAGGAATAACCCTCTTTGGACAATGAATTTGATAACTCTTGGGTTACAAAATGGAATTGTCTAGGGAATAATGAGATATGGATCTAGAACTAAACAAAAAGTTGATGGTAGGCAATATAGAATTAATAGTCATTAGAATAGCTAAAGTTGTTTGTGTAATAAAGAACAGATAGATTATAGAGTGAAAAGAGGTGTTCGACCTCCAGAAAACTCCAAAATATTCAAGAGGCAGGTAGAAGAAGAGAAGGTAGAAAGAGTAATCTCCAAAAGGTAAGAGGAAATCCAGGCAAAAGGAATTTACCATCCATAGGAGAACAAAGGAGGGATCAACAGGGTCAAGTAACAGAGAGCTTAATTAAAATAAGCACTAAAAAGAGTCAGCTGTATTTATCAATTAAAAAATCACTGGACAAATTGAAAACCAGGATGCCATCTGAACTTGCCAGAGCCCTGTCCTTGAAATTTAAGTTCCTCAAATTTTCAGGCACTCAGCATGAGATCTGCCTAGAATTGCACCTCTCTGAGCTCCAGATCTTTACTCAGCACATCTGGAAAGAACTGATCACACCCTTTTACATCCCCATCTTTTTTGTGCTACCATCAAGATCAGAAACTAAGTCAAATGGTCCTCTCAATGATTTTTTTATTTCTATTTTTCTCCTCTGTTCCGAAGATAAATATGGAAAATTATCATCAGCTATCAGTAATTTAAGTATATTTTTAAATTGATCATAAGATACGTAAACATTTAGCAGAAGATTCTTCAAAGTAATAAAAACAATAATAAATGAGTGATCAGTGAATCAGTGGGACAATAATTTCTAGGATGCCCCAAAACACTAGGAGATGTAAATTATTTTTTAAGACTCACTGGACTTATGTTCACTAAACTATAGTCAGCAAAAAAATGTAAGTATATATAGAAATTTAATAACATGAGTCAAAATAGGAAGAGTTTCTTGCTTAATCATCATTTAAATGCAAACATTATTAAAAAGTAGAATGCTGAATAAATGTTTGACTTTTGGACATTACATAAAGCAAGAAAGTAAGATTCTTCCAAGGACATCCTCGACAACACTTGTAGAGGCATATTCCAGGGCTTTATTATCCATGTGCCTAATCTGTCAGTTTGTTATCAGAAAATCAAATTCACCTCCAAATTTTCATAATAATATTCATTTTTAATACTTCTGGTTAATTGAAAGCACAGTGGTAGGTCCTATGAAATTGTGAGAGCCTCTGAAAGTCAGAGTTAAGAAAGCTAAAACAGAGAATTAAATTATGTTTTCAGATTTGTGTGAGCATCATTAATTCTAAAAGTTCTCAATCTTTGCTACATACTAGAATTATCTGAGCAGGCTTCAAAAAATCCCAATATCCAGGTTGATCCCATACTGGTTAAATCAGAACACTTAGAGAGTGAAGTCCAAACCTATTTTCTAAGGGTCCCTAAGGGATTCTCATGAGTAGTCATGGAACTGAGAACCTATGATTTATGTCACCCTTGTTCTCATTATATGAATGTTTCAGTGATTATGGATACTGGCTTTGAAGTCAGATCCAGATTTTGAATCCTGGTGGCTATGGTGGCTACATAAATTTGAACAAGTTTCTTAACCCTTTTGAGTGTCAGCTTAAAGAAAGTATTATCCCCACTTTGTAGGGAAGTTTTGAGCATTAAATAATTTAAAAACTTTATAGAGTATGAGGCATGTAATACACAAAAACTGTGTTAATATAAATAATATATAAATATAACAACCTACTATTAATGACAGTTATTTAGTACTAATCAAATACTATGTCTAGTTTACAGCAGATGCTTGGCAAACATAATTTTCCCCAAATCTGAAATAATATATGTAACCCATTGTCAAATCTCTGCTGAATTAAGGAATTCCAATATCGTGTTTTGGGTCTTTAAAGCACTCCCTCATTTAAAATACACAAAGGCAGAGTTTAAAGACTCTAGTATTCACTTCCTGCTCACACCTGCCACCACATAGATTTATAACATCTCAAAAGCAGCTGCGTAATTTGAGTCTGACTCGTAGAAGAAAGCTACTAATAAATTTCCTAGGGTCTTATTAGAGGAAACTTTTAAATCTTCAATGACACAGTAAGAAAGAACTCTAAAAATTTCCAGTCACATTTTTCTTATTTACTTGGTTACCCTGGAGTGCATGATGACTTGTTTTCCTTTAGTTGTATCTGAACAGTCTGACAGATTACTGTGACAAGGTTACTTTTAAATTGATAAAAGGTTTGATTGTGTCGGTGCATTTGTCAAAACTGTCTGACACCATGTATAATGGACTCTGCACTTGGAGCCTGGATGGCACTTGAGTCTGGCTCTTACTATTCAGCGTTCAGCACGCACCATAATGAGACATCCAACAGGGTTGTGTAAAAGTCCGGGAGATTAGCTTGGGCAGACCCTTCAGCTCTCCAGCACAAACACTTCTATTTTGTTCCTCTGGCTTTTCATGGTGGGTGTTTCTCCTCTCTTGTTAAATGTTAAAGTGACATTCAGAGTTTTATTTTAAAGGGGGAAATGCTGGGATGTCATAACTTGAGCAAAGAAAACATTTACAGAGAAAAGTGAGGGGCAGGGCACTTGACTTTCCTGCTCTTCTGGTAAACACTGGAAATATGTATGTACCTACCCAAGAGTTTCCCTCTATTTTCCTGCATTCTGTTTCAAGTGGCCTTAGCAGCAGCATGTTTACTTTATAACAGAAAAACAAGTCACTCTGTTCCTTCACAATATTTTAATTAACTCCAGAGTAGTTAATCGCAGGAAAGTGGGGGCAATTGGCTGGGGCTTCCTGAGAACATTGTATTAAATCAAATTTATCAGCCACAAAATGGTTAGATAAAATATGTTGTAGATGTAGAAAATATAAATACAATAATGATTTTTTCCAATTTTAAATGCTACCCATTATGATGCATATTTGATTTTATTTTTTAGGAGCAATTTAAATGTGTTTCAAGGGCATGTTCAGAATCATCAAATAGAAGTCACCAACTTCTTGGAAAGACAAAATATAACTTAATATGTAAAAAATCATTACACTACAAATATTTTATTTGGCTCAAAAAAGTTACAATGCTCTCTCACTTTTATTAAATCAAATCTATCTTCTCCAACTTCCATCAGGTCTTCCTGAGATAAGCATAAAGGATATATGAATCCAAGTGTTCCATCAACAGTCTTCAACTGATAATCCATCCATGAGTAAATTTGTATAATCAGTTGGATTCCTAGTTTTTATTACATTGCCTTTAGTGCTTTTAATATTACAGCCATTTAATTGTTTAATAGTATATTGATGACCCATTCATGACTGGGTAAGAAAAAGGGATGAACTAAAAATCAACTCATTTAGGTTCTATTCTATGCTACTTTGCTGTTTCTTTTGAAGTTTATTTGGTTAATTGTTTCCACGTCCCTGCTTTTTAATGGAAAAACGAATGCATATGACAAAATCTTTCACCACACATAATTTTTCTACCACCACAAATATTACTTCTCACACCCTCCTCTCTGAACAAAAAGCATTCTTCTTTCAGCTTTTCAACTATTCCTACTCTAATTGTTCCTTGATCTCAGAGGATCATTTCTTGCTACTCTGCAGCTGGAGTTACCTATTCGAACATATATATATATATAGCTATGCTACCTTCCTGTTTATGACAATTCAATGATTTCCTCCATGGTTCTTAAGATAAATCAAGTTTCTAACATCATCTCCAAAGGAACCATCTTGTCCTTCCATGTTTTCTAGCTCATTTTGCCCCACACTCCACCTCCTTCTCTCTGCTATAGTCACATGGCTTTTTCCTCAGCTCTTTGTCTTTGGCATGACCCCTCTAGCCCTTGGTTCTGCACACAATGTTTCCTCTACCTGGCTGCTCTTCCACTTTTTTCTCAATTAGTTAAATCTATTCATCCTTCTAATCTTAGCTCACTTGTCACTTCCTCAGACATACCTTTGCTAATCACCCTAACTAGGTCTAATCTTGTGTTATAAAATCTGTTAGTACCATGCTCCTCTCTTTTTTGCTCTTACAGGTGCAATTTTATATCAGATCATATATTTAATTGATGCCCATTTTCCCTAGTAGAATATATTTCTCCTTTGTCTAAATTTACTCACCACTGACTTCTCACCACAGGCATGCAGTATATATTCTGTAAATATTTCTTGATTGAGAACAAAATAAAGTTCCTTAAGGTTTCTCAAGAAAAAGATATTACAAGGTTTTAAACTATACTATTTTCTATACTATACCCAGTATAATGTATTCATCCAAAACATAGGTATAACTAGAAAGATTTTTCCATAGAGTAAAATCATTCCTTATATCTATTATTCTTCAGTCTTATCTTCTTTTCTTTGATTTTACTTGTGATCTGAACAGTGAAGCTTTAATGATGAATGTGAATAGATCTCCTTAATAAAAACTTGCTCTCAGATTATATGTTGAGAAATAATGCAATTTCTTTTTCTTTAATACCATTTTCTTACTGTTCATTAGCATTAACATGGATATTATATACTCATACCAGAAAATCCAATATGTCTATACCTTTTTATAAAAAAGGCAATATGTTGTTTTGTGTATCTGTTTTCTATTATTTTATTACAATAGATATTAACAAATATTGCATTTCCTTTAAGGAATATTAACTCTAAAAGTACTTATAATTTCATAGAAATAAATATGGAAAATGAATATTGATGGCAAGTTCATTTAAATCTACTAAAATTATCTGTTTTGTGAGTGAAATTATTTTAAAGTGTGAGATGAGTTATAGGAATGGAAAGTGATTTTAATCTTTAGAAGACTACTAATGCAAAATGGTAACAAGCACTGTGAGAGGACAACACTAGGAGGGAGAGAGAGAGAGAGAGAGAGAGAGAGAGAGAGAAAGAGAGGGAGAGAGAGAGAGAAACAAGGTTTTACAAATGACCTACATTGGTCTCTTACTAAAGGTTTTTTCAGCCATCAGGTCATACCCATGAAGCTGAATAAATTCTGACCTTGCCCCCACCAACACTGCACGAGGGGATTGGAGAAAGATATAAAATGTGATCTTGAGTAAGTTTTGCAGCTAAATAATGAGGTCCTCAATCAAATATCAAAATTTTAGAATGAAAAAAACATAAAAGATTGTTGAGTTCAAATCCATTATATTGTATATGGGGGAAACCAAAGTTAAGAGGCAGCAAGTCATTACTCTAAGGCCACAGACTCACTTGATAGCATAGCCAAGATTGAAAGATAGATCTCACAATGCACAGTTATTTCCACCACATTATGTTGCCCAATCAGATCGGTTCTTTAAGATTGTCCAGGCAAAAGAATCTAAGCAATAAACCCCAGTTCTAGATCACTGCAGTAACAGGAGAACCCACAAACATTTGCACAATAACAATAAATGGCCCAGATCTTATTAGTGGACAAATATTAATATGAACAAGTAACTATTATCCTCTGTTCACTTAATATTCTTTATCAAATGCACATAAAAACATTAACAAAACTTGTTCCCTCAATAACAATGTTTCTGTGTTATCACATCTCTTCTCTGAGTTAAAAATGGCAATGTAGGCTTTTAAGTAATAATTTCCATTTACAAAGTTCTGGCACTTCTATGCAGAAATGGATATTGACACAGCAATTCATAGTATGATGCTACATCAGTGGTGTGTTCATATAGCAGCTCTTCAATAAAATAAAAATTTAAAAAGCTCTGATTTGCAGGATGTGCTGATTCCTGTGTTATAAATACTCCCACAAGGGCCAATTTCATGCTACCAAGTCTGTAACAGATTGCTCACAAAATTCTTGAATATTTAACAATTAGCTCAAGTGTGTTAGTCAGAGGCAGCTCCAGCACACTGCTGATACTACAAGTAAACACAGAAATAATAAAAACCAACCCAGTCTTTTAAGAAAGAGGAAACTGAGGCTTAGAGGGAGGAAGTGATTTGCCTCAAGATTACACAGTGGCTGAGCAGGTTTTAACACTCAAAATTCCATCGCAACTACCCTCATCAGTTAGTGAAACTTTATACAATAGAAATAGTTGGTGGTCTTCAAGACTGTTGAGAGAAGTGCTTCACAAAAGATCAACAACACTAAATAAAGATCCTGTTTGAAATACATATTCTTGGGCTCTACCCCAGACCTAGTGAAACATAATTGCTTGGGCCCAGACATCTGTGTGTCACCCGGCTCTCCAAGTGGTAAAGAGCAGCAAGAAAGAACCTTTCCCTAATAGCTACCTTTAAAAAAAAAATGAGTTTCAAATATAAATCAAGAACAATAGCTATTTTTCTTTTTACTTCATCCGAACCTTCCATCATGAAGTCTACAATCTTTCACATTTTCAAAGACCTTGCTTTTCAAAATAGAGTTTAGATTTTTTAAACAATAAAAGAAGTTGAGTTATTTATCTTCTGATTCTCAACCTCAATATTCTATAGGCCAAAATCTAACGTATATTTGTATGTCTGAGCTCTGGCACATTTAACACTTTTTGAATAAATTAAAAAATATATATATTTATCTTTTAAGGTTCTGCCTTGCCTTTTTCACAAATCGAGGCACTCAATAGCAACAGGGTACTTCCACCCTAATCTATCTACTGTTTTGTCAAACAATTAGATAGTTACGTATTTGTATGTTGGTTTATCTGCCACTTTCCGTTATGTTGATATGTACTCCCAATCTTAAAATCTAGAACAAAGGCAAATAAATACTGTCTGCTTTGTTTTCCTCTTTCAGTATTTTAGAGGTCAGAACATTTACAAAATAAATATCCTGATGGCTTTTTAAAAAGCATTGCAAAAAAGAAAAATAACAATTGAGTAATAGTTTTTTAAACTTTAAAAATACACAGCTAAGTCACAATCAAATGACAAATATATGTTCTAATATTATTTTGAAAATAATCAGATACTAACCCAAAAATACAGCTCTGTTGCCCAAGCTGGAGTGCAGTGGCGCGATCTCTGCTCACTGTAAGCTCCGCCTCCTGGGTTGATGCCATTCTCCTGCCTCAGCCTCCCGAGTAGCTGAGACTACAGGCTCCCGCCACCACGCCTGGCTAATTTTTTGTATTTTCAGTAGAGATGCGGTTTTACTGTGTTAGCCAGGATGGTCTCGATCTCCTGACCTTGTGATCCGCCCACCTCGGCCTCCCAAAGTGCTAGGATTACAGGCGTGAGCCACCGCACCCGGCCAAGTCTATGATTCATAATTCATTATTAATTTTATGGGAAAGTGAACTTAAATACATTTTTATTTGCACAGACATAAGAGAACTAATGACTTAAATGTTGGTAGATAATAGATTCATGAAAACACTATTGAAGAGGATTTAATAATTTCCAAGCTTCCAAGCAAATATAAAACTACTCAGTGAGTGTGGTCCTTAGTCTTGGTAGGAGATGGTTTCACTGGACTAGGCAGTAGATGTTTTCAAGGAAACCAGAAGATTAGTCTTACGCCTCTCCAAATACATGATCTTGGCTGAACGTACATTTACCAAGCACTAGCCAGAAAAGCTTTGTAACACAAGAGGTCATCCTGAAATCTACCACTTCTGAGTTTTTGAGATTCCCTTCACTAATACTTCTCAAGAAAATCCGTTTATTTCATGAGACTCATCAATGACACCACTGGCCACATGGTTTGACAATGTAACTCTATTACTGATCTTCATCTTGCAGGTCAAATATCTATGAATCAGCCAGCATTTCCATGTATATCTGCTCGAGAACTTCACTCAACAACAAAACGTAAACGAATTCCACTCCCAAAAATAAACTAGCATTGAGTCTCAAATTTAAGTCCTGTTTGTAAAGAAGAGTCTTCCTCACCGAGACACCAGTGGATAAGTACATTGACTGCAATAACACATCCTGCCCACCAAGGCAAGTATGTGAGTGAGAAACAGCACAGGCAGCAGAAGGACACTTACGGTTGGCACAGCTTGATTAGGTCCTGGTCAGTGGTGCCTGGTGGGAGGCCTCGAATGTACAGGTTGGTTTTACTCAACTGTTCCCCGCTGCTGTTGTTGCTGCTGTTGTTGCTGCTGCTGTTTGTGCTGGGGCTGGGAGGAGCCATGGGGTGGGGAGCTGGTGCATAGGACTGCTGGAAACAGAAAAAGCTGTTACTGGAAAAACAAAAGCCAGCACCTATTCACAGGCCAGCAGCACAACTCGAAAGCAATGTAAGCTATGTGTCCTCTCCAATACACATGCATACACACACACACACACACACACACACACACACACACATTTATATCACTACTCTCTGTTGCATTCGAGAATATCATTTGCTTCCCCCGCCCTGGCCCTCTGTTCAGATCAGCATAAGTCAACCATAAAAGGGACAAAAAGCAGTTACCAGGTGCTCCTGGCAGTAGCATATGGCATTTGAACTTGTCTCTGACTACAGTGACTCTCCTTAGCCTGGGAAAGTAGCACATCTTCCTCCCTAATAAAATAAAACCATCACTTTTGGCAATAAACTCTGACCCTAGCTTCCCTTTAATACCCAAGCATCTTTGGTTTCCCTCTATAACTTTGTTCCCTCCTTTCTCCAAAGAAACTGGCTCCTATTGTTTTCCTCAACATTACTGTTCAGCACAATTTCTGATACAAAGAAAGCATTCCTATAAATAGTGATTCTGTGGATGACTGAATGAATG
This sequence comes from Trachypithecus francoisi, assembly GCF_009764315.1. Lineage (NCBI taxonomy): Eukaryota > Metazoa > Chordata > Mammalia > Primates > Cercopithecidae > Trachypithecus > Trachypithecus francoisi. Next base: position 178,087,924 of record NW_022681453.1, on the reverse strand, counting down.
AATCCATCTTAGCTCTTTCTCACATTCCCAGAATTGTTTCTTTACATTGAATGTTCCTTGTTTGCAAGATGGAGCTACCATTCTATCCTTACCTTCAAGATCCTCTTTAAATTACTCTAATCCAGGATCTCAACCTAGGCACTATGAACCATCTGGACAGGATAATTCTTTGTTTTGGGCACTGTCCTTGTTCATTGTAGGAGGTTTAGTAGCATCGTTAGCCTCTATCTCCCAGATTCTAGTAGCGCCCATTCCCCAGATGCGATCACCAAAAAATATTCCCAGACATTGCCAAATGCTCGCTGGTGCTGGTAGAAATCTACCCGTGGGAGAACCACTGTTTTAATTCATTACATTATTATATGGCAAAATTAAAATGATAAAATGACTTCCAGAAAATTGGAATACATGATGTGAGGGTTTTAAAAATTATACATACCAGAATTTATAGATATATGTACTAATTATGCTTATTCCTTTCTTTATACAGGCATACCTTCAAAACTTCTCAACTAATGCTAACTGTCTAGGTTGAGGCCCTGCTGTGCCTCTTCTTGGCTCTGTGACCTTTAAGTGGTACAGCATTCTCATTAATATGAAGGAGGTAATAACGGTACTCCCTTAAGTTATAAGATTTTTTTCAAAAAGTTGAGTTAGTGCAAACAAAATGGTTCCTAGAAATTAGTAAGTGTACAATATTAGTAAGAATAACAATAATGTTAATATTTGTGGTTTGTATCTGTCTTGTAGTAGTATCAACCTATATAACTACCCCAAATTTTCTCAGTTGTTACCCCAAGTGCTACCCCAAAATAAAATAAGCATATTCATCAAGATTCCAGGGGGGAAACTTTGGGCTGGGTTCTAATCTGAAGATGAAGCGTCTTTAGCTATTTTATCAGAGTTGGAAGGTATGTATTTATCAAACAGCATCTTTTTGGAACATTAGCAAGTAAGTATTCAGATGAGGTCAAACTATAATACCTTTCGTGCCATGGCATAAAGGTAAGGAATAATATAATCTGAGGGAAAAAAATGTACTTTGTGTCTCTACAGTTTCAGTCTTAAAAAAAAAACCTCAAGAAACATATTCAACATGAAAATAATATGTCTTTTCATTCCAAAACTTGTGCTGCTGACAAAATTGACAGGCCTGTTGGGTCTGGGTAAATAATGAGATATCCTGGAAATAGAGCTGACTGTGGCCTTAATCACAGACAGCTGAACTTTCTAGGTAGAATTCTGCAGTGGCTTCCCACCAAACTCATTAAAAAGTCCTAAAAGCGCCACGTGATTTTTTATCAGACTTTTTCTCCAATCACTTCTTAGACCAGACACTGTGGTACTCCCAACTTTTCACCCTTCCCATTCTCAGCCATACTCTACTCGGCTGGCTCTAATCCATCCTTCTGATTTCAAATTTAGTATCATCCTACAACACTCTGGTATTTTCCTCCAAAGCTTTCAGCGTATTTGGTCTTATTTAATTATTTTTGGCTTATTTAATGCCTGTCTCTAGCACCAATCTGTGTGCTTCCTGCGAGCAGGGAATGTGTCAAACCCATACATGATTAGCACCTAGCCTAGCGCCTGATATACAGTAGGTGTTTGAGAAATATTTAGGCTATAATTCATATAATAAAAAATGGAATAAAGACAGCACTTAGCATATAGAGAAAGAAGGCCAAGTTTTAGCAGTACCCAGCTTCATTTGTTGCAATAGTAATCTGTTTCACACCTTCCAGGATTTTAAATGTGGTCAGTCCCTATTCCCCACTGTCTATAAGACAATGTGCTTTGGATTCAGTATATCAAATGCAACTCACTGCACCTGTTCTCTCATTCCCAATTCCCCACACCAGCCACCCAATACAATTACCCCATGTCTTTCAGTGTTGCTGTTGTTCTGCCAGTCTCCATGCTAGAAAACTTGCTGTTAGCTTTATCTGCTTCTTAATTTTAAATCTCAGAATACAGTCAGCCACCAAAATCTTGGACAGCCTCCAGGAAACACCATTTTCTCTGAATTCCCATTTTTCCCCTCAGCCAGAGTCTGTACCATCTCATACGCAGTGGGCTTTATGCTTTCTATCATGTTTCATCTTCTATGCCCCTTATTCATTGGGAAGGCAGGGTAGGTTGGGGATAAGAAAATTGTCCAGACTGGGCATTATGGTTCACACCTGTAATCCTAGCACTTTGGGAGGCTGAGATGGGTGAACTGCTTGAGCCCAGGAGCTCGAGACCAGTCTGGACAACATGGAAAAACCCCATCTCTACAAAAAACACAAAAATTAGCTAGGTGTGGTGCCACGTGCCTGTGGTCTCAGCTATCCAGGAGGCTGAGGTGGGAGGTTCACTTGAACCCTGGAGGCTGAGGCTGCAATGAGCCATGATGGCGCCACTGCACTCCAGCCTGGGCAACAGAGCAAGACCCAGTCTCAGAAAAAAATAAAATAAAAATAAAAAAGAAAGAAAATTGTGCAATGCAAACACACCTTGACCAATAGATAAGAAATGTAGAAGTGAAAGAGTAGACATGACAGGAGCAAAACCCAAAGCCTCCAGATTTCTTCTTTGAAATAAACATTTTTCAGCTGGGCGAGGTGACTCACGCCTGTAATCCCAGCACTTTGGGAGGCTAAGGAGGGCGGATCACAAGGTCAGGAGATCGAGACCATCCTGGCCAACATAGGGAAACCCCATCTCTACTAAAAATACAAAAATTAGCTGGGCATGGTGGTACGTGCCTGTAATCCCAGCTACTTGGGAGGCTGAGGCAGAAGAATCGCTTGAACCCGGGAGTCAGAGGTTGCAGCGAGCCGAGATTGTGCCACTGTACTACAGCCAGGCGACAGAGCGAGAGTTTGTCAAAAACAGAAAGAGAGAGAGAGAGAGAGAAAAGAAAGAAAAAGAAAGAAAGAAAGAAGAAAGGAAGGAGGGAGGGAGGAGGGAGGGAGGGAGGGAGGGAGGGAGGGAGGAGGGAGGAAGGAAGGAAGGAAGGAAGGAAGGAAGGAAGGAAGGAAAAGATTTTTCTCAACTATTCTTTAGAATTACTTTAGTATCAACATTTTTCATGTAGAATTTTTAAAACGAATTACACCGGAGAAAACCTTCTTTTCCTGGTATTTGGATTAAATACAATATATTCATTGCTTTTTGATATTTAATATCTACATAAAGCTTAAGTTTCTTAGCTAGCATGAAAAACTATGACTTATTTCCTGACATAAAGTATTCTGTTTAGCTTCTTAGAATCCTCACAAAACTTAAGCTCTACCTCTTTTACAAGTCCTGCACACAGTAGGTGTTCAGTACATGCTTGCCAAAGTGGCTTCCTGGTGTATCTCATAATGGGTCAGATGGGATTTCTCTTTACTTCACTTATATGCCTTATTCTCTTAAAATTCCCAGGGCCTTTTTAAAGCTGTTTGCTACCACTTTCACATCCTCTCTCTCCAAATTCTTTGAATTCCATTCTGTGCTCAGGCTTTTTCAAAAATGAGACTTTGTTTAAAGCAGTTTTTCCCATTGCATAGCCTTTAAAACCACCAGGGAGCCAGAAAAATGTCTCCAGCTTTATGTATCACGGATTAGAAGGACCAGTTCAGACTGAGTCCTTGACTAATCAAATAAGAAAGCACCAGCTACAGGATGATCAATATGTGTTTACTTAGTTCTTTTCCCCCCCAGGGCTCTTTGTGAGCATTTCCATAACCAGAACACCATTTAGTAAATTGCATGATGCCTAAAACAATAAATGTGTCCTCCAAAAGACCCAGCAAATTCACTGGGAAAAAAATTAACAAAATAGTCAAAAGCCAATTGAAGTTGGGATGAGGATGGGGAACTTGTGTGCGCTGAAGTAAGATACGTAATTTATACTTAGGAGTGGAAGCACCAGACTTGTGGAGAAAGAATGTATTTCAGAAGCTTTCTGAACAAAATACAAAAAGGCAGTTTTCTTTGTCATATCCTTGTTTGCAAATTCTAGAAATTCTTCTGAAAGTGGTCGATGTTCTCAGTGTTAGTGAACCAATCAATCCGCAGATTTTAACACCCCATGTGGGAACTCTTTCTTATCTTTAGTATTTCATTTATCTGTTGACGATGCACTGATTGATTCAGGTAGCAGTCAGCATTATAAATCATTCTTTGGTTTTAAGAATTATAAATTCCTTCCTCTCCACCCATTTTCCAAATACACATCCTTTAATCAACGAAATGTTGGCAGAAAGTTCCTGGAATGCCTGACAAATGCACAGACCTAAATGAATTAATTTGTGAAAAGCAAAAGCGATTTTGTATGTTCTTGCTGCCAAAGACATATGACCAAAGAACAGTACCTTAAAAAACAAATAAATAAATAAAAGAAGTGTCAATGATCTCTAGGGGTTAATGGGTCACAGCAGCCACTTTACTGATTAAAGTGGCTCTGCTTCATTTCTCAATTCTTTGTCTTTAGAGGGATTTGGAATTTTATCATTGATTAGCTTTTAAATCATTTTGGAGCACTGAGGAAGGGATTTTAAAATGTTAGTAAAGAAAAATATTTTCCGGCCGATAAAATTGACTTTGCTATATTGCTCAAAGTCACACTTTATAAATCCTATTTAGGAGTAGAGAGTGTTTATGGTCTGGGGTTACTGAACACTGTAACACTGCGCTATAACAGGGCAAGGGGTTGCTATGAATTTGCAGTGTCAGCTTAGAAGCGGTGGAAATGGCACATTCAGAAGGGGATTTTGGATGACACTCTGATTGAAGAAGAGAGATAGATAGAGGATTTCTCTCTTGCAGCTGCATATGCTTGGTTAGTATGCAGATTTTTCTTAGATGTTTATTCATTGTAGCTTTGCTGGAAGGTTCTGTTAGGGATTATGGAATAGGGTCTAAAGCACCTCAGCCACATATTAGGGATGCTATCTCAGAGGATCAGTGCTAATGTCCTCTTTAGGAAAAGAAATAAGATGAATTGGCATCCATTGTAAAACATGCTATTCCTAAAACAGTAATCCTAATAATTACAGGTAGCATCTGTTTGTGTTTGCTAAGCATTTTATACGCTCTCTTCACAACAGCACAATGAGGCAAATAATATTTTTCTCATTTTACAAATGAGAAAACTGAGGCACAAAAAGTGTAAATGACCTTCTCAAGGTCACACAGCTGGAGCCCAACTTGAGGCCAGGGACTCTGACTCCAGAAGCCATGCAGTCTCCCACAACACTGCAGAACTTCAGCTCTTAATTAGATGGACACCAATAAACATAAACACTTCCTTGAAGTAAACAATGGAGGATGACGCTCTGGCAAAAGCGCTGGAGCGTCTAAGTATCAGCAGGAGGGAAGGAATGATGATGATAAACAGCAGACAGTCAAGATGAAGGTTAACAGGCTCTTTTTCTCTATCAGAATTTAAATGAAGTCCATCTTAAAATTTAATTTCAAAGGGGAAGTGACCATCAGAACCAAGCATGTTATGAGTTTTTCAAATAATGTCAAACAAGTGGGTTCATTTGTCAAGATTCATGGTTTGTTATTTAATAACAGGAAAATGAACTGGCTTGTAGATCATCTTAAACAGCTGGCTCATTTAGTGTGCTTTGTTAACATGCCTCATTTTTCAAGTTTGAAAAGTGAATCAACTGGGTCCTCCTACATTTGTAAAATGTGTGGTTTGGGTATACAGGTTTGGAGAAAGGTTAGTTGTGTTTTCTTCTTTTTTTTTTTTTTTAACAGAAAGCATTTGGGACATTCAATAAGTGTTGCTCACACATCAATAGAGTAAAACAACTTATTTAACAATCTTCTTTCATACAATATCAAACTATATTTGATGAACACTTGTCTGCAGGTGGGGTTGTAGTGAATATATATGAGCCAGATAATTTTAAACCTTAGTTCCATACTTTGGCAACACTCACATTTTGGACAAGGTAATTCTGTCTTTTAGGGAGCTGTCCTGTACATGGTAACATATTTTATAGCATTCCTGTCCTCTCCCTACTAGATGCTAGTTGCACTGCTGTCTCCCAAACTTGTGACAATCAAATATGTCTCCAGATACAGCCAAATGTCCCCCTGTAGGGTTGGGAAATCTCTTCCAGTTGAGAATCACTATATTAAGTAGACCCAGACCCTCTTCTTGAAAGGCTAATACAGTACCCCTCACAGAATGATACTAACTCAATGGCCTAAAAACCATAAACAAAACGTTACCACCAAACCAAAGTTCAGCTTCGCATGGCATTCACCCCCTCCAATATACTTACTTCCACCATCTGCAACCAAGATGTCAGTATGCCACATTTCATTTGCAGCAGACTAAGTCTGAAACATACTTCTCCTTCTGATTGAAAACATAACTCTTTACAAAGAGAATTTTAAATATTTTTTGCATGCATTCCCCCTTGGCTGGGAATCACAGAGCTCTGATGCCAAACTGCAGTCAGTTCTATTGCCGGCATCTGGTTGCTGGCAGGATCCTGAGGCAGTTGGTCTGGTGGTTTTGGAGTAGCCTTGGACTCCATCACACAACAGTCTGTTCTGCTGATGGTCTCCCCAATTTGTTTTTATTCATCTCCTATGCAATAGAATTTGTACTATTTTTTTTTTTTTTTTTTTTTTTTTTTTTTTTTTGAGACGGAGTCTGGCTCTGCCGCCCAGGCTGGAGTGCAGTGGCCGGATCTCAGCTCACGGCAAGCTCCGCCTCCCGGGTTCACGCCATTCTCCTGCCTCAGCCTCCCGAGTAGCTGGGACTACAGGCGCCCGCCACCTCGCCCGGCTAATTTTTTTGTATTTTTTAGTAGAGACGGGGTTTCACCGTGTTAGCCAGGATGGTCTCGATCTCCTGACCTCGTGATCCGCCCGTCTCGGCCTCCCAAAGTGCTGGGATTACAAGCTTGAGAATTTGTACTCTTTTTATCCACTCAAGGGTAAAGCGCTGGATAAAATCTCCCAAGGGACTGACATGCCAACCCTTTTACTATCCAAAAATGAATACAAACTACATTATTGTCTTAAATCATACATTATTTAGCTTGCACGTACACATGTAATCCATTGCTCGCTGGAAAACACTGCCGTAGGCTATTGGATTCATCTCCTTGACAGTGTAATTTCCACATAACCTTGATTCTTCAGACCTCTCCTCTAGTGTGAACACAACATGAGAGAATGGACATGGTAAGAACTGTGGCAGTTACTAGTGTGTCTATAATAGCCTTAAATGAGGGTGAATATGAATACTCTCTGTGCAAGTAATAACAAATGTAGCTAAATTAATATCTAAGGCAAGCCATGCAATTATAGTCATGGTTTCATGAACCACATACATTATGGCTTTGCAATTTTATGCTAGGCAATTGTCTCTCCATTATCTAGAATACAAGCATAGTAAACAATTGTTTCAATTATGTCTTTTAAAACAGTTTGGTGAAAATCTGTCCTACTTCTCTTTTCCTACCCAAAGCTCAGATATGGAAATAAGCAATAAAAGACAAAACTCCTCATGAAAGGCAATCATTTGAATATTCTCTATCAACTGGCCTAGGTAATAGCTGCTGTCAACAGTGGTAATACGATGCTTAAGCGCTCCAGTCTGCCCGCTACGAATCCAGCTCCACCACTAACTAGGCACTTAAACCTCTTGTCATGAGTGAAAGAGGAATTATGATTATTTCACTTCATTGGAGTGTTGTGAAGCTAAAATGTATAAATCATGTGTCAAATGTTTAGCACAGGGCCTGGCACAGAGCCAATATTCAGTAATTTTTTTCTTGTTTTCTCATCATTACCATTGTCATTATCATCACCAAGAGGCAGATCCACAATATGAGCATTGCTTTCTCAGTTCTAGTTGGAGTAATTCAGCTTGAAGGGGGTGCCATAAGAGCCAGTGATTTTTTAAACATGAAAGCCACTATTCTTGAAATGAAATTATGTCATTAGAACGGTGGTTTGCCATTTTCATCAAGAACTAAGCTGTGGATGAAACAATCACTGTGGATGGAATGGCTAATTTGTTTCAAAGTATTTACAAATCACTACTGAGTTTTCATTAAAATTGTTAGAATGGGATTCACTTTTGCTCTAAATGTTAGTTTTTGAAAACCTCAGCAGATTGCATAATCACACATTGCTCTGTGCTATTTACAAATAGGTTTACTTTAAAGTCATTGAATTCCATTCAGAGGCTTAAATATTAAATGACATTTTAAAATTAATGGTACCTGGAAACACAAATTAACTAGTTATTGTTCAGTTCAAGCACCTATAAACAAATTTGATTAATAAAATTATAAGCTAGCAAAGCTTAGTTAATTTGACTAACTTTTTATCTCTTTAAATACAAACAAACAAAATTAACATATATTCAGACATTGCAATGCTTATGGCATTAGTTTAAAAAGTCAAGTGTATATATTGAAAATAACCCAAAATGCTCAGGACTCCAATATTGATAATGGTTGGTTCCTTATGGGATAATGAGACATGATGTGTTCCCCAGCTGGAGATTACAGTATTAGCTACACTATGAAAAATAATTGTTAGAATCAGCGCATTCCCCAAAAATACTGAAAGTGACCATAATGGAATATCTGCTTTGTTTGTCCAAGGAATACCTAGAGATCAACCCAATGCCTGCTTTCGTGATGAACTAGAATCAGTGGGCAATGAGTGAAAACCCAGAACAGGTCACCAGAAACTCTTTATGGAGATTTCTGGCTAGCCAACCATGTCAATGTCAAATGCAATCAGAGATAAAGAGGTCTTCGGAAATGTACAATTATGCTTAGCGTAACATTCTTACACTTAATAAGAAAGACGTATTTGCCTAAATTTTTAGTTTAGTTTTCCTCCTGTAGTCTCTATTTTTTTTTTTTTTTTTCCTGAGACAGACTCTTGCTCTGTCACCAAGGCTGGAGTGCAGTGGCATGATCTCGGCATCTCGGCTCACTGCAACCTCCATCACCCTGGTTCAAGCAATTCCCCTCTCTCAGCCTCCGTAGAAGCTGGGATTACAGGTGCACCCCACCACACCCGGGTAATTTTTTTGTATTTTTAGTAGAGATGGGGTTTTTCCTAATTTTGTGTTTTACATAATATTATGTTTCACAATCTAATACTCTATTTCCCTAAAATTACAATTAGTAATATTGCCAACAACTAAAATTCCCCTAGCTTTTTTTGAGACAAAATCTCACTCTGCTGCCCAGGTTGGAGTGCAGTGGTGCAATCTAGCCTCACTGCAACCTCCGTCTCCTGCGTTCAAGTAATTCTCTTGCCTCAGCCTCCCAACCAACTGGGACTGCAGGCGGGTGCCACCACGTCTGGCTACTTTTTAAAATTTATTTATTTTTGGTATTTTTAGTAGAGACAGGGTTTCACTGTGTTAGCCAGGATGGTCTCAATCTCCTATCCTTGTAATCTGCCCACCTCAGCCTCCCAAAGTGCTGGGATTACAGGTGTGAGACACCACGCTCAGCCTCCCCTAGCTTTTTTTAAATGTATACCCTCCTAAATAGAAAGGAGACCAATGGATGTAGCTTAAAGAGCACCAACATAAAATATGCAGTGATAATACTTTATTGCAACTAAAATAACACTTTCAAAGTTTCCTCCAGTTATGAAAGTCATGGCTTCAGATAATAATGAGGCATTTTCCCTTTTAATTGACTAGTTTCCATATTAACCAATCATATTACTGATTTGGCTACTGGTAGCAAAGGGATGATAGAAATAACACACTTTGTTCCCCATTACATAAAACAAAAATTACTGTCAGTAATGGAGATATAATCAGAACACATATCAGAACTATATAGTATCAGGTTTTTTTTGATACACCAAATATTTTTGTCCAATTAAATCAGAACTTTGCTTTTCTGAAAGTGAATCTATGTTGACACAGGAGCAATTCAATAATCGCACAAATAGCATATACAATCCTTATACCAGTCCTCATCCCAGCTCCATAATGTGTCCAGCCTACACGTATCCCTGTTTCCTTCTACTTCCCAGTATTCACCATTCAAACCACACCATAGTCACATCTACATCTATACCTTAATATGTTATCTTCTCTGCATCTGAAATGCTTGGGCTGTACTCCTGTATCTGATTCTATGGTGACTTAATATTTATCTTACAAACCGGGAAAATGTGAGAGCAAAAGAGGGGGACATTAGTAATAAACCAGGACACAAGGAATAATTGAGGCTGTCTGAAACAAATCAGGATGTATGGTCACCCTGTAATTACTTTCTGTTTATCCAAATCCCACATATTCCTCAAGGATCACCTAAAATTATACCCATTCAGGACATATTCCTTTTATTACTTTAGAGCTATTTCATTTCCATACTTTTTCAGTTTCTACTTCATCAATATCTACAAAAGATTATAAAATAAGAATAGCAATGGCTAAAGTTTATTGAGCATACATTATATTCCAGGCACAATTCTAAGAGCTTTATGCTCTTTGATTTATTTTCTGATCTCAGAACTCTTGGAGGTAAGAACTGTTATTATCTCTACGTTGAAGAAGAGAACACTGAGAATTAGGGATGTTAAATGACTTCTCAAGGTTGTTCAGCTGCTCAGCATCATACCCAGGACCTGAAGCTAGGCAGTCTTCACTTCGGTTAACTCCAGGTTTAAATCCAGCTATGTACAGTCCAATCTAACAGTCATTAGCAGCATGCAGCTATTTAAATTCACATGTAATTAATTAAAATTAACTTAAATTTAAAAATGTATTTCTTCAGTTGCACTAGTTACATTTCAAATGCTGAAAAACATATGTGGGTACTGACTGCTGTATCTGACAGGTAGACACAGAACATGGTCATCATCACAGAAAGTTCTACTGGACAATGCTAATGTGTATCATTCTTATATACAAGGTATAATCTCCCATACTATGTGCTGATGAAATAATGGTCACAGTTTCTATGCTATGCTACTATTTACAGGAATGTATTAAAATGTAATTAAGAAAGGTTCTACTAAAAGGTTTTCCTTTTAGTAGAAACCGTATTCAAGTTTCCTCCCACACTCAAGAAGTAGGTTTATATTTTGGCATATAAAACCTGTCTTTCAACACATACCTGCCGTGACCGAACATGCACATTATTAAAAGATTTGTAGGGAGTAAAAATATAATTTGAGGGGAAAAGGTGTATTTTATCTTTTTAATCAATAACCAAACTTTCATCTAAACTGTAACATTGCTAAATACCAAGAAAAGATAGAAATTAAGGTGAGTTGTAGGTACAGAGTAAATGTGTCTCTTTTTGGCAGACAAGCTTCCTTCCTGGGGCCCTCGGCATTTTCAATACCATATAGTCTACTTTACCTGCCATCCCCAAAGAGAAACCAACCCCGCAACCCTGCCATCCTCCATGTAACATATATGCAACCAATTTTATTTCTGTCTAAACAGGACCAAAGCAAAAAAAAAGGAGAAGGTTTTCTTACAGTGAATTACCAGGGTGATTCAGCAATTTCATAAACAATAACCTATATTCCACGGCATAAAATAGTTTCGTTGTTTGATGAGCCAATTCATTCGTATTTTATTGATGTAGCAAAATTAAATGTGAACAGAACCTAGGCCTTTAAAGTCCTAAATCTAGGAAATGTGAACTATAAAACATAGTAATTTCCTCAAGAAGACAATGTTAGAGCACAGATCAAAAATGTGACAGAAATTAATACATGTAAAGTAATTGCTTCATTATAAAAATTGAAATAAGCACTTGCACAGATAATTTTCTATAAATACATTTTCAAAATTTATTATGTTTGGGGCTATGAGGTGGTAACTATGAGAATAAATTAATGTTCAAGTTTAAGAAAAAACCTCATGATAAAATGAATATTAGGCAATTTATACTATTATCAAATTTATTATAATTTTTATAATAAGAAACATAAAATATTTAAACAAACTTCTATTGCTCATAATTATAAACCTCTATGAGGACTCCCATTTTCAGTATATTTTAAGTCAATCCACCTCAAACCTTAGAGATTCTCTCAAAAGAATATAGGCACGTCCAATTCCAGATGCATCTTTTCTTTTTTGTGTGATTATTACAGGAGATTCTTTTTTTTTTTTTTTTTTTTTTTTTTTTTGGCCTGGTGATATTCTACATAAGAGAAGGAACTATCCCCAGTGATAAGATAGTCCTGCCTTTTCTTCTCCAAATTGCTATTGTCCTTCTTTAAAGAAATAATTGAGCTTCAGAGATTGGCAGTTAAAGGGCATTTGCCCTTCACTGGAATACTCTTTATAGGCTTTGAAGAAGAAAGGAACATTATTGTCATTGTATAGTGACTAAGAACATAGATCCTGAAGACACACAACCCAGGCTCAAATATTGCTTTACCTCTATTGCCACCTCTTTTGTCTCAGTCTCCTCATCTGAAAAAATTGAAATAATAACTACTTCGGAACATTGTTAAACATTTCAAATGAGTGACTGTGTGTAAAGCACTGAGAATAAAACCTGGCACACAGCATTCTATAGGTGCTAGCTATTATCACATAAATCCTAAAGCATTTTTATAATATCCATTGTTTTAATAAACAGTAATGTTCTTTTGGTTAACAGGTATCAAATTGGTTTGTTGACTGATCTAGCCAACTCTGGCTTGCCTGGTTTAAAATCTCATGATACAAAGTAAAATATCCATTGATGCTTGTCAAAAAGAAATTATCTAGATTGTAAGTTAAAGAATGTCCTTCTTTAATGGGACATTAGGTTTAGTTAGTATTATTCTAGCTACTAAGAGTAGCTACTGATAGTAGCTAGAACACTCTCAGATAAGCTGATGACAAGTCTCTCAGAAGAATTTTTTAAGATAAATAAAAACTTTGATAAGGGAAGTCATTCTTAGAATACACAGATTCTGAGAAAATTGTGTATAAAAATTGTAAAAGTACTAATTAAAATAAGACATATCTTACTGTCAGTGGAAAAAACTTATAGGTTAAATAACACACCAACTACTAAATATCCATGCACTTAATTAAAAGGAGTTTTATACACAGGAAATAAACTATACTAATTTCATGGCTCCTAACACTAAAAATAATTAGATTTAAAAAAAATTGTTCCCCTGCAAGAATATTTTGTGGGTAAACAATGGCTTAAATTGTTTTTTTCAGTTTAATTATCTCCTTAATTTCTAACAAGTCATAAGATAGATGCTCTAGGGTAGCTGAAGCAAATAGTCCATAGCATAAGAATGGGATAGTAATACATTTATACATTCCAGAGTACTTTCTTACACATCTCCAATATTCAGAGGATGTTTTTGTTTTGTTTTTGCTTTGGTTGAAGAATACTATGTAAAACTTGGCAAATAGTGATAACAGCCTTTTCTTTTTCTTTTTTTTTTTTTTTTTTTTTTTCTTTTTTCTTTTGAGATGGAGTCTCGTTCTCTCGCCCAGGCTGTAGTGCAGTGGCGCGATCTTGGCTGCAAGCTCCGCCTCCCGGGTTCACGCCATTCTCCTGCCTCAGCCTCCTGAGTAGCTGGGACTAGAGGTGCCCGCCACCACGTCCGGCTAATTTTTTTTTTTTTTTTTTTTTGTATTTTTAGTAGAGACAGGGTTTCACCGTGTTAGCCAGGATGGTCTCGATCTCCTGACCTCATGATCCACCCGCCTCGACCTCCCAAAGTGCTGGGATTACAGGCGTGAGCCACCGTGCCCGACAGATAACAGCCTTTTCTAAAGTACAATCACTAAAATAAAGAGTGTGCTAGGAGTGATAATTTATTTGCTTCCCCTAAAGAAGCCTCAGTGCTTGCTCTATGCACTAAAAAGCAAATTGCATGGAGTGGGGAATCAAAACAGAAAACTATTCACAGTTAGTGGTGTGCAACTATTCCGAAACTCTGAGAGAGAAAAACAGGGAAAAAGCCCTAATTTATAGCTATGCTGATTTTTTTTTTTTTTTTTAACGGAAGTGCATGGCTGATTTTTACCTTTAAGCAGTCTAACAACTGGGTCACGTCATTTCCGGGATAACAATCAGCTCTTACAAGTGGTCCTAGCCAGCTCTAGAATCTCACCAAATCCCATCAGGATGTGACCTTAGGCGAAATGCTATGCAACTGCCCAACATCCTAAATGATATACACAGATGAATGGAATTACAAGAATGAATAATAAAGAAGCAACTAGGAATATCTTGGGGCAAAAGAAGAAGATTTATTGATGACTCTGGCTCAGCTACTAGGACCAGAAGGCACCATGAGAGAATATGTGGGCAGAATGCACAGGCTGAGTTAGTAAGTTTCCATGACATAACAGAGGAATAGTACAGGAAACATGAAAATTTCTCCAAGAAAGGTGGAACTCAAAGAGAACGTCCTTATTTACCAGCCAACAGAGAACTCCCCACAATTAACGTATCTTTACTAACATCATTTCTTGCTTTACAAATGCTCAGGGTCTACTTTAAGCTCTCAGAGGGCAGACCAATAATGCCATAAAATTGACTACATCTTAAGCAGAATGAAAACAGAGACACCAAATGTAAGAAGCTAAACGGAGACAGCATCCATCGTCAAAGCAAAAAGTATAGCAGGAACTACAATAGTAATGATACAAACTGCCTTCTTAAAATCATGTTGGTAGTGATGTAAGTATTCCGTAAATTCTGGAAATGGGTCTTAATAATAGCTTGTGAAATTCAAACTTTTAATAAGCAACATTTATATATTAGTCTACACACAAACTTACATATATATCGCTCTCCCCTTCTACCTATAGCCAACATCATATGGAACCCAACACTTTGATGAATAATGGATAATTGATCTGCCTAAGTTTACAAAGCATGTACACTGCAGTGAAGCAGCCTAGAATTACAGCTTATTATATTACCATATTACTATGTATTATATTACGATAATGATAGTTTTATAAGTAGAGAAAATATTTTTATCTGTAGATCAACTTCCTAAGGCTACTGGCATTAAGAATTTCCATCCAGAATTTTGACTTGAAGAAGAGATCTAATTAGAGAAAAGTTATGATAATATAACAAAGACCAACGATTTATAATTCTCAGATAACTGATAAAAATTTAACCTACACTATAACATGTGTAAAATAGAACAGATAATTAGAATTCATCAGATAAATTCAATGATATTATAATAATAAATGTTATTATGAGAAAATATTTTAAAGCTTAAAATATATCCAGTGACAATGACTGCTTAAAGTCCTAAGGTAATGAAAGTAGAACAGTTTATACAGATGGGGTTAATACAGATTTCTCTGCACACAGCACAGCATAGAAAGAAAAGAAAAGATAAATAGATAAACTTGGAATACCGAAATATGGTCTATACTTACCTGTATTACGAGTATAGGAGATTGCTTCTTGGCCTTTTGACTAAGATCAAGCACAGAGTACAGGAAAAAATGGCACCTGCATCCAATGCTAATTCTTGTGAAAATGTCCAGTTATTTCACTGTAAACTATATTCTTTATAATAATGGAAAACACATTTTACTACCCAGAGTGACAGTTTTTAGTATCACAATGAATAGAATGATAGAATGGTCTAGTTTTATAACTGGAGTTCTCAAATATAATAAATGTAATCAGTTTGACTGCTTTTCCTTGTGGTTTACAGTTAATTGGAGAAAACTGCTTTAGTAACAATACAGATAAAAATAAAATGAGAAAAGGACTAACAACATAGGACTTTTGCTATTAGCATGGTGACTTTTACTCAGATGAATTAAGGTCCATCAGTAGACTCATATGTAAGACTTTTTTTAGCAAAGGAATATTTTTCACCCAGTGAAAACAGGCACCCTCCAGAGTTATGTCCTTATTTCAGCAGAGGAAAGCAAAGATTCTCAAAGTATACACTACATCACAGAGACAGAGCTCTTTTTTAATGCCTAAATCCTCCTGGTTTAGTCATGCAGAAGGGTGAGATTCTATCACACCCACCGTTGGCCAAGAAGCACTTTTTGGAGTATTACAATATTCTGCAACATTGACTGTCTATTCATCCTGAATCTGGCTATGCTATGTGCAAAGGCACATTTCCTTTTATTTATTTGGATCCCACTGGTCATTAATTTCCTTTAGTACTGAGGCTTCTGACAAAGTCAGTTAGTGTCATATGTTAGCCATTTCAGAAAGAGAGACAAATAGATACATCTCTAATTTTGGTCACCAGTTTCTATCCTGGACTCAATTTATAATTTTGTGCAATGACACAGATTGTAACAAAAAATAAGTATATTAAGCACTTACTTTCTTCTTGATTAGAAGACTGAGAAAGGCATGACCTAGTGTGTTCCATTTACTTTGAACTACTTATCACATCCTAGCAGGTCAACTAATCACTTGTTTATGAATGGAAAGAAAGTGAAAGTTATGTTTGTAGCTGATATGCTAGTTCTAGTGACCAATCAATATCTCACCCCTGCCTCATGATATAAATTATTTTTGATTGAAGACACAAAGAGGGAAAAGTAGAAAAATAATCAATGACATTATAATTTTGCCGATTATACAAGCTTAAATTCCAATGGTTGGTGTTCCTGTTAGTCAAGAACACATCTTATGTGTTCCATTATGAAATGGAGTAAAAATAATTATTATATTTGTTTTACTAAAAAGTAATAGAGTATTGATAAATGATAGACAATTCCTTTCCTTGTCAGATTATACACTTCTGATTACATACTTTATTTCACAGGATTGTGTAACTTCTGAAAATACTTTTCTGAAATGAAACGAGTTTAAATTCTCAAATTTCTCTAAATGGAATAATATTACATGTTCAGATATTCCCGACTTTGGTATATATTCCACTGTTGTTTTGTTTTGAACCACATATTTCTATTTTGAAACAGTTTTAAAAGTCTTCTTAAATATATTTCTCAAATACTATACCATGCAGAAAGGGGGACATTCTTTTTAACTGGAATTAGGGTATAGCATACTAAGGAATACTAATATATTCCACTTAATATAAACTCATAGGATATTCCCAAGTTATAATAATTACAGAATTAAGATATTATTGGGTAGAGCTAACTGAAGGTAAAAAGGGAGAACACTATAAAAGTTGAAAGCAACAGGTATTTAACTCTACATGGATTCCATGGATGAGCCAGAGGTTAAATTTACATACTTGATTATGAAAATTAAGGTGTCCCCTGAACCCAGGCACAAACTCAGGTCTTGTTGTGCCTTAAGTTTATACAATGTTGGAGACCCATTAAAAAAAAGAATAAAATTTATAAATATAAAATTACTTATAAAAAGGAATATTTGTTTAGAATAAAAATGAAATTTCAACACATCACCAATATTAAAAAGCTGATGAACAACATGAAAATAAAAAGTGTAGAAAATAATATTAATTCCCTGACACACTTCAGAAATAATCCCCTCTCCTTTTTTTGCTGCAAACCTTTTGATTGTCTCTTTATATGACAGTAATTTCATACTATTTTCTCTAGAGAGAATTATCTAGAGACAGAGAATTCTGCCTGTCCTCTAATGATGGATAGGCATTTTTTTTTTTTCTAGTGATAGTTCAGAAATGTTTTTTTCAGCTTCACAACTCATAAATGGTAACAGCTTTTAAGTTGTTATAAGGTAAAAGTGGTAGGAAGGTTAGGATAGTAAATTTGAGCACAACATTGTGGATGCATTTTGCATAGAGTTGGCTTCTGACTTCAGATTTTTTCTTCTATTTCCCACATCCTTCCAGTGTTGGGCACCAGAGGCCACATTCCTATCACAATAGAACCTTGAGTTTGCCCAGCATGTTCCTGCCACAATGCCCAAGACATTGGTACAGTGAGGAGTATGAGTATTCTTGGAAACCATTCAGACCACAAAACAGCTAGCAATAACACAAACATAGATCCCATTGAATCCAAAATAAATGCATCTCCCACCCAACTTACCCTTAGCTAAATCCCAAAATACCTGCCACCACTGGAAGAACAAAATATACAAATAGGGAAACTAGTGTGAAAAGAGACAACGACCAGTTGGGATTAAAACGTATTTCTTTTACAAATTTTCCAAATCCATGTAACCATGTAAACACATTGCTAGTTGATGAAAGAATGTGGATCTTGTGGGATCTAAGTTTTATACACTTTGGATGGCCATTGACCATTTTTGAGGAGAAGAATACAAAATGATTATACAGGATTAGATATAAGATTATAGAAGAGGTTGGGGAAAAGGAGGGACCCTAAAGCCTAAATTTTATCAGCTTCTAGGCAAACCCACACTATCCCACCTTTCCAGCCACACCTCCATCTCTCCACCTCTCCCACATACCAAGAGGTGATCTGAAAATTCTACCTCTCTGCCATACCAACAGGTGATCGCCCATTTTCAGATGTAAGTATCTCATGTGATAGAGCCAAATGACTTAAGGTAAATAGGGAGAACACCAAGAAAGTTGAAAGCAACAGACGTTTAAATAGTCTGCAGGAATGAGTCAGAGGTCATGCTTCCACTTGTTCTTTCTGTCTACAACGTGCTTTTAGCCCATGCCCTTTCATGTTCTTTTCTGGACACTTTTCCTGATGGCCCTGCATGCTGAAGGGTACTTCCAAGTGTTGTATCATGGCATGAAAATTTCATCCTACATTATGCCTTGAATATTCACTTGAGCTTAGCAATCATTTTCCACAGATATATAGCATACTGATAATTTAACATCTGGATACATCTTTAAAAAAAAATTTCATTGTCATGACTGTGTCTCATCCAGGCCCCAAGTCCTGGCTATGCTGCATTCTCAGTGTCTCCCACATCTGTCTTTTCCATCCATTCTACTATGTCTATTTGGAGCACTTCACTTCACATATGGATTAAGGTAACTGTCTCCAAATTGTATTTCCTGTTCCCAAGCTCCAAGTATTCTAATCTATCCCACATGCAGCCTTAAAACTTTATCTTCTCACAACAAAAATTAATTTTCACACTTCATCCCCATGTTAATAAAAGCAATCCTGAAATTCTCTTCACTGTCTACAGATCACCTTCCTGAGACTGACATTCAAGGGCTCTGGGCCAGTTTCACAGTCTCGACCATTAGCACACAAAAATAAATTTATATTTTCAAATGTTCATAAAATTTACTGTCTTGTGCCTGCAAGCTATTCCATTTATTGTTGCAAATTTGTAATAATATAATGCTCTTTCCTGAAAAAGAAAAATGATTACTTCCTGATGCACGCCTGAGTACCTATTACTCAATAAAAGATTTAATTTCCAAATTGTCGGTTTCTACAGTTTGCTTGTTTTCTGCCTAAAAAGCCAACAGAACTGGGCACTTATGAGGGCCTTGTTGAGTAATATCATCTCGATGGGCAGAAATGTATTTGCATAATTTATATTTACAAAGATGTGAGTTATATAAATCTTTCTTACACAGGGAGAACACTCCAGTGTGGCCACTCACATCTAAATAGTCTGGGAATTGTCCTTCTCAGCATTTATCAGCCATATCCTTATTTTATTCTATTAGGGGAGAAAAAAGAGCAATGCTAGGCTGATCAATGTGCCAGTGAATCTTATGGCTATATTTTAGAATGACCTATATTAAAGGAGTTAGACAAACGTAAGAGAAATTTACTATTCATGGGATAATGGCTCACTGTAGCATCACGGTGCCCTAAACATGGCATATTCTTGCTTTATTTATGCCTTGATGCTTGACTGATAGTCTTTCTCATATTTTGCCTTACTTTTGAAAGCACAGATTTTCTTGCCTTATTGATCTCTTTATAACCTGATCATTTTTCCCTGAGTTATTTGGCATGATGACAGCAGTGTGTCGCGAGGCTGATTTAACATTATCTCCCAAGTATGCAGCACTGAGCTCAGAGTGGAATATTTTAAGACTGAAACATGTAACACATTTGTCAAGCAATAATACAAATACAATCCTTTGTCAGAACTAATGAATGAAGTAAATCGAAGTATGGATAAATAGCAAGGAAATGGAAGATGCTAGAAACTATTTTTCACCAAAAAGCATTTCTGAGTAAATTATTTGGAGAAGAATGTTGTGCCTTTGTTTTTGGTTCTAACTCACTTATTTTCACTAAAAGACCATGGTGGTTATTTTTAGAGAATGAAAATGCAGTAAGAAGCAGACAGCTATCCACATGTTAATGGAGAAAGTGGATGGTCCTTTGTGGCCTATCTCATGGGATAGATATATTTTCCAATAAATGTTTTGTAAAGCTTGTTAATCAGGTAGTTCCCCTTTATTTGATTGCAGTTCAAGACTTTTTTTGTTTCTGAGTTTGCACAAGCTTCGTTATCGAATGTGATCAGGCATAAGAATAAACACAGAAACTGCAGGGATGATTCAAAAGTGATTAGAAATGGACACAAGTTACCTGTCAATAATGCTTCATCCTAAAACCTTAAAAGACTCCTGCACAAGGAGAAAATGATATCCCAAAACGGATTGTTTTTACTAAGTGTGTTTAAGCAAATTCTGAAAGGAGAAAGAGGGTGGAAGCATAGATGTGTCTATGAGTAATTAGAGAAGGGAGCATAGAATAGCAGCCAGTAAGGGAGAAGGTTAAGTAAAAGGAACATAAAGAGAATAAGGAACATGCCCCTGATGCAGGCATTTATTATTTTATGGAAAAGGAAGTTCCCAATTTCATACAGGATCTACTCAGTTATTTATAACTTTGATACAACATTTTAAGCAGTGATTAAGTTCTGTGGATGGCCCTTGCACAATTCAGTTCTCCTCACCCAGAAACAGAAATGGAAATCCAGCACTGAGGACCCAAGAGAAAAATTACTCCTAAGTCTTATGTGAACGAAAGTTATTTCTAATCTTACTTAACCCTGGATGTACCTAGAATCCTACTATACCATTGTTTATCCTACCATGTTTGATATTCTCTTGTAACACCAGTGTAACTATTAAATAAAACTAGAATTATGTTTCTAAATATTTGAGTTATTAAATTCTTCTTAGTATATACATATGCATCATTATCTCTTATTCTTATCAAAACTATACTGCATTTCTCCTGGCTTTTCCGCTGCAATTCTATGTACGTGTGAGTGTATGTATGTATGTATGCATGCATGTATGTATGCATGTATGCATGTATGTGATGGAGTTTCACTCTTGTTGCCCAGGCTGGTCTTGAATTCCTGACCTCGTGATCAGGCTGCCTCGGGCTCCCAAACTGCTGGGATTACAGGTGTGAGCCACCGCATCTGGCTTTCTGCTGCAACTCTTTTTCTTATGTGAGAAGAGAAATAATATTTATGTCCAAACAGGGCCATCTTCTCTTTTCAGTGCCATCTAACCTAATAATACTATTTGAGCATGCTCTAAAAAAACCATTTGAAAATGAGCAGTCTACTGCCTCCTGATTCCTGCTGTTGTTCTATATTAAAATACCTTCCTCCTGGTTCCCCAGAAGCCAAGCCTATTCATCCTGAAGGCAGGATTCAAATTTCACCTCCTCTGAGAAACCTTTATCATAGACAGATTTATCTCCTCCCTGCTTAAGGTTCTAGGAGGCATTTTTCTCACATCCCTGCTGGTGATAAACATTTTGTCCTTCAGTAGATATTTCTAACCCTGGCATGCTGAAGAGTTGAGGAGGGACCACGCAGTCAGCCACACCTCTGATTGTCAGCACTTACATATACGTTCTTGGAACAAAATCTTTCCGTTGGCACTTAATTAATCTTTTGCTAGAAGGTGAATTTTACCATAAAAGTCCAGTCAACAATTATTATTCTTGGGAGACTCAGGGATAATTCATCAGTCTAACCCCCAATTATATTATTCGTTTTATTTAGATAAGTATATGTTGCCTTATGTATCTATGAAAACATGGTAACTTGAGGAGTGGTTCTACTTGCCTTTGTGCTTCTGGGGCTGTGGTAAGAACAAAAAAGGGAGCTATAATAAAAATATTTTCTTCATCCTTCCCCTTCTGCAGTTCTCTGTCAAAACACCTGCCAGTATATTGCTTACAGACACAACCACAGCACCTGGGCTACCCGAAAAGCATGCACAGTGGCTTATGGAAATGTATGTGCTCATGATTGGCCAGAGAAAATACACCCACTCATTTCAAGCATAGTCATACATGACTGTCAAAACTGTGAGGAATATGAGCTCCTTATTTTTGGTCTCACTATATATGTACAAAGTGAATTTTGCCTATTACAGAAATAGAGGGCTAAGAGAGCTCATAAGATTTTTGCAACACATGTAAATAAGTATTTTTCTATTATAAACTGACTAAATGCACATTTGAATTTTAAAAATAATTGACTATCAACATTGACTTTTTCACAAATCTTGATTTAAATAAGTTCAAATCATTGTTACGATGTAGTTTTTCGATTATTCTAGTAAATAACTTATTTTATTCACATCCATTGACAGACATGGGGCATTCATAAGTTTCTTTCTGCTTCACATCAGTTTTTGTGTATGTGTTTGAAACAATAAAAACTCCAGTCAATTCAGTTGCTATTTATGAGTGGTGATGGAAAAGATCCATTCTTTGCTGGAAAAGAAATATATTTGTAGCAAATAGCTACCAACTTTAGTAGAGAAAATTATTTGCACACTGAACAGGGAAACTGCCAAAGCGAAGAACAGAGCATCTGCTGTGGACAAGGGTGTAATTATCTCGCTCATCCAAACACCGCTGGGCATCAAAGTTTCTCTCTCTCTCTCTGGCAAGACACTCTGCTCAGACTTTTAACACAACATTATTAGCAAATAATAACTAGTTTGGAAGTCCTGTCAATAAAAACAGGATGTCTTTTGGACCATTTCCTGAAAAACGGAAAACAGGCACTAATCTGATAAAATCATGAAACATTTTAGTGCCAAAATGATCAAAACCATCATTTCTGTTCTGTCTTAAACATGTCACATGTCTTTATATGTTGTTTGCTATATGAGGATTTGTCAAAAGAGGAAATATCTATCTTTCTGATTACAGATTACAAGTTATTGTACGTTTCTAAAAACGATTTTCTGATTTGTAATGTTTTCTTTTTTTTTTTTTTTTTTGAGACGGAGTCTTGCTCTTTCGCCCAGGCTGGAGTGCAGTGGCCGGATCTCAGCTCATTGCAAGCTCCGCCTCCTGGGTTTTACGCCATTCTCCTGCCTCAGCCTCCGGAGTAGCTGGGACTACAGGCGCCCGCCACCTCGCCCGGCTAGTTTTTTTGTATTTTTAGTAGAGACGGGGTTTCACCGTGTTAGCCAGGATGGTCTCGATCTCCTGACCTCGTGATCCGCCCGTCTCGGCCTCCCAAAGTGCTGGGATTACAGGCTTGAGCTACCGCGCCCGGCCTGTAATGTTTTCTTTACCCAGGAGGTGAGATTACCATTACTTTTACGCCACCTTACCTTCAGTTAGAATGAAACATGAGTAGATCTTTCTGCTAGGTCAGATGAACGAAATGAAAGGAGCCTGTTTATGATGAACAGATATCAGTTATCAAAGGGATAGCTGCTCTTCTGATTCTGTTCTTGTCACTTCTGACTTTTCTCTGGGGATTTCAACCTGAGATGGGCAAGAGACTTTAGTCGACTCATAAAACCACCAGAAAAAAGTGGTTGAATTTCCTTTTCCAGTTGCTTACATGTAGTTGTGTTGCTTTTTTTTTTTTTTTTTTTTTTTGAAGAAGAAAGGGATAGGAATCATGAAGTCATTTCCAGCAAATGTCCTTAATAGGCAAGATTGCTAAAATATCACCGGGCCCCTGTCTTTCCCAAAACCTTCCAACAGCTATCAGCAACAGCTGACAAGCACCGGCTAATTTGAAATTGTATGTTCTCTCCTGTCAACACCAGACCACACACACAGTTTTGAAAAACACCCAGTGAATACCATAATTTTTAAACAGAGGGCTCATCATGTTCCATTTTCTTGTGCTTAAAAAGTAATACGTCCTTTCTATTGAGAATTTGAAAACCTTCACCACCCTTTGAAGTTTTAGATTTAAAATTGGATTCTTTGGCATCTGAAGGAAGAGGACATCAAATATTAAAGGCAATAAAACAAGTAGAAGTGACAAGTTTCCCCAAGGTTGGTGGTACCAGACACTGGCGCAAATGCATCCATCTGCGTGTCTCAAGGATGTATTCCCACATGAGGATCTAGGAGGGAAAGTGTCACAGAACTAACAGATGGGCTTCCCTTGCCTAGACTAGCCTAATGGAGCTTTTCGGCAATTTGCATACTAGCTGTCAGTGACACAGGTGTGTGTCAAGACTTGGGGGAAGCTAAAAGAAACCTTATATAGGGTATAGTTTCATGGCTGATTCAGGCTTGCCTTTATTGTGAATGCTAATAGGTGCTATTTGTTAGAAGGCCAGCAGTTCAGTGGCAGCACTTTGATTTCTCCTTCTAAGTTACAGGCTGCAGGCAGTTTAGTGTGGGTTCAAGTGAGAATAATTTCAATTCCAAAAAAAAAGGCTAATACTGAAGTCTTGCTCTTTTTATTAGTGAAATATATCCAAAATACTATTCCCATGCCTTCAATTTTTATTAAATATGTTGTATATCTTCTAGTCTTATGGTCAAAAATTTGAACGTTGAAATGTTGAGAGCTGCCTGGCTCTAGTACAATCTCACTATCTAAAGAAAGAAACGGTGGCAGCCAAAACCAATGTGAACATTCCCAGGGCTCATCAAATTCTGGAAAGTTTCAACTTGACCACAATCCAATAACAGACCCACAACAGTGCACAGTATATTGAAGTAATGAAAAAAAAATCAATTAATTTAAGTAACATCACATTATGTGTTACACACTGCAACTTGCTCCTTGACCTTGACCACATAAATTCTCTGCCATTTTGGTAGGCAGGCACATTGATGCTTCAAATGAACCACATCATCCATAATTCACACCCTAGTCCAGTGTACCCTCACATTAGTTCTGGGTTTAGCCATAGATTTGCTGCAACCAAAAGATAGTCACAAGTATGATACAAGCAGTGATTAGATAAGCACTTCCACACATCGGAGCTTATTATCCTGGGATCCTCCCAAGAGAATAACTAAGTAGGTGAGAACCCAGCTACTCAGCCTTTTGGAACCCATCCACTATGCTGTAAGGAAATAATCCCAACAACATAATTTCCTGATGTCGATTTACTCAGACAAGCTTTGTGGACAATAAATTGTACTTACTGCAAGGAAGACTGTGTTGAGTTAGGGCTGAAACATATGTCATTTCAGGCCTAGAATATCCTGCTAGAGAGGGAAGCCACATGGAGAGACTCCAGAGGATGAGAAAATATATGAAAAAAGAGTCCAGGTAGAGAAGTACTGAGGTGCCCCAACTGAGGTGTCCCAGCCAAACTCTCCAATGACTTGAGTAACCCCAATTGGTACCATGTGGAGCAGAGGCCTGCTATGTCAATGAAAAGAATCATTAGAAAAAATAAATTGTTATTGTTTTTAGCTATTTTGTTATCTATTTCTACTTGTTATACAGAAAATAACTGACATTTTATAAAATGAAACTTATTTCTGAGATTCTAATGGAAAACTAACTTGCTGTGTGACATTAAAACTGACAGAGGCTGTTTTCTCATCTATATTGTGAGCAAGTTGAACTAGATGATCTCACAGGTTCCTTCCAACTCTGATAGTCTATTGCATTCTATACTAGGATTAAAATAAAGGGTGCAAGCATCCCGACTGCAACAGCAGACTAATTATGCAACATGGCATCCTTAAGAGAAAGGAATTTTAAGTGGGCAGTCATGGTCTAATATAAATTCACCAGATAACAAAACAGGCTTGGTGAAAATGCCTTCTAGCTCAGACTCATCACAACTGATCATTTTGACATAGATTCTTCAACTCTGTATTGTATATATTCTGATGAAAAAAATTATTTGGTACAGTGATTACACAATATAATGGTGTGGATACTTCTCAAAAACGCTGGGGTCTGCTGCTGTAAGCTCATTTTAAAATTTAGAAAGAAAATATATATAAAAAATAGTGTATCATAATGACATTAGAGAGTCAGAAGTCTGTGCCTATGACATATAAGCCCCCTAAAAGTACAGGGTAATTTAAAGACCATTATCAAATGTCTGTTCTGCAACAATTAAGTACAGAGAATAGGCCATAATTTTTCTTGACACTTAAGAGATTTTTTTTCCCTAAACCATCAGTTTTATAGTGCTTATGGTATGTCATACACTGTTACAAACATTTTACAGATGAGGAAATTGAGGCACAGACAGATTAAGTACTTAATAAAAAACAAGTCAAATGAGATCTGTGATTCTGATGCACATTAAATGGAAGCATTTTATTTACATAATTTTCCTAATTTCCGATGACTTTGAACATTAAGTAAATTAGGACTGCTCTCCTCTGAGTCCCATAATGTCTCTTAAGGATATTAATATTTATTCACAAATTTTATTTTCATTAATAGTGTGAATTCTACTATTATTAGTCAAGCTAGGATATTTATGCAACAAAAATATTCCAACAGCATAACTTCATGATATTGATTTATGCAGATAAGCTTTGGGGATAATCATTTGCATTGACTGTAAAATAGACGGTGCTAACAGGGCAGAAATGTGTACCATTTCAGCCACAGAAGCAAGTGCACTGCTCAAGCCTAACTCAATCATCTGTTAGAGGGAAGAGGGAGAAAGATATAGAAACATTTAAGTACCTGACTTAATGGCCGGGCCCTTAAAACAGCTTTCCATATTAAGGTTATTTTACTCTACATAATTTAATCACATTGCATTTATTATATAATATGCATATTTAAATCAAATTATAAGCACAGTGTAACTGCCTTGACTAAGATTTTTGACTATGTATATTTTAACCAAATTATCATGAGTAGATTGATAAGACAGATCATTCTTCATATTCAGCCACAGAATGCGGTGGTAAGAAATGGGGACTCTGAAACTGACTGCCAAGGTCGTCTATGTACACCTCAGTCACTAGTCAGGTGACCCTGGGAGAAGTTATTTAACTTCTCTGTGCCTCAGTTTCCATGTCTGAAAACTGACAATAATGATAGTATCAACCTTGTTAGGCAGATGTGATAATCGAGTAAACTGAGCAGACGTTAAACCACTTTAGAACACTCCCCAGCAGTGAGCAAGTGTGCAGTAATTGTTGGTCATTGTTATCATTTGTATGATTCTTAAGTTTATCACTGAACTGCACTGGAATGTACATTGAGTCTACAAAATGTATTGCATAGTTTCTGCATCAAGTCAGGACTTCAACCTGGAGACCCATCTGTAAGGAGATCAGCATGCATCTAATTTTCAGGAATACGAGATTGAAATAGTAATCTCATTCACAAGGTTAAGGTCACTTCTTCCTTGGCAAAAGAAACCTGGATATAGGTACATGACTGTGATGCAGACAGCAAATGTGATTTTCAAATTTAAAAAATTGGCCTATTTTAATTATTGTTTTACTACTTAACAATTTCAAAGGAATAGAATAATATTTTGGTGTTTCTAACTGAAAGTAGTCAACAAAAACTAAAAAATTAGTTTAATGAAAAAAATTATTAAACTATAAATGTATGTTTGTGTGTCTGTATGAGCATATAAACCTGTATTTTTTAACACAGTTCAGGGTTTAGCTTAGGGTTACAAAAAACAGTTTCAACGTCAAGCCCAGTCTTGGCTCATGACATGTGTGCTATAAATATTTGCTGAAATATTGAATGACAAGGCAAAGGAGTAGAACTTGACAAATCATGTGTAAAAACTGTTTGGCTTGATTATTCAGGGGAGTTGTGATGTGGTTTAATGAGCCAGACCACCTTTCAGCCAGACATAGAAAGGGGCTTGGATTGTCATTTGTGGAGTTGTAGCAGTTTGAAATAAATGAATTGCTCTGTGTCAGTTTTTTAAATTACAGTCATAGCTTTTAGTACAGATTTCATTTTTAATAATCTCCTTGAAAATCACTAAAAATATCACCCCACCGTGTAATTTGTTTCTTTCACACTGATGGCACTCCTACTGTTTACAACTAATTGCTTTTTTTTACATTATCTTAAGGTCAGTCTCAACAGAATGAATTTGGAGATAGCATAACTGTGAGCCACAACCGTTTAACACATCAAGAGCAGATCTCGATGCTGAATGAATGTCTCCTTCAGAATTGCACCAAAGATACCTACTTTAATTTGCCTCTAGGCAAACATCACAATGACTGACAGTGTAACTTTAAGGTTTGTTAAACATAGTCTGGGTGTTTATTTGCATCTCTCTGGAAGACAGTCCAGAAATTATGTCAGTTCTTTAATATGTAGCAATTAGGATATGCAGCAGGGGAAAAATCATGTGTGGGTTTAGTTGGAATTTTTGTGAGGACATTCAAGTACTGTTTCAATCTATCCAACCCAATACATCTCTTAAGAGACAGCGGCCGGGCGCGGTGGCTCAAGCCTGTAATCCCAGCACTTTGGGAGGCCGAGACGGGCGGATCACGAGGTCAGGAGATCGAGACCATCCTGGCTAACACGGTGAAACCCCGTCTCTACTAAAAAAAATACAAAAAACTAGCCGGGCGAGGTGGTGGGCGCCTGTAGTCCCAGCTACTCGGGAGGCTGAGGCAGGAGAATGGCGTGAACCCGGGAGGCGGAGCTTGCAGTGAGCTGAGATCCGGCCACTGCACTCCAGCCCGGGCGGCAGAGCAAGACTCCGTCTCAAAAAAAAAAAAAAAAAAAAAAAAAGAGACAGCAAATACATTCAAAAGTTGCATAGCCTCTCCACCTTTCCCAGATAGTGGCACATCATACAACCAAAACAATCAAATACATTTTCTAAATCAATCCCTAGATCACTAAGTTCACCTTAGAATAACCGCAAATATAGACAAAATGGCTGAATTTCCCCCATGTTGTAGGTGAGAAATGAAACAGGTAGCTTAACAATAGCGATAAAATTTACAGATTGAGGGAGCAAGATGCAGTCAAGCAAGTTTGTAAATGTGTGTGTGACCCATTCACCTGATTAGTACATGTTCTCTCCTTCCCACCTTACCAAAGATACATTATAGCCACATATGTGGCAAATGGCATTACAGCATGACAGCAATCAATGATATCTGCTATGAAAATAATGTACCCTGATTTGCCACAAAGTAATAATATATGGGCAAGAATATTTATGAATTCAGAAGTAGTGATAAAACAAATTTTCTCTTCTCAGAGGCACACAAAATAAAGAACTCTTAAAAGTATCACCTGGCAAATAAATTTTCTATGAATTTTTTTAACATGGGCACAGGATTATAGACAAAGTCTGGAAGTTAGCATTCTAAAGTATGAACATGGTTAAACTATGTGCAGTTATCTGTTTTCTCAGAGAAAGTTTTGATTCTCTTGGATTCTGAGAGAGAACATAAAAGTTTCCAAATAACTTATTCATGAACAACACCGGACTTACCTATTAATATCTAACTCTCTTTTGAGAAGAACTTTTTAAAATCTATGAAAACTTGGGTTTGGGGCCTGGAAGCAAAACACATTCTAAACATAAACCCTAGGCAAGAAGTGACAAGCACAGTCATTTATCCATGGTTATTGTGGCTTTTAAATCTAGATAAATGTTTTCTTCCATTCCTAGTTTTATTAACATTCATTACAAGTCAGAAAGGGTTAAAGAGCAGTCTGGCTTTATAATCTTTCCACAGCTAAATTCCCATGCAAGACTATATTTGTCAATTGTCATAGTCACATATTTGTTGCTATATTTTTGGTATGTACTTTTTCACCAGAGGTATTGGGAGAGAAGAGGAAACCAATGTATTCAGCTTGCAGGTACTTTGCCATCTTCAGAACTGACCTATTTGTAACCCAACACTCATGTCTCTGTTAATAAGGCAAATTGAAGATTTATCACTCAAGGCTGACCTGCTAACCATCATCATTATCCTACCTAGGGCATGGTGGTAAGGGGTTTCACTGGAGAGTCTGGACCTATCCAGGAAGTAATATTTTTCCTCAAAGTAGCTGGTGGAAAAAAAGAGCTCACTACTCTGAAAATAGTGTTGCAATTAAGTGAAAATGCTGCAGAAATATAGCCTATAAACTCTCAGCTAAAACATGCTCTTCACTCAATTATATAAGTTGGACCTCACAAAGACCATTTAGATAATAAGCTGCACCTATAACATATGTCTCTTAATCAGCGAAAAGAAAATAGTATCAAAATAAAAAGAGAATCGTTAGATTTCAGCAATCATTTAATGTGTTCCCACTTCATTTTATAAACGGGGAAAAGAATGGTAAATCACTGTCCCAAAAACAAATAGCAGAGCCAGAACCCTAAATCAGTGTTCTCAGTGTGGTTCACGGGTTGGTGCCACTCAGTAAACTGTGAACAGGCTGCAATAAGATCAATTAAAGAAATTGAGAGTAAGGACTTAAAAACTTTTATGTTGGTTTGATATCATAATGTCATCCAAGTGTCTGATTTCATTTTAGCCTGCAAGAGGTTGAAAATGAAAATTCGATTTTCATCTTCAATAGTCTGAGGAGCACTACTCAAAATCAGCCATCTTGGGCCCAGTATACTGGTGTCTCTACAGCATATTCATGTTCTCATCCAATCTGTGATGATACTACATAATCCACTTGAGAAGAATGTTGATGTCATAACAAAGTCATTCAGATTTCTATTATCAAAAGTTTCATATGGGAGAAGAAAAATCACTGGGCAGTTTCGGAACTACATAACACGGTCTGTCTTGGG
Source organism: Trachypithecus francoisi (assembly GCF_009764315.1). NCBI lineage: Eukaryota > Metazoa > Chordata > Mammalia > Primates > Cercopithecidae > Trachypithecus > Trachypithecus francoisi. The sequence continues at coordinate 178,057,102 of NW_022681453.1, read as the reverse complement.
AATGGATTTGTATACTTTTAAAAATACGTTGGCTCCTTTATTATTTTCACAGATGAGAAGCAGGAGCAAAGAATTTCTTTTTATTAATAGAAATCTTTAATCTCATGTCTGCAATCACTTTTTAGTAATGACAGAAAAGAAGGAAAAATATTGTTTTGTTCTCCAACTTTAATTGCAATTTATTGTTTCATCTACTTCACTATCATCTTTCCAGAGATTCCAACAATTCAAAAACCCTGGAATGTCCTTTTAGAAATCCTGTTGCTTCTTCCAGTCTGATCTGCCTTGTGACTGGGCCTAAAGTTGGAGATGCTGTTCTTACATGTTTTAGACTGGCTTTTCCCCAGCTCATCTCCCCTGGTTGATAGAAAGATGGCAAAATTAGCTATGCAAGTGACTCTAACTCATCCTAAAGCCAAATCCGGTTTGTACACTCCACAACTTTGTTCAACTTAAAGTGACATAAGGTGGTTCTCATGTTTGAGCTAAAGAAGCACCTTAAATGAAACCAAGAAACACATTCATCTACATTACATACAGTTTGTTCCCTTTTGACCTCTCCACCTGAACCTTAGCTTAGGTGTGATCGAGAATTTTCTTGCTAAGAAAATATATTCAATATATGCTCAATTCTTGATTAACTATAGGAAGGTAGAAGATAAATACTTTATTTATTTATTTATTTTTTATTTCTAACTTTGTTACTCTTTTATTTGGCTTGAGAACAGATCTTATCTGATTTATTTATAACCAGCAGCTCAGCCCTGCCTCTCGTGTACTGTTTTACCTTAAATTATTCTACCATCTTCTTATACTTTTTTTTTTCAGTTGTTGCAGGGTCTCACACAAGTTAAGTGCTCAGTAACTAAAGTATAAACAGAAGATAACTATTATATATGATCACTGTGCTTTTTGTCTCCTACTGTCTAGAACTGCTGAGTTATTTTGTATCAATAAACTCCAGTTTATCATCCTAGCCCTCAGTTTGAATTCCTATCAATCCAGCTTCAATATTATATGATGTAGTTTTGTGCCACAGAATGCAAACATTGTACAGAACATCTTTCCTCCCCTTGAAAAATGTAAAATTTAATACCAGTCCTATATCAATAAAATGCTACATTTTGGAGTCAAGACGGACTACACAGAATCAAAATCATCAGATCTTTGACCAGTGATACTTCTAATCAAGAATACATTTTAAACAAATGGAGAAATATTTCTAAGATATCACTGTAAAGATTGATACAGCTAACTCATTGCCATCATTATTAGAAAATAAAGGAAGTCAAAGTACATTTCATAACTACTAGATAATTTTACTCACATCTTTGATTTCTGGTGTTGTAAAAACCTACATCACTGCTTAATCTGTTCATTCAAGAAATGTTTATTGCACACAAAATCTGCAGGGAATACAAAAACAAATAAGACACAATCCCTTAAAATATTTGGACTGATTTCTAAAGTAGGCAATTGAGCTGTTTTTGCATTTGTCTTATTATCACGGTTTTCTTGGAGTATTCAGTACTACCTTGAATTCTTGGTTAAAGATACTCCAGATAAGTTTTTTCTTTATAGAATAATGTTTCCTACAGAGGAACCTCTTATGATTTGAAGGCCACAGCAGTTACCACTTTTTCAGGCATATATCCACAAGCCTAGTCCTCAATATATTACCAAGGGATTTTGTTCATCACTGTCAATGTAAAAAGTCAACACTGTGGCATAAAATAAAGAACACTGAAAGTGGCAATCACCCACATGTCTCAACAACTAACACACACCAGCTTGGTATCTGCGCTGTTATCTAAATTACAGTATAGGCAGCTTCACTAACGTTCTTGATGTGTAAAAAGCTTTACTCTTGTGCAACTTGTTCAAAGCTGTCTTTCTCTAATTCGAAGCAATTCCCCCTTTTCAGGTTTAAAAAAATTCATCATCATAGCCATGACTACAAGATAGTAAAGAATTGTAGCAGCTATCTGAACACTGAAAATGCTACAAACCTAAGCGCTAAAGTTTTTCTGCAAAGGGAAGCTATCTGTGTCACAAAGTTTAAATAAATTTAAATTGTTTGGTTTTACTTATAAGCAGTATTCGAAAAGAAGGCAGATTCCAATCCCTCATTTTCATTCAGAAGTTCCCACCTATGTCATTCTATATACCTATGCTCCTTTATGCCACCAAAGTGACTACCACTGTTTAGATGAAAAACCCACCTAGTCTAGCTATAACTTTTCTTCTTAAAACATGCCCTAGGTTTAAGAAAGCAGTAGTCAGCAGAAGCAACATTCCTTCCTGTAGCTCTGTACTAGTGAGGGCATTAAATATCGTCTCATGATGAAGAGGTATATATTGTCCTGAAACTCTTCATCCTTCTGAGAAATGTTAGGCTGTAAACGCAGAGACTGTAAACGCAGGAGAGCCTAGTTAGATTTCAAGTTTCTTTTGTAGAGGTAAACATAACAGTTTATAACTTCACTGTATTAATGATTTGATGTTTTACTGAAACATATTTTGTACCAACATAAAATACAAAATTTTAAATAACATTAATGTGAGCTATTTGACAATAAATGAGGGAAATTTCCGGAAACTCTTTCTTTTTGATAGGTATGCCTATTGGGAGAAAATGGGACCACTCCTACCAAACTGGATTGAATCCTGAATCAATATTGAATTTTGCTTTATCTTATCCCATATGACACGAGCAGTTAAAATCAAGAGCTGTTATTGTATCTTGCTCTCTTTCTCACACATTATTTGCACTGCTTCACTAATTAGGTTCCCAGCAATATTGATTATATCAAGATCTTACCCTAAAACTTTCCATGGTTTCCAATTTTGCAATGAATTACATATTTAACTCAATATTCTTTCATTCTCCAAACTCAACTTTCTAGTCCACAACTCTCCTGTTTACAATCTATCCTACAAACTCAGGCAAAGGAGTAGACTTATTCTTCCTTGGAACTGTCATGGAGTTCCTGATATTTCTCATCATCACCCCAATCATTTCACCTGTAAAACTTGAAAACATCTATAAAGATCCATTTGGCTAATCAGATACGATCCTTTCAACTTGTTGATCCCCACAGTCATTTCTATCTTCCATTTTCACCTATTCATTATGCCACCTGGTTTAAGAATAAGTAGGTCCTTTTCCCAATTGATGGCAGCTACCTCCCTTTTGTTCTGCTTCTCTTTGCTTTTTATTCTGGTAGAATATACATAAAATCTACCATGTCAGCCATTAATACATGAATAATTCAGTAGCATTAAGTGCATCCACATAGTTGCACAATCACTACCACCATCCATCTCCAGAACTTTTAATCCTCCTGAGTTGCAACTCTTTACTTATTAAATTACACTCATTTCTCCCTCCTTCCAGCCTCTGGTAACTAACTGCTCTTCTACTTTTTGTATCTATGATTTTGACTACTCTAGGTATCTCATGTGAGTGGAGTTGTACAGTACTTGTCCTTTTGTGCCTGGCCTATTTCACTCAGCATAATGTCCTCAAGGTCCGACGTATTGTAACGTGTGTCAGAATGTCTGTGGTGTCAGCACAGTACTTTTGAACTCAGTAGACAGTCCATAAATGTGCCTTGAATTGAATTTAACTCTTCATATCAGAATGAAATACAGATATCATTTAATTGTATCAATAGGTTTATCAAGCCTTTTTCCCCACAAGGGCTGGAAAGTAGACATGTAAACAATGTATTACCCCTCTAGCTGAATATTCTGCTTGGTGTGCCAATCTTTCTGCTTCTGCATCTACAACACCTTTGCCATACTTTTGCTCCATATCTTTGAAACCTGAATTCAGCAACCTTGTATATGTATAGAATTTGATCCCTACAGTTTTTTTCCCTTGACCATTCTAAAATAAAGCAAAACAAAACAAAACAAAATCAATTTTCTATAATTCTCTTGGGATCTGTGGCAAATACAATTAGTTTGCGGATGTAGCCATTGTCCTTCATTCTACTTCTCTACCTGCCTATCAGTGCTTTAGCTAGGAGTGGCTTTATGATACTTCTAGCCAACAAGGCATGATTGAATATTGGTTGAGCAGATACTCTTGGGTTAAAAAAAAATCTTACTCTTCTAATCAAGGTAATAGATTGAGCTGCCACATATATTTGGCTTTTGTTCCCCTTTGGCTTTATTGAAGCCTTTAACATGGGCAAAATTCAGGACATTGATGTAATCAGGCCATGATGCTGGAAGTTCGGCAGCTATTTTGAGACCATGAGGCTAAAGCTAAAGTGCCATGGATGTTTGCAACTCTTCAGTAGCAATTCATTCCTAGAGTATTTGTCTTAGCCTTCTTTTACAAAAGGCAAATAAACCTCATTTTTTTCAAGCTTTTAATAGATAGATTTGCTCTTGCTTATAGCCAAGAGTCCGTATTTGTTAATCACAGTACTCAATTACATTGTACCTAAGTCAACAAAATGGAAGAAATGTATTTTTGAAATCCACCTTGAAATTCAGGTACTTTGCCACCAAACTATTACTGATATAAGCCTGTGGGTTGAAAACATATATAGATGTGTGTATTTATGCATATTTGTGTGTGTATATATATATATATATATATATATATATATATGTATATACACAAGTGGGGCCATAGCTGTTTGAGACTTGGACTTTATTTGTTTAAAGTCATTATGCCCTGCAGTTTACGAAAGGAGGTTAAAACTTTCAGAGGCAAGAAAGGGAAATGAGGCAGGGCTAAAGTAGAGAAGAGGCTTGATAGGAACAAATGATTTTTCAAAGCTTCAGCCAGAAACACTGCATAGCACTGGCAGCCTGGAAATATCAAAATGGAAATGCTGAGGAGAGCTACAGAGTGATTCACACTCACAACAAGCATTTCCCAGATGTACAGCAGAAAATTCTAAAAAAAAAAAAAAAGAAAAAAGAAAAAAAAGAAAAAAAACATAAAAACAAAACCAATTGTCCTCTTAAAGCTGAGTTCCCAGAGCCTAAATTACATTATCTTCTTTGTAAGTGTCCTCTTGTGTGTAGATGCACTATAAAAATAGGCTGGTTGAGGTTCACACTTTTCATTTTATTCATGGCATGTAAACATTTTTTGCATCACTTGGCACTTGCGGCACATGACAAGGATCTTGTAAGCACTAATAACACTATTTCACTGCAAAGACATCTTGACAGCATTTCTATACATCCTGGTTACCAACAGTTATGGTGGTCAATAACCATATGTTCTGGCTGCAACTCTGCCAAAGGGAACATCAGAGAAAGATCTTTTCATCTCTCATTCAGAAGAGTTTTCAAATAACACACACAAAAATCTGACTTTTGCCAAACTATTATCTGTTTATTATCAGTTAAAAGATTATTTTATTTATTCCAATAGCTGGCACATGATTCTAGGATGTGCAGTTGAGGAAACACTGGTCCTTGAGACCTTCCTGATGACCAGAGAGAAAAAGCAAGAGGAATTTGCCTCACTTGTACGTAAGCTCCTTCACACAAATTGTATCGATCCTGCTCCCTAGCCAAAAAGGATCTGTAAAGAGTGTCTTGGTGTTGAAGAGGTAAACTCTCCTAAAAGTGAAATTAAAGAAATAATACTCCTGGCCAAAATGACAATATAAATAGCATGTTAGACAGTCTTTCACACCCCTCAAGAGTCCTCTGAATGGGTCTGATCATTACTTCTACTTGATGGATGAGGAGTCTCTGACTCAAAGAGGTTGATTTATGATGCTCATATAGCCACTAAGTTATAAAGAAGGAATCTGGGTTCTAGATTCTGCAAATTCACTAACAGCACTGAGAATAGCTCTGTGTATAATTTCCCAAAGGACATAAGGAGATTTAGAAGTAATCTCTTTCATATCCTTCCTTATCATAGATTGAATACTTGCTCATCATGGAAGCATCTCTTTTATTTATGCTGTCACTAATCGGAGAGCAAGACCCTATGGTTACGGAATCACCTGTCTGCAGCTCACTTGTGGCTAAAATAGAGAAATGTAGCCATTCACAGTGACATGCATTTATAGTTCCAGCTACTCAGGAGGCTGAGGCAGGTGGATTGCTTGAGCCCAGGAGTTTGAATCCAGCCTGAGCGGCATAGTAAGATCTCATCCTAAAATACAATAGAGAGGAGTTTAGAACAGAAGAGTTGTAAGGGGGTGGAGTGAAGAGCAAGTTGAAGAACAAAAGGATAATAGGAAATCATGGGAGAAAAAGGACATATGAAGGGGAAGAGTTTTGGGACATGGCTATCTTAGGGGTCTGTTCCTCTCTTTAGGGTTAAAACTAGTCTCACTTCCTCATTCCAAATTATCCAAGGATAGGTATTATATTGAACACACTGAGTACAATGGTAAAAGTTGGGAGAACCATTCAACACAGTAAGCATTTAAAACTAAGGCCAATTTGGGGAATCGGACCATTATAACTTAAGAACTAATTGATGTGAATTTACATAAAAAATCTTGGAATTTTAAGGAAGAATATAAACAGTTTTTGAAACTGAATAAATTCAATCATAGACTATAGGAAACATATCCCTAAACCACGCTATATTATGAGGACTTAAGTAGATGTCTAAAACCATATATCTAGAAGCTCAATGAATAAGTACTTTACATATAACACATAAACTCCTAATCTGCCATGTCAACCTGGAAATTGTGTATATAAAATGCATTTAAAGAGAATCAGTTGGTTAACTTTATCTGTAGTTCTCTCTTTATAAAATGATTTGAAGTGCATATTGAATTCATGTTCCTAACACATATGGGGCACAGACATTTGAAAATGAATGATGCACAATTTCATTATTAAACACTCAGCAGGCTACAAAGACAACTGCATTTCATTAATAATAAATAATAAAAAATGAAAACGCAGTAAAATATTATCATATCAAACACCTCTGTATTGCTATTTTTATGCACAAAACATCTTACCTTCCCACGAGACAACATCCCTGCCTGATTTTAAGTTAGGTATTTACTAAAGAAAATAAACTCTTTCAGATGAGTCAGATAGACTGAAGCCTCAACTACCGTGCCTTGTTATATTTAAAAGTATTTTATTTGGAAATAATTTCAAACAGAGAAAGGTTGCATAAATAGTACAAAGAAAACGCAAGAATATATATTTTCTCTAGATTCACCTACAACATTTTGCCCTATTTACTTTAAAATGTACTGTTCTGTCTAGATTTAGATTTATTTGTTCATCTATCTAAAAACAGTTTTTTTTTTTTTTCCTGAACCGTCCAAGAGTAAAATTGGTAAATCATGGTTCTTTATCCCTAATAACGTCAGCATGAGTTTTCCAGGAATAAGGATATTCACTTATATGACTATAGTACAGTTATCAGTATCAGTAAATCTAACATTGATACAATAATCTAGAATTAGTACTCCAATTTTGCCATTTAACCCCGTAATGATAATAGCATTTTCCATCTTGCCATACAGCATCCAGTCACAGTGCATTTAATTGTTATGTCTCTTTTGTCTCCTTTAACCTGGAACATATCTGTGGTTGTTTTCTTTCTTTCTTTCTTTCTTTCTTTCTTTCTTTCTTTCTTTCTTCCTTTCTTTCTTTCTTTTTTTTTAATTTAAGAATGCTCTTTATTTTGAATTTATCTAATGTTTCCTTGTGATTAAATTCAGATTATGCATGAATCCTGGCTGGAACATACATGAGTTATCTTGTGTCCTTCTCAGAGAATCATATCCATAGGCACATGATATCCACCTGCGCCTCAATGATGATGTTCATCATCTGGTCAAATTGTTGTCTAATGTTTCCATTATATAGTTACAATTTTTCAGCTTGCAACTAAAAAGCAATTTATGAAGAGATGCCTCAAGATGATGCAAATATATTGGTCCTCATTAAACTTTCTTCCCTAGAGTTAACGTCCATGGATTTTTTTTTTACTTTGATTTCCAATAATTCCAGCCTCCATCCATATTTACCCCATTATGTGTCTCATTATTTATGTGGGAAGCCAAGTTGGAGCAGAAAACACACTCAACACCAACAGAGAACCCTTTATTACTTAGTAGCAGTTTGATCACAGATAAGTCACTGACCTTCTCTGAATCTAAATTTTATCATTAATACCTGAAACATGTCTTTGTTTTTAATTTAACCGTTAAAAGAATGCCAACAATGTTTTTGAGAAAATTAAGACAATGATTCACTTGAAAACAATGGTTACTTGCTTATTGCTTTTGAAAGTGGAACATTTTATAAAAATATAAGGTGTTATCAAATGTAAGCATCTGCTTAAATGTTTGTAGCTGTTACGACAAGGATGAAAGACATCATAGCACTCTCCAGCATTAAGAGCATTTTGGCATATACTAACTCATTTTTATCTAATGGGAATTCTGTGCGTTAGGTAGAATAGGAATTACCCCCATTTTACAGATGGAGATTTGACCCTAAGTATTTCTTATGACCACTGACCCAGTGTTTTTCCCATACCCTACATGCTGTTTTACAAATACATACATAACATGCACTCACACACAAATTTCAGATGCACATCCATGTGGGTATTGTCAGTTGACAAGCTAATACCTAATTCCAGAAGTTTGCTGTAGGTTAGTTCCAATGGTGGCTAGAAAAAACTTATGGTAGAAAATGGCTAGCAAGGGAGAAGAGTGGGATACTTTGATAAATGGCTCCTGATGCTTTTCACATTCAGATTAGAAAGTGGTAATGAGGATTTGAACAGAGCATATATTCTTCTTTACAGATTACCCCCCAACCAGCATACATAAAACTAAACAGAGTAATACTGGGAGATTGGGAGGTGGCATTGCTGAAAGGTGCCAGACAGGCAGTTTGTAAATTTAAGTGGGGTGGCCAGAGCAGACTCCATTGAACTTTTGAACAAAGTCTGGAAGGAGGTGTGGCTATGCGAGGAAAGAGCATTCCCAACAGGGGGAATGCAGAGTGCAAAAGAGTTGAAGCAAGGCCAAATTTGAGGACCGACAAAGAAGCCCCTGTGGCTGAAGCAGTCTGAACCAGAAAAGTAACGAGAGGCAATCAAAGAATTGGGGGCGGGGGAGGGAAGCGCCCGGAAAGATCACAGAGGGCCTTAGAGGCCACTGTGAGGACTTAGGGGAATTTTTAAATGGTTTAGGACACAGGAGTCACATAACCTGACTTACATTTTAATAGAATCAGTGGAGTTTTTGTCCTATGTGATAAACCTGGTTTTGCTAAATATGATACTATTAAGTGGCATCTGGGTAGTTCATCATCCACTAGTCCTTTCTCCTTCTGATGTTTTACCATTGAATAATTAAATTAATTGCGTGTGTGTGTGTGTGTGTGTGCGCGCATACAATTTGGAATATACACCTCTTAAGCCATCTCTGCCAGATTCTTTAATTCTTCAACATTGTACTGTATTTACAAAAATTTCAAAAGGCTAATTCCTTTTCTTGAATACATTATGCTGCATTTATTTGCATATTGTTATCATATCCTGGACCACGAGTTCCTGGAGGGTAGTCTCATGCATTTTTTAATTTGCAGAATCTAAAATAGTTTCTGGGTCACAGAGTGGACCTTATAATGTTGAATGAGTGACTATACACACACAGAGATGGGCTCTATCCATCATAAGTCCACATAGTATATTATATTACAAGTCATAGAAAAGGTTATGTTCTGCTAATAGTTAAGTATAAGCACCGTGATGCCACAAAATAAAGCAAACCAGATTGCCTTGAAGATTGTCACTGAAATATATGAAATTTTAAATCAACTTTCTGGTTTTGTAAGAAAGAAGAAAAACACTCAAATAAAACATTTTAAAAGATTCACTTTTTCTGAGGCAGTATTAGAATACGAAGTAACAGAAAGTTTAATATGGTCCTTTGTACATATTCACATATAAAAACATTTTGGAAGTTTAAATTTCAACTTATGATAAAAAAAAATACATGGGTCATATCCTTGGGATGCCAAGACATCGTTTCATCCCCATTGACTTTCAAAGATGTAACTTCACCTTTGCAGTGTAGTTTTCACACATAAACCAACAAAAGTTTACTCATTGCTAAAGCAACCTGTGGAAATAGTGACTCTTTCACAAAAAGGAGGAAAAAACATTCATCAGGGTGAATCTGACCCTGACCTTTAGATGAAAAATTATAATGGGGAGAAGATAAGTCTTCATTTTTTTTTTCTGCAGACACTATGCCATTTTGTAATGTGGCAAAGGGCAACTGCAGTGAAGTGACTGGCATGATCTCTTTTCACCTGACCCAACATAGCAGTAGATTCTTTTCTGTCATCCTTACCATCATGGATGTATAACTGTGACCAAACATATTAACGCAATTTATATGTGTGTGTGTGTGTGTGTGCATGTGTGTGTGTGTGTGTATGTCTGTGTGTGTAACGTTCTCTCCACTGTAGAGTCACGGTTTGCAGTTTAAAATATTTTGTAATTTGTGATTTTAAAAAATTCCAAAGAAAAATGTTATCTACTAAGCAAGCGTTTAAAAGTTTTAAGGAGGGCACAGTATCAAATTATAATAAACAGTAAATGGTGGGGTTAAATTATATATCATTAATGTATTCATTTACTTTGCAACTATTTTACAAATATTTACTGAATGACTCCTATATTCCAGGAACTAACCATAAGAGCTGGGATACAGTGATGAAAAAAAGAAAGTCTCCACTCATGAGTGATATTTTCCAGGTGGATGAGATGGAATAAACAAGTAACCAAAAAATAAGATTATTTCAGGTAGTATCATACACATATTCATTTGGTTTGTATATGTTTTACATATATTTGGCAATAGATTTAACCTTTCATTTTTCTCTACGTTTTCTTTTTCTTTTTTACACAGGAACTCGCTCTGTCACCCAGGCTGGAGTGCAGTGGCACCATATAGGCTCTCTGCAGCCTCCACCTCCCAGGTTCAAGTGATTCTCATGACTCAGTCTCTCGAGTAGCTGCAATTACAGGCTTGCGCCACCATGCCTGGCTAAGTTTTGTATTTTTAATAGAGATGGGGTTTCACCATGTTGCCCAAGTTGGTCTTGAACCCCTGACCTCAAGTGATCCACCCTCCTCGGACTCCCAAGGTGCTGGGATTACAGGTGTGAGCCACCATGCCTGGCCTCTACGTTTTATTAATTTAACTTTATTTATCATGGCTATAATTCCTCTATTATGTTAAAAATCAATTTCACACAACTCATTTAGTTGTCAATGAGTTGCATGTCATCGATTTCCATTTCTGTAGTTTTATAAAAATAATCATGTTTTTATATAATATGCATGACTATTTTTGTAAAACTAAATATCTTGTTCAATTTTGCTCATCCCTACTTTACAGATAAGACAGTAGAGACTGCAAAGTTCACATGAACATCTTTTCCCAAGGATGAGCTACATCTCTCCCTCCCCCAACCTTTCCCAAATGACTTACACAAATATAATTTTGGTTGTCGTCTGATGTCAGATTGACATAGCATTCTAGGAAAAGGTATATGCTTACAGCTAAGACTGTATTAAAAACAATAATAGCTTTTTTAATTGTGTCAGTCTTCATAAACTCTCACCAAAGTCTTAATCTCCTTTCTACCATTTTTTCTTTTTTCTTTTTTTTTTTTTTTTTGAGGTGGAGTCTCGCTCTGTCGCCCGGGCTGGAGTGCAGTGGCCGGATCTCAGCTCACTGCAAGCTCCGCCTCCCGGGTTTACGCCATTCTCCTGCCTCAGCCTCCCGAGTAGCTGGGACTACAGGCGCCCGCCACCTCGCCCGGCTAGTTTTTGTATTTTTAGTAGAGACAGGGTTTCACCGTGTTAGCCAGGATGGTCTCGATCTCCTGACCTCGTGATCCGCCCGTCTCGGCCTCCCAAAGTGCTGGGATTACAGGCTTGAGCCACCGCGCCCGACCAATTGAACTCTTCTCAATGAAGTCACAGTTTCTCACACAAATTTGATAGTTTGTTTAGAATAGTTACTTTGATTTTTGTTTTTTTCTGGATTCTTAACAGTTGTTCTACCTGGCTTGCTCCATCTATTTTCTTTCAAGTTTGTCTTTTATTTCTTTTCTTTCTCAGAATTTCTTCAAATCTTTCAATAGATAACCTGCTTTTGCCATGCTTGTATTGGATAATATTCCATGTTATTTTCAAACAATTTTTTTGAGCCAATATTTTATTTGTTCATTTCTGGCTTTGAAGCACTCTTTAATGACATGGTTGGCCTGAGATTCTTTGCCATAGACCTTACCTACTACACAACTGCAACCAACCATTTTGTGGGGTTTTCCCCCTCTGTTGATTCCTAGTCTCTTGGTGTCATCGGTCTTAATTAGGTTGATTTGGTGTTCAACACAAAGGGCCTCCACCAACTTGACATACAAAGCTCATAGTTGAATGTAAACACACAGAGATGGGCGTGGATTTTGTCTAAGACTGTAACTACTTTACAAATTCCCCATGGTAGCTGTCATGGATGAGGCTGGTCTTCAGCTCCTCTTGTAAAGCAGCGTTAGTGTCCAATACGCCTCCAGCAGCAATGCCTTCGTTGGTCATGGCAGTGAGTTATGGGTGAATCCCAATTTTCAATGCCTCCTCACAATAAAGCAACTTGGCAGTGAAAGAGCCAAAGAAATTCTAACAAATGTTATGAAGCAGAGTGATGTGATAAAAACTCAAATGCTAATCAGGTGGTTTGGGAAATGCTAGTATAAGGAAATCTTAGCAGATATTTTTACCGCAGTATTTCTCAAAACCGAAGATATACTAATCAACCATGGGGCTCTCCAGAAAGGTTGTATATATTATATTTCATAAATTCAAAGGCATGTCTTTTCATTTTTTTACAAATAAACTTTGATATGGAGATGCTTCTTATAGTTGAAGCAGAGGCTAATTGGCAGAGTTTTTTCTTAGCAGTACATTAAAACAGGTTACATTATAATCAAAAGCATCTTAGATTTAATGAAATGCATTAATAGGCAGGGCCTTCCCAGCTTATCTGACTTTTTTAAATAACAAAATATCTCTTTAAATATGTAGCAATAGAGCTTTTTCTGGTAAATACAGTGTCAAAACCACATTTCCGAAATCTATTTATTTTAGAACAATAACATTTCATCTTGAATTTGGAAATCCCCAAGCTGTCTAGGGGATTCCTACAAACTTCAATTTTCAAAAGAGTTTAAAAAGTCTCCCATAGCTTTGTTACTCATTCAAAATGGAATTTGATAAAAGCCATGCAAACAAAAATCAAAACTTTATTTTTTTCACAGGAGTGGTATCAAGGGGTTTTGTACGAGGGATCTTTAAGAGCCTCTTTTATCTCCATCAGCACATGCACTGCCTATCAATCCCTACCAAAGTCATCACAAACAAATATAAAATCTAAATAAAGCATAATGACCACTTTCAGTAGCAGTCCCTTATCCTTCCTTCCACCCACTAGGAGCCCCCCTGTGCCCTGTTTCTACCCCTATGAAGCAATTCTGGAGCTACCACTAATAAGCACTCAATGGCCCCCAAGTTGAGTGCTCAAACAGCAGAGCCTCATGAGAGAAATAAAACTAAACTACAACTTCCATTTAGTGAACAAGAATAAAGACTGCCACTACTCAAGCAGTCTGGGGATTATTGCTATTGTTTTATTTGGGGCCAACTTCCCTAGTTCCAGCCAGTGTTTATCACCACAGAGAACTTCAGAAGCAATGAAGATACTTTGGCTAAGCGTATTTATCACCATCCAACTCAATGTAAAATTCAACTATGGCCAGATGGGAAATGCTGAATCAAGATAGTGAGTGGGACCTGCACTGCCTGGTAATCTGATCATGGAGTCAGAATGTATTTAAGGATGCCCGGTTCACATAAAAATTATGCCTAAGGATGTTCGATGCGTTGTGAACATCCTTCAACTGTTCATTCTCTGTGATAAAACACTTGTTCAGGTACCCTAATGCCGGTGAACAGGCAGCAAACATAAAGCCAAGTGCAGTTCTGCAACAGAAGAGCAACCTTTTTCCCCATTTTTTCCTCATTAAGTGTATAAACTTGTCTTATCAGAGGTTGAGATCACTGTTACAGCAATCTCAAGGGTGGAGTGTTTTAACAGAGAAAATAAAAAAGCTGAACTAATGGCAAAGAAGGAAAATGAGAACCCATGGCTCAGAGATATCCCGGGGCAGTCAGAGGGGAAGAGAAGACGGTGAGAGTCAGATCTTCTGTACAGTTGTATTTTTTGCTTGTCTCAAGGGAGCACCAAACCGATTCTGCTGTTACGTCTTCACTATTTTTCCTAAGGTAGGATAATTCTCCAAAAGGATTCAACCAAATAAAACTTTTAAATTTTAAAAAATCAAGAGAGGATTCCTCTCAAATTCTCAGATCAATACTGAGCTAAACTGCCTGACGGTGTGTCTACATAAATGGGAGGGAGACATGAGGTCTGCAAGTTCTTTCTGTAAGAAAATAGTAGTATCTTATTTCAATAGAAAAATTTTGCCAGTGCACAGATTGGCGGCGGGGGGCAAAGTGGTGTTTACTCAATGCCAAATTCTCTAACACTCTAATTACACTGTTTCTTTAACTTGGCCTTCCTGGAAACCAAACTTGGGTTTTACGCTGCAGTGATAAAAAAAGATAAACAGTCAAATCTAAGCTCATACACCTTTATTCAATGAGTTATACATGCGCCAAATATTTATGGGGCATCTACTGTATGTCATGGACTCTTCTAGGTGCTAAAAATCTGGCAATGAATAAAATACACAAAAGTTTATACTTTTCTGAAGCTGATATTCTATTACACAGAGTCAGACAACAAGCAAACCATTTATTTTTCTATCTTGAGTGATTTTAGAATATGGAGATTAAAAAAAGCAGGTAAAAGTATATGAAAAGCTAGGGGTAAAGGGAGTGGTGATACACAAGTAGTTTTGAATATACATACATACGTGTGTGTGTGTGTGTGTGTGTGTGTGTGTGTGTGTAGGCAGTTTGATTGGGGAAGTTATTTCTGATGGAGTCACATTTCATCAGAGACCTGAATAAATAAACCAAACAGATAAATGAGGGTGGAACTGGTAGGAAAAATGTTTGAATTTTCTTAGCCTAAGAAATAGGTAAGAGACCAGCACTGTTAGAATGCAGTAAATTAGGAGAGAGGAAGGTAACACAGAAGAGAAGCAAGGTTGTGTGGATATTTATAAAAGCTTCTTTTTTACTTTGAATGAGATGCAAAACTTTTGGAAGACTTATGACAGAAAAACATGGCATGAATTTATATTTATTTTATTTTATTATTTTTATTTTTTTGTAATTTTAGTAGTGACGGGGTTTCACCGTGTTACCCAAGGTGGTCTTGATCTCCTGACCTTGTGATCTGCCCACCTTGGCCTCCCAAAGTGCTGGGATTATGGGCATGAGCCACCACGCCTGGTCATATATATATTTTAAAATGTTTACTCTGGCTGCAGGATGGAGAACAGATTGTAGTGAGGCAGGGATATAAGCAGATATAGCAGTTAAAAATGTATTGCCATACTATAGGCAGGCAATTATGTAGGTTTGGGTCAGGATTATAGGGATGGAAATGTGAGAAACGGTCAAGTAGAGCCATTGATATTTGCTGACAAATTCTATGTGACAGGTGAGAAAAAAGGGGACAATCAAAGTTTTAGCTAAATCAGTGAAAAGGATGGAGTTATTTTTTTCTTTGTGATTGTAAAGACCAAAAGTAAAGCAGGTTTGGGGAAAATAATGACTTGTTTTGAACATGTTAACTTTCGAATTCCTATTTAACATCCAAAATGACAATGCAGTTTTCAGTTTTTTATAAGTCTGGAGTTTAGGTAAGAAGTCAACTACAGTGATACAAATTTGAGAATCATCATGATATAGATGATATTTAAAGAAGCAAATTTATATATGCTCCTCAAAGAAATAAGTGAAGATAAAGACATCCAGAGATCCAAGGACTGAGCGCCAGAATCCGCTACCACATTGAAATAAGGCAAAGCAAGCCGACGAGATTGAGAAGGGGTAACTGGTAAGCAGTGAGGGACACAAAAGAAGAGTGTCTCACAATCCAAGTTTTAAGAAAGAAGAGTTGATCAAGGGTATCAAATATTACCAAGATTTTGAAGTAAAATGAAAAATGGGAATGGTCCATTGGATTTGGCAACATAAAGATCTTTGATGACGTTAACAAAAATCATTTTGCTGGAGTAGTGGACATGAACACATGATTGAAGTGGCTTTAGGAGAGAACAGGAAGAATGGAAGTGGAAATAGTGAGTAGAGACTTCTTGTTTATTGAGTTCGCTTTAAAATGGGGCAGAGATTAGGCAGTCACTGAAAATGAAATGGAGCCAAGAGCTTTTTTTCTCTTAAGATGGGAAGCATTACAGCATATTTGTATGCTGGTAGAAATAACTCGGTTGAACAGGAAAAAAAATAACTGATGTTTCAGGAGAGTAACAATTGCTGCTCTGTATAGGGAAGAGGTATGTGATTCAGTGCACGAGTAGAAGAGATGACCTTTGCTAGGAAGGACACTCATGATTCATCCACAGCAACATGAAAGAAAGAGTATCAGGATATAGATGTTGGTAGTATGGAAGGGTTGGGAGGTGTTATAGTGAGATTGTTTTGAAGTTCTCTTTCCATTGATTCTCTGTTTTTAATGAAATAGTAAAGTTATCAGCTGGAATAATTATTGAGGAGGAGAAAGGAGAGAATATGTACGAAATAGTCATCATTATGGAGTGGGAGAATAAACAGACTAGAAAAATATAACAGGTTGTGTGGCAGCACCAAGAACCCACTTAAGGTGAGTGAACGGTCATGCTGTTAAAATGAGACTGTTAGGCAGGATAGGGTGTTTTTCTCCAGCTCTGTTCAGGTGTGTACATGTAGATAAAACAAAAGTCAATTGGATATACCACCATTGGTATTTTACTAGAGTCGTTCAAAGGAAAGAGAGAGAGGGAAAAGGGAGTTTATATAAGAAAGGGTATAAGGATACAGACATTGTTAGTTTGGAATGGTTTTTCATGAAATAATGGCTTTTCATGAAATCTAAGCAGAGTATAGAGAGATGCTGGGACATGAGGAAAATTAGCAACAAAGAAAAAATAATAGATGCAATAGTTCATAATGAGATTAAAAAATAAAAAGTATTGGTATCAGAATGCTCAAAGTGTTGAGCTGCTAAAACAGGAACAAATGACCCAAAAGTAAGATGCCTGAGATAGGAATTATGAAAGGTGTTAGTACTTGGTAATGAGAGAGTCTAGGATATGTCCATTGCATGTGTGACTGAGGTAGAATATGAATAAAATCAATGGAGGAGAAGAAGTCAAAGAATGGAGGGGCCACGGTGTAAAAATTTCCAAGAATATGACAAGGTCAGTATAGGATACAGTGAATGAAGTCAGGAGAGGTAGTGACTGACATAGTCTGAAGACCCACGAGACTCATAGAGGAGGGTTGCACAGAAGATGGAATGAGAATGATCTGAAACTACAATAAATAAGGCCCATTGGCACCAGCGGGTATACTCCCCCAATTTGGGGTGGCTTAGAGGAAGTAGTGTCTTCTGGGGTATCCAAGTTTGAATTTGAGTGAAAAAGTGAAACCAAGAAATTCAGGAAAATTTGAGGATCAAGGAGATTTTGTGTATGACTGAGTTCCAGAGAGCCCAAGAGAAGGGATTGGTTGTGGAGTCAGAAAAGGGAGTGGACAAATCTGTGAGGATTAGAGCCTGAGTGCTAACCAGACAGTCCTGGGAGTCCTGTGGTAATAGGATTAGTTGTGAAGGTCTGCTGGGCATTAAAAACAACTGTGGTCACTTTAACATGTGCTCCAGAATAGCCTGCCAAAACAATCTGCTTAAGTTTTCTCTTTAAGGAGTTTGCTTTCTGATCATCTTTCAGAACGGCAAATACTATATACCATCAGGTAATGTTGGACTAACCACTCACTGAGGAGTATCTGTTGTTTAGTCTTTACCTTTTTACCTTCCTGTCACACACAACAGCCAGGAAACAGGGTGTCAAAGATGAGGAGGTTTGCTTGGCAACACATTTCGTTTTTAACCTCAGAAGTTATAAGATCATACATCTCTGCTCCAAAAGCACTGACTGGGACAGCTGGAATTGTGGTGACAAGAAACGTACGTTAATACTTTTTCATTTAACCAGAACAAGGTAATCTGAGCCAACTAAAAAGCATTTCTCTTTTCCCCGCTCACAACACTGAGGAATGTCAGAGGCCCTCAGGGAGCGAGGATGCTTTATCCAGAGTGGCCTGGGAAGGCCGGAAACCACTTATTGGCTTCACAGCTCTAAACTTCTGAAACACTCATGTCTCTTCTCAGACCTTTTTATTTAGACTCCAGACATCCTTGATTCACACTTGCTATATTAATATAGTTAAGGCATCGAATTATCATTATCGGTAGCAAAACTTCTCTCCCTATTTTATGACACAGGTAGTTGAATAGAAAGTTTTAGACTAGAAAAGAGGAGCTGTGGGCCTCTGTTTCACTTCACTACTCTTTTTCAAATTTTGTCAGATGTTATTTCTTATGTCTGGAGTCTTTCTGGCTTATTATTACTTATTGTTTTGGTGTGTATGCTTTACTTCTCAAGCAAGGTTAGAATTCCATCTTCAGGTTCAGATTCTCTTCCATTATAATTTCTTTTCTTTTCTTTTCTTTTCTTTCCTTCCTTCCTTCCTTTTTTTTTTTTTTTTTTTTTTTTTTTTTCTGAGACAGACTCTCACTCTAATGCCCAGGCTGGGGTGTACTGTTATGATCACAGCTTACAGCAGCCTCAACCTCCCAGGTTCAAGAGATCCTCCCACTTCAGCTTCCCTATTAGTTGAAACTATGGGCACAGCTCACCATGCCTGGCTAATTTTTGTATTTTTTGTAGATATGTGATTTTACCATGTTGCCCCACCTGGTCTTGAACTCCAGAGCTAAAACAATCTACCTTGCTTGGCTGCCCAAAGTGCCTAGCCAAGCCACTGTGCCCAGCTCTCTTCCATTATAATTTCATAATTACCAACCACCTCAGGTAACAGTTTATTTCAAAATTTGATGAGTAAAGACTTATTGTATAGTTAACTTATACTGGTTGCTCACTATGGGCTGAGTACTTTACACTTTGCCTTTTCAATCTTTATAATAATTCTATGAGTTAAATAAAACAGTATTGCCCACATTTTATAGCTAAAGACACTGAAAATTTATGGTCACTGAAAACTTATGATCCAGGATCGTATTGTTAGTAAGTAGAAGAGCAAAAATTTGAACCTGGATAGTCACAGTCCAGAGTACACATTTTCTTAGCTACTACAATACAATACATTGCCAGGTACTAAGTGAAGTGACAAGAAATGAAGTTGAAAAAGATGAATGACCTGAAAGGGTTCATAAGTTACTATGGAACTGGATATTTTACGCTAACAATATATCCCTATTCCTTGGCTCCCAAGTGTACATCCACATACAACAGTTTGAGTCTGAACCACAGTAAACTTAACTAACCATCTGCATTGATTTGTTTACCCTTCTTGGCAAATCAATGTACAAGTGTCATGGAAGAAATATTAAGATGACAGAAATAACTTTCTTCAGCTTTTTCCCCACCTTCAAGGGGTAAGTAGCATCGGGAAAGACTGACAGCCAAAATATTTGCATTCAATGTCAGTGGCAAAATCAAAAAGGACAGCTCTGCATTGTAACTCTTCCTACATAGACAAGTGGTGAGAGAAAACCAAGCTAGTCTCATCAGAGGAAGATTTCCACTCATGTGTCAATTCTTATGATGGAAAAACGTAATTTTTCACTTATTTATGGATTCACATTGGTTATCACTATCTTGGAAAAGATCATTTTCCCAATATAAGTAGTGCCCTAAAAATAAAAGGCATTGTTATTTTAACAGAATATATCATCTATGACCTTGCTGCCTTAGAGGCTGCTTGTGGGGACGGAAATGCCAGAGCACAGGTGAAGGGTATAGTTCCCCAAGCCATTCTCTTTGACAGTTACACCTGACCCATTGAACAAGTAAACAGGTTTTCTCATTTTGCTGTTTGATTTCCTGATCAGAGGGGTCACTCATAATATGTACATACAGATGAGCCTACGAGTATGTACGACTTTTTCATTAATCAACCCAGATATTGTTAATTTGCTTAAATAGGGTTATAAAAAGAAACAGGATAAAATATAAATCCAGGATGTCATCTCTGGATTCTATATTAAAACTGTAAAGAACAACGTTGTGTTAGTTTAAGCGGTGGTAGTATAGGACGGGTATATAAATGAAAAAAAACACTGAATTGGTACGTATTTAGAGTCTATGTTAAAATTGGAAAGATGTTAGATGACTTTATAATTTCGTTATTGCTTCTTAAAGTCAAAACAATGTGTTACTTTTAGGACTTTGGTGAACACAGCAGTGTGAGTTTCAGTGCTTCGGTGCTCATAGAAGAATTTCAAATACTTCAGAGCATTCATTTTCATGAAACCCTTCCTCTCCCCCACACATAATGGCCACATTTCTTAAGTGAGGTAATTTAAATACTAAAGCAACAGACAAAAGGTTGCAACACCAAAGAGGCAGGAAGTAGTAAGCGTGGAGGAAGAAATCAGTACTGTACAATTCCATGCTTTCACATATACATATTATATATGTGGGAGCATTCATGCCATTGTGTGCTGCAGAATAACTGCTGTCTGTTTCCATTTACTATCCATGAAGCAAACTCCCCTAGGAAGATGTTCGTCTTCTACTGAAGGTAATTGCTAGTTAACTGGAGATGAAATTTTCATTGTTTTTCACTAAGACAACATGGGAACTAAACATCTTTCAAAAATTCCACATTTTACCTCCATGTGTGCCTTGTTTGTAGAAACATCTGGACTTTGTGTGAATTATAAGACTTCAGAATGTCTTTATTAGGGGTATGATTCTATTCAAAACTGCAAGGAAATGCCCATCTACTCACAATATTTACTCAACACTATGATACTGATTTTTCATCAGAAGTTTCCTAATTCCCCAGTTAAGGAAAAAAGAAAGAGATAAGGAAGGAAAGAAAGACAGAAACTATTCCTATGCTAGGCCCTGTTTTCTTTCAGGAAAGGAAGAGGAATCTGGTTCAACAGCCAACACACAATACCAAACATATGAGGTGATGTTAATAACAATAATAAAAAGACAAAAATGAACTCATCACTTCCAGCCAGGTGCCATATATGTGATGCCTGACCCAGAGAGAGTCATTAGCTAAGGGAACAAAATAAACCTCTCAAGTTAGAGCAACAGGGCAGGGGCAGATATGCTAAGGGTCAACATATTAGATTAAAAGATAAAGATTTCTGAATAATGTGCTGCTGACACTAATTTTCTGCCAAATGGTAGAAAAAGCACTACTTCCGGTCTTTTTACATTATTTCTTCACTTGAAGATAATTGAGTCATTTTTACATACAAAGATGGCACTGTGAAACTCTCTTCAGCACCCCCCACCCCTACTTCAGGGTTATAACATTACAGGGATCTACCCAAACCTCAAAACCAACCCCATTTCTGTAAATTGGTAGGTTACAGTTAGAAGAGTACATTATTACCTCAGTAGAGAAAAAGGTAGCACATACCATTGGTCCAATTAACACTATGCTCAAATTTTCTGGACCACTTGACCAGCTAGGATGTTGATAAGCATTTAGCACTTACACTTCCTTGCTTCTCTCATAGGCTCACAATTTCCAGAGGTATTGCAGAATGATTGCAGGAAAGTGACTATCATACTGTGGAACCCAAACTACTACTTGTCAGTGCCAGTGGAGAGTAGGAGGTCATGTGACCTCTCCCCTTTTTGGATCTTTCTCTTATGCTCACTTCCTCACAGGTCCAAGAGATGAGAAAAATAAAATAAAATGAATTTCCACAAGGCAAATTACAAATGGCACTTTTTGCACAAGATGTATCATGTGGAGTATCAAGAGACACAGGAGAGAAGATTTAACACCTTATTTCATCTACAGTGGCACAGCATGTAGTTTAGAGCATTACTTTTGAATTATCTGAGGTGAAGGACCATTTATCTCCAATCCATCCTGAACGGAAATGTGTTCTGACTCACATGTCGTTCACGTCACGTGCAATTCCACACTATACTCAAAGTGGTCTATACTTTGTTCAATAGGACAAGGCCAATCATCACACATTTACTTCCAATTTCTGTATGTATCATAGACTAGTGACAAATAATTCACAAATTGGCATTAATCTGTGAACTACACTTTGAGTACCACTGATTTTGACTATGGGATTTGAGCCTTACTGACCTGCCCTAATCCTGGCTCCATCCCTTACTTATAAATGTGTGTGACATGGCAATTTACTTAATCCCTCTACGACTCAGTTTCCTTATCTGTGAAATGGTAACAAAACAATACTTACGTCACAGGCTTGTTGTGAGAATTAAAATTAGGTAACACATGCAATGCAACTTACCACGATTAGAACAATACCAAGCACATTATAAGCATTACGTTTTAGATTTTTTACAATTATGCCACTTTAACTTACACGGCTGGCTTTGTAACTAGTATATATCAAAATATGTAGAGCAGCATATAAAAGATAGTAGAAAATATTGGCATTCCTTGTCATGCAAATAATATTTATAATTAGCTAACATGTTATAAAAATTACAGAATATTTTTAAGAAATATCCTGTAATTTTTATAACAGCATTGCAGATGTACGTGTGTGTGTATGATTCCCCCACTAAATACCTACTAGATTCTTACTATTCTTTATTCTTTAACCTGGCTGAAAGGCCTTGAATAATATAGCACCCACTATTCATTTTAAACTTCATAAAAGCCCCACATTTTCCTAGTCCTTTTCTCTTCTTGCAAGTCCCCATACTCTTTCGCTCTTTCCCCCTGTCAGAAATGTCCTCCCTCTGTGTTTCTGCAAAGCAAATTCATTCTATTTCTTCAGGTTTCAGTTGAAAGGCCATTTTTTAAGCATGTCCTTCCTGACTATGCTGACTAAATTAAGCCTTCCTCATTATTTTCTATTCCCACCCCTTGCTTATTTCCTTTAGACCTCTGATCACAGACTGAAATGATTTATTAATGTGTTGTTTGTCTACCTCAATGCGGATCAAGGCAGGACCTGTGGTCTTCGCTGATAAATCTCATAACCAGCTTGACACCTGGTATACAGTATATTCATCAAATACTTGTTCAGCCAATGAGGTTGATATGGTTTGGCTGTGTCCCCACCAAAATCTCATCTTGAATCCCCACTTGTCGTGGGAGGGACCTGGTGGGAGGCAATTGAATCATGGGGACAGGTCTTTCCTGTGCTGCTCTCGTGATAGTGAGGATCATGAGATCTGATAGTTTTAAAAAGAGGAGTTTCCCTGCACTGCCGCCATGTGAGACGTGCCTTTCACCTTCTGCCATGATTATGATGCCTCCCCAGCCACGTGGAACTATAAGTCCAATAAAACTCCTTCCGTAAATTGTCCAGTCTTAGGTATGTCTTTATCAGCAGCATGAAAACGGACTAATATAGAGGCAAATTTCTCTATTCATCTAAAATAAAAGACCCATTTTTTCTTGTTACTCTAACTTCTTATCAACTTAGAAAATACTCTAATTCTATCATGCATTCAAGATTTACTGGATTACAAGTACATAACCTCTTAGGTAAAAGAGGTTAGAATAATACATTGAGTCATTGCTTTTAAGAATTAGAGAAATACCATTTAACAAATTACCTTTATAAAATGTGACTTGCACTACATGTGAGGACCTATGTCCCTGCATTCCTGTATGTACATATATATGTGTGTGTTTGGTGCTCAGGAAACTCAAGAAGAAAGCACAGAGAAGGGCAAAAGGAGTTTTACCATGGAAGATCCAAAGAAGGCTATAAGTTTGAGATTGACCTCAAAGGAAAATCTCTCTGCAGATAAGATAGAGATAATGCTCTGGAGGCTGAGAAAGTTAAGTCAGCAAACTTGTTTCAAAGGTTATAGAAATCAAATGAGAGATCCTTTCCCAAATACCATTGAGCTTATTTGGAAACTAAATTAAATATATTCCCATATGAATGCAGTTTGGTTTTACATATTTTTTGTTTTAATTCTGACATCACAATGATTAGGAATGATCACTGGAAAAAATCATTTTAAGATTTTCAATACAATTCTGTTTTAGCAAAGACAGCACACACAATCCAATCAAATCTGCAACCAGAAAAATATGTATTGGGAGAAAATGTATATTAAAAATAATCATCTGAACATATGCATGTGGATGTTTACCTTTACTTATAACAGCTAATACCATGTGGCTAGCCAGTAAATACGAATAAAACTTTATGGTTGCACACTGATGCACTTTTCAAAATTACTTCATCAACATTATCTCATTTAATCCTCACAATACCTTTATGAAATAGACAGGTATTTTTATCTCTATTTCACAGTCTAAGCAGTTGATAGAGAACTGTTAAAGGACTTGTCCAAGACCTCAGAGCTAGTTGGAGGCAGACATGGGCAAATTAGAGAGGAGATCTCAGTAGTTATTCCACTATAACTTTTTGCTTTCCCTAGCAATCAATGCTCAATAAGAGGAACTGGGGCTGCTCTATACACAGGCTGATTAAAAATACAGGTAGCAAGAGCTATTTTATTCTAGTAAGATTCTTGCTAAAAGATTAGTTTTGGTAACATTTTAAAGACAACAATCACTTTTTTGCAAATGATTAGAATGAAACCCTTAACACATGCATTAACAATAGTGAGCACCAAACCCAGTATCAGGGGTCATATATCAGTAAGCCCAATATCTGTCACGGCAGTGCTTCTCTGATATAGGAGCATGGCTGGGCAAAGGAATGACTGTCCTGGCTTCAGTGATTGGTTGAGAGATGGGCACATATGGTCCAAAGTCAGGCCAATTAACTTCTCCTTTGGACTTTTAATGGAACTCATGGAAAGGAATACCTCTCTTTAGAGATAAGTTGCTCAGAGGGGCATGCAGTCTTGAAGTTGGCAGCCAACATGGAGGTAAAAGAAGATTCACTGAGAAAGTGGACGCCACTGAGACATGTAGGCAGCAGGGTCATAAGGGGAAGAGGACATCGATAAAAAAGTGGAAGGCAAAAATTAATCGCAGTTCGGCCTAGATGTGGTTTTCAACCTTGGCTTATTAGTATCATTGGGGAGCCTCTAAATATCCCAACGTGCAGGCCTCACCCGAGACCAGTTAAATCAGACACTTTTCCTCTGTTCTTGCTCATGTTCATGCCCAGCCCATCCCACAACCAGTGGTTTCCTGAAGTCCCCCTGCTTTGGTAGAGGCTCTGCTGCTATACCTGGAACTGCTTATTAACTTCTAAGAAATGGAGCCACTAAGGAGGAAGTCAACAGAAGGCCCACAAAGAGGCTGACTTTAGCAAATAGCATTACGTATTTTTTTGTTTGTTTGTTTTGTTTTGTTTTTCCTGAGACGGAGTTTTGCTCTTGTCACCCAGGCTAGAGTGCAATGGCGTGATCTTGGCTCACTGCAACCTCCACCTCCCGGGCTCAAGTGATTTTCCTAACTCAGCCTCCTGAGTAGCTGGGATTACAGGCATCTGCCACCACATTCGGCTAATTTTTCTGTGTGTGTGTTTTTGCTGTTGTTTTTTGAGATGGAGTCTCGCTCTGTCACCAGGATGGGCTGCAGTGGCGCGATCTCGGCTCACTGCAACCTCTGCCTCCCAGCTTCAACGATTCTCCTGCCTCAGCCTCCTGAGTAGCTGGGACTACAGGTGCCCACCACCATGCCTGGCTAATTTTTTGTATTTTTAGGAGAGACAGGGTTTTACCATATTACCCAGGATGGTCTCGATCTCCTGACCTCTTGATCCGCCCACCTAGGCCTCCCAAAGTACTGGGATTACAGGTGTGAGCCACTGTGCCTGGTCATTTTTTGTGTGTGTATTTTTTAGTAGAGGCAAAGTTTCACCATGTTGGTCAGGCTGGTCTCGAACTCCTGATCTCAGGTGATCCACCTGCCTCAGCCTCCCAAAATGCTAGGATTACAGGCGTGAACCACTGCACCAGGCCCACATTGTGTCTTTTTAACTGCTCCCGTGAAACATTCAGAATCACCATCCTGCTGCTGCTTTACATATGGATAGGGATAAGGGCAATCAAAGTGGTAAATGGAAATCCAATTTATTTTATTTTTTTTATTTCCAACTTTTAAGTTGAGGGATATATGCACAGGATGTGCAGGTTTGTTACATCATTAAACGTGCTCCATAGTGGTTTGCTGCACAAATTATCCCATCACTTAGGTATTAAGGCCACTATCCATTAGCTATTCTTCCTGATGTTCTCCTTCCTCCCCCCCGCCCACCCTCTGAAAAGAACCAGTGTGTGTTGTTCCCCCGTCGTGTGTTCATGTGTTCTCATCATTCAGCTCCCACTTATGAGAACACATGGTATTTGGTTTTCTGTTTTTGCATTAGTTTGCTAGGGATAATGACCTCTAGTTCCATTCATATCTCTACAAAGGACATGATCTCCTTCTTTTTCATAGTATTCAATATTGTATATGTACCACATTTTCCTTATTTAATATATCATTGATGGGCATTTAGGTTGATTCCATGTGTTTGCTACTGTGAATAGTGCTACAATGAACATGCACATGCATGTATCTTTATAACAGAATGATTTCGATTCTTTTGGATATATACCCAATGGAATTGCTAGATCAAATGGTATTTCTCTCTCTAGGTCTTTGAGGAATTCCTACACTGTCTTCTACAATGGTTGAACTAATTTACACTTTTACCAACGTGTAAAAGTGTGTTCCATTTTCTCCATAACCTTGCCAGCATCTGTTGTTTTATTGACTTTTTAATAATAATCATTCTGGTTGCTGTGAGATGGTATCACACTGGTTTTGATTTGCATTTCTCTAATGATCAGTGATATTGAGCTTTTTTTTTCATATGTTTGTTGGCTGCATGTATGTCTTCTTTTGAGAAGTGTCTGTTCATGTCATTTGTTCACTTTTTAATGGGGTTATTTGTTTTCTTCTTGGAAATTTGTTTAAGTTCCTTGAAGATGCTAGATAATAGAGCTTTGTCAGATGGATAGATTGCAAAAATTTTCTCCCATTCTGTAGGTTGTCTGTTCACTCTGATAATAGTTTCTTTTTCTGTGCAGAATCTCTTTAGTTTAATTGGATCTCATTCGTCAAATTTGCTTTTGTTGCAATTGCTTTTGGGGTCTTCATCATGAAATATTTGCCTGTGCCTATGTCCTGAATGGCATTGCCTAGATTTTCTTCTAGGATTTTTACAGTTTTGAGTTTTACATTTAAGCCTTTAATCTGTCTTGAGTTGATCTTCTATATGGTATAAAGAAGGGGTCCAGTTTCAATTTTCTATATATAGCCAGCCAGTTTTCCCAGCACCCTTTATTAAATGAGAAATCCTGTCCCTATTGCTTGTTTTTGTCAGGTTTGTCAAAGATCAGATGGTTGTAGGTGTGCAGACTTACTTCTGAGTTTTCTATTCTATGCCATTGGTCTATGTTTCTGTTTTTCTGTTAGTATCATGCTGTTTTGGTTACTGTAGCGGAAAGCCAATTTCAAGCCACCAACATCACATCATAGAATGCAGGTTTGGAAAGAAATGTGCAGTAGCACCTCATTATATAGTATTGTCATCATACAGACATGACATATGTAAATAGTTGCAGAAGCATAGATAATGGTAAAACATAGTACAGTTATTATAACATGATGAGTTTTGAGTATTGCCTTTTCTATATCCTGCAATTTATTCAAATACAGTTGCTCCTCAAGTTATTACTGGGTTATGTCTCAATGAATCAATTTTAAATAAGAAAATACCACAAGTTGAAAATGCATTTCATACATCTAGTCTACCAAACATCATAGCTTAGTCTAGCCGAACTTAAACATGCTCAGAACACTTACATTAGACTACAGTTGGGCAAAATCATCTGACAGAAAGCCTATCTGATAATAAAGTCTTGAGTATCTTAGGTAATTTATTGACTACTGTACTGAAAGTGAAAAACAGAATGTTTGTATGGGTGCCCAAAGTACAGTTTCTACTAAATGCAAATTGCTTTCAAGCCATCACCAAGTTACATACTATCTGTGTAAGTTTCTATGATGTAACTTTTAATATTGGTTCTATTTCCAAATCAGCTTGAAAAATTCCTGGGAAATCAAAACCTCATGTCTCACAAGTTGGTCTGAGCTATCTGTAGCATACCAGTACCTTCTACAACTTTACTGATATATTCTCCTTATAAAACCAACTCACATTTTCTAAAAGACTGTTTATCTAGGTTGTGAATGATCCATCTTCACAATGTTAGCATCTTCTTCTTGCTGATCTCTGCCATTTTGGATTGGTTGTTACATGAAGATGGAGAAAAGTCAAATAGTTATAGTCCCCAGGCTGATACATTTCCCTTTCTCTGCAAGCCCATTGCTGTCTCACTCAGCCCTCACAGTAAATTCTCTTTCCCAGCAAAAGCGCATAGCCTTCTGGGTTTCTTTGCCCCAGTGCCTTGTGTCTAGTGCTCTAATACTGACCACCCATCCACCAGCAGAAATTTTAAGGCTTCCACATTTACTAGGCAGGATACTAATATGCCATTTGATTTGCATCATTGTGCCTGTAGCTCTAAACATTCCACAGTCATCTTTAATACTAAAAAAGCTTTGATTACTTCTGAGAACACTACCCACCACTATCCAACCCTTTTCAAACAGCAAAGCCTAGAATTTCATTTCCTGCAAATAGGCACTCAGAAACCAGCTACATGAATATCAAAAATGCATCCTTCTAAATGACAAGACGCTTTCCAAAGGGATCCCTCAAGGCTCAATTACTTGCCACTTCTTTGCTTGGTTTCATATGTTAGCATTCTTTCTCAGTCTCCAGCACAAATCATAAGGACCTTAACCACTGATAACAGTCTGGAAACAGAAACTGATCATTACCATTTTTAAACCAACACCAAGGGTTTCCTTCCCACAAGGTCTAGGGGTCAAGTCTGACTCTTGTTTCCCTTCTGCATCTTTTGGTTAATTGTTTCAATTTGTTCCATTTCCATTCACTTTCTTTTGCTGAATCACAATTATTTGTTACATATGTGCATCCAGGAGGTTAGGGAGAACACCCAGCTGGTATTATTGGGAAGCCAAAATTTCTTTTAGGGGGAGGATTATCCTTGGCATGATCCAATAGTATCTTTTTTCTTTTTTCTCAGTTTCAGAAGCTGCTTCTACCCAGAGCAACACTGCTGAGAATGCACTGGATTGCCCATGATCAGTGGGTTCCGTAAGCAAATGGACAGAAGGAATTCAAGATGAACACAGAAAGAGACCATGACATCACCACCCCATGCATGTGGCCTCCAGACAGTAACTCTAATATGAGAAACATCACACAATAATTCAGAAAGTAATTTCAAGCACCTGCTTTGTGGTATTAAAAACCCAGAGAAAGTTATATGTGCCCCATCTTAGAATGTTTCCTACTAGTTTTAAAAATTTATATTTAAGTTTACTAATATGTAAGCATAAAATAGAGATAACATAAATGAGCACTTATTATATTTCAGGCACCACTCTAATGGTTTCGAGGTGTATTTTTGTTTGTTTGTTTGTTTGTTTTTTCTCACTGAAAACATCACAATAAAGCTATTAGGCAGGTTCTATGATCATTCCCATTTTATAGATGAGTAAACTTGAAGACAAATCTTTTTGTCCTTTTTCCATTTTATGCAATGGTAATTTTAAGCAGAGCAGATATTTCAATTAGTGGTTTCCCTTTTCCCATCACATAAGAAAGATGTGCTTTGTCTCCCTGAGACATTTATTATTAGAGGAATAACAGTAAAATTGAGAGAGGGGAACAAAAATCCAATACATAAAAACAGTGCAATTTAAAAAATCAAGTTGAATTATTTGTTTGCTTATTGGCTCAAAAGACATTGGGACTTTGCCTCCCAACAAAGTCTTTTTTTTTTTTTTTCAATAGTTTCTAACCTAAATTTCTGAAATATTTCTGTTTTATTATTTGCTAGGTAACATCCTGTTTATCAGAAGAGGAAACTAATGACACTTTAGCTTATCTCATTATGAACAAATAGAACTTAGAATTATTAAAGTTATTTTTTAAATAAAATAAAATCAATGCTTTGGTAAACTTTTCTTTTCTTTTTTTTCTTTTTTTTTTTTTTTTTGAGACAGAGTCTTGCTCTGTCACCCAGACTGGAGTGCAGTGGCGTAATCTCGCTCACTGCAACCTCCACCTCTCGGGTTCAAACAATTCTTCTGCCTCAGCCTCCTGAGTAGCTGGGACTACAGGTGCATGTCCCCACACCCAGCTAATTTTTTTTTCTTTTTTCTTTTTTTTTTTTTTGTATTTTAGTAGGGATGGGGTTTCTTACTTAACTGTTTCACGCATTTGAACTTGCATTCTAACGGCAATCATTGGAAGCTTATGTGCACTTCTATGGTATCTTCCTTTCTCCCTACTTACCGGGTGCCTTTTGGCTATGCTTATTGTTCTGTGATCTAGAACAGTTATCTTTGAATCTCTCCCATCAAACAGAATGTTGATACATGCTTGTTGCTTAAAAATGTTCGAATGATTAATAAATGAAGAAATAAATGAATGGAGGAATCTTTTAAAGGTGACAAGGATATGGAAAAATAATTTTAAAAAACTGTTTTTGCAAATGAAACTGATTGAAACATAGCCTAGTTCTCCAAGCTCTGGGTTAGTCAGGTTTGCTGGTTTTAATTCCTTTCTCCTCCAGAGTATCATATCTATCTTTACTATGGATCTTTCTTGAGAAATTTAGATCAAATGTAAAGCCTTCCTTGGAACCAATAAAACAGAATTACTTACGTTACATGTGCCATCTCCTACCTTCTTTTAAAATAACACCCATACAAACACAGTCACATACGTGTTCTCATGTACACTCATACATATTCACACACATGCTTATATAAACAACAAACTATCACTATCATGTTTTAATATGGTTATTATTAGTGCATGGCGTTCCTTAATTCCTTGCAAGCAGTGACCACGTTTTCTCACTCAGTAAAGCATGTGTGTGTCTGTGTGTTTCCAACATAATTTTACAGCTAGATATTTAAATCCCATCCTGGTGCATAAACTTGTCTGGACCATCAAGTACATGTTTTTGCTTTTTCAACATCAGAAATTTCCCAGGCTCACTGACAAAACCAATTGAATGTCTGTTTCTGTTTCAAAGACAAACTATTCAAACTTATTGACTTGTACCTGCCTTCTCTCTGCCTCTCCTCTATCCCTGTGTCATCCAAATAAAACCTACCAATCTTAAAACATTAAGTATGTTGAAATGATTCTCAGGTTGGGTGGCAGAAACGACAGGTATGAGTGAACAGCTTTGTCAGAGAAGATACTTCCCACTCCATAAACAAAACCACTGAATTTTCACAAGGAATTTTTAACACAGCGTTTTGGGAATTCTGACCCAGCTCATTGCTGGAGCACTGAGCAAACAAAGATCGCTTAAAAATAAAATCATGAAAATGGCATCAGCAATCATGACATTCAGACATTTTTATACCTCTCTTTTAAAATGTCAGCTCTTCCAGACAGCTGGATCCAGCCATCGGAGTTAAGAAATGTTACTATTTGTGAATCCCTCTAGCCTCTGCCATGTAGGGAGACTTCAAACAGCCATCAGTAAACAGCCTTCTCATCACTCCAGCCCAGACTGAATTCTAATCAAGGTCTTTTAAATGCCATTGAACAAATCTATATACTATAGATTGTTTCTTGTATGCCTCTGGCCAAATGCTACTCACTGGGTCATTTATTATTTTTAGAAAACCAAGACAGTCCACACTAATAGTATAAATTACAGCACATCTAGAAGCAGGGTCCAGGCAATCTTGTTGATTTAATACTAGAACTGAAAGGAGCTTTAATTATTCCTCCTCTGGTGATTTATTAGACACCTGGAATCTAAGAGTCTCACAAGTGGAAGAACCCGGTTGATACCACAATTAACCAATAGAAAGGGTCTGGTCTAACTATGCCTTAAAAGCCAAGTACTAAATCTAAAGGTTGCGCATAGTTGAGTCTAAAAATAACTAAAATATAGAAATTAATTTTCAGACATGAGATGCAATATATTATGACTATATCTCACACAGCTTCATAAGTTCAACAAAGTCCAATTAAAACCAATAAATGACATAATAACATCATAGTTCACTTGTTCTCTTGAGAAAAGTCCCTCAGGAAAGTGATAGAGAAAATACCAGACAACTTGGTTGTTCAAATTCTTTACATCTATAGACAAGTCAATTAAAACGACCTCCCAGAACACCTGTCATGAGGCCGGGCTGTCCATCATCCCTGAATGTATGTAAGGAAAACCACAAAGTCATTTCTTTGGGCTATTTGTTAGAAAGACATAACTTTCAACTTAAAATAATATCTGAAAGAAAAACTGGTGCCTCCATTGTATCTTCAGATTAATTAAGCCAAAGTTTTGGAGGTTTGGAATTGAAGTTTCAGACAAAGCTGCTTCTTTACTAGGATACTTATCACTGTAAATCAGGGCAGAATTGGAGAATGTGATAAGAATGGCTGCCTTTAAAAGTCCTAACTATCACCAATCTGGGAGCTCTTTACTGGAAAGAATTTTAGCTACATTCATTTCTAGGATGAATAATCTATTCCACATTAGTTCCCCATATTTTCTGTCTCTTCTTTGTCCCTTAGCTCTAGACTCTGAATCATTTTCCCACCTGTCCTTCCTACATTGCCTTTTTCCTTGATGTTATTTCAACCATCACCAAGACTAGCTGAAAGGAAACTTCAGCGGTTCCCTTAATTAGCAGAACATTTTCTCCGTTGTTCCCTCTCCCGTCCTCACCCTCACTCAAAGTGTGTGTGTGTGTGTGTGTGTGTGTGTGTGTGTGTGTGTCTGTGTGTGTGTTAAGGATTGATGATCTGAGGATCTGAGTTGGGGACACTGGCTTAAGAAGTTTCCTCTAAGTGACTGTTAGGTTGATGCAAAAGTAAATGCGTTTTTTGCCATTGAAAGTAATGGCAAAACTTTTACACCAACCTAATATAAACATTTGCAAGATTTTTTAAATGTATTTTCTTTTAGGCATACATGTGCAGATTCATTATATAGGTAAACTTGTGTCATGGGGGTTGGTTACAAGATTTCATCACCCAGGTGTTAAGTCTAGTACCCATTAGTTATTTTTCCTGATTCTCTCCCTCCTCTAACCCTCCACTCTCAAGCAGGCCCCAGTGCATGCTGTTCCCCTCTATGTGTCTATGCATCATCATTCAGCGCCCCATTATAAGTGAGAACACATGGTATTTCGCTTGTTGTTCCTACATTAGTTTGCTGAGGATAATGGCTTCAGCTCTACCCATGTTCCTGCAAAGGACATGATCTTATTCTTTTTCTTATGCCTGTACAGTATTCCATGATGTATATGTACCACATATTCTTTATCCAGTCTACCACTGATGGACATTTAGGTTGATTCTATGTCTTTGCTATTGTGAATAGTGTTGCAATGAACATATGCGTGTATGTAGACAGATTTATATTCCTTTGGGTATATACTCAGTAATAGGATTGCTGGGTCGAATGGTATTTCTGTTTTCAGGAATTTGAGGAATCACCACACTGTTTTCCACAATGACTGAACTAATTTACATTCCCAGCAACAGTATATAAGCATTCCTTTCTCTCTATAAATATTTGTGAGATTTTTTTAAAAGACTAACACAAATTGAGACTGTCACAGACTCAAAAAATCTTTAAAAAATCTCATTTTTCTTCATTCTATTTAAAGTAAAGACTTTTTTTTTTTTCTTTTAACAGCTCCTCGTGAACTCCTACTTTTCAGTAGTGATGTGAAAAATAGCTCAGATTGAAGCCTTTTAGAATTCAGGAATTCATTCAACAAATATTTATTGAATACCTATTAAGTGCCACTAAATACCTAGATACTAGGCACTCGGGATAATGTGATGACAAATTTTCTACCCAGCAATACTCCAATAAATATAAATCAACCTGTTTCACTTTCAGCCTTCCACATCGCAGTAAGGACAATTTCATCTTCTCAGGTGATGAGGCTAAGTACTAATAGGATTTGCTAGTTCACAGAGCTGCATCAGCTTTACTCCACAGACCTTGATGGTCTTTTCCACCAAATAATGGAATGTCAGACCCACTTCTAACTTCTATTGGTTAGCTATTTCAGGATAAAACTTCTCTATTTTGATAGAAAGTCAACTAAATTGATGGCCACATAAGTATTCCAAATCTATACACAAGGAGACATTTTACAATTATCTGACTACTAATGCAGGATTTGAAGAGCTAGTTACAGTTTCAGTGAGTTCTGTGTTCAAACTGGTCTATATGTATAAAAGAAAGATGTAGCAATGTTTCACTTATTTCTATCCAAGTCAAAATCTTGATTTTTTTTTTCTTATGGATGTTTGAACATATCCTTCTTAATTTTGTGTTTATCTATTGGCTTAGAACAGAGGAAGAAAGCATAATAAAATAAAATGTACTATTGTCCTTCCTGATTAGTAATAATTGAGTTGTAGAGAAAAGTACATTACTGTCTTATTTTCCTAACTTCATCAAAATATTTGATTAAGCATAGGGGAATATTATTTGCCTCTTTTAAAAAGTCAGCTTTATATTTTCTTCTAAGACTGATACACGTTCTTTATAGGAAAAGATAGAAACTACAGAAAGTCAAAAATAAACAAAAGGCAATTATATTCCTACAAATACAAACGTTATTTTAAAAAAAAAGTACATTGAGTATTATGCTTTGTTTGTAAATAATATACTATATATTGTGTGTTTCTGATTATAAATAGAAATATACATTAACAGCTGATTTGGAATATGGAGAGTTGTATTAAAAATATCTGTGATTATACCAATGTTTTTATATTGGCACATTTCCTTTCAACATCATATTAGTATTAAAAATATCTGTGATTATACCAGTGCTTTTACATTGGCACATTTCCTTTCAACATCATGTTAGTATTAAAAATATCTGTGATTATACCAGTGCTTTTACATTGGCACACTTCCTTTCAACATCATGTTAGTATTAAAAATATCTGTGATTATACCAGTGCTTTTATATTGGCACATTTCCTTTCAATATCATATTAAATGTTATTTCTTGTCTCAGTCTCTGTCACTCTCACTCACACACATAGATGCTCACATTGTATGTTGCTTTCTTAATATATCCCAATTGTTTTCCAGGTTATTAAAAACATTTTTGAATATATGTTTAACAGAGATATAATATTCATACAGATGTAAAATAACTGAATGCATTTTTCTATTACAATTGATGAAATGAATATTAATTTTTCTTTAATTCACATTGCTCAGTTTTTTCATAAAACGGAAAAACATATCAAAATTTTAAGCACATTCAATTCTCCCCATAAATACTGTATATTCAACTCAGAAGTCATGTTTACTCAATTTTCACTAGATGTTATATACAAATTTGTAGCCTTTTTCCTTTTTAGTTCTTCCATGTGTTACCAAATATCATTTTGTGTTCTATATAGTATTTTCCCCATTATTAGACATCTAGGTTGCTGATCAGCCTTTAGAATTGTTTTGATTACTTGATCGAGGACCAAAATGCTTTTCTGTTAGAGACTGACTTTCATTTTCATGTCAAGCTATAGATTTTTTTAAAATGGCAAAAAAGTCATCAAAAAGTGACACAGCTCTGCTATAGAGAGAAGAATAAAATGATGCAGGAAGATTAATTTTATTTGTGTTAAAGTAGTTGATTTGCCCTTCAAGGTGTACAGGGAACTCTTGGCCCCAGAGATACCACATTCCCTGTAGTTCTTAAAACAGTTGGATACCGCCAGGTATGGTGGCTCATGCCTATAATAGAAGTACTTTGAGAGGCAGAGGTGGGCAGATCACTTGATCTAGGAGTTTGAAATCAGCCTTGGCAACATAGTGAGAAAATGTCTTTACAAAAAAAAATTTTTAATTAGCTCAGCCTGGTGGCTCATGGCTGTAGTACCAGCTACTCAAGAGCTGAGGTGGAAAGATTGAGCACAGGAATTTGAAGCTGCAGTTAACTTTGATATACCAACTGTGGCCTAGCCTAGGCAACAGAGCAAGACCCTGTCTGAGGGAGAAAAAAGAATTCAGAAACACAAATTTGGAGACATTGCTCATTAGGATTCTAAGTTCATGTTATAGTTCTCAAAGTGATCGATCTAGATCTATGTGTTTGGGTAATGTCTGCATGGCAGTGATAATACAACTATCATTTAACAAAGTAATCATATTTTTAAATTATTATATATTCCATTTGCAATTCAAATTCCACAAATTATTTTAGTCACTTTATACGAAAAAAAAAAAAAAAAAACCTGACTTCAGTTACAGTTTTACAAAGAAGCATTTCTTTATCTGTCTCAAATTTATATGCATACTACAGTGTGGAATATTTTTAAAGCTTACAGTTGGTTCAATTCTTACTTCATATCCCCTCTGCTAAAATCATACTATGTGACTGTTTTCCTTTAATTAAAATAATAAGAGCAAATGAGTAAAATCACTTAACTCAAATATGAGGTTCCCAGAGAGTCCTCAGTAAACTGGTGAGAACCTGTTGCAGCTCACAAATGTTAAGGAGGCAGTGTTCAAAAACTGGAAAAAAGTCGATGAAAATGTTGGGTTCAAGAAGTTTCAAAATAAAATATAGGGAACTAGAAAGAAAAATTGGCAGCTAAATTAAGGTGATTTCTTTCTGCATTCAGGAACAGAGGAAATACAGTAGACAGTTGCATGTACCTAACAGCAGAAGTGAAGGAGAATGATTTGAAGGCAGCCAGGGTGATGGACATTGCATCCACAGGAGAAATTAAGGACTAACAGAGATACTTAAGAGAACAAAGGTGATCTTTTCTAAGAGTATGGGCTGCAGGGAAACAATACATAGAGATTTAATACAAAGAATACTGTCTTTTTGTTTCATGTTCACTGTAGTTTAAATAATATTTTTTTCAAATTTTAGCCTAGAAGATCTAGATGTTGATCACAATTGTAAGAAAGTAATGTTGTATTGTTTTCCTTTAATTCTTTGAGAGAAGAGAGAAAATAATCCATGATAACATTATGAAGATGGAAAATGTTTTCTCCACTGAATTTCTAAAATTGAATGGCAATATCTAAACAAATTTTGAAGAATATATATATATATATCCTAATTTGCTTTGATATCATTACTTTTAAAAGGCACAACTTAATGTTAAATTTATGTGTTATTGCTTTCTGAAGTCTTCCCCACAAATATTGTTCCACTCATAAAATTTCCATTTGGGGGGACAGAGCAAGATGGCCGAAAAGGAACAGCTCCAGTCTCCAGCTCCCAGCGCCAGCAACACAGAAGACGGGTGATTTCTGCATTTTCAACTGAGGTACCAGGTTCATATCACTAGGGAGTACCGGATAATCGGTGCTGGTCAGCTGCTGCTGCCCGACAAGCTAGAGCTGAAGCAGGGCGAGGCATCGCCTCACCTGGGAAGTGCAAGGGGGAAGGGAATCCCTTTTCCTAGCCAGGGGAACTGAGACACACAACATCTGGAAAATCGGGTAACTCCCACCCCAATACTGCGCTTTATCAGGGGTCTTAGCAAACAGCACACCAGGAGATTATATCCCACACTTGGCCGGGAGGGTCCCATGCCCGCGAAGCCTCCCTCATTGCTAGAAGGGCAGTCTGCTATCTAACTATAAGGCAGCAGTGAGGCTGGGGGAGGGGGCCCGCCATTGCTGAGGCTTAAGTAAGTAAACAAAGCTGCTGGGAAGCTCGAACTGGGTAGATCTCCCAACACAGAGGTTGAGATCTGAGAACGGACAGACTGCCTGCTCAAGTGGGTCCCTGACTCCTGAGTGGCCTAACTGGGAGACATCTCCCACTAGGGGCAGACCGACACCCCACACCTCACACGTCGGGGTACACCCTTGAGATGAAGCTTCCAAGCAAGAATCAGACAGGTACACTGGCTGTTCAGCAATATTCTATCTTCTGCAGCCTCTGCTGCTGATACCCAGGCAAACAGCGTCTGGAGTGGACCTCAAGCAATCTCCAGCAGACATACAGCTGAGGGTCCTGACTGTTAGAAGGAAAACTAACAAACAGGAAGGACACCCACACCAAAACCCCATCAGTACGTCACCATCATCAAAGACCAAAGGCAGATAAAACTACAAAGATGGGGAAAAAGCAGGGCAGAAAAGCAGAAAATTCAAAAAATAAGAGCGTATCTCCCCCTCCAGAGGAACACAGCTCATCACTAGCAACGGGTCAAAGCTGGACGGAGAATGACTATGACGAGTTGAGAGAAGAAGGCTTCAGTCCATCAAAATTCTCAGAGTTAAAGGAGGAATTACGTACCCAGTGCAAAGAAACTAAAAATCTTGAAAAAGGAATGGAAGAATGGATAACTAGAATAATCAATGCAGAGAAGGCCATAAACGAACTGACAGAGATAAAAACCATGACATGAGAAATATGTGACAAATGCACAAGCTTCAGTAACCGACTCAATCAACTGGAAGAAAGAATGCCAGCGATTGAGGATCAAATGAATGAAATGAAGCGAGAAGAGAAGTCTAAAGAAAAAAGAGGAAACAGAAATGAACAAAGCCTTCAAGAAGTATGGGATTATGTGAAAAGACCAAATCTACGTCTGATTGGGGTGCCGGAAAGTGAGGGGGAAAATGGAACCAAGTTGGAAAACACTCTTCAGGATATCATCCAGGAAAACTTCCCCAATCTAGTAAGGCAGGCCAACATTCAAATTCAAGAAATACAGAGAATGCCACAATGATACTCCTCGAGAAGAGCAACTCCAAGACACATAATTGTCAGATTCACCAAAGTTGAAATGAAGGACAAATTTTTAAGGGCAGCTAGAGAGAAAGGTCAGGTTACCCACAAAGGGAAGTCTATCAGACTAACAGCAGATCTCTCGGCAGAAACTCTACAAGCCAGAAGAGAGTGGGGGCCAATATTCAACGTTCTTAAAGAAAAGAATTTTCAACCCAGAATTTCATAACCAGCCAAACTAAGTTTCATAAGTGAAGGAGAAATAAAATCCTTTACAGATAAGCAAATGCTTAGAGATTTTGTCACCACCAGGCCTGCCTTACAAGAGACCCTGAAGGAAGCACTAAACATGGGAAGGAACAACCAGTACCAGCCATTGCAAAAACATGCCAAAATGTAAAGACCATTGAGGCTAGCAAGAAACTGCATCAACTAACGAGTAAAATGACCAGTTAATATCATAATGACAGGATCAAGTTCATACATAACAATATTAACCTTAAATGTAAATGGACTAAATGGTCCAATTAAAAGACACAGACTGGCAAACTGGAGACAGAATCAAGACCCATCAGCTTACTGTATTCAGGAGACCCATCTCACATGCAGAGAAACACATAGGCTCAAAAAAGGGGATGGAGGAAGATCTACCAAGCAAATGGAGAAAAAAAAAAAAAGCAGGGGTTGCAACACTAGTCTCTGATAAAACAGACTTTAAACCATCAAAGATCAAAAGAGACAAAGAAGGTCATTACATTGTGGTAAAGGGATCAGTTCAACAGGAAGAGCTAACTATCCTAAATATATATGCACCTAATACAGGAGCACCCAGATTCATAAAGCAAGTCCTTAGAGTCTTACAAAGAGACTTAGACTCCCATACAATAATAATGGGAGACTTCAACACCCCACTGTCAACATTAGACAGATCAGCCAGACAGAAAGTTAACAAGGATATCCAGGAATTGAACTCAGCTCTGCACCAAGCGGACCTAATAGACATCTACAGAACTCTCCACCCCAAATCAACAGAATACACATTCTTCTCAGCACCACATCACACTTATTACAAAATTGACCACATAATTGGAAGTAAAGCACTCCTCAGCAAATGTACAAGAACAGAAATTATAAAAAAAGTCTCTCAGACCACAGTGAAATCAAACTATAACTCAGGACTAAGAAACTCAATCAAAACCACTCAACTACATGAAAACTGAAAAACCTGCTCCTGAATGACTACTGGGTATATAACAAAATGAAGGCAGAAATAAAGATGTTCTTTGAAGCCAGTGAGAGCAAAGACACAACATACCAGAATCTCTGGGTCACATTTAAAGCAGTGTGTAGAGGGAAATTTATAGCACTAAATCCCACAAGAGAAAGCTGGAAAGATCTAAAATCGACACTCTAACATCACAATTAAAAGAACTAGAGAAGCAAGAGCAAACACATTCAAAAGCTAGCAGAAGGCAAGAAATAACTAAGATCAGAGCAGAACTGAAGGAGATAGAAACACAAAAACCCTCCAAAAAATCAGTGAATCCAGGAGTTGTTTTTTTGAAAAGATCAACACAATTGATAGACCACTAGCAAGACTCATAAAGAAGAAAAGAGAGAAGAATCAAATGGACGCAATAAAAAATTAAGGGGATATCACCACCGATCCCACAGAAATACAAACTACCATCAGAGAATGCTATATACACCTCTATGCAAATAAACTAGAAAATCTAGAAGAAATGGATAATTTCCTGGATACTTACACTCTCCCAAGACTAAACAAGGAAGAAGTTGAATCCCTGAATAGACTAATAGTAGGCTCTGAAATTGAGGCAATAATTAATAGCCTACCAACCAAAAAAGTCCACGACCAGATGGATTCACAGTTGAATTCTACCAGAGGTACAAGGAGGAGCTGGTATCATTCCTTCTGAAACTATTCCAATCAATAGAAAAAGAGGGAATCCTCCCTAACTCATTTTATGAGGCCAACATCATCCTGATACCAAAGCCTGGCAGAGACACAATAAAAAAAGAAAATTTTAGACCAATATCCCTGATGAATATCGATGTAAAAATCCTCAATAAAATACTGGCAAACCGAATCCAGCAGCACATCAAAAAGCTTATCCACTGTGATCAAGTGGGCTTCATCCCTGGGATGCAAGGCTGGTTTAACATATGCAAATCAATAAACATAATCCAGCATATAAACAGAACCAAAGACAAGAACCACACGATTATCTCAATAGATGCAGAAAAGGCCTTTGACAAAATTCAACAGCCCTTCATGCTAAAAACTCTCAATAAATTTAGTATTGATGAAATGTATCTCAAATAATAAGAGCTATTTATGACAAACCCACAGCTAATATCATACTGAATGGGCAAAAACTGGAAGCATTCCCTTTGAAAACTGGCACAAGACAGGAATGCCCTTTCTCACCACTCCTGTTCAACATAGTGTTGGAAGTTCTGGCTAGGGCAATCAGGAAAGAGAAAGAAATAAAGGGTATTCAGTTAGGAAAAGAAGAAGTCAAATTGTCCCTGTTTGCAGATGACATGATTGTATATTTAGAAAACCCCATCATCTCAGCCCAAAATCTCCTTAAGCTGATAAGCAACTTCAGCAAAGTCTCAGGACACAAAATCAATGTGCAAAAATCACAAGCATTCTTATACACCAGTAACAGACAAACAGAGAGCCAAATCAGGAATGAACTTCCATTCACAATTGCTTCAAAGAGAATAAAATACCTAGGAATCCAACTTACAAGGGATGTCAAGGACCTCTTCAAGGAAAACTACAAAC
The DNA here is from genome assembly GCF_009764315.1 of Trachypithecus francoisi. Classification (NCBI taxonomy): domain Eukaryota; kingdom Metazoa; phylum Chordata; class Mammalia; order Primates; family Cercopithecidae; genus Trachypithecus; species Trachypithecus francoisi. Next base: position 178,015,187 of record NW_022681453.1, on the reverse strand, counting down.
CACTGCTCAGTGAAATAAAAGAGGACACAAACAAATGGAAGAACATACCATGCTCATGGATAGGAAGAATCAATATCATGAAAATGGCCATACTGCCCAAGGTAATGTATAGATTCAATGCCATCCCTATCAAGCTACCAATGAGTTTCTTCACAGAATTGGAAAAAACGGCTTTAAAGTTCATATAGAACCAAAAGAGAGCCCACATTGTCAAGACAATCCTCAGTCAAAAGAACAAAGCTGGAGGCATCACGCTACCTGACTTCAAACTATATTACAAAGCTACAGTAACCAAAACAGGATGGTACTGGTACCAAAACAGAGATATAGACCAATGGAACAGAACAGAGTCCTCAGAAATAATACCACACATCTACAGCCATCTGATTTTGATAAACCTGAGAAAAACAAGAAATGGGGAAAGGATTCCCTATTTAATAAATGGTGCTGGGAAAATTGGCTAGCCATTAGTAGAAAGCTGAAAGTGGATCATTTCCTTACTCCTTATATGAAAATTAATTCAAGATGGATTAGAGACTTAAATGTTAAACCTAATACCATAACAACTCTAGAAGAAAACCTAGGTCATACCATTCAGGACATAGGCATGGGCAAGGACTTCATGTCTAAAACACCAAAAGCAATAGCAACAAAAGCCAAAATTGACAAATGGGATCTAATTAAACTAAAGAGCTTCTACACAGCAAAATAAACTACCATCAGAGTGAACAGGCAACCTACAGAATGGGACAAAAATTTTGCAATCTGCTCATCTGACAAAGGGCTAATATCCAGAACCTACAAAGAACTCAAACAAATTTACAAGAAAAAAACAAACAACCCCATCAAAAGTGGGCAAAGGATATGAACAGACATTTCTCAAAAGAAGACATGCATACAGCCAACAGACACATGAAAAAATTCTCGTCATCACTGGCCATCAGAGAAATGCAAATCAAAACCGCAATGAGATACCATCTCACACCAGTTAGAATGGCAATCATTAAAAAGTCAGGCAACAACAGGTGCTGGAGAGGATGTGGAGAAATAGGAACACTTTTACACTGTTGGTGGGATTGTAAACTAGTTCAACCATTATGGAAAACAGTAAGGCGATTCCTCAAGGATCTAGAACTAGAAGTACCATATGACCCAGCCATCCCATTACTCGCTATATCCCCACAGGATTATAAATCATGCTGCTATAAAGACACATGCACATGTATGTTCATTGTGGCACTATTTACAATAGCAAAGACTTGGAATCAACCCAAATGTCCATCAGTGACAGACTGGGTTAAGAAAATGTGGCACATATACACCATGGAATACTATGCAGCCATAAAAAAGGATGAGTTCATGTCCTTTGTAGGGACATGGATGCAGCTGGAAACCATCATTCTCAGCAAACTATTGCAAGAACAGAAGACCAAACACCGCATGTTATCACTCATAGGTGGGAACTGAACAGTGAGATCACTTGGACTCGAGAAGGGGAACATCACACACCGGGGCGTATTATGGGGAAGGGGGAGAGGGGAGGGATTGCACTGGGAGTTATACCTGATGTAAATGACGAGTTGCTGGGTGCAGCACACCAACATGGCACAAGTATACATATGTAACAAACCTGCACGTTATGCACGTGTACCCTAGAGCTTAAAGTATAATAAGAAAGAAAGAAAGAAAGAAAGAAAGAAAGAAAGAAAGAAAGAAAGAAAGAAAGAAAGAAAGATTTCCATTTGGTGCACCCAAGGCCTCTTCTAAAATTTATGTGAAAATTGAAATTTTATACAATAATTTCCACATACATAAATAGGTACTATTGAATAATCTTGATATTGACATTAGTGGAACCTGTAGTCATATCCTAATGTAAAATATCAAAAAGTAGTTTTATAGGATCTTCCATTTTGACCCTTGAGAAGTTTATTATCATTAATTAGGTCTTATCTTTTTACTTAGCTCTTAGGAACTGGGAAAAAAGGAAGACTACGTAGAGCTATTTCAACCCAAACTCCACAAATAATTTTAGGCATCAGTGACTCCACGAACTCATTATGCTAGCAAAACTTTGGAGGAAAGAATTGGTCGACAATCTCAATACTTCAAGCTATAAGAAAATGGAAAAGGTATAAAAGGACATGTACCTGAAGCTTAAAAAGACTGTGTACAAATAAGTTTAATTTATTATTTTAATGACTTTCACAGCATGAGACTCTCACCAGGAGACACACATCTATGCATCTAATAAGGCTGCCGAGACTGGGCCACTCCTGAAGGACTCTCATGGCTGTTTCCAAAGCATCTTTTTTATATATGGGAAAATGTAAAGTATGTGAAAAAAGCTCAGGACTGGTACTATCTATGATGTTTTGCTGCTAGTTACCTTCATATATATTCCTCAGAAAAGAAGCCAACTTTAGCCAGCAAACTTCAAGTAATATATATATATAGGTTGTTTTCATTAAATACTTATTCATACTTTGCTGTGGAAGCATAAGAATACCTAGATAAGACATACTGTGTTTAGGATAAAACCCCTGGAAGCTCTGCTTAGTTATAAAATATAGCCAGGGTCTGCCACAATTAGGTCCTCTGCTGATGTTTGTTCTTCTCCCCTTTATCACCCTTCCCTGAATCCCCCTTATTCTCTGCTAATGTTTTTATGCAATCGTAAATGTTTATAAATATATACCCATAAATCAATTTTTTGTATAACATCATTCTACATGCATTGTTTTGCAGAATTGTCTTTGATTAATGATATATTTGAGATTTTTTAATGCCACATATGCATCTGTTGTATATGTAATCACCCCTCCCCCTCACTTTGGACATTTAGTGGTTCCAACATGCATGCAATAAACTCTCCTGTACCTATATCATTCCACCTCCTAGAAGTACAAATATTGGCCCTAAAACACATGCATTTAAAAATCTGGGCCAGGCGTGGTGGCTTACGCCTCTAATCCCAGCACTTTGGGAGGCTGAGGTGGGCGGTTCATGAGATCAGGAGATCGAGACCATCCTGGCTAACACGGTGAAACCCTGTCTCTACTAAAAATACAAAAAATTACTCGGGTGTGGTGGCGGTCGCCTGTAGTCCCAGCTACTCGGGAGGCTGAGGCAGGAGAATGACATGAACCCAGGAGGCGGAGCTTGCAGTGAGCTGAGCTTGCGCCACTGCACTCCAGCCTGGGCAACAGAGTGAGACTCCGCCTCAAACAAACAAACAAAAATAATAAATAAATAAACAAGTAAAAGTCTGATGAATATTCCCAAGTGGTAACACAAAAGTTTTTCTAAGTTATACTTAATAGTATATGAAAGTAATTTTCTGCTTATCTTTGCCACATTAAATAATATGTGTTTTAAATTTCTATCCAAATTGATAGCCAAAAAATTATTTTTATCAATTAAAATAATTGTTGCTTTTAATTGTTAAAACAACAGGGTTTTGTTTGTTTTTGTTTTTGAGATAGAGTCTCACTCTGGCACCCACGCTGGAGTGCAGTGGCGCAATTTCAGCTCACCACAACGTCCGCCTCCTGGGTTCAAGTAATTCTCATGCCTCAGCCTCCTGAGTAGCTGGGACTACAGGTGCATGCTAATTTTTTTATGTTTTTAGTAGAGATGGGGTTTCGCCATGTTGGCCAGGCTGGTCTCAAACTCCCGATCTCAGGTGATCCACCTGCTTTGGCGGCCCAAAGTGTTGGGATTACAAGCATGAGCCACCACGCCCGGCAAACAGTTGGTTTAATTTGAGCGTCAATTGACTTTGTGGTAATGTATAAATATTTTCACTACATAGTGAAGCCTTCATCATCCTTTTCACATTTTAATGTTTCATAAAGCCTTGGATTAGAGAGTCTCTGTAGGTATCATATTAGATAGTAATCAGATCTTGCTGATCTCTTCATGATTATTTGTAGTAAAGACACTGGGTCACAAAGTAGACAAACAAAAATAAGGAACAATCTAGTTTCAATTCTTCCTAGGCATATTTCTGCCCAAATGCACCATAAAATAAAATGTATTGTATCCAACTCTTTCTGAATAACACACTAAGTCTCCTGAAGGATTATAATAAGGCAACCCTCAGATTTAGGCCAAAGCATGAAGAGAGGCCAAGTTCAACTAAAAAGGCCTTGAGGTGAGCACAAAAAAAAAAAAAAAAAAAAAAAAACCCGACACTGAAGCCATTATCACATATATTTTGGATAGACTTGCACATAGATGAGGTCAACCTTAAGGACAGATAAGAGAGAGGAAAAATTTCTACTTAACCCAAAATGTCAAAAGCAAGGGAATCGCCTGTTTATTTCTTTGTATACAGCAAGATCATAGACAGATAGATATATAGATAGATAGAAAGATAGATAGATAGATAGATAGATAGATAGATAGATAGATAGACAGACAGACAGATGGATGGATGTTAGAATAGTATCCCAAATGGGATTCTACCAAAAGGACTAAAGAATAGCAATACAATGGAGTTGACTTTTACCAGCGAGTAGATTCTGGCTCAGTGTTAATTAGCTCAAGTACAGTCAAAATTATTCCTAAAAATACCTTAAAATATCTTAATCCATTTGTGCAGTACACTATACATGGTTCAATCTAAAAAGTAAGCTGTAGAATTTTGGAAGAAATCATATAGGTTAAAATTGTGATTGTACCCACTATTTTTCCCTTTCTAAACTGAATATTTTTGTTTATATGTAATCATGTATTGAAAATATGTTGTAAAGCTGCACTCAGTGTAAGACCTGCCCTTTTAATCAATTTCCAAACCAAATAAAACTCAACATTTCTGAATGCATTATCTCATTTGGTCCTCCCAGCAGCTTGATACAATAAATGCTATCATTAACCCTCAATTTATAGCAGAAAAAATTGGGGTTCCTTGTGGTCACATTGGTTGTATTAGGTATCTGAATATATGCCACTGACAAACACACATATCTTTCACAGTAAATATTATTCACCATGTAAACTTCAGATCAATCACATGAATGTGTAGACACTACTAATTTTTTAAAGCAACACAGTCCTTGAGAAAAAGTGACTGACTGAACAATTACAGCAGCCATGCTATTTTCATACGCATATTTGGCAAGAATGGTTAGGACAATCATGAATGTTTATTTAATAGAACGAAAGTTACACAGATCACATTTTGGCTAGTTTTAGCAAGTGGAGGAAGGTTAACTAGGCTCTCTGAAAATAAAAGATACTAGTATTTATTCACAGGGTTCTTTGGCCCAATAAATTGCCTTAAGAAAATATTCATTATTATAATCTAGTTGCTTGACAGCTGGGTAACAGAGTTTACCACTAGGTCAACAAAATATAGAATAAAAGTATTTTCCCATCAGTACTTTACTGAGAGGGTTGTGAAACCACAACACACAGTAGTTATTCAAAAGAAAGAGACAATGCAACAGAGGTGAGAGAAACTGTTAGCCTGAGACCTGTTTCTCAAGAGTAATTTTGAAACACCTTTCCATGTCTATAGTCAACATTACCTGTGAATTCAACTTGCACTGATTATACTTTTATCAGGACTTTTCTCTGGATGCTGTATCTATGTGTAGTTAACTCGTGGTCCTTACAAAAACAAAGATGGTTACAATCACATCTCTTTCAGTAATTTCTGGTTTTGTAAGGTTCAAACTGAAGTTCTTGAACAGGCAGAATTAAGTTATTGTGATAGATATCATATCAGTGATTACCAAGGGGTGGGACTGGGGAAGATTCACTGGGAGGGAGACTATGGGAACTTTCCGGAGGTACAGTATGGTTCTATATCTTGATTGGGTTAGTAATTATGGGTTACCTTTATCAAAAGTCACTGAACCAGAAACATAAGATTTGTGCTTTTTGGTTTTGTGTAGATTATTCTTCAATGTAATTTCCACTGTGGATTTTTTCTTTGTGGGGGAAAAAAGGGATTACTATACACTCGCTGTTTTTCCCCTCATCTTGGAAATGAAGGCATATACTGTGGAGTCACTGATATTTTGGAAAATGAAATGCTGCTATAATGAGTTGTACTTTTTTTTTTTTTTCTGAGATGTAACAAATACGCAACCATATTTCCCAATTAAACAGGTATCATCAACAATGTTTTTCCTTTTTTTTTCTTACTGTATATATTTTCCCATAAGGAATCACTTTGTTGGGTTAAAAAATAGGTAATGTGTTAGGAAGGTCCAAGCTATTAAAAATAGCAATTTTTCAAAATAACTTTTTAAGTGCACTGATGACAAATGGGAACTAAGCAGTGAGCCAGATGAGGCATAAGTTAGAAAAACGTGGTGGTGTTTTTCTGTATCACCTCTTCTTAACCAAACCTCATCTTTTCAGCTTATTAAACAGGTTTTTTATTAGGAAGATATATGAAAAGGGATCTTATAGAGACAAACTTTTACTTTAATTCAATTTAAAGTGAAAACCAGTTATGTATCACCTATTACCTACCAGGCATTATGATGACACAAGATAGAAAGGCAAGATTGACATGGCCCCTAATTCATAGAACATGCAGTCTGGCAGGAGCTCACGTAATTAAATGAATAATTACAGCAGGATGAATGATATAGTACTACAGTGGATAAGAGTATGGGCTCAGGAATCAAAATGCCTGGCTTACATCCTAGTTAACCAAGCACTTACTAGCTGTATAATTGTCATTGAACACATTGCCTAAATGCCGTATGCCTCAATTTCCCACCTGAAAATGAAGTGGATAAATGGTATCTATCTCAGAAGTCTTTTTAATGGTTCAGTAAGGTAATATAGTTGAAGTTCTTAGAACACAGTCTGACACAGAATGAGTGCTATGTAAGTAACACAGAGGCAGAGGCCATAAAGGAAAAGTGAAATTAGCCAACACTGGCATTGCCTAAATAAGCACCATCTGGGCAAGAATACTTCTCCTTGGTCAGTATCCACGCTGTTAGGTGTCTTGATTTTGGCAAAGAATGTGTCAGGTTTGCAGGGCTTATACTGTTTAGTAGTAGTAAAATATATTGAAATTCTTGGTTTAACTTCAGGAAAGTCCCTAAAAACTTGACTTGCTATACAGTGTATATATATGTGTGTGTGTGTGTGTGCCTGTGTGCATGCATGCACGTGCACCATGGATACAAATAGTGAATATATATATACACACGCACACACACTCACACACATATACACACGTATGTATGCATGCAACTGGGTACCACATAATTTACCACTGGGTTAACAAAGCTCAGAGACAGAGAGAGAAAACATGTGACCAGGAGAAGCAAGAATACAGTTTGCTTCAGAGTTAATTTTTGCATCATAAATGAACAAAATTCTATTACGGCATGAATATTTATGGGCATAAAGTACTTGTGGAAATTAACATACACAAATATGTAAACACATATACACACCATACACACACATATGTAGAATGAGAGAGAGTAGTAAATGTTCCAATATGTGGGTATTCCTAATTGCAGAGTTTGAAGAAAAACACTAAGAAAGGGAGAAAATATCAATAATTAATCTACAAATTGTAAGAGCAATTTAAAAAAAAGTTTCATAAAAGCACCTACCACTAAACAACAATCAGAAATGAAAGCAAAACCAACAAACCAAAAAGAAAACAAAAATGAAAGCCTCTTACTTTTACTGGAGACTAGAAGAATTACTGGCAAAGCATCCAGATCTAATACTAGTTGTTGTCAGCTGATGTGATTTCAAATGCTGTAGAGATTAAATGTAGGACATATCTACTTCTAAAGAACCTTTGGCTCACATCTAAAATAACTTAGCATATGTTTGTCAATGAAATTTTTCTAATAAGAAACTGTATATGTGTTAAAATACAAGTGTTGATCTCTCTTTTTCCTGGTTTTTAATTTTATCTCATAGAAGTCCATCTGCCCCTTGGTAGAAACTTTCAAGCAATAATTAATTATGTTGTTTTAAAACATTATTGGTTGTTTATGGTTGCTGAAGCTGTGAATATTAGAACAACATTAGCAAAATCATCAAGTAAAAAATACATAATTCTATTTGATTTGCTGTACAGAGATTCCATTCTGAATAATTAAAATATTCCCACCAGACTTTTCGTTTCAGATGGCAAAATGAAGCATGATTACAAAATCTTCCTTCCCATAGACCTAATTATAAGTAAAAGAACAGCAAAAATGCCCAGCTTCAATCAAGCAAAGAAAGTAGCTTATAGCTATTTAAGAAATAAATGTTTCTTTTTTTTTTTTGAGATGGAGTTTCACTCTTGTTGCCCAGGCTGGAGTGCAATGGCACAATCTCGGCTCACTGCAACCTCCACCTCCCAGGTTCAAGCGGTTCTCCTACCTCAGCCTCCCTAGCAGCTGGGATTATAGGCATGTGCCACCACGCCTGGCTAATTTTGTATTTTTAGTAGAGACGGGGTTTCTCCATGTTGGTCAGACTGGTCTCGAAATCCCGACCTCAGGTTATCCGCCCGCCTCTGCCTCCCAAAGTGCTGGGATTACAGGCATGAGCCACTGCACCTGGCCAACAAATAAATGTTTCTATAAATCTATACTCCTTAACGCAAAATGGCACAGAGTTCGAATCTAATATTAATAATAAAAAACTCCTAATAATAAAAATATCTGGTTTATTTGTACCAATACACACAAAGTCAAATGCCACCATCACATTTAATGAGGAAACAAGAATTGTTCTCATTATAATGAAGAACATAACAAAAATGTGCTATAATTTTATACTGCTCTGGAGGTACTAGATAATGCAATCAGACAAGAAGAAAAAGAGTTACAGAAATGGGAAGCCAGAGCCAGAGACATATTTATCATTAATCTTAGGTGATGTGATTACACCTAAAAAAACCCAACACCATCAAATTAAGAGTATATTAGGAACACTAAGATTATTCTATAAGAAAGCAATATATAACATTGCCATTTAAATGTATTAAGTATAATGAAGGCAAGAAGCAATTTTCAATAGCAAGCGAAAACATAAAATACTATACACACAATGAAATGCTGTCCAGCCATTAAAAAAACAAAAAAAAAGAATGAATTTATGTCATTTACAGCAACATGGATAGAACTGGAGGTCATTATGTTAAGTAAAATAGGTCTGTCACAGAAAGACAAATACTGCATATTCTCAGTCACATATGGGAGCTAAAAAAATTGATCTCATAAAGAGTGAGAGTAGAATGATAGAAACTACAGGTTGGGAAGTGTTTATGGGTAGAAGAGGGATAAAGAACGGTAGGTTGCCATCCTGGCTAACACGGTGAAACCCCGTCTCTACTAAAAAATACAAAATAAAGCTAGCCGGGCGAGGTGGTGGGCGCCTGTAGTCCCAGCTACTCGGGAGGCTGAGGCAGGAGAATGGCGTAAACCCGGGAGGCGGAGCTTGTCGTGAGCTGAGATACGGCCACTGCACTCCAGCCTGGGCGACAGAGCGAGACTCTGTCTCAAAAAAAAAAAAAAAAAAAAAAAAGAAAGGTAGGTTGATGGGTACAAAACGCATAAGAGTGGTTATCCAACAGCAGAATAGAGTGACTATATTTAACAACAACGTATTGTATATTTCAAACTAGCTAAATAACTTGAATTGTTCCCAACACATAGCAATGATAAATACCCAAAGTGATGGATACCTCAGATACGTTGATTTGATCATTACACATTCTACTGCATGTAATAAAATATCACATGTACCTTATTAATATGTATCATGTATCAATTAAAAATACATATCATATAAAACACTAGGTATGAATCTAACATAAATTTATATCACTTATGTTAAAAAATTTAAAATTCAACCACATACCATAAAATATTTTAGTGAATGAATAGATATATCACGCACTATAAAAGGGGGACCTGAATGTATAAAGAAGCCAAAATTGTTCAAAATTAATTTATAAGTAAAATGTAGGCACAAATGAAATATCCAGAAATTAGTGTATATTTCTGAAAATGAACAAAATATTTGTCTCAAAAAAAGACATAAAGAGTTGCAGAAAATTTTTGAAAATTAAGATTCAAGGCCGGGCACAGTGGCTCACACCTGTAATCCCAACACTTTGGGAGGCCGAGACGGGCGAATCACGAGGTCAGGAGATCGAGACCATCCTGGCCAAGATGGTGAAACCCCGTCTCTACTAAAAATACAAAAAATTAGCCAGGCGAGGTGGCGGACGCCTGTAGTCCCAGCTACTCGGGAGGCTGAGGCGAGAGAATGGTGTGAACCCAGGAGGCGGAGCTTGCAGTGAGCCGAGATTGTGCCACTGCACCCCAGCCTGGGCGACAGAGCGAGACTCTGTCTCAAAAAAAAAAAAAAAAAAAAAAAAAAAAAGATTCAAGACGTGAGAATAGTCTTAAAAACAATTATAAAATTATAAGTTATAAAACTCTTTTTTGAGGAGAAGAAATAGATCTATAGTAAATGTAAAAAATAGAAGAATTCAGAAATATAACCAAAACACAAGGGAATTAAATCCATAATGACACAACCAAATTTTAAATCGGTATAGAAGAAGGAGTTATTCAATGATTACAATTAATGTTGGGACTCTAGGTCCAGTTGATTGGATTGAAATTATATACATGTACATATTTGTGTGTGTGTGTGTGTGTGTGTGTGTGTGTGCACACGCAATGTATGAGCATGTATATGTGTATTCCATTGCTTACACTAAAATATAAAAGTAAATACAAACAAATCTAGAAGAATGGTTGCATTTATTCATGAACTTTGAGTGGGAAAGGTATTTAAGTAGACATCAAAACCTAGAAAGCACAAAAGAAAAACATATTAGATATCAGCATACATATATTTTAAGCTTCTATATGGCAAAAATATAAACAAAATCAAAATGTAGAAAACTAATTGGGGAAAATCTATGCAATGCCTTATCAAATACATATGTATTTTCCTAATCTACAGAGAACTCAAAAAAGTCAATAAAAGACAACACAAAGTGAAAAATCTGTAAGGAAGGGTAGGTTTCTAGGAAAAATATCCAAATATTTTATCCTTCTTTATGATGAAGTAGATATATAGTAAAATTAAGAGATTGTGTTTTTCACAGTTCAGATTGGAAAACATTTGTAAATACAGTGATTGTAATGTTAGTGCCATTATGAGGAAACACAGAAAACTGTACTGGGTAAAGTGTAAATGCATGGATAATTTCTTATAGGCAATTTAGCAATTTCTATTACAATAACAGAAAACTCAGGATTTCTTTGATGTAATACAGCAACTCTTAGAGAAAGTAATCCTAAGAATACAATCCTAGAGGTTCATAAGGATATTTGCAGGAAAATGTTCATCACATCATTATTTGTATTACCAATGAAATCATCCATTAAGAGTGGACTAATTATAGCAAACACAACGTTGCTATTAAAAAGAATGAGGTAGAGCTTTAAGAGAAAAAGCAAAAAGAATAACTTAGGGAAGGAGGGAAGAAATCAAGTAAGCAAGTTGGTATAGGCATATCTATAATAACTTTCTATATTTTCAAATACAAATATACATACATAATATTTTTTAGAAAAACAGAATTGTTAACGGTAGATTTGGAAGGAGAAAATGGCACAGAAGATGTCCATTTTTCCTTTTATAGCTTTCCATAGTATTAATTTTTTTTTTTTTTTTTTTTTTTTTTTTTTTTTTTTTACCATGCACATATATAGTTTTTTGTTTTTACTTAGTTTTTGTTTTACTTTTTATGACAAAAGGCTTATCTGTGCAGTAGACTATGAAACATTTTGCAGGTCCTTTTTTATATTTTTTAACATTAAAAGAAAAACACATTATTTAATACATTTAAAACTATTCCCCTAAACAATCGATTACCATTCAAAATAAACTAAGATACTCCAATTTGCGATGCTGATTAAGGCTCACTCAAGACAGATATTTTGAGAGCAGAGCATAAGCTTTGTCTCAGGATAGAGGGGCCTTAGTTCTATCCATCTTTGTGGCCCCTGTACTGTCTACTTATAGTGCCTTACATATATGAGATGCTTAGGGCAATTTCATCACATGAAGACCTTTTAAGATTGAATTATGTTTTAAGATTGAATTATGTTCATTTTACATGAAGTAAACTAACTGAAATTAGTTTACTTTATATAATTACCTATATGATTTCCTGTTCTGTGGACATCAATCCATATCTAGACAATATTCACATATATTGGCAATCTCTAAAATGAAAGAACCAAACCTAACTCAATTGATCATTTCAGTTTGCAAACAAACATAAAACAACCAATTATGAACCATGTTAACTAGCAGGAACAGCCATCCCTTAATCCTTAGCCATAATTTTATAATGACAGTTTTTTAAAAAAATCTCTAACTTTCGAAAATGTTAAAAATGAACAACTAGATTTTTTTTTTTTTTTCTTTCAGATGGAGTTTTGCTCTTGTTGACCAGACTGGAGTGCAATGGTGTGACCTCGGCTCCCTGCAACCCCCGCATCCCAGGTTCAAGCAATTCTCCTGCCTCATTCTTTGAGTAGCTGGGATTACAGGCATGTGCCACCACACCCGGCTAATTTTGTATTTTTAGTAGAGACAGGGGTTTCTCCATGTTCGTCAGGCTGGTCTCGAACTCCCAATCTCAAGTGATCCACCCGCCTTGGCCTCCCAAAGTGCTGTGATTACACGCACGAGCCACCTCACCCGGCCTGAACAACTATATTTTTATGAATAAATCGAGATTCATTGGATGGATTCACAAAGGGAAACAAAAAATAAGAAGTTCTGAAGGCTACTGGAATTTAACTCATTTGCAACAGCATGTTAAATTGCATTCTTTAACTGAGGCGCCAAGATGAAACAGACAGCAGACAGCTGAGTTGTTAGATACACCATACAATACCATTTGCAGTAGGATGACAGAGAGCTAAATGGCCTAAAATCTACATTGAAGGTTAAAAATTAGTGCAAACCAATGAAACCAGGAAAGACTTGTGTTAAAGATCTGTTTGGAGAAAGCTGTTCTGTGCTTGCTTCTCAAGTTAAGAGACAGGAGCTTCAGAGGGGCCCCTCGAGAGCTTCATATGTTCCTCTGAGTTAATATAGTTAATATGGCAAAGTGAACTGTGATTGGTCCCTATACAGGCAACACAGAGGACAAAGTAAGCAATGATGAACTGCTTTGGGCACAAAGTGGAAAGGTGCAGCTGTATTGGAATTGGCCTGCATCTCAGACTTTGTTGGAGCCAGGGATCAATGTCCCTGGACAAGATGTGGGTTACAGAGGAATAGAGAGAGTAAGGCTGTAGCTTTTTTGTCTCCTGTCCAGGAAAACCACTGGAGACTAATGAGATTCCTACAGAGAGAATTTTAGGAGTAGATCTCCATGGGGCACAAAGGGAGCAGAGAGCTGGAGAAAAATCTATCATCAGTGTCACAGATGTGCTTTCAAACATTCACAGTAAAGGCCTCAAAGGAGCCTAAGAAAGATCTCACGAAAGAGAGAGACCTGGTAAGAATATACAAAGCCATCTCAAGAAAGTCAAGTACGAACTTCCCTACCTTCCTCACCTCTCCTCCCCTACCCTCTCACTTTGACACTAGCATGGTTAGAAATGAGAGCCAGCAGTTGAAGGATGAGTTGAACTGCAAGAGAGGAAAGAAAAAGAAGCATCAAGCGTCTTACTCTCAAGTCCCTTCTACGGCAGACTTGGGCTGGGAGGATGGGACACAATGCTAATCTACATTTTTATTAAAGATGGATTATTGAATGGGAATGGCACATTCTAATTTCAGAACTGAGCCTCAGTTTGCTACTTAAAGTAGATCCTGGTCTCTGTGACCTCATTTAATTAAGGAGGAAATTGGAGCTCAGAGAGTTTACGATTTTTGGGTTTTGCCAATTGCTGCTCAACTTATTAGTGAAAAGCAGAGAGTAAGCCACATTTTTATTATTGTATTGTAACCATTTTTAAACATAAAGAGTGGTTTGATTTGATATTTTTTTTTTTTTTTAGCAGAGAGAAGTCAAAAGTGAAAAGTTCTCACGGCCTTAAGTCTACCACAAATATGTGGCACTATAATAAAGTCTGTTGATGAAGTACATAAATTAACTTTCATTTTCTGGAGACAGTAAATGCAGTGTTTTGTCTGACTATATGCTCGATGAACAATGTAGCATTTTATAGCATTTCTTTTATGCACAACCCCACTTGCATATTATTAATATTTCCTGACTAGATTAAAAGTTTTAGAAATAAATTTGCCTGAAATATTTTAGTTCAATGTCCCCTTTGGGAAATTATTTTCAGCCTTAATAGCTTAAATGGCAAGGCAGTCAAGAGACTAGAAACAAGAGGAAAACAAGAATGCTGAGGAAAAAAATAAATTTCCAAGTTTATTGATAAAGAGATCCTATACTCAGTAAATTTCAAGTATGCAGCATCCTGGAAAACTCATTTGTTGTTGTCATTTACTTAAATGACAAGACAGTCAAGAGACTTGAAACAAGAGGAAAACAATGGAAAAAAATTAATTTCCAACTTTATTGATAAAGAAACCCTACACTCGTAAATTTCAAGTATGCAGCATCCTGGAAAACTCATTTGTTGTTTACTTCATTAGCACTTCCTGTATATAGCCAACTTTGTTGAGTATATTAATGTTTCAGTTCCTGAAATGTTGTGAACAGGTTATTGTTATGATCACCAACCTAAGCTTTAAGGCCCTTATCATCTGGAATGTTTCAGTACTTCATTCTGCTAGAAATTTTGTGTTAAAGAAAACAAGTTTGCATTCTCTCCCTCTTAAGGATGCTGTCACAGAGAGTTTTGTTGGGAGAAATAAACTGAACATTTAATCCTCACCCTATACTCCTCCCAAAGCAAACCATTTGAATTGTAATTCCATCCAAACTCCCTCCAGACTATGGTTCACGAATTTCAGGGGCAAAATCTTTGTCATAACCTTGGAAACTGTGTGGAATCCACATAATTGACTATTTCCTGTGATTTGTCAAAATGCCGTTCTTCCCAATAGACCATTTTCCCCCCATCATGAATGCACACACCCATAGATAATAACTTGAATTATCAAGAATATACAAAATAGACTATAATTTAATAGGATTGCAAGTGTATTTTGTTTTATTAAATTAAAATAAACAAACTCCCTAGACCTTTCCCCTATCTATTTTAGTCAGCATCCTGCATGCAATGAATGGAACCTATTTATTAAACATCTTTAAAAATTATAGACCTAGAAACAGAGCACTTACCTACACATATTTATGTGTCACTTGAAGAATACTGATTTTCGTTAAACTTAAAAGTGCTAGAAAATTAACTTAATGCTTTTCAAAAATTCTTTTAAACAATTTCAGATATTATTGTAAAAAGAAAATGAAATAAATGACAGGAGTTGGCATGATGTTTATGGCTTCCCCATTTTTTGTCTCTCTCATCAGCCTCCAGAGTTTTCATATTTCCTTTTGGGAACCAAAGAAATTCCCAACATTCTTGGTGAAACTCCTTGTTCATGTAGCCAAAGGCATTAACTGAAAAACCGCCAGGCTTCAAAGAACACAATTAGAAGAAAAACCTGAAATCTGGCAAGAACTTGTTTTTCATAGTGCTTTTAGTTAGAAATTTATGGTTAATAGCCATTTAAATGTTATGTTTGCAGGCCAAAGGAGTTCTTTCATTTAATGTTTACTTTGTATACAAAGAGCTTCAGCACCACAATAGCATATATTTGCTTTTACAGAAACTAAGAAATGTTTTAACTAAATTGTGTCTGTAAAGAGTTCTGAAGTATGCCCCTGCCAATGCTCATTAATAATCTCTAAAACTGATTGGTCCATGATAGTTCAGGTTTTCTGAAGGTGTAAGAATGAATTGCTGGCCAGGCATGGTGGCTCACACCTATAATCCCAGTACTTTGGGAGACCAAGGTGAGTGGATCACCTGAGGTCAGGCGTTCAAGACCAGCCTGGTCAACCTGGTAAAACCCCAGCTCTACTAAAAATACAAAGATTAGCTGGGCATGGTGGTAGGCACCTGTAATCCCAGCTACTCGGGAGGCTGAGGCAGGAGAATCACTTGAACCCAGGAGGTGGAGGCTGCAGTGAGCTGAGATCACGCCACTGCATTCCAGCCTGGGTGACAAAGCAAGACTCCATCTCAAAAAAAAAAAAAAAAAAAAAGAATGAATTGCCTTTACTAGGATTCACAAATTCACAATATAACAGAAAAGATGAAGAAAATGAAAGCGTAACTGGAAGAAAAATTTCTCAGTCCTATTATTTAGCCATACTTAAAAATATGACTTTGGTTGCCTCAGCAAACACACAAAATTATTGAGGCCCTACTATGTGCTAAGTCATCTGATGGTAATTTAGGGTACTTGTACTCTCTCTGGAGAAGCAACATGCAAGTAAATAGTTATTGTATCTGAGAATTGTCTTAGGTTAATATGGGCCAACTCCAGTTTGATGCAAGTATTCCCCCTGTTTCTTGAACGTGACTGCACCCCTATGCCCAGTCAGCCACCTGGCAAAAGGGGCTGGGATAACAGACCTAAAGACTCACAGGAAAATCAACATAACAATAATCATAGTTTTAAACTTTGCAGTATCCTCTTAATAAAAGAAGAATGACATTGTTTTAACATATATCTTCACTTTTCCCTTCTCTCTCTCTATAAAAAAGTTGGCTCCTCTGGCCACATGTACAGTCTGGGTGTATAACCAAATCATTTTTCTAATTAGTTTGAAACACTTTTCTTACTCCAATTAATCATTTTAATTATGCTGTCAACATCTGTGTCAGGACTTCAATCAAACCTGTTTCCTTAATGGCCTCCTCTGGCCATGGATTGTCAGCCTGTCCCTTAAAACATCAGACCCACAAATAAACCTGGTTACATGAATTTTCTGGGAGTCTCTAGTAAGTTTCATTAGAGCCTGGTGAGCTTTCCATTTGGATGAAGAAATTACACGCAAGGCAAGTAAAATACACAGATGGAAAGAGCTGTCTCCTATGACAGGGTTTTTTATGGAGATAGGCATTTTATGTCTTTCAGAGGAATCCCCATAAAAGCAAGGGGGAAACTAAGGTTTTAGGTAAAGTATAGCTGAAAGTAAAAAACAGTGAGAGAGAAAGAGTGGGAAAAAATTCCTCCTCCTTCGAAACTGCTAAAACGTAGAGCTTCTTGTTATTAAATATTCCTCAGTCAAGAAAACTGAAATCTATAGCATTTCTGTGACAGAAGCAGATAAAGCCATGAGTTTTGAAGAGACAATTTATCCATTTTTAGTCTTTCTGTTCTCTTCACAAGGGAAATTATAGACAAGATTATCAGGTAGAATTTATTGAATAAAGAATGCAAATTACTGCCCCTTAGCTCTAGAGATCATTTAAAATAATAAAGGAAGTCTAGATGAATGGGAAGACCCCAGTCAATAGCTCACTTCCACCATAACTAACAAGTCGGCCTTGAAGGAAAACAGTACAGCAGCTAATTTAACATCGGGGTCTTTAACAAGACAAATATTGCTGCCATCACAGTTGGCTAAATGGTGTACTCAGGATGACTGAAATTCGACAGAATTTGATAATTAAGAATCTTACAGTCCTTTGTAGAAAGATATTTTGCTGAGCTACAGAGAAATCTGTAGGTCCTGGGCTTGAGTTAAAGGTGATAGCCACTGGGAGTGTCTACACACTGTCTTTTCTGAAGAAGTTCCTTATGGAGAAAATGACAAGATAACCTATTTTATTTATTTCCTCTATGCTTAAATATTGAAAAATTTAAATAATCCTTTTTGGAAAGAGAGAAAGGGAAATATGTACATGAAAAGTATCAGCTTAAGCTACTCCCAGAAAAATACCAGTGACTACTTCAATCCCTTGCCTTGTGGTCTAGGTGCCAAATATTGGTAAGTATATACAAAAAAAAAGAACAGTCACCTTTCTAATGGGTAGCCTGGTTGCACATAATAGCTAATTGATTTTGGACTGCATTTAAGACATTATCCTCAAAAAAGGTAATATCATTTATAGACACAAGAGTCTTATGAAACTAAAAATAGTAGCTATGATTGGGAACTTGCTCTCTACCAGCAATTCCCAAAAGAAGATTCAAAACTGCTGAACTGAAGCAGAACCAAGGACAATTTCAATTTGCCCTTGTTTTGTTAAGAGAAATACTAAGTTTTTAGGAGTGTCTGTTCTAGTTTTCAGGAAATAAGCTACTGCTATTGTGTGATAAAATTCTACAGACCACATGGTACTGTGGCAGTGTTCAAAACTGTTTAGCACTCCATGGTGCCTAGCACAGCACCTGGTCTACAACATGCCTTTACAAATAATGGATGAATAAAAGTGATACGAAAAGGCTTTCCTTACAAATATGAGTGAGCTCAGTTTCTTTGCTTTAATGAAAGGAAGGACAGACATAAGGAAGGAAGGAAAGAAGGAAAGGAGGGAGGAGAAAAGGGAGAAAAATATAATTTCTTCTGTCTGGGGTCAATACAGGCAATAATATACACTTAGGAAAGTGATCTAAGTCCAAATGCCAGCTTCACCACCCATTATTGTATGCCCTTAGGCAAGTACTTGTACTGTACTCTCTCCCCATTTCTGTATCTATAAAATGAAAACACTATTATTTATGTTTGCAGTGAATTATTGTAGCGAAGGGCAAGGATAATGGAGGCAATCTACCAGAGTGCAGCCCAGTCCACTACATAGCATAGCAAAATAGAATGCAGAGAATGGTCTTAGTTCAAATTCTGTCTCCGTTACTTACTAGTTGTGACCTTAGGATCAAAAGCAGTGGGAAAGTTAAATTTATGCCATCATACTTGGTTCTTCATTCTGTAAAGGAACTGTTTTCTAGTGGACAATGAGTTAGAACCGGCTTTCCCCAGTGCCTTCAGTTCACCAACATTCCAGCCAAGACCTAAGTCATATTCCAGTTGAGAGGCATGTTGTCTTCCATTATGAAGTTAGGAGCATATTTTTCTGTGATTTGATACTACATACAAAATAAAAACTGTTTATAAATAAGGGTAAAATACTAGCTGTCTATTTAAGGGAAACTATAGTCTATTAATCTGACAGATATGTAAATATTTTTTTCAAGTAGCAAGTTTATTTTGAAAGATCCAAAAATAATTCACTCAGACTAAAGTCGTTAATATGTCAAATTGCATTGTTCATTTTTTGTCAATTAATGTAGATTTCTCAACATTATCAGTGTTGGTACAACTAGATAAATAGAAAACACAATATTTTCTTATATAACTGGCTCTATCTTAAGAAATTTCTTTTACAAAACTCCCCAAACAGCATTATTTATGCACATACTTATTTGTTATAAGCCAATCCCAAAAGATATTTCACTCAGAACACAACTCATAACCTCTATGTACACATGGAAGCTCTTCTTAGGTTGTTTTTATACTACCACATTAGATCAAAAATATGGATACAAACATATTACTGAATTGAGAGATATATATGGATAGAAACTTTTCACCATTTCAAAATTATCCTACTGAGTAGCAACTATCTAAGAAACCAGTTGCACTAAAATTCTTTCCTAATAGCCCAACTTTTAAAATAGCTTAAACATATAATACATAACATTCATCTAATTAGAATTTCAGTCCCTACTTTCACACAAGCCAGTAAATCAGTTTTTCCATTAAAAACTTTTATTTGGCTTTTTTGTATCTTATAAACTTAGAATCATATAACTTCATGGTGAGAAGGGGCTGGAGGATCTTCCTCAACTCTTTCTCAAACAAACAAACTGTTTGTATAATGTGTGAAAAACTGTGTAATTCAATCACTATGTATAGATTTTAACATATACTTACCTGACTATATAATTGACCAAAGTAGGAGTAAAACATAAGTTTCAAGGTAATTATATTTTTTATAACTATGGAAACAAATCCCTACCCACTTGATAATATCCTCGGCATATAGCTATGTTATACTATAACTATTTTATCCATTGTGTTTTCACAATCCAGGCTTTAAATTAGCTATTTATTGTACTGTGATTCTTAGAGATACTTTAAACAATACTTTTTTCAATTATTCTAAACTTTCAATGCCTTATTCAAATAGAAATGAGAGGTGCCAATAATAGACACAATGGGTAAGGCACAGGTTAATTAATTTTTAGCATATTCCAAATACAGAAAGGCAACTGGCTAAAAATATAATCAAACCAATAAAAAATGTACCATTATCTGTCCATTTGGAATTGGCCTCAAAATTGGTTTTATGATTGGGCAGCTCTTCCATATATCTGTGAGTAGCAGAAAGAACTAGGTCTCAAATCCCCTTGGATGATCTAGTAAATCAATTGATAAGAAAACCAAGCATCCATTTTCTGCTCACATCTGAAGCCTCCATTTCCGGAAATAACTCAAAATTCAGCACAGTCTATTCTTGATTTATTCCACATTATTTCTTCAAAAACATATCTCCTTATCACACCAAGAATCGTTATCTTACTTTCAGATTTCTCTAGAGTTACCAGCTACCAAAACTGTATCTCCAGGGATGCAATCAGACTAAATGTATGATGTTTTATGAAGATCAAGCAAGACGAGTGAGGTTGCACATTCAAGAAAATATGTGTCCCTTCAGTTTTAATCCAATTAAATGAAATCCAATTAGTAGTGTTTGGCATCATACTGAAAATGAAGAAGTCAGTTCTACATTTTCAGAATAAAAAATGACTTTAGTTTGTCTTCTTTGTTTGAGGGTAATTATTATTTTAGATGGTGGGAGATGAAAAATAACAATTTCATATATGTTAAATAGGCAGAAATTCTTACAAAGGATTATAAACCACTAAAGCCAAATGCATGCTGTTAGTTAAGAGCAGTAAGAGGAGGAGAAGCCAAGCAGAGGTCTAGGGACAAGACCACAGAGCCGGGGGTCATCAGTGCAATGTTCCAGACTCTGATGGGCTCCCAGAGAAATGAGCAAGCTCAGACAATTTGCCTTACCTCCTTCAGCTTTAATAACTTTGCTGGTCAAATTGAATATTTATTATATGACTTAATATAAAAAAGTAGAAATAAAAATAGATGATAGAATAAAACTACGTCTAAGTTTATAATGTTATGCTTGAGATGGCACGGTGGTATGGAAAGGCCATGCATTTTGGAATTAATACAAATGAGTGTTCAAATCCTCCCATGAGTGACAATGGGCAACACAATGAAATTTCTGTGAATCTCTTTTTCTGACCAAGTGGTGATAAAGCCAACTTCACGAAGATGTTAATAATTAAATGAGAGAATATACAAAACATTTTGATTCCTCTGTATTTCATAATTTTGTATGCAATTACCACTTATAGGCTTCATTACTTAAGATTTCGTTTATATCTGCATATGTATAACAGCATTTTATGTGTATATGAATTTTTATATATGGATTTTTATTTCCATAAATACAGGGATTTTTCGTATTTACATGGATTCATTTTCCTTTAACAAGAAAAAGGAGGCCGGGCGCGGTGGCTCAAGCCTGTAATTCCAGCAATTTGGGAGGCCGAGACGGGCGGATCACGAGGTCAGGAGATCGAGACCATCCTGGCTAACATGGTGAAACCCCGTCTCTACTAAAAATACAAAAAACTAGCCGGGCGAGGTGGCGGGAGCCTGTAGTCCCAGCTACTCCGGAGGCTGAGGCAGGAGAATGGCGTAAACCTGGGAGGCGGAGCTTGCAGTGAGCTGAGATCCGGCCACTGCACTCCAGCCTGGGCAACAGAGCAAGACTCCGTCTCAAAAAAAAAAAAGAAAAAAGAAAAAGGATTATTGCTAGTGGCTAGCTTTCCTTAATCATTTGCAAGAGTGGTATGGAGCTTATGATAATGATACTTCACATGTTGAAAACTAATAAAACAAACAAATATATTAAAAATTATTAAATTAAGTTTAAATTAATTTAAAAAGCATTAAAGATAGCATTTTACCTATTCAAAAAGGATTTAACTTAAAATTTTAAAAAATGATATATATATAATGAGGAGGAGGGATAGAAAATCTAAAATGTACTTTATTTGCTACCATTTCTGCTATGCCACTGAAATACTATGATCTAATAATCTTGTCAAACTGAAAAAGCGAAGCACATAGAGAAAACCAAGATATTTCACATCTTCTAAAAAGTAGAATTGGTTTTAGGGGATTTTACAGTAAGACCAGCTTTTCTTTTGCTATAATAGACTCAGGCAAAAGGTATTCCTCTCTTCTAAGGATACTTGACTTTTGAACAGAAGAAAAGATTTGGCATTTTGTCAAATCTCACTAGTACAAACTTGGAACTGATGCTATAAAGAATATGATGAACACATATGATTTTGAGATTCATTAAACTCAATGTATTTGGCAACTAGAGAGGGTATTCAAAATCCTTCATTAAGTCCAGGGAAAAGTTTTAATATACAATTTTAAAATTAGACTTTACAAAATTGCATTCTGTCATAAGGTAACACCCCAATGGCGGTGTCCATTGACCAAATAAAAAACAGAAAAAGTAGATGTGCCAAAGGAAGACAAGGCCAGCTTCATGGGCATGAGACTTGTACAAAGAGCTCTTCAGTTAGAGGGACACCATACTTAGTTTAATTCTTTGTTACCACTTCGGAAATACTTATTTTTGTTGTTGTTGTTTTAACCAGAAGTCTCACATTGTCATTTCGAACTAGGCTCCACAAATTATGTAGCCAGTCCTGGGAGAAGACAGACTCTATCTAAATATCTTCCTATGTGTGCTTGACATTACTTTGATCTAGGATTGTGCTTTAATAGAAGATATCTATCAGTAGAGACCTGTCCTCAGCAAAAATGCATGGTCATGTTTGTGTCTGGCCCCATCTCAGTTTTTTTGCACAGTGTTTTCCCTTGGCAGCCATCTCCTTAGGTGCAAAGGATGCTACTTTTCTCATTTCCCTCCTACCTGCGGGCAACAAAATGTGCTGCTCACCCTACACTGATGCATAGTCAGACAACATACTGTGTGCTGTCTTGTGACTTTAAGACAGTAGTTCATCTCTTCTCAAGGCATTTCTATTATCCTTCAAATCTTCCACGAATGTATTCAAATTTTTTACTCCATTAAAGGGTAACATAACTTCTGAGACTTGTGAATAACATATTATTTTAGATAGCAGTTCTTGCCAGAACTCCAGGAATTGTACTTGTGAGGCAACTGCTTATTTCATACCACTGTTCCCCTCACTAAAAAGATATGACTGTTCTGACCACATCATTCTATTCTTCTTTAAAAAAAAAAAAAAAAAGTGTTAAAGTCTACTTGAGATCTAATCACTCTGCAATGTCATTAGGAGTTAAATAACAGCTGTAAAGCTCTTAATCCTTTGCTTAATAATCATGATTAATGATTGCAAATAGTACTGTCCAACTATTTTTGGATAAAAGATCAGAAATTCAGATCAGAAATTCCACATCTGCGAGGACCTGCAGCCACTTCCTGGTGCTCAGACCAGCACATGAAACACTGAGAGAACAACAGATTTCTTATTAGGCACACTTTAATGCTCCTGCCCCCAAGATTTTCATTTGTAAATGCCATTTGTCTTAGTCTGTCTTTAGGCAGACAAGGATAATGAAGTGAATTCAGTGTTGGTGAAAACAGAACTTGGGCCTAGAGTTTGAAGAATGAGGTTTCCCTACTTATCTCCAGAAGAATTACGGCATGGGTCCTAGAGAAGTCAGACTTCCTCTACTAACTCATCCTTTCCACAGCCCTGTCAGGGGGTACCACAGGTGGGGGTGAGAGGGCAACAAGATTTAGAGGATCCTGGAGTCTCCTGGCTTACAGTGGCTGACCTCTGAGTGAGGTCTGCCAGCAAAGATGACAATTAGTAGCAAGAGTGGCAGAGACAAACAGGTGAGGCAATCATTTGAAATTAGCAAGGAAAACACCTGCCAAGAATCATATCAAAATTGATGATGCTGTTTCACTCAACCATAACATGGTGACAAAATTTGTTCTAAACCGTATCAGAAGTCTGGAGTAATAGCTGATATAATGGTTCTTAATAACTATATATTTAAGAGACATTACTCATGCAAAAATATTTATATAATAATAATTGTGACACAAATTATTTATGGAATAAGGATGAGGAAGGAAGGAAGGAAGGAAGGAAGGAAGGAAGGAAGGAAGGAAGGAAAGAAGGAAGGAAGGGGAGAGGGGAGGGGAGGGGAGGGGAGGGGAGGGGAGAGGAGAGGAGAGGAGAGGAGAGGAGAGGAGAGGAGAGGAGAGGAGAGGAGAGGAGAGGAGAGGAGAGGAGAGGAGAGGAGAGGAAGAAATCCTAGACAGCATAATCTAGACCAGTAGACCAGTAACTCACACATTAGCATTTATCAAAATTATGTGAAGAGCTTTTCACATGCAGATTGCTTGACTCCACCCACTGTGTTTCTGATTCAGTAAGTCTGAGGAGAAATCTGAGAATCTGCATTTCTTACAAGTTCCCAGATGGAGCTAAAACTTCTTGTCCAGGGACCACACTTTGAGAACCACTATTCTAAACCTTTACAGGAGAGATTCTATTCTGTAGTTTACAAAGGCCATATTGTTGGGCTGAAGGCAAAGCAATTACTCTTTTTTTTGTGCTTTAGTTGACATCAATCTGTAAATTATGACACATCTTATTTGCTTTTATATAACTCATAGATGAAGTATAAAATACATTCTAAGCCTCATCTGTGATATTTAAGATGCTAGAATTGATACTTTATAACTGGCGTATGAAAATGAATGCAAATCAAAGATAAAATAGAAGTGGAGCTTGGTTTAATAAAAAGCATAAAGAGAGCCAATCACAACACAGAAGAAACAGCATAGACCATGGCATGCAGATTTTGTTCCTGGATCCCTATACCTTTAACTGGCCTTAGGTCTTGAGACTTTCTGTTCACTTGATACTGCTGAGCCTCAATTTTCCCATCTCAAAAGTGGAGAGGTTAAAATAGATGGGTCCCTTCCATTTACAACATTCTAGCCAAGGTTATAAGGTAGTTAACAGAGTTGTTTTCCAAGTGACCTGCTTTTTCCTAAATTATAATTACCAGAAACCATTTTGCACCACAAATGTAATTTAGAAAGATCAACCTTATGAAACATGTCCCCTAACTAGGCTACTGGAAGCACATTGTGTGCAGATTCAAGTAGTATTGTAAGGTGGTTTTGTACTTGTGCTTTATCAGATGGCTGTATTATTACATTAGTCTTTGATTCTGTGCAACTTCATATCACATTAGAACATCTAAAACATAACCTTCCCTAGTGTATTCCTATTCCCGAGTCTTTTTAAAAAATTAGATACAGGGTCTCACTCTGTCACCAAGCCTGGGTTGCAGCAGCATGATCAAAGCTCACTGTTCCCCTCCTGGTCTCAAACAATCCTCTTGCCTCAGCCTCAGCCACCCAAGTAGCTAGAACTAAAAGGCTCATGCCACCATGACCAGCTAATTTTTAAATTTTTTGTAGAGATGGGGGTCTCATTATGTTGTCTAGGCTAGTCGCCAACTCCTGGCCTCAAGCAATCCTTCCACCCCTGGATCCCAAAGTGCTGGGATTATAGGCATGAGCCACTGCATATAGCCATATATTCCTAAATCTTATGGATTACTTGGGCCATATCGGTACTATTTTAGAACCTATATGGTGACATATAGAAAAAATAATTTTGATCAATACAGAGAATTTTTTTTTTAACACTCTGTATCTAATATCCCAAGGACATTATGCTGGGTGCTAGAAATCTTCCAGTGATAGCAATGTATTCATTAGTTTACAAATATTTCCATAAATGACCATCAATTTTAAACTGAAATCATCTTTACAAAATAACAAAAGGGATAAGCTTTGGGAGTTAAGAATAATTAACCATATTACATATATATATATTTACATATAAATATTCTAGAGTTAATTTTAGAATTTTAAACGTGTTACAATGAAATAATAATGAGAGCATTTTTAAAAACAGTTTCAGATTTGCTAAAATTGTATACTTTAAAACACCAAAGAGTATTAGAAGGCTAGGAAATAGGAGAAGGTACATGGAATTTGACTTAATTTTATTTCTAATTATTTAAATATGAATTTGACCCCCAAAATCAACATATTGTTGTCTTTTTTATCTTTCCTAAAGGAAAACATGATGGAAAAGCAGGCAGTGTCAGGACTGGGTTTGAATGTCTATACCAATTTACCTTTGACAATTGCTCAACTTTGCAAGCTTCAGTTTTTTTAATATAGAGTGACTAATAATTTATTTTTAGGATTAAATGACAAGATATATCTCTGTATAAGAATATTCACATATGTATATTTCATTTCATAATTCCTAAGACATGGTAGCTGATTAGTAATTTAGAGGAAGTGATACTGTTCTTCGAGGGGCTCAGCTTTCCTATAAAGTAATCCTTTGGTTCCGCAATAAGGTCATTGCCATCAGTATCTTTGGGGTTTAGGCTGCAAACACAATCTCAAGGTTGATTATGTTTTTTTCTTTTTTTTCATGTAAAATTACGTAAGCAAAATCAGTATTGGCATGTGCCAGTAGATCTTAATTGAGCATTTTACTTTGAATATTTGTAATTGAGTTTTATGGAAAAGCTGACTCATGATAAGAACTGTGCCTTGAAAAAAAAAAACAACAAAAAAAAACTACCATGGTATAGTTTGGATCAGAAAGCATCCTTGAGCAAAATATGTTGTACATGCACACAAAAGTACATCGACTCCTAAGCCTATGAAAATTAACAGAAATCCTGTTTCAAACTGTGCTTACCACACAAAACATGAAGAAAATGTCAAAATATTTTTTTCTTACTTGTTTGAGAACTATTTTTAGATAGTTTTTGAAAAGAGAACACATATTTGTTAAAGATGCCGAATTCATTCCAGATGGAGGCTTTGCTATGAAGTTATGGGATGCAAAAGATCTGGTTTTCCTTTGTTAAGAAAAACCGGAAAGGCTGATCAGTTGAAAAATTAAGGTATGCCAGGCCCAGACCTAAGAATTTCCATGAATATTTAATGATCATTTTAATACATTTAGAACAGAGTACTCCTCAAAAACAAAACAGAATAAAAAACTAAATGAAAAAGAGGGAGGGAGGCAGGAAGTGAGGAATTAAGAGGAAGGGAGGAAAAAGGGAGGGAAGAGAGAAAAAGATATCTTGACAAATTTCACAAAGGTATCTTTTCGTCTCTTTCTATTCAGGCTGACGCCTGTTCCTGTCTTCCCTGCTGAGTTCTGAGCTGGGTGGCTGTAAGGCTTTGGAATGCTCACACTTCAGACGTGACAGACACCGTACACTGGGCAGTCCCAGAGTTATGAGTTTCTCCCACATACCAAATACATTAAGTAGCAGTAGAGTGCTTAGAAGAGCTTTGGCACCAGGCCACTCTGTAACAGGAACTTGCTTGGCAAAGAGCTGCTTTAAGCACATTTGCTGTGTATGTATTTGTAACAATTTCTTCCCCTTTTAGACCCTTGAAATTGACATGGCAGGGGAGTTCTTTGAGCCTATCTGCCACTGACCAAAATACAAATCAATGATTAACCTTCTAGAATGTACCACATGAACTGTATGCATAATTTCTGCTAATTTATTATCTCACTGCTTGCACCAACAAGCATTATATGGGCACATACCACACAATTCTCTTCTGTGATGAACTGAGACTTAAAATATTGTATCAGTAAGCATTATAATTGGAGACTGAATCAAAACCAGGAATGGGGTAAATAATGTTTGCTCTATCACAAAACTGGCAAAATTCAATAGGATAGTCTTTTGTAGGAAGAACAAAAACATCTACAACACTGACAGTGCAATCTAATTGTAACAGTTAACCATTAAAAAAAAAAAAAACAGTCAAACATAACTGAGAAGCAGGCTTCCTTTTCCAGTATGTTAACAGCAAAAAAAGCAGACCTATAGTCAGAGGGAAAATGCCTGCTATTAAAACATAACTGATGTATGTTACAAAAACCATATTTGTCATCAAACAATGCTTCCATTGTAAAACAATTCCAACCTATGCATGAAAGATTCCAAACGCTAGTACAGCATTCAATTTGATACTGCAGTTTTATCATATTATTTCATGCGAAGAAGAATTATATACTCAATCTGTCTGACAGCTTTGCATATAAAGAACAGTTTCTGCATGACAAATGTGGTGAGCTTATTAAGTTACCAATACACTGCCAAGCCATATTGTCTCAGCAACAGCAGACCCAAAATATTTTCAAATGATTCTTTAAAGGGCAATGCAGGAAAGCCTGAACAACGACATGTTCTGACTTTAATAAAATTTGCAATTGCAGGAGCATTTACCTTATATCTAATTAGAATAAATCATCCATAAGCCTCATTTAGTCCATATTTAGTCTGTCAGACTTCTATTTTTTGAGATAGTTGAAAATATTAGTTTTTGATTTGTCATCTGCTGCATCACAGTTGCAAAAATAAACCATTAAACTATTAAACTTAATATAAAAACAGAACACTGTTTCTTAAAAATATAGAGACATGAGAATATTTACAAGCATTGTTATAGGACGGGAAAAATTAGCTACTAAATAATGCAACATATTAAGAAAACACTTGATCAAAATTAGGAATAGCAAGTAATTTAAGCAAACTAACCTCTTAATCTTTTTCATATTAGTAAAGACATCTTAACTCACAATCTTGGAATGAACCTAAAGGATTAAGTTATATTTGTATTGCAAATAGTAACTGTGAAAAGCTTAAATAGTAATAATGTATAATAAAAGCAAAAGGCTAATGCAACAACTATGACTTTACTGTTACTGTTCACGGCACCATTATTAAGAAACATTTGCTAGTTGTTGGGTCCTATGCTAAAAAGCACTTTAGACACAATTTTTAAATTTTCACTCTTCATCAATTCTCTAGTATAGTCTCACTGTACAGATGTGGAAAATAAAATATAGAATTGTATGAATTGTATAGCTTGCCTATGGTCATAACGCTAGATGCAAGCAAGTCAGATCTCTCTCATCTTAGAAGTACTGAGCACTTAATCATTCTGTTTCACTATATTTTCTTGACTCTTGCTCCACTGAACAAGAAATTTTCTTTGCATAAACAAATACTAAATAGGATTTTCAGGGTACCCTATAAAGAACTGTCTGTCATATCAAAAATCATAGCCTAATCCTAATAGGAAAACAAAGACAACTTTGCATCCCTGTTCTTACTTGCTAAAGATGCTGAATTCATTCCAGATGGAGGCTTCATTACACTGTAGCAATGGAGACTCAACAACTCAACTTAGTCACGTGCATCACTCTTCGTTGAGTATTTCAAGCCTCACCCACCCCAGTTCCAAAGGGAAGTTGTTAACTGAGAATAGGGACTATACTAAATTGCCTTAATTGTAGCTTCACTATAAATTTAAATTTTAAACTGCCTAGTAGGTTGAAAGCAGTTTTGTTGTTTTACTTTTCCCTCAGTCTGGTCCTAGAGTTAAAGAAGAATGGGTTAATGTAGTGGATTTTCTTTTTTTAACTATACTTTTTATCAAGATCCATGAATTCTTAGGCCACTGTCTCAGCACTGAATATTATACGTGCTGATGTTGCATTATAGTGCTACTGCTTTCTAATTGGGCATAAACCCTTGAGAGGGCACAGGACTGGACGCAAATGATCACTGACTAGTTCACCTCTGGGAATAAAGGAAATAATCTACCAGGTAGGATCATGCCATGAAAGAAACAGACAATTGATTCAAAGATGGACTACATATAGTTTTAGAGTTTGCCAGAACCTTTTCCCTTAATTTCTGTCTGATATAAAAGTAACATATGCAAATATTACTATACATACAGATTATGTACACACATATACAAATTTAAGAGGATACCAAATGAAAAAAGTACACGGTTACCAGGTAAAAGGTTAGATTTTCCTGTTTCTAAAATGTTCCAATTTTTTCTGCTACTGAAATTTTTCTGTATTTAAGAGACTAGCTGAGAAAACAATAACTAGTAAAATCATATGCTAGTCTACAACAATGGTATGAAGTCATCCCAGAATAATGCCATTATTTAATTATACTTTGAATTCTCATTTCAAAGTCAGTCTGCTAATGATTGCAGGAACATGGGACATAAGTAAAACTCCCTTATTTATTTTTCAATGTTATCAATTATGTATTTGGGGCAAGATTCTGAAAAATAGCTTTTTGTCCTTGCAAGAAATATAGTGCCAGATTCATCTGATCATTGTTTTATTTCATCAACATTAATTTGAAAAACTTGAGGAACACCAAATATGTGCAAACACTCTTGGAAAGAAGGTGTATATCTGGATGTTTCAAGTATTCATTTCAAAACTTCAGAACTGAAGGAGGCATTGACACCACATTGAAGGTGCTATTCTAAATTTCAGTAATAGCTTCCGGAACAATCATGCCCAGGCAAGCTGCCTTTGGTGCCTAGGGTAATTCCACATTATATTCAGGTCAGCGTTCATTCTTGAAAAGATATTCATTTCTGAGATAAAGCATGTTCCTCAGTTAATATTTCTAACGTATTTGAGGATGACACAGAGTGAAAGCAAGAGAGAACTGAAAAAACAATAACATTTCATTTGTGAATAAAGACCTTAGGAAAACAACAAAAGAAGGCAAGAGAATGTTCATGACTGCTTCTTGTCATTTTGTCTCCAAATGCATCACTTCCTAACTTGCCATTGGTTCTTGATTATCTTGATATTCTGATACTCACTGGATTGGGGAGAGAAAATGTATTGAATTTAAAAGAGATAAATCAGTCAGTGTTTTCAGAGCTGATCTGAATAAACTGAAACAGAAGAGGTTAATCAAAATGAAGCAGTCACAAAGACTGTTACCACAAACCTAGGTATACTTCAGTCCTTTCATCAGTAGAAGGCAGCAACCAGCTATGGAGGAGCTGTGGAGTGGAAGACACCATGTGAGTTGCTCGTCAGGGATTCTGATGAGCAGATACTCCCTCAAGGAGTTCACGGTCCAGTTTGAGAAACAAATTCTGTAATGGACGTAGTATGTGGCCTGAGCTCTAACAGATGAACAAGCCAGTTTCAGAAACAGCACAGGAAAGATGTGGCACTTGAGAAAAGCAAAGAGGGGGAAAAAAAAAAAAAGGGAGCTATCCTGTGTTTGAATAAGTTTTGTGATTTCAGAAAACTCAAATCACTATGATGAACAAGCCCCTGTGAATCTGGAAAAAAACCTTGTGATTTCCATGGGCAGGATGAAATGTGTATACCATGAGAGAAAAACAGTCACAGAAATCTGGTTAGCCACTCAAGGCTGAGAAGCCTGACTGTAACAGTCTACGTAGATCACAGAAAAAGGAATGATGTCTCAAGTCTGGTTTCCTGGAAGCAAAGTCTGAGATGAGGATTTGTGGGTAAAATGTATTAAAGAAGTGCTCCCAGGATAACTGGTAAGGAAATCATGGGGAAACAAGACAGAGAAGGGAAGTAAGCCAAGCAAGAGTACTTTTTCAAGTGAAGTTCAAAGAAGGATAACTTTAGTTTGATCCTACCGGGAAATTACAGACTGTAAGTTACATATTGGAGTTTGTCTTAACTTAAGGAAAGGGAGCTGGGCTCTTATAAACACCAGGGCGGACGTGGAACTCACAGGTATCTCAGGTCTCCAGTTGTCCTAAGACAGTCCTCTGAAGAAAGTCACAAGTGATAGCCTGCACAAGTCAAACACCCAGAAGCTGAGGAAGGAAGTGCAGGAATAGTAAAAAGGGATTCAAAGAGATATGGGTAAGAGTGGCAACACCAGGCAGCACACAGAATGATGGAAAAATGGGAGAGGACAGGCTTATCCCATCAGCATAATCAATGCAGTTTCTGGGAAAATTTGTGGACCACACCCTCTAGGAAATGTCCAGCCAATACTCTTGTCCCAGCACCAGCACAAATATGCCAAAATAGCCCCTAAATCACTGCATTAATATAAAAATACAATTAGAGCATGCAGGAAGGGAAGGACACTACTAGCTGTGAAATTCATATGTCTGCAAAGCAATTTTATTCCAGTGGCACAAGCAATTCAATCACCACCCGGGTGCTGCAGATTTAATAGCTTAATTTTCTATGGACTGACAACGTCCATCCTAACAAGCCCTTTGTGGAATGCCTTAGGACAAGGCTGCACAACACATTATTGGTGCTGTGTGCTTATATAATTATTCCCCCACTAGAAGCATTTCACAGGGTGGGCAGGGAGGAATGAGTTAGCAGGGGAAACTTAAGCACTGCTTCAATATTTAGAGAACATAAGGTATTATTATAGGATTAATAAGCAAGGCTAGTTCAGCAATAGGGAAGGCTGCCAAGGGAGACTGTGGAATTGCTATCACTGTAGATAATGAAGGCTGAGAATAGATACCCACCCAGAATGGATTTTATAGACAATAATAAGCTATCCCACTATTCCAGAAAAGGGCATGAGCTATGTATTTCACTGTAGGGCTCTTCCAGCCCAAATGATTTCATAAATTAGATAAAGTAGTTTAGTTTAAATTATTACTTATTAAGTATTACTTATTCCAAAGTGTATCCAGTACAGAGATGGTTGAATGCAGAAGCTATTGAGTGACAAACATAACTGGAATTACAAACATACTGCTAGCACCTACAAACAAACACCCACTCTGAAAACAGGACCATGGGAATCCAGGAAGGCAGATTTTTGTAGTGTGGAGAAATAGAGACCAAAATCCCACACAGTGGTATATTCAAATGTAGGTATTCAGGGGTCAAAAATTAGCAATAGTGGCAAGTGTTAGATCTGTGCTTTGTTCAAACACTGTCTGATGTCTACGTGGTATAGACATAGAGCTCTGAATGCCTGGTCTATTCTGGCTATAGTCCCTAGTGATGTCATAGAGTAAGATGTATATTTCACAAAGATTTGAGTAGTTGCACAGGAAAAATTGTTCTAGAAGTTGGAGAAATGAGTAAGATTTTAAAGTATCTTGTGAATATAACAAAAGTTTCAGATTTTTCACATGACTTTTTTCCATGTCAGTCAGGAACAAAAATTCCATTAGGGAGTAAAAGACCAGTTTACCACTCAGATGCTCGAACTGTGCTTAAATATGCATTAAGCTTGACTCAATGCATGGCACATCAAAATACTTCATTTTCTTTGAATGGGTAATCATGAAAATCTATCTAGTTAATATTCCGTAGTACCCTCTGCCCAAAGAAGAGTCAAAGAGTAAGATATTTCTCTAAACCTTATTCAGTTTTCTATATGCTATTCTATGATTTAACTCCTAATGGTGTATTTCTTTTGGTTTCGTTATGAGTCTTTCAATAAATGGTTTCTGTGGTTTTCACTGTATATCAATTGGATACATGCTAACTATAGACTCTCCTGTGATTTTTAAATTTTTGATTCCAATCTTAGAGTAACACAATAAATTACTAGAACTTCTCAACTAACTGCTCTTCCAAATTTTAATTACATCATGAACTTTGAAGAATTGTATACACATTTTAAAGTTCATATACTTACAACACTTGTAAATGGGTTATAAAAGTATGGATGTAGTTATGCCCTAAAACCAAAAGGGTTATCTTACAATCCCCCACCCTCCCCCCAACAAAAACCAACTAGAGAACACTTAATTGAATTTTAGGGGTAAAAATACATGTTATGGAATTAAAAGCCAAAAACATATATTGTACCTGTACAGAAGCCTTAAACACTGAACCTTAATTTACATTTCAGAGTAAAGAAACAATACTGATTTAAATTGTGGAAAATTAATAAAATCATAACTAAGTAGGCATTTGATGGAGATACCCCAAATTATATTCTATAGCCAAAAATGAGTGTTTTTACATCTGAACACTCTTTCACGTTTCAAAAATATTTACTCAGTGACTAGTATGTGCAAAACATTGCACTTAGAATTAATAATGCAATAGGGAGTTAAAGACTCCCCTCAGCTTTATAGGGCTTTTGGGTTAATAGGGAGCGAAGACTAATAAAAATAATCATGTAAACAAATGTGAATTTGAAGGTGTGCCAAGTAAGCAGTGCTCTGAGCAACCCAATTGAGGAGGTCAGGGAAGCTTTGCATAGTAAGGAAGACCTGAGCTCTCATTAGTAGGAAAAATAGAAGTTAACTAAGTGAAGAAAAGAGAGAACAATTTTCTAGGCCATGAAAAGACTAGCAACATTAACTACCAATAAATTTACCTGGAGGTTGAGAGAAAAGATGACATATTCCAAAGTTCTTAAATCATCTAACTATTGCATGGAACCTGTGGAAAGCAACAGACCAACCCTAATTCTGGGGTGAAGGGTTGGGTGGTAGGGATGGTAGAATTGAAAGAAATTGTGTAATACTGAATGTCCCTTTTTGTTTCATCCCACAAGCTTTAAAATTTCATTTCAGTTTATTCACATTTACAGAAAACATATCTATCACTTCTAACAGATAATGAAACAGATAATTGTTATCAAAGACTTTTCATTTCAATATTTAAATTCATGCTCACCATTATATACTCTTGTGCTCAACAGAAAATTTTCTAAGTTTTAAAGTCTAATGTACAATAAGCCAAGAATTTTATAGTACTAGTAAACTACTTAAACGTGCCACATTGTTTAAATGGAGAGGCACTCTGCAAACAGTTGAAGGAAATGCACTGCATGATGTCATTAGCAAGACATAATGATGTTATAACAGACTAGACCAGAGTAAGTGCCACCTAAGTGGGCAAAATGATAAATAATGTCAATTTCTCGTCTTTCTTTGGTCATAGATAACAATCATTTACTGATAAAATAAAAAGGAAGGCACCCAACAACTAAGATGCCAGAGACTAAGATCACTTTATTTCATCCTCAAAAAATTCTAGCATTCTACCTGCCTCACTCTAACGTGATCAATAATGGCTCCTTGGTGCTAATCTTGATGAACTGAAATTGCAACAGTGAGTTACATGTAAATACAATCTTTTATTAGGACCTAGGAAACAGGGCATGTGAACCTTGGATAAAATAAAGACATGATGGCTAAAATACTCCCTTACAGTAAAACTCACTACAACTCTATGTGCCACTCAGTAATGTGTCTGTGCAATACACAAGACTACACGCCATCAAATAATTCTCATTTTATGATAAGTATTTACTCCAAAGTTATAGCTTAATATTTTCAATAAATATACAAGTCCAACTCAGCTAGGCTAGGCTATTAAGCTATTGTATTTCCAGATTAGAAGAAAATAACGATAATAGTGATAATATTAAGTAACAGAAGGAGGAGGAAAAGGAGGAAGGGAGGAAGTAGGAGGAGAAAACTGTCATTTGTCCTCCACTCCAAATTTGTAGGGCATTTTTGGAGAACACTCTATCACATAGAGGTAGCCTTAACTTTTACAATTAAATATAAACATAAGACTTCAAAGCAACAGGAACAATCATGATTTTTTCAGGCATAACTTACAAAAATACAGCACAATTCTTAGTAGCATAGTGCCTTGATCATCATCAAAATAAACACCAATTTATTTAGCAAGGGAGATAAAGAGAACCTGGTGGAATACACTCAAAACTAAATCATGTCCTATGGTGAATAATGAACAAATTAGAGTGTGTGCTTTGGACTTTCGATTTTCAGGTCCTTAATGTAAAGGCATTTCTTTCCCCACTCCCAAAGTCTTCCTTAACATTAGTCTCCTAACTTTTTTAAAAGGGATTTTTAAAATACTTCCTTCCATATAGAAAAGGATTCTAGGCTGGGTGCAGTGGCTCATGCGTGTAATCCCAGCACTTTGAGAGGCCAATGTGGGCACATCATGAGGTCAGGAGATCCAGACCATCCTGGCCAACACGGTGAAACCCTGTCTCTGCTAAAAATACAAAAAATTAGCCAGGTGTGGTGGTGCACGTCTGTAGTCCCAGCTACTTGGGAGACTGAGGCAGGAGAATAGCTGGAACCCAGGAGGTAGAGGTTGCAGTGAGCCGAGATTGCACCACTGGACTCCAGCCTGGAGACAGAGCAAGACTCCATCACAAAAAAAAAAAAAAAAAAAAAAAAAAAAAGGATTCCAGTAGTAAGACTGAAGCATTGCTCAATAAAACAATATTTACTAATCACAAAACTCTATACCAAACACTGAGTTCAGTATGAGGGAAATACAAGGATAACCAAGACCTTTATCTGTGCTGCCAATCACTCAGAAGGTAGTGAGGAAGGTAGGTAGTCACATAAACAAATATCTGGAATAGGTTCTAATAACTAGATTTATAATAGGGGTAGTTATATAGGACCATGGAAACATAAATAAGCAAGTGATTAATTGTGGATATTTGGGAATCAGAACTACAGAGAGAAGACTTATTTGTGTAAAACCTTTAAATGGTAATAAGATGCATGCAAGACATAGAAGGTGGAGAAGCTCATTTTAATAAACAGAAAGTAATTAGCAAAGCCATGGAGACTCACTGTGGATCATAATTTGGGGAAAGAACAGGTTTAGAGAGTTCATGGAAAGATCGGTGGGTGGATATAAGAATGAGGCTGAATTGCATGCTTTCCAAGGAGTTTAGTCCATATATATTCTGTAGCCAGTGAGAAGACATGGGATGCAATTAGTAAAAAGGAACAGGAGTCAAACTGCATTGTATAAAGATAAATTTAGTGGCCATGAAGACATTAGATCTTCAAGAAAAGCCTAAGATTCAGAATGACTTCTTAGGAAAAAAACACCATAATCTCAGTGGTAGATTATGACAGTTTAATCTATAGCCAAGTGTAAAATTAATAAAGCAGGGATGGAAACGTGATTCAGGATTGCCACACCTCATAGTCCTATCCAAGTGACCTGGGGAAATTAATGAAATACGACTCCAAAAGTTTCTATAGCACAGGAGAAGAATGGAGTTAAAGATAGTAATAGCT
Source organism: Trachypithecus francoisi (assembly GCF_009764315.1). Lineage (NCBI taxonomy): Eukaryota > Metazoa > Chordata > Mammalia > Primates > Cercopithecidae > Trachypithecus > Trachypithecus francoisi. The sequence goes on along the minus strand of NW_022681453.1, from coordinate 177,978,123 downwards.
CAGGCAACCTGGTGATAGATTTTTGATGCCTCAATTTAAGACAAGGAAAGATTAGGCTAATAGTATGAAATTGCCAATATTTAAAAGGGTTTTTAGTAAAAAATGACAATTTTACATAATTTAAGCCATAGATAGCTAATATTCTAGAAGAACACCTATGAGTTTGGATAAATATACCAGTCATGTCAATTTTACATATATGTGTGTGTGTGTGTGTATGTATGTGTGTGTGTGTGTGTGTGTGTGTGTATATATATATGAATTTAATGGGATAGTTTTCTTTCAACTGAGTCTTACATTGGCTTCCCAGGCTTACATTATTATATTTCACTTTTTGAATGGATAATATATTAACATACTTTTGAAAGTTAATAAATACAAAACGGTATAACAATAAAATCTCCCTTTCTAATATTCCTCAGCCCACCTATCCTTGACACCCAGGAATAGTTTCCTACACACATTTTTTTTGGTGTTTACTAAGAGCAATAAAATGTAAAATATAATCTTATTTCCCACCACCGCCTTTTTTCACAAAGGAAATATAAAATACAAATGTTGTGCACTTTGTCTTTTTTTTCCCTTCACAAAATATTTTGGAGATATTTATAACTTAATACATAGAGTGTTTCCTGATTCTTTTCCGCAGTTACAGAGTGTTCTGTTTTACGGACATGCTATAGTTTATTCAACTTCTCCCATGTTAATGGATATTCAAGTTGTTTTCAATATTCTCTTGTTAAAAAGAATGCAGCAATTCATCATTATATGTATGTACCCTTTCATCTGTGTGCAAATACGATAAAGCTCCATTAATTGGGATCAGTTTTCATAACAGAAATGACATGAAATCAGAAAAAAAAATAACAGAGTGAGGAAAAGGTAAACAAAGGGAATAACGAGAGTAAAGAAAGAGGAATAACAGAGTGGGGAAAAGGAAAACAAAGGGAATAACAAGAGTAAAGAAAGAGGAGAGGAAGGAGAGAAGGAAGGCAGATAGGCAGGCAGGCTGGAAAGAATACTAGGTAAGCAAAGAGAAAGAAGGAATGAGAAAAAGAAAAAGGAGCGAAGGAAAGAATTAGGAGAGAAAGCTCTTTTCTTGAGGATATTAGGAGGGAAGTGATTAAACTTTAGTGCAGGAGGTTGTAAGGGCTTAATGGAAGGGCACATGGGAAACATCTCGGAGCTCTACAATGCTGGGAGAGCATAACAAGGAAGTGACTCTTCCTGTTCAAACAATCCTACCCACTCCAGCAGGACAGAAGAAATATATTCCACGGCCAAACATGAAGCACAGAGAGGCCCAGGACATGGCCGCTCCAGATTACGTAGCAAGCCAGTCATCCAGGCGGAGGCCACATGTTTTGAAAGAGAACCAGTTACATGCAACGACCTGGCTCTTAGGGCAAATGGTAATCATATTAGCCCAAACTGTGCATAATTCATAAATAGCTACGAGGTTTGAACAATAAGAAGCTCACAAGAGCAGTATAAACAGAAAGGAACAAAAAAAGAAACTGAATAAGGGAAGAAGAACCTAGACCAGACTAGAATACTGTGCCTTTTCCGTCAGCCACAGTGACTGCTGATTCAAACTGGACCCCTCCTGAGGAAAATGGAAGGTTGAAATCAGTGTTCATGACTTACTTTATAGAAGTGCATTTAAGTTCATTGCACAGTAAAATCTGTGTTATTCCCACCCCAGTGAATTCCTTTGTCCTCTTAATAAAGTGAACGTTAAAAATAAAAATAAAATAAAAATATCTCTAGGTATGTTAAAGACAATAATTTAGCCGCAGTGAATTTTTTTTTTTTTTCAGAGTGGGAAAATTCAAGAAAATAGGACCCATTTGAGAGCCCTGTTTGAACAAGGGCATTATCTGAATCGGTATGTTATTTTATTGGCCTCATCAGTGTTTTCCAAAAATTCCTATAATGGCATAAAGTCTTAAAAAGCTTAGTTCATGCCAAAAATTGCTTACATGCTTAAATAAAAATCATGGGGGATATAAGAAGGGGTTTGAATTATATGAAGAGATACTAAATTATTGATTTTTAAAATTTCATCTAGAACTCAGTCCATTTAAGGGGTGTGTGTATGTGTGTGTGTGTGTATGTGTGTGTGTAACTGTATGTGTACAATATCAGAAGGAATCCACATTTCAGAAGAGAAGATAAAGGGGTGTCAAGAGCACCACACACATATTACATATGGCTTCCGATGTTTGTTTTTTACTACTGTTAATTTTACTATGTGCACTGGAGTTAAACATGCATTTTTAGGCCATATAACGATCCAGATAATGTAAATAACATAGATTTAAATTTCAACATTTTCTAGTTACCCTAGTTACATGTTTGCCAAATTATTAAATCGGTTCTGTCCAAAAATTCAAAATATAACAGTAATAATACAAGCTAGTTTACAACTTTTTTTCTTTACTATGGTGGTTGTAGATAATCCTGCAACTAGCATAAATTCTATTGTTATTATCCAAAAAATCAACTTTGTGTGAAAAATAAGCTGAAGTACATACCTGATTTTACTTCAAAAAATAACATAGAAAACAAAAAAATAATTTGTGTCTGTTAATTTGCCAAGTGTTTGTGTGTTTGTGTGTATGCGTAAAATTTGATATCAGAGCAGCACCTTCAAAGGTGGAGATTACACCAGTGACAATGTGTCTGAGCTTCAGTCTCTCTTGATTTCTTGATTTGCTCTTGACATTAACAGCACCAACTTCTGCTTGGTTCTGATGGATGAGAGGATGAGACTAGAATTTTGTGGTCTCCATCTCCATGGTGATGCCAAGTCGAGTTCCTGGCACACTGCATGCACTTAAATAACACTTATTAGATGAATGGATGACTTCTAGCAAGAAAGGTCAAAAGCATAATCTTCAAAAAATAGGCTGCCCTAGAGTTCTAAACAGCCCCACAAATTCTCCATACTACTCATTGAATGGCTAAGAGGTGCTACCCTATTTGACTTTAGTAGCTAAAGAGCTTATGGCAATCGTTTATAAACCCTCTCCTTAAGTACCTTCTAAAGCCCATGAAAATTAACTCCAAGGAACCATCCACAAATCCTTTGCATATAGTGAGGTTTTCTTATATGACATCTTTCCTGAAATAGAAAGTCCAGTGTCTGGAGTACGGCCATTTTTTTTTTTTTTTTTTTTTTTGTATGTGAAAACTAATTAGCATGGCAACTGACTTGATCTGAACTAGGTACTTTAAAAGAACTATAATCAAGAATAGTAGGACTAAGATTTTTTAACTCATAAAATATACACTTTATTTTCACCAGATGTATTTGAATGTTACAGGATGAGCATTTTAATCATGTCTACAGCATGTGGAGGATTACATTAGGTGATACAGGCAGCAGAATATTATTATATTTTAAGGCATCCAAAGTGATTATACACTCATGTATGGATATGTAAATAAACATAAACTCCGGATAAATTAAAAACAAACACACAAAAAACACAGAAAACATTTTTTACTAGATCATGAACTCCTTAATTTCTCATATCCTTAGTTCCTCCTATGATGTCTGGCTTTTCATGGGGATACAGTAAATGTTGGCTGACTCAAATAAGCCAGACGGTAGAAAAGAAGAAAATGAAGAAAGAAAACAAATGGGAAGGACAGAAATGAAAAAAATAAAAGAGAGGAAGAGCCCTTCATAGATGGAGCATCCTACAGAAAATTCTATATAGCCCTAAGCTCAGTGCCTGGCAAAACCATTGTTATTTCTTTTTCTACACTTTTATCACATATTCTTGTACAGTCTCATTATTAATTGCATGATTGGGATCCATTACAATATCTAGTTTTGAAAAGTCTCTGAATTAAATAACACACTACATATGCTTTTTCTTCTTAAAAGGAAACCATTTAGAGCCACTTAGTGTTTATTGAGTGAGCAGGCACAGCACTTAGAGAGGACGAATGTGCCCGTAACTCAGGACTTCAGTAGTTACCGCCCTCAGCTGAATATCTCTAGCCAGCTCGGTGGCTTTGACCTTCATAGATGTACAAACTGCTTTCATTTTTGGTCTTGTAATTTATTATTTGGATTGATGAAGGACCTCTGGTTAAAATGCAAGAAGTATATGGAACACTGCTTTCGAGAATAAAATTGGTCCTCATCTTACACAGAATATTAAAATGACCCTAGTATTTCGTAGGGAATTGCAAGAGGGAAAACTACATATGTATGTATTTGAGTCTTCATGTCAGCAAAATATAACAAGTGGAAAAAGTTCACAACATGAGCTTCTTTATCTCATCCTTTAGAAACAACTCAGGAAAATTACAGAATTTAGCCACATAACATGCATTGCAATCTGATATCTTTATGGGTTCAAATTATTGTTGTATTTTCAGATATTTTATAAGTTGCTTACAAACTTAACTTTGAAGTAACTGAATAGAGCACAGCATCTGTTAAATGGAAAGCAATAAAAATTTGTCTTATATTATTTTTCAACAGGTAATACTGTCAAAATGATTAGTATTTTTAATTTCCAAGGAAGTTGCTAGAATTACGTTATTTCAATGAAAGGGGCTAACATATCACACAAGTTTGGGAAACCCATGTCTAGTACAATAAAATACTTAAAGCAAGGTAATTATATGTAGGTTATTCAGGTTATAAGTGAAAGAAAGAGCTCTATGAAATTCTATCTTAAGGTTCCTGCCCTATGACCTGAGCAGGTGATGTATGAGTCATTTGGTACCTTCATTGGCTAAGCATATGATATCTTAACTCAATGCATTCCTCAAAACTCACTGTTTTGCATGACATAGAAACAAAATTTAAAGATTTTCCCCAAATCTTAAAAACAGAGTACTGGAGCCATGGCTCATATTTTGTCCTCTGACTTCAAAGTTTATGCTTTCAAATATGTCACATTATGTTTAACTGACCTTTCTATTAAGGAGTATTTTTATCTGCATTTCTGTACCTCTTAATAGCCCTCCACTTCAAAAAAGGGCCACAGTTATTTATTCAAATTCTTAATAACTAAAAATACTAGCTTTTCTATAATACATCTCTTATGACTCCAAGCTGCCTGAAGAGCAAAGTTATGAGTTCACTAATAAATAGCTAACACAAAATAGAAACTCAATCTGCTAGCAAATCCTTCCTTTAAAAATATTCCTCTGTAAGTGAATACATTCTCTTTTACTATTATTTCTTGGGATTAAGTATCTCCAAGTTACCTATGTCATGTTTGTCAATTTTTCTCTGTGATAGTATGAATTTCTCCATTAATATGCCATAGAATATTTCTAGGAAGGAAGATGATCCAGCTTTTATTCTGTATTCATTTATTTATTTTTTCACTCAGTTAATGGCTCTTTTCTTCACCTTTGGAGAAAACATTTTTCATGAAATTCCTTTAGAGCATTTAAAAGGAGTTTGATATTTAAGAGTTATAATAAAAACGGGCAGTCTGAACCTTTCAGAGGTCTCCAAGAAAGTTCTCTTATTTTGTAGAACTTCTGTTCCTTCATATTCGCAGCTGACTATAGTCTAATCTGAGAGTGAAATTAACTTCTTGTTATCAATCAGTAACAAAGCTGGCAATTTGTGCAAAGGTGATCTAAATAGCCCATTTAATGTCTCACCTGTGAAAATAAAAATCTATGTACTTCGAGGAAAAGGACTTGATGAGGTAGGTCAGTTGCCTCCTTTTACATGGCAGACTAAATCCCAGAGAGTTTAACTGACTCGAGTCTGATCTCAAAGATTGTTATGGTCAGCACCAGGTTTAAAACCCTGCTCCAGAATCTGAAAACAGATTCTTTCTACCATGTGTCTGCCAGAATATTAGCAGAGAAAGTTCAAGAAGGCAGTGTTTTAAGGGGAAAGGGTGCTTACTGACTATGTCCTTAAGAGCTTTGATATGTGCTGACATGATCAATTTAAATATAATAGAAGCAGGTCTAGGTATTAGATTTAATTACTATTCTAAGTACTTTGGACTTAGATCTGGGAGAATACTGCCCCAACAAGGAAGTATTGGAATATGCAAATAATGATTTTCTAGAAACAGATCAACTAAAGTTAAAAATCCAAATTCCATATTTACCGTGCAATTTTAAACAAGATACTTATCTTACTTATCTATAAAATGGAGATGAGAATAATATCAATAACATGGTGAGGATTAAATAAGGTACTGTGTAAATGGTCCGCACAATGCCTGGCCCACAGCAGATGCTGGCTTTGTCTTATTTTCGCTTATGCCTCCCTTATGGCATCTCTGCATCTTTTTCTATACAGTCAAACCAGTATAGATAAAGGGGAAGTTGCTCACGAGAAGAAGGCAGACTGAGTAGGCCCCCAGCTTAACAGAAGAGATACAACTAAAATAAGTTAAAGAAGTCCTGCCTTTACTTTTAAGTTCATACCCCAAACCCCATAGAAATGCACTGAATGAGGCAAGGGAAGAGCTTTGTGGTTGTGTGACATGGACTTGGCATAGAGCTGGAATGCTGTGAAATGGGAAACGTGAATCCTTTCCTTAACTTATGTCATTTTGTCCCAAACTATACTTCCTAGTCTAGCATCTTCATCTTTGGTGATCTGATCACTGGCTGAATCCTTAGCTTCAACATCTACCACCTATATCCCTTAGCTTCTATCGCTCAAGCCACATTGAAGTATTTGTCACTACTTAAATACCTAGTCCTGTTTTATATCTCTCGGATACATGCTACAATGCTGTCTCAATGCTCTGTAACTAGCAATCTTACTTGTTCTTCAAAATTCAGTCTAAATATTGTTTCCTCTAGGGTATCTTCCCTCAATCTGATTTTGATACTCTTATGCCCCCCCTAGTATCCTATTCATGCTGCCATTATAGCACTAATAAAATTGTAATCATTGATTTGCATATTTATTACTTACTATAAGTCTCTCAAGGTTCCAGATCTTGTCTCATTCAAGTTGGCATCCCTAACACGTAGCATAATACCTGGCCCACAGTTGGCACAAGATACATGATGAATGTGTGAATAAATTAATTAAATGTCAAAGGAAAGAAGCTAATCCATGATGACCTACATTGGTTGTGACTTTTGGCAAATCATAAACTCTGTCCAATCATTCAAAGGTAATCATTTGGAAATAATTGCTAATCAGTGCCAGGGGAGGATATGTTCCATGGGAAGGATCTCTTGTGTTTGATGAGTTAAAACAGTAAGGACCTTGCATTCTGAGGGTGATATATTAACCAGAGTGATATGTTAGCCAGACACCAAATAAGGCCATCCATTTGACTTATGCAGTACATTTGATTCTTCCTGCTATTGCTCACAGAACCCAGGTTAGGGCTTCTTCATCTTTGTGAATGATCATTTTGTCTTGCAACAGACACCTCAGTCTGTTACCTCAGTCACTACATTTCTAGTTTGCAAAATTCTTGGCAGCCTAGTTTATAAACCTAAGAAGAAGTAAACCAACTTAGTCCACAAAAATATTTTAAGATGCTTAAAATACAAGCTTTTCTTTGAAATACAGTGAAGACACCAGATTATTATGAATGTTCAAATGGCTGTTTTTTCTAGTTAGATTGATATGAACAGAAAAAGAAACAGGAAATTAATACCGAAGACTTGCAGGACAATAGAAGTGTTTAACATGATCTCAAATAGGGTAATTTGATCTTTCCTATTATTATCTTGAATGTACCTACAAATCAGAACAGGAAAAGGAATTCTTGGGAAAAAAATTAACTAAGATAAAATAATATTGCATTCATCACTGAAGTTCAACTATAAAGAGGTTAAAGCTGTCCTGTAAACTCCAGATAAAAGGCTCATAACTCATTTCCACTGGAGGGTGATAAGACAAGCTGTTCTTTCCATGAGTGGATGAAACAAGTGTAGTCTTGTAAGAAGAAAACTAAAGATGAGTAAAACAAGCTCCTTCTACTACTGGAAGATGAACTATACAGTTTAAATGATGTGACATTACTGTATTTTTTGACCTTTTATGATCAATAGGTAGAATTATTTCTTCTCAAATCTTCACTGTGTAAATACACAATTTCTTTCACATTTTATAATTTTTTATTCATTAATTATTTACATAGTTTCTTTTATTTTTATGTATTTCTGTGTGTGCATATTATGGGTGTTTATTAATTATTTTCTTTTCCATCCAATTAATAACAGCTTATATGTGTTTTGCCTCTGCAGCTTCTGAATGGCTAGAAATTAACTACACATTCCTTCTGTTGTTGCAATAATGATAGAATAGGTGAGATTTTCATCTACAGATTATTTAAAGCTTTTAGGTTCAAGCAATGCCAAAAACCAGAGAGAAATACCAAACAAAACTCAATATGCTACTATAAGTCTCCGAAAGAATATCGTATCTGGACATTACAAAAAAATAAAGATAAAAAAATTCATTTACCAATTATGTTGGTTTTCTGAATATATCATTGTTAAACTCTATCATAGCTTGGTTTACCTACGCCAAAAACAAATTAACAGCCTAATAAAGCTTCCTAAACAAGAATAAATGTCACAGTCTGCAATATGAATAGGCTTCCTTTAAGATGTATCATATTTTGACTTAAGGCTTTTTCAAATATTTGACTGAGTTTTGACTATACTGCTTTTATCCCTAAAAGCATTTTGACAAAAGAATGAATCTCAAAGAATAAACTAAAGCTAGCACACAAGCAAGGGAATAATCTACATACAAATTGGGCATCAAATTAGAGTTTTAGAAAAATTTTATGCTGGTATGTCAATATCTCCAATATTCATTGTTTATATTAGAATCACTAAAATTTCTACAGGTGAATAGCAATGGTATTAACATTTTTCACTTATCCAACAAATGTCTCTTGAGTGTACAGGAATTAAAGGTTAAGCCACATCGCCACTTACACAAGCCTCATTTCCAAGAAGTATATAGTCCAGAATAGATGATACTATTAAATAGTATAGCTCAAAATATGGAAATCAGTAAAATAAGGCCCAGAGGCAGGACAACTGTTTTTGTAATATAATTAATTTAATAATTTAATTATAATTTATAATTTAATCAGGACAGATCCACCTAAACTCATTTGTTTAGGTATTGCCCTAAGCTTGCTTTCATGTTATGTGGAGCAGAATGAATACAGTGGAAAGTGTATACATAGCAAGCAAGAAATATTTACTATCTGGTCCTTTATAAGAAAGTTCACTCATCCCTAATGATGACAATAGTAACTACCATATGAAGTTCAAACAAAATGACAAAATTGTTCATAGAAGAATGGTATTTTTGCTAAGGAGTTATCACGTAAGCTGAACTTTGAAATTAAAATTTCAAAGAATTTTAATGAACAGATTCATTGATAATAGCCATCCCAGAAGAAACAAAACAAACAAAAAGTCGTATCAAAGACATACAAGTAATGTATATTTGATATATTTAGAAAATATCGTGTTGTAGAGTTGGGTTGGATGATAGGCTGGAAGAAGTGAATTCTAGTGAGAGTCACATGTCTGATATCTGGCAGATTCACCCCAGGACAGTCATACCAGTTGTTTATGGCTAGACTCGGCAGTGATGGCCTCTTTCCTGAAATTTTTTTACCAGTTCTTAGATATTCTTAATATCATCCCTGATAATACCTATCAAAACCAATGAGAGGTAGCCAACAGAGCATTTGAAGGACAATTTATAGTCTAAAGTAAATTTATTATAAAACATAAAAGATATAGCATTGATCTCAAGAAGCTAGAAAAAGAACAATAACAAAACCTGAAGTACTCTCATATGTTGTTTATGGGAAAGTGAATCAGTAGAGCTGTGTCAGTGATAGTGGTAGGGCGGAGATGCATTTAGCCTGATCTATAAAAATTCAAGTGTCCTTTCGACTCCACAATTCTACTCCTAAAATTTGATTCATGGACATTCCCCTATACATGTACCAAAAGATAGCAAATAGTGTGTTCACTGCAGCATGACTGTATGATCAACATTAGAAACAATCTTAGTATTTACGAAGTTTAATGTTTAACAGTATATCCTGACTCTAGAATACAATCTAGTTGATAAAACAATTATGTAGATCCACGAGCTCTCTCTCACACACACAAATGCCCATAATATGATTAAAAAAAAAGTTACTGAACAATATCCATAGCCTTACAATTTTCTTGGAAATTATATTTTTGTATCTATATGTAGTTAAATGTGTATATACATGTGCATAAATATATGTATGTGTGTACATGAATGCATGTATGTATGTGTGTATACATGAGAAGGGGAGGAAAAAGTATAACAAGGATGAGGTTTTGAAGTATATACCAAACTGTTAAAAGTGGTTGAACTTTTGCAAGAGGAATCTTACATTTTCCTTTATATATTTTTGGTTTTTCAGCCGGGCGCGGTGACTCAAGCCTGTAATCCCAGCACTTTGGGAGGCCGAGATGGGTAGATCACGAGGTCAGGAGATCGAGACCATCCTGGCTAACACAGTGAAACCCCGACTCTACTAAAAAAATACAAAAAACTAGCCGGGCGTGGTGGCGAGCACCTGTAGTCCCAGCTACTCGGGAGGCTGAGGCAAGAGAATGGCGTAAACCCGGGAGGCGGAGCTTGCAGTGAGCTGAGATCCGGCCACTGCACTCCAGCCTGGGTGACAGAGCGAGACTCTGTCTCAAAAAAAAAAAAAAAAAAAAAAAAAATATATATATATATATATATATATATGTTTTTGGTTTTTCTCAACCAGAATATTATTCTGTAGTTAAATGAAGAAGCAAACAAAACTATGACAAATATCTCTGAATGTATACATTTCCTACTATTTCAGATATGAAGTTATTAGATGAAAGCTTATAAACATTTTAACGTTATTGATAAATAATGCCAGATTGTTTTTCAATGGTGCCAATAGTGTCTAATTTATCTGTTTTCTTTTTCAAGTTAAATGTTAGCAAGGACTATGTTGAGACCAGAGATTGGCATGCTCCTAGGCATAAAAGCTTCAGATTATAAACTTTGGAGCTCTACATTTATGGCCACAGTCATTTAGAATGTTTCCCAATCCTGGGTTCCCCAAAGCTAAATCCAAAAGGAGGATCCAGTGATTTTTGGCATATTTCTTACTGATCTTATGCCAGCTACTGGCATCACTTTACTGAGCAAAGGCACATGACATTTTTAGGTACTTAAGGAAAGAGCAACTCTAATTTAGAAAAGCACGACACAAGACAATACTCATGTTTGATACACGAAGTTAGGCTTGCTTCACTTCATATAACCCAAACTGGGACACAACTTGAATACTTAAATCAAAGTCAAGGCCACTTGAGAAACCAGCTCTCCTGGTTTCAACCCCCCAGTAGGTTTTGTGCACACCATATCTGGTTCCCTCCAGCCCTGTGCACCCAAGATAAAAACAGGATGTAATGCTGAAACCCAGGGTACCTGTAATTAAACCAGGGTCAGAGCCATGTTCTCTTAACCTTTAAGCAACAGCTTTATCGGTCCCTTAGATATCTCTATAAACCTTAGCCTATATCACAGTGATGGAAAGCATGAATTCTGGAACCACACTGACTCTATATGCCTGCTGCCTTCCAGCAGTGATCTTTAAGTAAGTCAGACTTCAATTTTCTAATGTATAAAATGAGGATACTAATGGGATAGTGAGTCCTGTCATATCTTTGTTCATAGAATCTAAATAATCAATCCCATAACATACGAGAAGGTATTATTACCAGATTAATGAAATGACCAAAGTTAGCTAGCTGGCTGATAAGTTCAAGGAATCTGGAGCCAACTGCCAACCACATTACATCTAAATCTGTAGGATACAATATCATGGGATTTTTACCACCAGGTTGCTATGAAGAATGAGTTAAATACCAAGAATAGGGAGTTGCATAAAGTGTGATGAATATATAATGTTGCCTATTATCATTATGATTTCTGTTACTATCACCACTCCTATACCTCCACCACCACAGCACTGCAAAGCAGACAAAGCCAAGAAAGAAAATTTGCCAATGACCAAGCAACCAGAAGATGATAAGCAATAACAGCAAGGATATTTCTGTGTATTTGTTAAAGGATAATCTATCTAAGTTGTGCTGACTACTCTCCACTCATCCCAAATTTTCCTTTTGCCGAAAGTCAACTGCTAAACCCTGGGAGGGAATAAGGCCAAGACTTGAGGCCGGCATTCAAGAGAGACTCCGTAAAAGTGACTGGATTTATATTAAGCATACTATCCATCTATAAACCAGTCACCTGGTTTGGCACACATGGCTACCTCTGGAGACCAATGCTGTACTCTAGTAAGCATCATGCCGTTTTAACAAATATTGACAACCTCAAGTCTGTGTACCATCAGGTATAGAATTTTGTTCCTATACGAGAGTTTTAGGATTTCTGAGGGGAAAAAGTGCTGTTTTGCGACTGGAAAACTTGAGGGCAGCAGTGGCCACACTACCCTTACTAATATTGTGATATTTAACCCGGTACTGTTGCAAATAAATCATGTCACCATAGACTCCAGTGACCTATGCCTCAAATTTCCTTGTTCAAGGCAGAAGTCCCAGACCAGAATTTGGAAAAGCAATACACACAGTGCCTTCGTGCCCATGGACATGCAAGTTACTCTTGGCAAATATAGTTATTGTGGAATTAACTTCCTTTCTCTACTCGAGGCAGTGAGTTTCATAATACAATGGCAATAAAAGAAAGCAATCAGAGCTGAGGGCAGGGAGGACTTTTACATGTTTCCTACCTCTTTCTTGTTGTGCATTAAACAAGACCAGATGTTTCAACAAAGAAATGAAACCAAAGTCACACTACATTTGATTTGTGGGACCACCCTTACTTGAAATGCCATCTCATCGTTCCAAGGTTTGAAAAATGATGTGCATAACAAGCAAGATAAGAAATGTGAACATTCCTTCCAAAAAGTCATTCATTATATGATCCACAGATGGTAAAAAAATGCCTTCCAAGTAGGGATAGAGAAATGTTAGGGGTTGAGACAAGGCAGACTCTCTCATCCTTCTCCATGCCTCTGTCCTGAAATGATGGAGTACATGTGAATGGCACTGCAGGGGCAGTGAAGTTAAAGGTGAAAAGCAGAACTGAATCCACAAAAGCCAGGAGAAGAGTGAGCAGAGCAGATCAAAGGCAAAAGATCTTGGGATTATATAGAATGTCCACAGTTTCCAGGGAAGCACAGTTCTACGAAAGGTTAATACAGGGAGTCACGGCACATGCGCATTTAATTTATGGCACTTCATCTCTATATTTGTGTATGGACTCCTTAGGGGAGAGAAAAAAAAGGAGAGTGAAGGGAAAAGAAGACAGAGAGAGACAAGGAGAGAGATTGACAAAGGGACAGATATAGACAGAGACATATAGACATACAAAGAAAAGGAGAGAAAAAGATACACAGATATAGATGCAAAAAAAAAAAAAAAAAAACAGAGAGAGAGTGCAAGACTACAGAAAGAATGAGAAGCAATTAGTGATTTAAATTTGTGGTCACTTACTAATTCCACCACTATTTCATGAATACATTTATAAAAGAAAGTAAACTCAAGTCCTGAAATATGAATCTGCCTTCCCCGATCACTCTTGGTTCTCTTGTGTCCCTATGTAAGTGAACCTCTTGTCAGGTTGAGATCAGTTCAAGCTTTTAAAAATACAGCATGTATTCCTCAAAAAGCGCATTCATAAATTATCTTATGTGCAACAACAACAAAACAGAATGCTAGAAAAAAAAAATAACTGGCTGTGTTGGATTTTAAATTTCTGATAGTTACCTTAAAATTCAGAATGTAACCCCAGTATTAGATGAACACTAGACGTGTTATTCTCCACAAGACTATGTATTCACAAAGTTTGGGAAAGGGTGGGTTCAGGAAATTTAAACAGGTGTCCTGCCTTCAGACCTTCTCAAATCCCTTAGTATACTATCCAGCATTAGGACTCTCTACCATGCAGGCGGACTATGGGAAACCAAACTGACTTGACTTTGGAACCCTTTTCTTTTTCAGAGTGTGCTTCACAGCACAAGCACACTGTGGAGCACACTTAGGAATCTCTGATGCAACTCAAGCACTCTCACTTCCAAATAAGGAAACCAAGGCCTCTCTAAGGGCATACATCTGGCTATCCAAATGACGCAACATGATGGATGGCCCTGATTGATTTAATGATTGCTATGGATATGTTTTATTTCTTCATACCCTTATTCCTTCACCCCTAGGTCACTAAAATGGCCAATCCCCCTAATCTTGTCTTCTGCTAGTCAAGTGTATATGTTAAAATCAAGCAAACCTTTCTAAATGTAGTTTTCATTGCAATGCTCTTATGCCTGTTACTCTATAGTGGCTTCCAATAGCCTATAAGAGTAAATCTCAAAGTTTCTCCAAATACATGAATTAAATAGTAAATCTCAGACTTTCCTCAAACACTTGAATCTAAAATTACATGGCACCCCAGGAACACATGTCGTATTCACATATCTTCTGGCATAATGCCAACGTTTTTGGTGGTTTGCATACTGTGGTATGAGACACAAACTTAGAATATCAAGTGCTTATTCCTCAATCAATCTGGCAGTGCACCTCACACTCAGACCAATTTTCTGTTCTACCTATGTCCTTCTCTCCTTGAAGGCTGTCTATAGAACATGTAGCAGTCTACAGAAAACATGATTAGATTCTTCAAACCTAGGCTGATCGGAGATCTCAATTTCAATTCAGAGAAGAGCTATTTTAGAGAACTGGAGAATGATATTCTCCTGTCAGAGCTCTCCGGAGATAATAAGAGAACCTAACAAACAAACCCACCTCAAATTTGTTTGCATGTAAAAGATAATGTCTAGCTTTGCTTATTAGCTCTGTTTATCAACCAGTGCCATGCTCACTGGCCCCATTAAGCTACTGAATCAAGGTTATGATTTGAAAAGAAATGCCTATGACATGGACCACAGGAGCAGCAGCACTCAGGAGTGATAACACAGTAGCACTGTTGATATATAACATCAGAGATAGATTTGGACTCACTGGGAGTTGGACTGTGCAAACTAAAAGGTTTTATGTTTTGTTTTGGTTTGCTTAGCTTTGCTTTACTTTTATCTAATAACAGAAAAACTCAGTGGAAATCAAACACTAGTTAATCTATGTAAGAAAAATAGAATAACAGACGAACATCAGAGCCATAAACATGGACAAATATGCCAGATGCTGCTCCCTGAAGTGCCACGTGACAATAAATTTTCATCACATCCATTTACCCCAAGGAGCACATCTTGAGTGATCTTTCTCTCCAGTGTTAGCCTAATAACAACTTGGAAGGTGGGCTGAAGGAATTCACTCCTGTGACTTTCTTTGGTTTTATGTTCATCAGGAAGAGACAATCTTCCCATAAAACAAACAAATACATCTTAAAGTGTTAGCACACATATATGATTTATAGGCCTCTCATCCTTAACCACGGTTTTCAGAATTTCACTAAAAATCAAAACATTTTAAAAAATACAGAAGATTGAAATCTCAGATTCAAGTGTATTTAAATATTTCAGTGGAAAGGATCCAATTCTACCATACATGTATTTCCCATGCATTTAATAACAGTTTCCTGTGTTTCAAAATCCTTAATTATTGAACTATCAAGCCTGAAGTTTTACTAAAAAGACATACTTGACTTTGCCTCTCCAGATATGACCTTATCCGGGTCCCCCCAGCTTATTCCGAGGATGATCTACTTTACTGAGATTAAAGTTTTCAGACATGATCTATTTCTACTCCATCCCAACACAAAATTTATCTTTGTTCTTATCACTGTCTCTTTCTTCCTCTCTTAAAGAAAGAAGTGATTATGGATTAGGTTTTCTAAGGACAATTGCTCCACCTGTGCCCTTGATCTGTTCAATATCTGCCCCCTCGACCCAGGACTTACCTTTAATGGCACCTTTTTACCCACGTCCTCACATCTCCTATTCTTCACTGCCACCTCCTCCTTCGACTCAGATCACAAATATGCTCAAGCCCTCCCTATTTCACAAACACGTTCCCTTAATTATGCTATCCCACATCAGTATCTGCTCCTTTCTTTTCTAATTTTAAATCTCAAACTTTTTTAAAAAAGTAGGCTACACTAATGCCTCTAGTTCTCACTTGTAAGTTTTCACCCCCCTTTCACCTGACCTCCAGCTGAAAGTATTTTCCCGAAGATCAACAATGACCTAAAATTATTAAATGCAATGCATTTTTTTCCTCAGTCTTCAGCTACCTTAAACTCTTTCCAATATATGAAATCACTAACAACTCCTTTTGGCATGACATTTCATATTCCCTTTGCTATAATAATACTCATTTCTGTTTCTTCCATCTCTCTGACAAATTCTCACCATCACCACCCCCACCGCATATTCCCTAGGATTCTATCTTTCAATTCTTTTATTTCTGTAATATCATTCTTTTTTTTTTTTTTTTTTTTTTTTTTTTTTTTTTTTTGAGGTGGAGTCTCGCTCTGTCGCCCGGACTGGAGTGCAGTGGCCGGATCTCAGCTCACTGAAAGCTCCGCCTCCCGGGTTTACGCCATTCTCCTGCCTCAGCCTCCCGAGTAGCTGGGACTACAGGCGCCCGCCACCTCGCCCGGCTAGTTTTTGTATTTTTAGTAGAGACGGGGTTTCACAGTGTTAGCCAGGATGGTCTCGATCTCCTGACCTCGTGATCCGCCCGTCTCGGCCTCCCAAAGTGCTGGGATTACAGGCTTGAGCCACCGCGCCCAGCCTGTAAAATCGCTCTTAATCTTGTTTGTGCTATGATGATCACTGCCAAATATCAGCAAAATGACAAAATAAATCACAGTACCCACCTTATAAGTTATTGTAAGAATTTAACGAGTCAGTACATTATGATACAAACACCCCCAAAGGGTTTCTTGTTGCTGTTATTGTTTTCTCAATATTATTAAATCTAAATATTTATTTTAAACTTCAAGATAAATTTCTAGCAGACTTCTAGGCAGCTACAGATGGCTGACAGACTAACACACACTTCCAAATTCACGTGCGCAAAACTTAACTCTCTGTCACGTCTCCAAAAACCTGTTCTTTCTCCTATACATCCTCTTTTCTCAGGTGGAAATACCCCATTTTCAGTGTCATTCCAGCAGGAAGTGTTTGGACTCACTTTTGAAAGCTCTTTATAACTTCACACCCATGAATCAAAGTACTGCCCACCCTCTGCCAATGTGGCCTCCACAGTTCCTTTTCACTTTCAACAGAACTGTCCTAAGCCAGATATTAATGTTCTGCTACCTGTGTTATTTCTATAAATTCAATCCTGACTTGTCTCCAAGTTCTCTCCTTAGCTCTCCTATCCTAACCAATACTAGGGTAACAGTTTGAAAGCATTGTTAGATAATATCACCTGCACTGGAAAAAATAAAGGATTAGAGTTCATCATCTTCCAGATAAAACATATCAGCATTCTTACCATGGCATTCAAGGTCTTCCAAACTTCCAAGATCAAGCTTGCTTCTTTTGTTTGTTTGTTTTGTTTTGTTTTGTTTTGTTTGTTTTTTTGACTGAATTGTCTTTCCTAGTTTTATTTTCCTGTTTTCTGACACTATGCTATATTTCTTTCAGGAACATACATTTCCAACTCCAGACCTTTGGCCATACCACTCCTTGAGACATTTGCATGTAATTCTATAAATTCTTTAAAATTCATATCAAATGGCACATCCTCCATGAAATTTTCACCAATATTTCAGACTGACAAAATCTCTAAATTTTTTTAGCCCTGGCAGGTTCCTATATCAACTCTAACACTAACCATATTCTACATCACATAGTAAGCATTTATGTTCTGGTCTTAACACCATGTAGTGATTTAGCTCCCTTATGCATTCATTGTTGACTAAGTGCTTTCTATGTATCAAACACTGTGATGTACTCTGGAAATGTAATGTAAAAATAACTCTGTCTTCTCCATTGAGCCAACACTTTCAGCCTAGCAGAGCGCTTGATATATGGCAGGTGCTGAATAAATGTATATAGAATGGAATTGTCCCCAACCATACAGGTGAATGAAGTAAAGCCACCATGAATTCAAACAATTCCCAAAATCTCTATGACAAGTTTGTAACTCTATGAGAGGTTAAACTCAACATTCATTTGTCTAAGTATTTATTCCAATTGCCAGAACGTACTGCTGACAAGTAGTTAAAAATAACAGAAATTTATACTACTTAATGGGCTTACAAAATGCTAGTTAAAACAAAAAATAACTTGGGTTTCCAATATATAGAAAGTTTTCATGGTGAGGAATCTAGTGCATTTTTAGTAAATTTAACTCAAAAGAAAAGTGTGAGGGGTAATTTTCTTGATTTATGTAATTTACCTATTTATGCATTTACCATTCATTCATGCATTAATTTTTATATAACAAAATGAATTTAATATATACTATTAAATATCTTACATAAATAACAAATTATTTATAAATCAAGTTGATTTATGCTCAACACACTTGCTCTGTGCTCTCTCATATCATAGACAAGCAATTAATTTACAAAGGCTTTTACTTTCCACACTGTCAGAATAAAACTACTTTTGGACTATTGTAATATTATTCTAACCCATAAATAATATGTTTTTCTTTTATTTTTTTTTTTTGAAATCCTACCATCAAAGGCAGTCACTTACTACATGTCTGTCACTCTAAATAGTGTCTCTCATCTGTTCTTCTCAGGCTTTAACCTTGCACTGAACATCATGGTCCCAAGGAAACACCCATAACACATTGTGGTGAATCACTTATATTTTCCTGGGTTTCCCTGCTCTCTAGCCACATAATCCTGACCTCTAGAAAACCCCTCTCTCAATATAGACCACTATGTATAGTTGGCCTATCATGGTGAGAGATTAGGGGGCTACTTTATAAATAGAGAACCACATGCTTACTCATTGCTCAGTACCAGCTGTAAGTGAGCTACTTAAAATAGGACTAACACGCAAATGTAATTGCTGATATGCAATGCAGAAATATTTACATTGGAGAAAGTTGGATCTTCCTCCAACTCTCAACTTATAGTTTCTGTAAAGTACAATGCATTGATGAGCTCTATGACCAGCTGTCGAAAGAACATCAATGCAGGTGGAAACATTTGGTCAGTGGAGGGAAATAATGATTGAGAGGACAGATTTAAAGCTGCCTGAGTTTGAAGAATGAAACGAAAATAGTGGGCATAGAACTGGCAGCAGTTTTAAACAAGGTCAATAAATTAAGCAGTGAATACATTTTTAAAAAGTGAGTTTTCTTGTAATTGTGTGTTTTTTCATTAATTTAACAAATAAATTTAAATGTGGCTTTGCCATAGAAACAAGATGCATGGCTTTTGGTTATGTGTTATGGGGTCCACAAAATGAATAAGCCCCAGTGAAGAAGAGGAAAAAGGTTAATTTTAATATCAGAAGCCTTAGTTATAAAAGGTAGTGTGTAAGCAGGACATGGAAAGTAGAAACAGGGCAAAAAGAACTGAGAAAGACTCCAATCAAAGGGGAGAACATAAGCAAAGTCAAGCAGATAGAGCCTCAGCTTGGTCAACTGAAAGGAGCCTCCGTAGGGAGGCTCTTCTATAGGGACACTCTACTTTCTTTGGAAGTAATTAGTGTTTCTTCCTTATGTATATGAACATGACATACTATCCAACATTACTTACTTTCTGTGAATTAAGGTTTTATGGTTGCAAGTGGCACTAATTGATTCTTGTTAGTTAAAACAAAACAAAATCAAACAAAAGCCAACCTGGTTAACTAAAGCAAAGGAAAATCTGAAGAGGCAAGCTTCTGAGAAGGAACAAGAGAGAGTCTGGGGACCTAAACTGAAGAAGTCAATAGTCTCTTTCAAATACAAAAGATAACATGGATAAATCCACATGTATCTTCTTGGAAAAGAAGAGCTGCTATTCCTAGATTGAGTCAAGAGTCCACCTTGGGTCCAAGTGTCTTGCCCTTTGATAAGCAATTGAACCAAACGCATATTCAATGGGAGATTAGTTTTCCAACAAGAAAATTAGTATGCAATTATGAAAACAAGGAAACACTAGATGCTGTACATGCAAAATCAAATATCCATAGTGTGTAATTTTCAGAACAGAGATTTTCTAAAAGTATAAAAGAAAAGATATGTCAAACAACAGATGGGCATGGGAGTGTGAAGATACATGTGCCATTGTTTCTTCATGTGTTTTTAGAACAAGTAATGAATGCTCCCTGGTCTGTTGACGTTCATTTTTCCTTCTGACTATTCTGTGACAGCTGAGTCAGTGGGACCCAAACTCTGAATCTATACAGTTTACTATTTTGATAACTTCCTTCAGGTAGTTTTAAAATAAAGCACACACTTTCTCTAAGCAATTTCCTCCAGAAAATCACTTTACTTAAAGAGCATGTGCATAATTAACTTCAGTTGTCAGCAGTTCAATTCTGGTAAAATGGAAATCTGGAAACAACTTCAAGGATCAACAATAGATAAGCCATTATGATTTCATGCTCAGGTAAACTCATGATGCCTCCTGGAACGCTATGAGATTTCCAGAATTGTGGTGGGCATGACCATCAATTATCAATGTCACCCTTGCTACGGTATGTGTGTGGGTGAGGCTGGTCAGTGTATCTAAGTTGAGTAGATTCATTTTTGTTATCAGAGACAAAAGGATTACTACCCTGGCATACAATTTGGCACAAGAACTGGGAGAACAGAACCAGGTCCGGACATAAAACTGAGGGGCAGCTGGTTATTCACTCAACAAATATGTGTTGAGCACCTGCTATATACAAGCCATTGTTCTCGACTCTTGGGATACAGCAAAGAATGTAATAGATCAGATCCCAGCTCTTATAGATGTTACATTTTAATAGGAAGGCAATTAGCAAACAAATAAGAAAATAAACAACAAAAATACCCAGTAACAATAGGGAGTTGCATTGTAAGAAATTAAAATATGGTGAAACAACGGAGATTGACTGGGGACTTCTTTTAAACTAGGTGGTCAGCAAAGGCATTTAAGCTGGGGTCTGATAAACAAGAATCATCTATGTTAAGATTAGGCTTGGAGAGTTGGCCACTGAGAAAGAGGGAAGAGCTCTTGCCAAGGTCCTGGGGCTTGAAAGTTCTGGGCATATTGGAGCAACAGAAAGGCCATTGTGGCTGGAATATGAAAGAGTGAGGAGGAGAAGAGGTCATAGAGCTGGCAGGGGCAGAGAAGGTGGTTAGTAAGAGCAAACTTGGTGTTTCAAGAAGCAGTCACTGAGGATATATATTGTGATGGTAGAGAAATCAAGAAAACACAGTCAAGTTGGTGAAGAGCCATTACCTGGGAATTTGAGGGGTGAAAAAGGAAGGCTTCAGCAAGGGACTAGATTGCATTCAGGAGGAAGATGGCTATGAACAATGCAGGGGATTCAGACCCCACCATGGAACACAGCACATAACACAAAATGGGTGGTAATATCTGGTGGAATAACCAGTTAATGAGTAGGGACTAGGAGAGAACTACAATTCTATGAAAACTCAAGGGCAACATGGTTTCCTAGGGGTGTTCTTGTGGAGAGTGCTGGCGCATTGCTGGTATTTGTGACCAGATTACCACATTCCCATACATGGATGGGTAATTTATTTCTGGGATCTTCTATATGGTGAGATTAAAACTGTAACAGCCTTCCTTAAGTCAGTCAATATGGGGGCAGGACTTCGTCAGCATGATTGTGTTATCAGTTGATCCAGCTGTGAAAATCTAAAGAAAGCAGAGGCAGCACTAAAAAGTGGTGAGTCCAGATAATAGTCTCCTAGTGCTTTTAAATCTATCTTCTCTCAGAGTTTTACCACTCATTACAAATATCAGTTTAACTTAGAATATATTGCATAAATATAATCACCATTACTTTAATATGTACAAAGTACCATCCACTGGGCAAGTTGCATAAATTATCCCTAGTCCTTGTAACTAATCTCCTAGAGAAAAAAACTGAAACCCAAAAATGACAGCACATAATTAGGATGTTTTTATGATCACTTTTTTTCTTCTATTATAACAGACTCTACACAAAAGCAAATACCGAGTTCTGTATGTGATATGGTTTGGCTCTGTGTCCCCACCGAAATCTCATCTTGAATTGTACTCCCACAATTCCCATATGTTGTGGGAGGGACCTGGTGGGAGATAATTTGAGTCATGGGGGCAGTTTCCCCCATACTGTTCTCATGGTAGTGAATAAGTCTCACGAGATCTGATGATTTTATCAGAGGTTTCTGCTTTTTGCATCTTCCTCATTTTTCTCTTACTGCCACCATATAAGAAGTGCCTTTCACCTCCCACCATGATTCTGAGGCCTCCCCAGCCATGTGGGACTGTAAGTCCAATTAAACCTCTTTTTCTTCCCAGTCTCGATTATGTCTTTAACAGCGTGAAAACAGACGAATACTCTATGAAAAGGAAAAGAGTTTCTCTATTCCCCCTTATTCATTAATGAATATTTGAAAGCATGTTTTGTGTCTGTTAATGCAGTAAGCACACAATCCATTTAACTTATTTGATGCTTTGATATGTATTTTTCTCTCGATATGTTCTTAATAATGTATTCCTCTCAACAGGACTTATTCTTTGCAGTTTTTATCAAGAAGTGTCATCCTATGCTATAACAGTTAAAAAGGGAAATTCAATGAAAGTTCACTTGAAAAGGTACGCAAAACAGGCAGGTGTTATAATGCAGATATGTGACTCTTAAATTAAAGTAAGGAAGGGGCCTAGAGGTTAGGGTTGAATGGATTCTCACTCTGCATTAGCACCTGAACCTGATGCCAAGCACCACACTTCAGACGAAGATAATACAAAAGGGAAACACCTCACAACACTGAAATATTTCTGAGCAGTGAACCTAGCCTTTGAATTATTTCAATTACCAGGTTCATAAGAGTCAGACACCAATGGAAGGTTGTGACCTCAGCCTCACAATGAAAGGGCTGGCCCTGATGACTTCAAAGTTCCTTTCAGTTTTAGAAAATTCTATAGCTCTGCTTCCTAGTGAATGAACAAATAAACAGCAGGCAAAGTGCTCAGAAAAGTAGACGAGTCTCCATTGAGGTGTGGCTTTGGCTGTTCAGGGATCCACCACTTGGCTGTCATGTTGTTCTCTAGCCCTGAGGCTTTAGGAAATAGACTTTTCAGCACACACTGAGATCATTAGAATCCTGCAGGCAGAGTCACCTTAATTCATCTGAGACTAAGGTATAACCCAGAAGACTAATTTGTCGATACACAACAGAAAACATCCCTTTATGATCAACATATTCACATTTTGTAGAAATAAAAACATAAGAAGTTTGCTGATAAAATGTAATTAAAAGATAAAGAAAGAGACCAGCAAGAAGCATTTTTTTTCCCCCAGACCAGGTTAAGAAGTGATAATGAATCCCAGCCACATAGCAGATAACTTCTCTCTATTGGCAAGGAAGTTTAGACTCTGGTATTCAAATTTCTTCTCCTTGTGCCAGGGCAATACATATCTATTCTACTTTCAATACCTTCTATGGTGTAATCTTCCTTTAGATATATTTTTAAATTACTAATTAAATTAGATATTCATATATACCTGGATAAATATTATTTCAGCATCTATTGAAATCATTTCATTTTAACTCTCAGAAGACAAACTAAATATATATATATATGTGTGTGTGTGTGTGTGTGTGTGTGTGTGTGTGTGTGTGTGTATGTATGTATTTTGGGGATTTTTTACCAAGATTGTGGGGACAATCCACTGTATTCTCCCTGAAATGTTCTTTCCAATCACGTGATGAAAGTCTAAAGGCACCAGAGCCAGGGAGGTTAAGACATAAACAATAACTTTTATTACTTAAATTATGAGCAAATTAAAATCTAGGTAAATGGCTATTTTGTATACAGCAATAATCAGAAAGTACCACCAGTGATCAATTTCAACAGGTCAGGCACAGTAGCTCACGCCTGTAATCCCAGCACTTTGGGAGGCCGAGGTGGGAGGGTTGCTTGAGCCCAGGAGGTCCAGACCAGCTTGGACAATACAGTGAAAATTCGTCTCTACAAAAAAAGTTTAAAAATTGGATGAATGTGATGGCATGCACCTGTAGTCCCAGCTATTCAGGAGGTTGAGGCAGGAAGATCACTTGAACCCAGAAGCTCAAGGCTGCAATGAGCCATGACCATACCTCTGCACTCCAGTCTGGACAACAGAGTGAGACTCTGTCTTCAACAAAACTTTTTAGCCAGGCGCAGTGGCTCACTCCCGTACTCCCATCACTTTGGGAGGCCAAGGCGGGCGGATCACGAGGTCAGGAGACGGAGACCATTCTGGCCAACACGGTGAAACCCCGTCTCTATTAAAAATAGAAAAAAATTAGCCAGGCGCGGTGGCGGGCGCCTGTAGTCCCAGCTACTCAGGAGGCTGAGGCAGGAGAATGGCGTGAACCCGGGAGGTGGAGCTTGCATGAGCAGAGATCACGCCACTGCACTCTAGCCTGGGTGACAGAGCGAGACTCCGTCTCAAAAAAATAAATAAATAAAAAATAAAAAATAAAAAAAAAAATTAAAATTAAAACTTTCAAAAAAATTTTAGTATTGTACTTGGTGATAGAGATGGATATGTCTTTGTGTGAAAAAGGGTTACGTGAAAATAAAAATGTGCTTCAATATCGTGTTTCCTCTAGCAGTGCGATTTCACCTCTGCTTTGCAGACCCGCAACATCAGCATCTCTCAGGCGATCCCTAGCTCTCAGGCCCCATCCCAAACCTACTGAGTCAGAAATTCCAAAAGAAAGAAATATAAATCAATGTTTTAACAAGTCCTTCAGAGGCTTCTTATGAATGCTAAAGTGTGAGAACAAATGCCCTCAAATACAACTTCAGAAACAAATCCGAGATAAAACAGTCGGTCGGTCACTCAAGAAAGCAAACAAAAAGAAACACACAAAAAGGTAATTCAAACAAGCAAACAAAGAAAATATGCCCAAAGGTCTCATTCTTTCTGAAGAAAACTCCTCAAACCTGGAGAGATTCACACTAAAAGATCATTAGAGCAAAACAGGAAGCGGATGTCAGGGGCCAATTGCATGTAAGCATCAAACTGAAACCTGGAAAATAACATTTTAGATGCTAAGAGGGGTTAAATTTCTGCTAAACAAGTTTTCTAAACTTTGAGACTTTTCACTCAAATACTCGTTAGTTACTAATTGTTTTCTTAACAGAATCCTCATTATGTTGAAGACAATCTTAAACCATAAGTAAAGCATAGCATAGATAGAATAGAAGAAGAGTAAAGCTCTCTTGTTAGACTTTTCCGATAAATTATCACTCTCTATAATTGTAGCTTGATATCCTCACTTTTGGTAATCTCATTCATACTTATAACTTCAAATGTCACCTCCATGGAGACAAAACTTAAGTCTCTTTTTTAGCATTGGATTCAGATCATGCTTCAGTTTTCTCTATTTGTCTAGAGCACATCTTTATCTGGATGCCTCATTGTTATATAATTAATATATTTAAACCTGGATTAATACCTTTATTTTCGGGGTTATCACAGACTCCATTTTTCAAATGTTCATATCATCTACCACCTTTTGGCCTTTCTCTGGTCCCACATGTTTTGTGCTTCCCTACCTATACTTACTCAGGGTTACCTTGATTTCCTAAATGTTACCTTTCTGTTTCATTGCATTGTGTAAAATACTAGCAATCAATCAAAGCACTTTCTATGTATGTTACTTCTCTCTCTACTAATCAACTTGCAATGGCTTCCTTCTACGAATTGCATCAAGATCCTTACTTCTTTGCTTGTTTTCCTCTTAATTTCCTATTATCGCTTTTTGGAAACAACTTAATTTTCAATATTAATTATTTGCAGTGATAATCAATGCATATTCAAAAGTATTTAACAATGCCTGCAACTCCGAAACTCACACAAAACTTTTTCTATGTTTTTTATAGGAACAAATAAATATAGATACAAACATAAACGTGTACAAACATACAAAGATTTCAAAGAAAGGTGTGGAATCATATTATAAAACTGCTGTATAATATTTTAAAATCTAACAGTATGGTATTTTCCTCAGTCATTATATCCATATTCATTGATTTCATGGCTGCATAGTGGTTCTTTGTAAAGATATAACATCTTTCATTTAATCTATTCCCTTATCGATAGACATTTAGATTGCTTATAATCTTCTCCGTTAAAGGCAGTGCGACAAAAAGCATCTTGTAGATATACACTTTAATCCCTTTTCAAAAATCTCTAGAATTGGTTTTGCTATATAATGGGGCATGTATGTTTTTAAAGCTTCTGATACATTATCTCTCACATAAATATCCAAAATTCACCTATTCAGTAATATTCCCCTAAGGATGAACAATGAGTGAAAGTGACTGTCTTCCTATATCTGTCTACTTTGTTTGTTAGGAAATGTTTAACTCTTTAAAAACCAAGTAGGCAAAAATAATATCTCCCTCTTATATTAGTTATTATTTCTTTGGTTATCAGTGACATATATTTTTGAGCGCTTGGTAGCTATTTCTGTTTCTTCATTTATGCTTTCTTATGTCTTTTATTATTAGAATGTGTTCTCCCTTTTTTTTCTATTGAGGCATACAAGCAAATTTTATATCTAGGGTATTAAACTTTTGTCATACATATAGCAGGCCTTTTTTAACAAGACTATTTGCTAGCTTTTAATGTTTCATTGTACTAGGTTTTTTGCTATATGAAGATCTGTAAGTACAGTTGCCCCTCATTATCCATGGGGGATTGATTCCAGGCACCCCCACCCTCATACTAAAATTTGCAGATGCCCCTCCCCTCTCGGTTCCCTCTGCCCTCCCCGGGATCCAGCGAAGGCGGAGTGAACGGCACCTGCCCGGCCTCAGAGCGCGAGGTGGCGGGTGGGACGCGGGCGCCTGAAGGAGTTGTTGTTTCCGCAGCGCCCGCGGAGACGTGAAGAGAAGTTTGATATATTTTGATGGCCAAATAGGAACAGCTCCAGTCTCCAACTCCCAGCGCCAGTGACACAGAAGACCGGTGATTTCTGCATTTTCAACTGAGGTACTGGGGTCATCTCTCTAGGGAGTGCCGGACAATCGGTGCTGGTCAGCTGCTGCAGCCTGACCAGCGAGAGCTGAAGCAGGGCGAGGCATCGCCTCACCTGGAAGCGCAAGGGGGAAGGAAATCCGTATTCCTAGCCAGGGGAACTGAGACACACAACACCTGGAAAATCGGGTAACTCCCACCCCAATACTGTGCTTTAAGGAAACAGGCACACCAGGAGAATATATCCCACACCTGGCCGGGAGGGGCCCACGCCCACGGAGCCTCCCTCACTGCTAACACAGCCGTCTGCGGCGATCAATCCGCAAGGCAGCAGCGAGGCTGGGGGAGGGGCGCCCGCCATTGCTGAGGCTTAAGTAGGTAAACAAAGCCGCTGGGAAGCTCGAACTGGGTGGAGCTCACAGCAGCTCTAGGAAGCCTGCCTGTCTCTGTAGACTCTACCTCTGCGGACAGCGCACAGCTGCAGTCCAATAGGGGAAAGAGCGGGGGCCGGTGCAGACTTGAACGACTCTGTCTGACAGCTTTGGGGAGAGCCGTGGATCTCCTAACGCGGAGGTTGAGATCTCAGAACGGACAAACTGCCTGCTCAGGTGGGTCCCTGACCCCTGAGTAGCCTAGCTGGGAGACATCCCCCACTAAGGGCAGTCTGACACCCCACACCTCACAGGGTGGAGTCACCCCTGAGAGGAAACTTCCAAAGAAAGAATCAGACAGGTATACTCGCTGTTCAGCAATATTCTATGTTCGGCAACCTCTGCTGCTGATACCCAGGCAAACAGGGTCTGGAGTGGACTTCAAGCAATCTCCAACAGACCAACAGACAGTCCTTCTGACTGTCAGACGGAAAACTATCAAACAGGAAGGACACCTATACCAAAACCCCATCAGTACGTCACCATCATCAAAGACCAGAGACAGATAAAACCACAAAGATGGGGAAGAAGCAGGGCAGAAAAGCTGGAAATTCAAAAAATAAGAGCTCATCTCCCCCTGCAAAGGAGCGCAGCCCATCGCCAGCAACGGATCAAAGCTGGTCAGAGAATGACTTTGACGAGATGAGAGAAGAAGGCTTCAGTCCATCAAACCTCTCAGAGCTAAAGGAGGAATTACGTACCCAGCGCAAAGAAACTAAAAATCTTGAAAAAAAAGTGGAAGAATTGACAGCTAGACTAATTAATGCAGAGAAGATCATAAACGAAATGACAGAGATGAAAACCATGACACGAGAAATACGTGACAAATGCACAAGCTTCAGTAACTGACTCGATCAACTGGAAGAAAGAGTATCAGCGATTGAGGATCAAATGAATGAAATGAAGCGAGAAGAGAAAACCAAAAGAAAAAAGAAGAAAAAGAAATGAACAAAGCCTGCAAGAAGTATGGGATTATGTAAAAAGACCAAATCTACGTCTGATTGGAGTGCCTGAAAGTGAGGGGGAAAATGGAACCAAGTTGGAAAACACTCTACAGGATATCATCCAGGAGAACTTCCCCAACCTAGTAGGGCAGGCCAACATTCAAATTCAGGAAATACAGAGAACGCCACAAAGATACTCCTCCAGAAGAGCAACTCCAAGACACATAATTGCCAGATTCACCAAAGTTGAAATGAAGGAAAAAATCTTAAGGGCAGCCAGAGAGAAAGGTCGGGTTACCCACAAAGGGAAGCCCATCAGAATAACAGCAGACCTCTCGGCAGAAACTCTACAAGCCAGAAGAGAGTGGGGGCCAATATTCAACGTTCTTAAAGAAAAGAATTTTCAACCCAGAATTTCATATCCAGCCAAACTAAGCTTCATCAGTGAAGGAGAAATAAAATCCTTTACAGATAAGCAAATGCTTAGAGATTTTGTCACCACCAGGCCTGCCTTACAAGAGACCCTGAAGGAAGCCCTAAACATGGAAAGGAACAACCGGTACCAGCCATTGCAAAAACATGCCAAAATGTAAAGACCATCGAGGCTAGGAAGAAACTGCATCAACTAACGAGCAAAATAACCAGTTAATATCATGACGGCAGGATCAAGTTCACACATAACAATATTAACCTTAAATGTTAATGGACTAAATGCTCCAATTAAAAGACACAGACTGGCAAACTGGATAAAGAGTCAAGACCCATCAGTCTGCTGTATTCAGGAGACCCATCTCACATGCAGAGACATACATAGGCTCAAAATAAAGGGATGGAGGAAGATCTACCAAGCAAATGGAGAACAAAAAAAAAGCAGGGGTTGCAATCCTAGTCTCTGATAAAACAGACTTTAAACCATCAAAGATGAAAAGAGACAAAGTAGGCCATTACATAATGGTAAAGGGATCAATTCAACAGGAAGAGCTAACTCTCCTAAATATATATTCACCCAATACAGGAGCACCCAGATTCATAAAGCAAGTCCTTAGAGACCTACAAAGAGACTTAGACTCCCATACAGTAATAATGGGAGACTTCAACACTCCACTGTCAACATTACACAGATCAACGAGACAGAAAGTTAACAAGGATATCCAGGAATTGAACTCATCTCTGAACCAAGCGGACCTAATAGACATCTATAGAACTCTCCACCCCAAATCAACAGAATATACATTCTTCTCAGCACCACATCGCACTTATTCCAAAATTGACCACATAATTGGAAGTAAAGCACTCCTTGGCAAATGTACAAGAACGGAAATTATAACAAACTGTCTCTCAGACCACAGTGCAATCAAACTAGGACTCAGGACTAAGAAACTCAATCAAAATCGCTCAACTACATGGAAACTGAACAACCTGCTCCTGAATGACTACTGGGTACATAACGAAATGAAAGCAGAAATAAAGATGTTCTTTGAAACCAATGAGAACAAAGATACAACATACCAGAATCTCTGGGACACATTTAAAGCAGTGTGTAGGGGGAAATTTATAGCACTAAATGCCCACAAGAGAAAGCAGGAAAGATCTAAAATTGATACTCTAACATCACAATTAAAAGAACTAGAGAGGCAAGAGCAAACACATTCAAAAGCTAGCAGAAGGCAAGAAATAACGAAGATCAGAGCAGAACTGAAGGAGATAGAAACACAAAAAACCCTCCAAAAAATCAATGAATCCAGGAGTTGGTTTTTTGAAAAGATCAACAAAATTGACAGACCGCTAGCTAGACTAATAAAGAAGAAAAGAGAGAGGAATCAAATAGACGCAATAAAAAATGATAAGGGGATATCACCACCGACCCCACAGAAATACAAACTACCATCAGAGAATACTATAAATGCCTCTACGCAAATCAACTAGAAAATCTAGAAGAAATGGATAATTTCCTGGACACTTACACTCTTCCAAGACTAAACCAGGAAGAAGTTGAATCCCTGAATAGACCAATAGCAGGCTCTGAAATTGAGGCAATTATTAATAGCCTACCCACCAAGAAAAGTCCAGGACCAGATGGATTCACAGCTGAATTCTACCAGAGGTACAAGGAGGAGCTGGTACCATTCCTTCTGAAACTATCCCAATCAATAGAAAAAGAGGGAATCCTCCCTAACTCATTTTATGAGGCCAACATCATCCTGATACCAAAGCCTGGCAGAGACACAACAAAAAAAGAAAATTTTAGACCAATATCCTTCATGAACATGGATGCAAAAATCCTCAATAAAATACTGGATTCAGCAGCACATCAAAAAGCTTATCCACCATGATCAAGTGGGCTTCATCCCTGGGATGCAAGGCTGGTTCAACATTCGCAAATCAATCAACGTAATCCAGCATATAAACAGAACCAAAGACAAGAACCACATGATTATCTCAATAGACGCAGAAAAGGCTTTTGACAAAATTCAACAGCCCTTTATGCTAAAAACGCTCAATAAATTCGGTATTGATGGAACGTACCTCAAAATAATAAGAGCTATTTATGACAAACCCACAGCCAATATCATACTGAATGGGCAAAAACTGGAAAAATTCCCTTTGAAAACTGGCACAAGACAGGGATGCCTGTCTCACCACTCCTATTCAACATAGTGTTGGAAGTTCTGGCTAGGGCAATCAGGCAAGAGAAAGAAATCAAGGGTATCCAGTTAGGAAAAGAAGAAGTCAAATTGTCCCTGTTTGCAGATGACATGATTGTATATTTAGAAAACCCCATTGTCTCAGCCCAAAATCTCCTTAAGCTGATAAGCAACTTCAGCAAAGTCTCAGGATACAAAATTAATGTGCAACAATCACAAGCATTCTTATACACCAGTAACAGACAAACAGAGTGCCAAATCAGGAATGAACTTCCATTCACAATTGCTTCAAAGAGAATAAAATACCTAGGAATCCAGCTTACAAGGGATGTAAAGGACCTCTTCAAGGAGAACTACAAACCACTGCTCAGTGAAATCAAAGAGGACACAAACAAATGGAAGAACATACCATGCTCATGGATAGGAAGAATCAATATCATGAAAATGGCCATACTGCCCAAGGTTATTTGTAGATTCAATGCCATCCCCATCAAGCTACCAATGAGTTTCTTCACAGAATTGGAAAAAACTGCTTTAAAGTTCATATGGAACCAAAAAAGAGCCCGCATTGCCAAGACAATCCTAAGTCAAAAGGACAAAGCTGGAGGCGTCACGCTACCTGACTTCAAACTATACTACAAGGCTACAGTAACCAAAACAGCATGGTACTGGTACCAAAACAGAGATATAGACCAATGGAACAGAACAGAGTCCTCAGAAATAGTACCACACATCTACAGCCATCTGATCTTTGACAAACCTGAGAGAAACAAGAAATGGAGAAAGGATTCCCTATTTCATAAATGGTGCTGGGAAAATTGGCTAGCCATAAGTAGAAAGCTGAAACTGGATCCTTTCCTTACCCCTTATACGAAGATTAATTCAAGATGGATTAGAGACTTAAATGTTAGACCTAATATCATAAAAACCCTAGAAGAAAATCTAGGTAGTACCATTCAGGACATAGGCATGGGCAAGGACTTCATGTCTAAAACACCAAAAGCAACGGCAGCAAAAGCAAAAATTGACACATGGGATCTAATTAAACTAAAGAGCTTTTGCACAGCTAAAGAAACTACCATCAGAGTGAACAGGCAACCTACAGAATGGGAGAAAATTTTTGCAACCTACTCATCTGACAAAGGGCTAATATCCAGAATCTACAAAGAACTCAAACAAATATACAAGAAAAAAACAAACAACCCCATCAAAAAGTGGGCAAAGGATATGAACAGATATTTCTCAAAAGAAGACATCCATACAGCCAACAGACACATGAAAAAATGCTCATCATCACTGGCCATCAGAGAAATGCAAATCAAAACCACAATGAGATACCATCTCACACCAGTTAGAATGGCAATCATTAAGAAGTCAGGAAACAACAGGTGTTGGAGAGGATGTGGAGAAATAGGAACACTTTTACACTGTTGGTGGGATTGTAACTAGTTCAACCATTATGGAAAACAGTATGGCGATTCCTCAAGGATCTAGAACTAGATGTACCATATGACCCAGCCATCCCACTACTGGGTATATACCCAAAGGATTATAAATACTCTACTACAAAGACACATGCACACGTATGTTTATTGCGGCACTATTCACAATAGCAAAGACTTGGAATCAACCCAAATGTCCATCTGTGACATCTGGATTAAGAAAATGTGGCACATATACACCATGGAATACTATGCAGCCATAAAAAAGGATGAGTTTGCATCCTTTGTAGGGACATGGATGCAGCTGGAAACCATCATTCTTAGCAAACTATCACAAGAAGAGAAAACCAAACACCGCATGTTCTCACTCATAGGTGGGAACTGAACAATGAGATCACTTGGACTCGGGAAGGGGAACATCACACACTGGGGCCTCTCATGGGGAGGGGGTAGGAGGGAGGGATTGCATTGGGAAGTTATACATGATATAAACGTCATGCACATGTACCCTAGAACTTAAAGTATAATAAAAAAAAAAAATGTGCAGATGCTTAGATTCCTTATATATCATGGTGTAGTGTTTGCATGTAACTTATGCACATCCTCCCATATAATTTAAATCATTTCTAGATTACTTATAATACCTAATACCATGTAAATGCTATGTAAATAGTTGCTATACTGTATTTTTATTTGTATTATTTTTACTATTGCTTTGTTATTTTTAATTTTTTTTTCAAATAATTTCTACCCACACTTGATGGAACCTGCAGTTGATAGAAACCATGGGTGGTGGAGCCCACAGATGTGGAGGGCCAAACATATTCATTTAGTCAAAATGTAGGCATTTTATTAAAACAATAAAGAATTAAAAATCTATCATTGTTTGCATTCATGGTTATGCCTTTCAAATGAAACTTACAAAACCACTTCCCTACCCCAAAATGAAACCATTATTCGCTTTTTCTCATCTGCCTTCTTAAAGCCTTTCTGTCATTGCTGTGCTCTGACTTTAGAACCTTATGCCTCTCTGATAGATTGTTTCATCTAAGCCTGTTTTGTCCTTATATTGCCCCTTCCCAATTCCAATCTTTGTTATGTTTCTGCTTTTATTCTAGCAAGAATACCTTCTCTTCCTGCTCTTACTTAAGCAATATACCAAATGCCCAAATATATGCCCACCTCAAACCTGGCCCAAGACTGTCTTCTCCCTCTAAGGGTCTACTTGCTCCAACAGTCCTTGCCCTTTCTCCTCAATTTAAGTCAATGTCGCATGACCTAGCATTTGATTACCCTCCTTTGTTCATGAGTCCTCTCTGTTTTCTCAAATAAATTATCAACTTCTGAGGGGCAAGAATCACGTTATAACTACTGTCTTGTCCAAACCACCCCCAACCAGTGGTGGCCTAAGGGAGAGCTCCAGAAACATGTATTGATTGAAAGAGTATTTTATTTCACGTTCTAATATTCCAAGTACCAAACTCAATGTTAGTAACTATAGGATACATGATGAGTAGATACAGTACTGGACTACAAGGTCTTAAAATTCAACATTGCACAAACGCTGAAAAATCTTATTTCCCTTTTACACAAAACGTCATGAGACCAAACGTACATAAAAGGGTGGGAGAAGGTAGATGTACTGAGACAAATGTTTTATATTTAGTCAATGTTGACTTGAGAGTAAACATGCAAGTAAGCAAAAAGAAACCAAATATTTCCCAGAAAAAAAAAATACCCAACATCTTGAGGAGAATTTTACCTTAACATTTTTGTCTTAGCTTTAGTATCTTTATAATTGGAAGTGAAATACTATTTTGAAATATTAAAAAGGAAGAAAGCAAACTATAAGGGAAGCATAGATAAGTATCAAGTAGGTTTTATTAAGTTTCCTGAAGATTATAAAATCAATTAAAGGATGTCTAGGGTAGGGAATTAGACTATACACTCTTTATTCAGTAGACATTGACTAGCACTGTTATAAGATCTGAGGGCAGAAGAAAGATGAAGTGGAGGATTCTCCATTCTGAGAGCTAATAGGATATACCAAAAGGAAGGATAAAAAGGTTAAGTGTCCAGAATATATTGCTCAGTGAGTATTATTTGAGTTCAGGATGTGGAACAGCCACTTTCATGTAGACCAATCATTCAGTCAATTGACACTTACTAAACACCTACCACACGCAGGGGGTGGGGATCACACAGCTTGAAGATCTTTGAGATTGCCCTTGGGTTTTCAGCATGAAGAGCTTGGTAAAGGCAATCATAGTAATTGAAGGAAGATTAACAAAAGGGTAAAATTAAAGTTTAGCAATGCTAAACGTGAGCAAGTTTGAAGGATATTTGAAAGCTCAATGCTAAGCTGAAAAAAACTAAAAACTCCATTCCTTCATTTTCCAGTGAATAGTCTGAAGAATTATCTAGTTAAAACCCAATACCACACCCAGAGCCAGTGCTGGCCTCACTCACAGCATTTTTAAACATGAGATTTCACTCTAGGGAGGCAAGGGCTGACACTCTGTAAGCTGGCTACAAGAAAATGACACCTTTTCTCCCCTCTAATTTATTTACTCTAGGGGACAAAAGGCATCCTAGAAACTTAAATGAGGAAAGTGCAAGTATTGTGAAATATAGCAATGTAAGAACCAGACAATTTTCCAATATATTCATCTCAGACTATATGGTGAGTTTTCAATAGAAGGCTGAGACAGACTTGCACTCCCTTCCACAACAAAATAACAATAAAGAAAATTCGTGTAAGAAGTATAAGAAATACCGAGAGCAAATCTCTATAAGATTTCAGTCCAGCTGATTGCGGAGATGGATGTGGAGAAGCATAATGGAAGTGCAAAGAAATGTTTCAATGAAAAGCATTGATCTGAGCCATCTTAAGGATTCGTGCTCCATTATATTCACTTATCAAGTCAATTCTAAGCTTTTCAATTGCCCTCTCCTTACCATTATCACTAATAACAATCTCTTTGAGTTAATGGTTCTTATTTATATTTTATCACCTTCATAATATGTTAATACATTGGCATTCTTCACAGAACATTGAAACACATTACTATTAGTCTAATATTGATCCTCAAGACATTTTTTACCAAATAACTAAATATTCTTGTAATGGGAAGAAGTGACAAGAAGCTGAAATATTAAAAAGTAAAGTAACTCTGAGGAAATGGTATTAAAGCAAGTTGTAGAATCAAAAATTGGACCTCCCACAACTATTACTCTACTAGCACACTCAGAGTCCTTTCACCTAACCACACTGTTTTTGTTTCTGATTACTAAATTCCTTTTCCAGACTTTGTTAAAATGTTTCTACTTGCACTAAATGTATATTAAGCATAATATACTAACGATTTTTAAGCGTGGGTTAAAAAATGGTGAGTCTTCGAGTAGACAAAAAAAATGCTAATTTGACTACAGTGTTTTTTTAAAAAAAAAAAAAAAAAAGTTCATCTTTTCAGGTCCTTGGGAAGGAAAAACTCCCTAAGTTTCCAAAGCATGTGAGATTTGGCCATCAAACTTGGAAAGATATGATTAAGTTCTGTGAAATATGACTATGTAAAGAGGATTAACTACTATCAGAAATACACATTTTTGATCTAACTTTTCTTCTAGGAGAAGAAACTGTTGAGGCTTTATGATCTCCCGTCTTCTAGACATATTTTAGGTAGTAAATATTTCTGTGTCATCCCAGCATCACATCTTAAATAGGTTAACTTTTGTATTATTCTTTCTATTGTTATGCTCTGACCTTGATTAACATTTGAATTAAAAGTGAGAAACATATCAAGCACAGGGGAGAAAAAAGAAATAACAACAGATTTAACGTAGGTTCATTAGATTGACCAGAGTCCATTTTTCCAGCTCAATTGATAAACCATGACATTACTTGACACTGATTAAGTAGCACCAAACAAGTTCTACAGATGAGGGTTGCTAAGAAGTACAATTATACACATTCCAATAATGTGTACAATTGTACATATTATTAAAATAATGCAAAAGTAAAAATTCTGATGCCCAAAGCCTTTGGAAAAAAATATGTGTTTCAGGACAAAAATATTTCAGTGGGCTTTGAAATGTCTTAAGAAGAGTTGGGCTGCTTAATATTGTCCTTGACTGCTGCTGTCCTTTTAACTTTGTATGTAAGGTGGCAGACAAAGGAAGCTGACCTTTCACACAAGAGCGCCCACAAGTAATGAGATCGTAGAATTGCTGACCCCAAGCACTTGTTGGGATCTATGATAGTGTCACATTTGGCAGTGGTAGTGTTTCTGCCAAATGTGAGGGTTCCCTCTCAGCTAGCACTTCAATCAGGAAGTGCATCTTCTTACCAAAAGAAGCAGAGTATAACCCTGTCATCAAAACACAAAGGGGGAGGATAACCTTGCAGAGCACAGAATTTTGGGGCCAAGGAGAGATGTTAATCCTTGTGTAATATGAAACTCATCAAGGCAATTTTCAGTGTTTTAAAGGAAGCAAACTTAATCAGAAGATGAAAGATTTAATTTTTAGTATTGATATAAGTACCTTGAATATATATTTTAGAATTATTCATATTGGTAAAATGATGGCAATAAAATGCATGTCCACCTATAGGCAACACTTGCATAAAACGTGGTACAAATAAAGTAGGAACAATTAATCTGACAAGAAAAAAACGGAAATATTTAACAACTTGGTAAGAATATCTAAATTACATTTGTCATTGAAAAAGTAGTTAACCTGTTCAATTTGATCTCATATAACATATGTCAGATTGCATATTTGCAAGAGCATATAGAATTCTGTAAAAGACCCACATCTTGCTATTAATACTGGTTATTTCAAAGAGCTCTTGAAGACCTGTGTAGTGTATTGAGGGAGATGATTAACATTTTCCTGCTGTATCTTGAATTATTTCCCTAGATATGCAAAGTATGCATTAATTTGAAATAAAAAAATTCCCTAAAGTTTCATGAACTATATATTATATAATTTTATTATATATAAATTATATATGATCATTATTATATATTATATGTAATATATATTCTATATAATGTTAATAAATATATTATATATTAAATGTAATAAATATATTACATATTATATATTAAATGTAATAAATATATTACATATTATATATATAAATTATATATATATATATAAAATTTCCGCAGTTGGGAATAAGGACCTCAATGCAATAAAAAAGTATGATAGAGGAAAACACTGCAGAAAAAACATAGGAGATTCAGCACAACTTGGAAAAATCAAGAGAAGTCCAAACCAAAATCACAGTTTGTAACTTAGCCACAACAGGGTTATTGTTTTCAGATATCCCTTAGCAAGAAAAGCTTTGAAGTTTCCATCAGAATTTCATCTAAC
This sequence comes from Trachypithecus francoisi, assembly GCF_009764315.1. Lineage (NCBI taxonomy): Eukaryota > Metazoa > Chordata > Mammalia > Primates > Cercopithecidae > Trachypithecus > Trachypithecus francoisi. The sequence goes on along the minus strand of NW_022681453.1, from coordinate 177,940,133 downwards.
CATCTTGTATTAGTTTAGATATGTCTTTATACCCACGTAGTTAATTGTATGGGGAAATTGTGTTTTGTTTTCTATCTAAAATGGGAATTTTGTCATTTTTACCTGATACTTGAAGTCCTTTCAAAATTCTGAGTTAAAAAAAAACCCATCTGGGTATTGCTTTCAATAGGTATACGGCATGGCTGGTTACTCTTGGACTATAGTCCAATATTGGTTAGCAGTTCAATATTTTTATAAGAACTATTTTAGTCAAGACCCTGAATTTTGAATAAACAAAACTGACAAAAAGATGGGCCTAAAACTCAGACCATCTCCCAGCTCTTCAAACTAAGTTAATTTCCTGATATGTCCAGCTTTCTGCCAACCCATAAAAGGAAGCCACATATAAAGGCTGATATTCTTGGCAATTGCTGAGGAATTGCCTCTCCAGCCTTCTCCAGACCACCACCACTACCATTTAATCCTGACATACTTGCTTACTTTCATCCCCCAGTTCCAAATCCTGGCTACTTAGTCTGTCTTTGAAATCCACTTCTGCCCCTCACTGAGTTGGCACGTGTATTGACTTTCTTGCCAGCAACTTATAATGCAGTACTATGTTTTTTTTTTTTTACAGTTTCTGACTTAACTCACCTTGTGTTTTATGGTTTGTCCCATTAGGTAGGGATGTAACCCAACTCAAGCCAACAGCCTCAGGGTACTAGCCAAGTGACCCATGTGCTTAAGGTGAAAAAGGTAGGACCCCAAGAGATTGTATCTATGTGGACATGCAAAAAAGATGTCTTTTGATATAAAGCATCACAGAGGTGAAGATGACATTAAGCAACTCTGGTTCAAAACAGCATTGCCTTCAGCAATGGAGCAATGTACAAGACGCACAAAACAAGATAGACTAATACCTTCTGAAAACCTTTTCTTATGACCTTAATCTGCATCACACACCATACTATATATGTTGCAGGACATTCAGAGATGAAAACTGTGGTCCCAGTTCTCAGATTGTTTACAGACTAACTCTGACACAAATATGATCCAGAAGAGTGCAGTTATGTTTGAAAAGCCAAAAATAAATTTACAACTGCGCAAAAAAATGATAAAATCAAAACCCAATCCCACCGTACCTTGTAAAGAAAAAAAGAAAAAGAGAGAGAGAGAAACATATAAAAAGCAATAAAAACAAAACAAAACAAACAAACAAACAAACAAAACAAGAAAAGACTGAAAGCTGGGAGAACAAAAAGAAGGAAGCAGAATTTAAGGATCAGAGGACAGAGACAAGGCAAGTCCATAGCAGAAAACCTGAGAATAGAAGAAAAAGGGGCAAGCATGAAAGGGCTAAGGGAGTAGAAGCTACAACAAAGAAATAAAAATATTTGCCCTGTGAAGGACAATCTGGGAAAGGCAGGGAGATGGAGAAGACACAATGTTAAAGCAAGGTTGCATCAGACAGCCATCCTAAATAAAACAAGGATGGATAAATGCATACAATGAATTTGGCAGAAAAGATGGACTACGAATAATAACAATAACAGCTAGTCTTTTATGGGCCATGTTGAAATCTAGACACTCTTTTACCAGGCTCCTCCCCTCTAACAAAGGCTTATGCCAGCCCAGAGGAAGTAAGCATGACTGCACCCACTCCCTCAACTGACCTGCTCCTTGGGTCCCCAGGCACATTAGTGGCCTCAAACTTCACTCTTGTTGAATAAGCAATTGGTACTGTGTGATTCTCATGGCAATACAGCTTTGCAGATTTCACAACTAATGTTGCTTTTTCCTCCTCAGAACGAGATTCTTTCCACACAGAACAACAGCAGCATTGCTCCTGGTTATATGTGTGAGCATATACAGATCGTATACGAATATGTTATATACAGAAAATCATAAATACACATTAAAACTTGATTCCAATGACTCTTTCTGAAAAAAAAAAACAAAAAAAAAAAACCCTCTTTCCAATCAAAAGCATCAAGAAGGCTTTTATACAGGCTCTCCGTGAGGACTAGTGATGAGTAAGTCAAAACAACAAAAGCAAATGCTGGCTATTACTGAGTGCCGCAACAAGTGCAAAAACAAAATAAAGCACTAATTGTCGACATAAGCATCAGTTTTCTTCCTAAGAGACCAAAAGTCTCAACTACAGGATTCCTCCACATCAAATTATGTATTCACACTGACGTTCTTCCCAAACACGTTTCTTCTGTTTGTAAATGAACTTTTCCTTGCCAAACAGCTCTTATCCATTGTCTTTGAAAGGAAAACAAGTTGTCAAATTCCAGAAATGTTTGAAAGTACATTGAGCCCCGACACCCTTAATTTTTCTCTTTAGTTCATTTTCTCTTGCTTCTTCTCTGTTTTATCTTTCTTGGTGTTTCTTATAAATAACTGGTTACATTAACGTTGTAGAACTGTCAGCTTTTTTTCTTTCTTTTCTATGCTCCTATTGACAGCCTCATTACTAAAAGCTTTGAAGCTCATTAGACTCTTCACAGTTTAAAGGATGATTATGAAATTATTTGGGATGAATTAGAATTAATCAATAAGATTTCCAAAAGATGCTATCAAGAATGACATGAAAAAGAGAGTAGATAGCTAACTTGCGTGACATACTGTCAATGTATCTCAGATCATGAGAAGATACTATGGTATTTGTGAAAGAAAGTAAAACATAGTAGTTACTTCTATTTTGGTAAGACTCACCCCTTTGTGCTACCAACTAGCAGCAAAATAAAATAAAATAAAATAAAATAATATAAAATAAAATAAACTGGGAAGAACAGGAATGTGTCTTCTTAGGACCACTTTGCCCCTCCATGTTTCTCTGTGGTCATAAAGCCTCAAAGAAAATCTAAACCATTAAAATAACCGTTAAGGTTTTCAGGAATGTATGTGCGTGTGTGTGTTGTTGTTGTTTTATGTGTAAGAGAAACCATCAAAGCTGATTCATTGCATCTGCTAATGAAATTCAGTGAGATCTGTCTGAGGGCTGGGAAGAAAAATTGAGTAATTAGATGGAGAATCAAAACATAGGGTGATTATGAGAGAATTCTCCCTCCAGCATTGGGGGATGGTGTGAATTTTCAGGTATGAGGATATATATGGGGGTACAGAGAGAAAAAATTATTTCCTGAATAAGATGGGGGAGGATGGATATGTCTAGGCTTAGGATCTTGATTTTCTTGTAATATTGGGATAAGAATGAAAATGAAGGAAACCATCACACTTGACTTATGGCTGGAGTAGCAGTATCTTCAGGTTGCCCAACCACTTGTGAGAGTGATGGTGGGCCTAGCTGCAGTGTGCATACCTGTAGAGATATGTGTTCTTTAAAGGGCACGTAGATTCTCTATGACTGAGAGAGACTTCTAGACACCAAGAGATGTTATCCTAAGTAAATAACCATGGGAACTGGAGAAAAGGAAGAAATGTCAGTTTTAATGCAATAAAAAACCTATGACCCTATTTTGAGACAGAAGAATTTAGAAAAATTATGACATATAATAAGTATTGTGCCATTGATTTTCCTCTTGCCTACTCCCCTAAGAGGGTGCCCTAGGGAAACACCTGTTACATTTAAGCTCTGTCTCTAGTAAACAATTTCACCAATTATGCAATAAAAAATTCTGTGAACCTGGCACCCAGACCTGGAACTCCCAGTTGCTCTCACTGCCAAAGGTCAATCCAATGTGTCTGCTTTTGAAATCTTTTAGCCAAAGAATGTTAATGACATTTTCCAATACACTGTGCTGTTCTACCACATGTTCCTCCCCGGAAATTTGGGATTACTAAAATACAGAGATATCTTGAGTGCCAAAAGGCCACAATAGTGAAAGATATGGCCAGCTTTTTAGATGCTGTGACCATCTTAAGGACCTACAAAAACACTGGTGCAAGGAAACAAATGCATTGCCTCCAGACTCTGAAAAGAAAAACTGCAAAACCCAAATCAATTAACATTTATATGCATATCTACAAAACATAACAATTGTCAACTTTATTCATTGTTCCACTTAGTCTTCTAATAATCTCTTTGTACCTGAAAAAGATCTGTAGATTAGGTTTTTTTCACTTTGCAAGAATATTCATGTATGCAAGATGTTTCCAAATTCACAGATACATATTAATTAAATACACTTGGACTAAGAGTTTCAGAAGCAAAATTATAAAAGTTTTTTCAACATATTATTGTGAAATAATTAAATCTGGTGTTGAATGTTAGTGTACTTTAATATGTGTCTTTGGATGTGGGATGGAGGCCTCAAAAAGTATCTATTATTACAGGAAATAGGAAAACTTGAAGAGAAATTCCTCAATGTTCTTTCATCTGTTCCCACTGGCCTTTTCTTGTGTTTTTCCAGCTCAACAACAAAGTTAAACATGAGTCAGAAAGAGAAACTTCCATTGCTTACATGAAGCCAAATTATCCTAAGCAGGTAAATAATAAAGTTTAAAAGCAGTGGTTAATTGTTTGAAATAAATTAAGAAAAGGACATCAGAGTTCTATTCTTTCCAGGATTCTCTACCTACCTTAGACTAAAAATGCAACCTTCTTATTTCTAAAGATGCAGTCTGAATTGGTGTACATTGGTAACGGTCAGGAGACCAGGGTAAATCCATGAACTGTCACCACCCTCCAAGGGTAGTTCCCACCAAGTCAAAGAAAATGAAATGTGGTTTTCTCATCTTTCAAGAAGAAATTAAAGGCCATAGGTCTATCACATATTTATTTGTTGAGTATCCCAGAAAACAATCTCTGAAATTTTACATAAATATGGAGATGAGATGAATTATTAGCAAACAAAGTCACCAAAATTATTCCAAGTCTCTTAAATACTTCAAATACTTCACCTACTCAAAACTAGTTAAAAAATATATTTGCTTGAATTCTAAGTTACTTAATTGTAAGTTATATATTGGGTGTCAGAATACGATTTATATGCTTGACAAGTGTTAAAAGAAGCAACATGAGAATTTACAGACATCAACAATAGCTTCAAATACGACTCACATACATAAGGAAAGCATTCAATATATTTTAACCAGTTTCAGAAAACCAGATAGTTAGTATTGTTTTCCATTTCACTTTTTATTAAATTGTCATCAATCAGTGAAAATGACTAAGTAGTAATACACAGGATTAAAAAGCAATAAGATGTCTCTAAAAAATCCTTATTAAACTCTATGCATGATCTATATTCAGCTTGAAAACTATCAGCTAAGAGTAGGAGGACCAGAAGATCATTTGCATCTAGCATATTGAATGTAATATATACCAATTTCTTAACCTCACAATAGAATGATAGGAAAGTTAAGTCTAAAAGAAGTTTAAAAATCAGCTCCTAAAACTATTATTATCAATATTTAAAATATTGTTAGATTTACTTTTCTCCTATTATACATTACTTGCCACACAACAGGAAAGGGTACTATTAGGGTACCCTTGACTAATAAGGTATGTAGTCGAGTCTCACTTTTGTATTTATCATGCATGAAACAAAATTCAGGGTTCCATTTACTTTTTATTTTCCTTGAGAATTTGATATATTTTCTTTAAGTCTTTGTATATGTCTATAGTTGGATTCTTTATGCTTTTATAATATTAGGAACATAATTCCCTGTTTTAACCATTTGATGTATTATAAACATTCCCCCATCACTAAATATTCTTCTACAACATAATTTTCAATGATTATGTGGTGAAGAGCTATGCTTCAGCAAATAGAAATGGCTTTTACACATTTGAGGAACTCCTAAACTCTCTTCTGTGTTAAAGACAGACTACCCACCTCAGAGCTGAGTCTGTAATAAAGTAAATAAAAACATGCACTTGGGCTTCAGAAATGGTAACATTGCTACTTATTTATGAACCACCCTCTCTTAACAGCTCAGCAACTTCATGCCTTCCATAGCAGAGGCCACTATAATTGTTATAATTATATATAATTTTATAATATATAAAATTGTTGAGGTCATGGTTATTTCATTCATTTCGCAAATGAATAAATGAACACACAGACTGATATGAATAGAAACCAATTTTCCCAAAGGATTATCTTCGTTGTTTTATACTCCAAATATATTCGGAGAAGCAAGCATAATAACAACTTATGGACTAAGTTATATGAAAATAATGTATGATTTTTCAAAGTTTAAGTAATAATTTAAAATTATATATGTCATTTGCTTTCATTAATTCAGCTAGCAGGAGCTTTTTGAAAAACAAGAAGAGAATCTTAAAAGAAAAAGTAGAAAAGATAATATTCTTGTTTCTATGTTCTTGGGAAGTTATTTCCCTCCTACAATACCCTATACTGTAGTAACCACAGTATTCAGTTCCCGCATTTTCTAGGCTACTATTCTGAGATTCAGAGATTGTAGGTTTTGCAGATTTGTAGGTTTTGAATCCAGTCAAAATAATATTTCATTAATTGTTATATTTACACCGACTACTTATAATCATTCATGAAACTAAGGTTGTCAGTATTTTAATGTGGCAATTCTAGTCTCCTTCATTACCTCAACTGGTTTAGCCAAACATGCAGAACCACTTAGCTCCACACCACCTGCAGACAGGAAGTTAAATGTGGAAAAGTATAGCATCATACTATCGCAATTAAGTTTTTGGATACACCTTAATTTTACCCACTCAGAAGAAAAAATGTAACCACCACAACAAAGCTGGAAAAGATCATGATTAAAGAGCGTCTGTCATTTTGTTCCACTCCTAGGAACTGCTATCCACCCACTCCCAAGTGATGGACGTGTTTCTCTCAGTGCACTGGATTTAGATGTATAAAAGGATGAAGACAGTTAAATTTTTCAAATCACCAGAGAGCCAATAAAGCAGCATTTGATCTGCTCTGTGGAAAGCATCCAGGAACCAAAGAAAAACTCATGAATGACACAAAACCGAGGTCACCTGAAGACACCACTAAGATACCAAAGCAGGCTCAGCTATCTCACAATGGAAGGGATCCTAGTGAAGGAATCCAACCTAGAAACCAATGCACTGACATACAAATCAGATAATTCCCCCATGAAAGGATAGGGTCTATCATCTTTCCTTTATTATCTATACTTTTGAAATTTGTTATTTATTAGGAATTGGTTTTGAATTATTAAAATTTTATTCATGATTCCACATAATATATACTCCCTGATGAATAAACCTACAGGGATAAAACAAAACATTTTTAATGAGACCAGATTATCTGCCAGTATCAACTTATAAGAAAAAATAAAAACAAAACCAAGCAAAATTTAACTCATCTCAGTCCGCCCCTCTCTTTTTCTTCTTAAAATTACTTTTGTCTAAAATCTGAAATCTAAAAATAGACAATTCCATGAGCTTTTTCAAGGCCCTGAAAACAGTCACATATGAATAGTGGTGATGATTAGTATGACTAATCCTATAGATTTATTATCTCTAGGAAGCTAGAGGTTATTAGTTTTTGTTAACAAATATTATTTCAAAAACACTGTATTAAATCACCTCATAAAAACCAGACACCTCTTTATGATAACATCTCTGTTACAGAAATAGAAGCAAAAGTTGTATGTCCTTGTGTAGCTTTGTAATTTTTAACACTGGTAAGAAAAGAGCAATATTTATAAAACATTGAATAGCATCATATATCCAAATATCTTTAAAAAGCAATATACTGCTGCCTATTTTGCCATCTGTAAGTTGCTGATTCTTATTGTCTGATACTCTTCTTTAGATATAAATGGGCTGAAGGTTTTCTTACAATTGTTCCATAAAGTAGTAAAAAAAAATTTATAATTTCAAAACAGAAATGAGAAAGTCACTTTTGCTTTTTGAATGTGTGCTCAATGGGAATAATTTTCATTCTTCCACTTGAATTGGTTTCAGTTCTATTCAGCACCTATGTGTTTTCTAATTGAATGGCATGATCCACTCCATATTTTAAAAATGGTATTATATGTCTGTTTCCGTTTTCCAAGAGGATATTTTCTAAGCTCATCCAAAATAGTTCAACATTTTCCCACTACTGCAAAAAATAGCAACACATATCCTCAACACACGTATTACACCACATGAATACATTTTCGCTTTTGGTCTCCCTTCAGTTCCATCTGCACTCTTGCTGTGCAACAGCTATAGCATAAAAACGTCTATTCTCACATGCTTTTGATATTACACTATTTAATCACATACAGCTGTGGCTTATGAGACTGTTACAAAACAATTTCAATGTAGTACTTGAAGCCAATTTTGAATAAACATCAACCATTTACTCTGAATAAAAAGTTTGACATTAAAAAAGTTTTATTTTAAAAGAAAATACTTTTTTTGTTGTTTTTGTTTGTTTTTAGAATTTGGCATGGACATAATTGTGACTGAACTCTCTGTCTGCCAAAAGACTGATAATGTCAAAAAGGGTTGTGTAAAATCATATTAGTGCAAAAATGAAGCTTTCCAGAAATCCTGAAGCCAGAAAGACCTCGAATGAACTTGCATCCTCCCTTCTATATTGTGTCCCTCCCTGCAAATTACCCCTACCCCCAGCCCTCATACATTTTATTACTTCATGTAAATAATTTTGTGCTGTAATTTTGTGCTATATTTTTCCAAATTGAAAGAAAGTGAAAGGAAAATGCTTTAGAAAGATGCTGCTAAATATACATGATATTTTCCTTATGTTTGAATCCATTCTGGAGTAAAGAAAATACCATGAACTTTTTTCGTTTCTACTCCTTTTAAGTAGGTACCAAACTTAGTGTTGTAAAAACAATGTCTATATCATGGGGGAAAAAAAAATGGCAAAACATGCATTGGGATTGTATCCAATCCCACTGATAATGAAGGCTTGGGGGAGTTAAGGGAAAAAAAAAACCAAAAAACTAAGAAACAAGGATGTCCCCTTCCTTCTATTTTCCTCTTATTTGAAACCAATTAAAAATTCTATACAGTCTAAAGTGAGACAAACAGGATTTATCATAGTTTCATGCTATCATAGTTTCATGCTATTGTATTACCCCCTTGACGCGAAAGAAAAAATCTGTACTTGTACCTAAAAATTCCATCGCTGGAAGATTTTAGAAAACCAGTTTTGTATGTTTCAGGCTTTCAAAGGAAAACAGAACTTTGGAGTTTTCAAGGCTGTTTTAAAACAACTGGCAAGTTACCAACTCTGGATATCAATGCAAATCTGAGGCAGGAAGTACTAAGGAAATTCTAAACTCATTCCCTCCCTCTGCAAGATTTTCTACATTTTCATGTGTAAGGAGTGTGTTACAGGATTGTTTTGTTTTGCTTTTGAAGGATCTGTACATTCACATCTTTAAGAATATCCTTCGCCCCATAGAAGCCTCTCTTCCTTCACTTACTTGTGTTTTCAAGTGTTTGCTCATTCTATGGCACAATCAATTGTGCTTCAGCTAGACTTTCAGAGACGGGTGGCTGCAGATGGTTGAATATTCAGCCTGAAATCAATGTGCAGTTGATTAATTACTCCTTACCTGGCCCCTTCTTCATACCAGGCTCTAAACACAATCTGAGTACCACCAGTCAAAGAAATTCTGTTTGGGTCCACTAGTCTGAACCCCTTTCTTCAAGACCTTCTGGGGAACCGGACGACCAAAGAAGGGAATTCAGTAAATTCATGTGGGAGCAGCATCATTAGAAACTGTGCACTGGATTGGTAGAAACATAGTGAACTGGTAAGGGTGTGGAAAAGAAAGAAAGGAGAAACTCGCTGTGTATGCTTAGGTGACTTTTTAAGTTTTATGAAGATGACTAAAGTTTTCCAAATATATGTGAGAGAAGTATCTATTTCTCAGCTGGAAAAAAAATCAATTCACCAGGCTGTAACCAGGTTTTCTTCTTTTAAGCTTACCTAGTTCGACGAAATTTTTTTCAAGAACCCCCTACCCTCCACCCCCACACCTTTCCCCCCATCCCCCAAGCCCTGCACCTTCCCCCCGCCACCCCACCCCCGTCCTGGTAAGTACCTCAAAAATTCAGAATGAAATTCACCTGGAATCTCATAATTCAACGGCAACAGGTTGCTTTTTTTTTTGGAAAGGGTGATAAAATACTTGAAAAATGTTGGATTACAACTAATCAAACGTTTTATATTTTGTCATTAAGCTAATGAACTATTTTTTGAGCCCCCTTTCTCTAAAACTTGCTGATTATTCTGGGTGTCCCTTCCAAATAGCAAATTTGCCTTGATAAACTTTTTTTCATCCAGCTGTTTCTTATTTAAATATTATAACATGTCACTAAGATTTCTTCATTATTCCTTAACCAAAGTAATGTTCCTCCTTGAAATTGCTTCTTTTGGTAGGAAAAGAAAATTCATCAAAAAGAAAATTGACAAATGACAACGTTTTAAAGATGTGAGGTGAGAAAGAGGGAGCATAGGATGATAATATTGTTCCACATTATAGCTACGAGTCAACCACTGGGTTTTCATCTTAACTTACATGTATATTTTTCTAATATAAACCATTTTAAGGATTTGAAAAATTATTTGAAGGAGCATAAACATTTATTTTTAAAGAGGCAAAGTTGAGAGCTTGGTTCCAATGCAATGTTAAATAACAGGAGCAGAGAAGGCAGGGAAGTATCACAAGTTCTTCTAAAACTTTACTATGTATTCCAGGGAATGGAAACATCTGCATTTATTTCTTAAATCTCATTTTCATTTTGTTTTATCATTAAAAAATAGCAGAGGTATTTATCATTACACAAGTAGAAAGAGAGTTCAGCATGTGTGCATTCTCTGAAATAATATAGTAATAAACATTTCAATCCTTTAAAATCCCGTGAAGATTTTCCCCAAAAAACTAATGATAGCAAATAGCCCTTGTGGATTGGCAGGAAGAAAATCCACCTCAATTAAGAGAAAAATTTAAGATATGTTATCACCAGAAGGTGATTTTTACCTACCGTAAAATTCTATTTTCATCAAATGTAAGTGTTCTTGACATATCAGCATCATTTTAAATAGTTATGAATTTAAAATTGGATTATAACTCTAAGCCAAGGCTACAAAGAGTGGATTTTATGAATTCCATCCAGGTTTACCAAATAAATATAAGAAGTATGTACTTCATTTAAAATTATTATAAATTATATTTTGAGGTATAAGTGTAGAAGGAAAAAAAGCAATATGGAAATAACCTAATTGTTTTCCTGTTACACTGAAACATGATGGTGCTTCATTGTATAGTGTTAACCCTGTCAGAAACTCCCCAGTACCCCCATTTTAAAATATGATTGCACATTGACTCTTCATCTCATTTCCTCTCTATGCAAGTTTCAAAACAGGGCACGTTTTCACATCTTCAGTTTCCAGGAATGCTATTAATGTCTGTCATTTCAGAGCCACCATAACAATATAGGACAACTTCAAAGCATTGTCAACGTTTTACAACATAATAATCGATATGAACTACCATGATAGGCAAAGTAGCTGATCTTATATTCCCTACTACCCTGATCTGATTATCCAAATATCAACATAGAATGCCTAATGGATCTAACTTCTTTAAAAATGTTCCAGAAGTTGATGGCGTTGGCTAGCTTGAGAGTAACAAGATCCAGATGCTGCCTGTCTATACAACACTAAACTACATAGAACTCCAAAGCAGATATCTAAAATCTCCCTACTTTTCAGGCTCTTCTCTTTTCCCTCACTACTCCACTCTCCCTCTTTAACCCCCATCTTTCTCTCTCTCACACACACACTTTCTACTAGTATAGCTCATCCAGCACCCTGTGTCTTTGAAAAAAATGTGCATAACATTCACTATTTCCTGTTAGTAATAGGTTAAAAGAGGTCTCAAACAGAAAAACAATTATGTTATTCATTTCAATCTAAAGTTTCTTTTCTGAATATACACCATAGTAGAAAACAAGAACCCAAAACAAAGCATAATTTTTGAAATGAGTAAAAGGGATGGAATGTCCGATATTTTTCAGGCAACCTGAGTTTATTGTTTTTGTTTCGTTGAGGGATGAGAAATGACTGTAAATTTTCCCCTTTTAACTTGTCCTTGCTCTGCCATTTCCTTGACGAATGGCAGGCAGCATTCTCTACCTAACACCCCCAAAGAGTTAAAACTCAAGGCACCAAGCAGGAGGGCTAGTCTATTTAAGCATCAGCAGCACAAACTAAATGCTCACAAAGGCAAATAGCAGTGTGAGTCGACCTTGGAGGGGCAGGGTGGATTATAAAACAATTGAAAAAGAAATAAATAAAGCAACAATCTTTCATATAATACTGAAAGTCAGCTTGCCAGTCTGGTTACAAATAGGCATTGTTGGATGAGACAAAATAAATGAGAGATAACTACAGCATGAATTACCAAACCCTAATCACATCACCGAGTCCTGGTGACAGCACAGATCATTCAGGCATGCCTTGTTCACTCTCGGCATATTTATTTATTAAGGAGATGGTAGAGTCTGGCTAATGCTAATACAACACACAGTAATTATCACCCATACTCTCGAGGTGGTCACTCTGCTAACATGTTTTCCCCTAATCAAGTCCAATGTAATTGACAAATTGGAGCAGTGATTTCACACCTGAGAGTCCTTCATGTCTTAACTGCAGGATAAAGTTCAGGGTAGGTACTGCCCACTGCTTACTTACGTGGGCTTGCCTCTGGGCCCCTAATGGTCATTTGAGCACACACACATAAAGCCTAAAGTATTTAACCAATTCAAGTCCAACTATTATCAGTTACATTTCATTCCTTTTCAAGACTCAGGCCTCCTCATGGCAGCTACACAGAAAACTAGATCTTTTAAAAGTAATGAAAATGTATTGTAAAGCTCCGAATGCAGTCTATAGCATGCTGATCATCCTCAATATAAAATAAAATATGCAAGGCAAATTAAAAACAAAAATAAACAAACTCTCAGAGACTCTGGTAGGAGCCCTATATCTTCTCACACCCTTCTTTCATTCTATACTCTGTGATTAAAAGTTTGAGTTACCCCCACCCTGGCACGTCCTATCCAGTAAGAAAAACCCTTTAGAGCCACAAACAAAGAACAGCTCACCAGAAAAGCCCCTGAAATTATATTCTTGTGCCTGATAATCACTGTTGTGATCTGCTTTCTAAAATCCGTGCCCATCTGCAAAAGACTTTCCTGATATCAGGACCATTTATGCTGCCAAACAACAACAAAGGAAACTGAACTCAAGTGAAACTATTATCTCTCCTTAAAGAGAAAGCTACAATTCTGGGTTTGCTGCTTCCTTCTTATGTCTTCTTCTGCCTCATTAACTCCACTGGTATGTCACTAATTTCAAAGAAGCAGGAAGAAGTGATGGGGGTGGGGGTTCACTAATAATTCACACGCCTGTCTGTTTCCCATCCCAAGTGCAGAAGGATACCACACTGATTGCCAGACGGTGGGTCAAGCCATACCTTGGTTTGGAGATAATGAGGATAGTAGTAAGTGTACTGGGGGTACATTTGTGGCTGATCCAGGCGTTTGCCCATGTAGCTGGAATCTTTATCTCCGAGGCAGGGAACTGGATGACAGGGTATAGTACCCCAGGCCGAGCTTCCTCTTAAACCACTATTCCTGACAGTCCCGGTGACTGATGAGGCTTGAGACTCCACCACTCGCTAGTTCCAACACAGCAAGAATTTTTTTAAAAAAGCAAAACAAAACAAAAAACACACACCAAAGGAAAAAAAAAAAAAAAAGGTGAGGAGTGAGATCTGTAGAAAAAACACCCACACACAGCCTTCCCAGATCTTGCCTGGCTTCCCCCAGCTGCCGGGGTCCACTTGGGATGAGGCAGTTTGTTCTCTAACCAGGCTGTCTGTAGTGATGTCAATTGCCAGCGTTCGTAAAGGGGGAAAAAATCAAAGTCCTTTTAACACAACTCCGAATCCTTGTAGATCAGCTTCCTGTCTCCTGGTTGTCTCCTTCCCCACCTTAAATAAAAAGAAAAAAAGAGAGAGAAAGAGAAAGAAAGAAAGAAAAAGAAAAAAAGAAAGAAAAAGAAAAAAAAGAAAGAAAAAGAAAAGGGAAAAAGAAAAAAAAAAGGAAAAAAAGGAGGAGAAAAAAAAAAAAAAAAAACCTTGTACAGCTTAGTTGCTGCTGTCTCCCTCCCAGAGTGACATGGTGTTCGGGGCTTGTCCTGTCCTTTCATTCACTTCCCCTCCTTCCAGCCGGTGGGTGGAACCGAGAGAGCCTCTCCAGGGAGCAGCGTACGCAGTCCAGAAGGCTGCAGTATTTCCTCCAAGAAAAAAAAAAAAAAAAAAAAAAAGGCTGCTTCAACCCCTGCTGCAAGCAAAGTTCCGATTCCCTCTGCTGGCTATCTCGAATAGCAAGCGATTTTTGCAGCAACGCTGCTGCCGCTGGAACTGAACCTGAAGAACTCCAATGCGGGCGGTGGATTATTTCTTATCCGTCCTCCATCTACCCCACACAAGAGCTGCTTTTTGTTCCTCTTTTTGCCAGGTTCCAAGGTAAGCCACCCTGCTGAACAAAACACAGAAGAGAGGGAAGAGAGGACGAAAGAAGGAAAGGAGAAAGGAAAAGAAATAAAGGCAGAGGAACTAACCTTGCTGGTTAAAGGGGAAAAAAGTAAGTCCCGGATGCCTTCAAAATCTGTTAACACACTAGAGCCAGACGCATCCAAGAGCTGATTGAGAAACTAACCTTTTACTACCTGGAAAATCTGGTGGATACTAAGTATTGAAGAAATTTTAGAGTCTACTCCAGGACTACTGTTAATGCCACATGTCATCAGATTGGACTGATCAACTGAATATATCAAAAATAATAACCCTTTTTATCACATCCATTTTGAAAAAAAAAAAAAAAAGACATGACTCCTTAGGTTTATCAGATATTTTTTACAAATAAAATATGTTTCTCCCATTGTCTCTCTCTTTATGATTATTTTGATGCACTGATGCTTTAATCACTTTACATCTAAAAAAAAGAACAAAAATCATAATTACTTGGCGGAGTTTTTTCCCACCAATGATAATATTCTGTCATGTCTATCAGCTGCTACATTATAATACAAATTGTTTCAGAGAAAATATATTTCCTTAAAGGGCCCCTTTTCAAGGCGGGCGAGGCTAAAATTAGATGTGCCAGCTGTGTTTTGCTGCGAGTGCTCACGCATGCCCAAAGCGTGGGCAGACCAGTACTGAGCTCTTTTCTACTTTGTCAAGTCGGCTCTGTTCTCCTGAGCCCAGAGTCGCCTATTAAGATAAAAAGTCCCTGGTACAAATCCAGCTTCCTAGTCAAGAAGAACAGAGAATTTGGGCTCAGTGCACACATGGTGTCCATCCACATACAAGCCGCACCACCCCTGAAGCAACTGGCTTCCACTGAGGGGAACTGGTTTCTGGAAGCTGTGTGAGTTCATACGTGTTCCTTGGATACAAATAAGGATGGCAGATAAATAGTTTTATGTTTTACTTTTGACAAGAATAACAATCAGAAGGAAGGAAGGATGGAGGTGAGAGGGTAAGAGAGTTAGGAGGCCCTGACAACATGGTGACTGAGAATATTAAATCAACCCCACCTATCTCTTAAATGTGTTATTTGGGGCCTCAGTTGTCCCATCTATAAAATAGAAATACTGCCAACTCTCCCGGCTGAAGGCAGCATGCTGAATCAGATACTTAAAATGACACTGATTTAAAAATCCTCCAGTGGCATCACATTTCTCAAACAATAAAGTCCTGACTCTGGAATAGTTTTCAGGACACTTGACGAGCTGTCTGGCCCTGGCTTTCTACTCTAGTCTGGGACCTTCCACTCTGCCCCTCACATCCTACACTGGAGTCACTCTGAGCTACTTTCAGGACAGGAACATGCTCTCAGAGCCTTCTGTCATTCTGTCTTCCTGGAGTGCTCTCCCAACTCCATCTCCACCTCTCTTACCCTTAAGCCTGTCCTTCAGGTCTCATCTCCTGTGATGAGATATCATCTCCTCACAGTAGCTTTCTCTAAACCCTTCCTTCTCTGCTGCACTTTATATTTGCCCTCATAGAAGGCTTATTCTACATGTATTTGCATGCTTATTGTTTGTTTCTTCCATGATGTTCTAAACTCTAGGAGAGCAGGAGGTCACATCGTTCTCATTTGTCTTTATATTTCCAAAAACTTGCATAGAGTTGAGCACAAAATGGATGTTCAGTAAATGTCTAAAGAACCACATGTTAAACATAATAAATAATTTTTCAACCTGACTTACATCCCTTTTTCAGTACATTTCAGTCCCTTTTACAGTCAAGAATTGACCTGGGTGCAGAATATAGAGGCACGTAAATCAGAACAAGGTCCTTCTTTCATCGAGTTTATATTTAGTGGGCGAGGGGGGGACAAACAAAGGGATAAACAAGTAAATATGCAGTATAATGTCAGGAAATACATAGTGCTGTAAGGAAATATGAAACAGAGTAAAGAGAAACAAAGTCACAGAGATTCTACTTTAAACAAGATAGGAAAATGCTCTCCAAGGAACAGCCTTGGAAAATGCTTTCCTAAGGTCAAAGCAAGGGTGTGAACCATTCTCTGGGTATTATGCACTGTGAGAATACTTAGTGTTAATGCCTTGGATCCCATCCAGACTGCCTGGTTCCAATCCTGCCTCTTCTGCATTCATCTCCCTCAGTTTCTTCATCCATTAAATATCACTATTCACTTCATACATATATTTCAAGAACCAACCCAGATAAACACATGAAGCTTTTAAAACACCTCGTAACATGTTGGATCTGCTTAACAAATGCCAGCCTGCATATGGGGGAAAAGCATACCAGTCATAGGGAACAGTAAGTACAGAATATGGCCTGCAGTGGGACTGTGTCTTTGGAATGTGCAAGATCTGGCCCAGAGAGGCTGAAATGAAGCAAGTAAGGAGTAAAGACCATAAAATGGGGTTGGGGAGGTACCCTTGGGCCAGATCATATAAACCTTAGTAAAGAAATGATATAGAAAGCTAAATAACTGATAGTAACAGTACAGCAAGGACTCTATCCAAATATTCAGATTCTACATCTAGTCATCTTCAACTATAGAATTCTGTCATTTAAACAACCTACTAATGTTCCTCCAAGTTCTGTCTCGTAAGACCAAAAGCCAAGATTGCTTTGGCCAATCCTGTCACCATGGACAAAGGTGGTCTTTTATTAATACATGGTCTAGATACTCCTTAAAGGGAAAAGAATACTGTCTTATTTACAAATGAAAGGCCAAATAAATAACTCCTCAGCCAAAACTGATATAGCCCATTATCTGTAAAGTTCCCAGCATGTGTTGATGCTATCAGCAATTTCTACACAAAATTGTTACTTTTTTAAAATGCTATTTGATTTCATCGAATTATTGTAATGTTTTAGGCATAAATTGTCATTAGCTTAAAAACCCTCATTGCACCTTTAAAGCTTTTCTTAAGTAATGCAAAGTAGGTTTACCACCTGTGGGAATTGTAAAACCTGTGTTTTTATTTTTTATTTTCTTCCCTCAGAGACACCAGTAGCCATGGCAATTCAGGAGGCAAGATACTCACATCAGAAATAGTTTTTATATCATTTCTGCTCTGTTGGAGCAGTAGCCCTTTCCATTTAAGTGATCAAGTTAAGGTAGGAGGTAGCTGGTTTAAGGCACTCTCTAAATCAGAAGACAGCTGCGTCCTATTTGCCAACTAACCAACAAATTTCATACAAATCCAAGAACAGTAAACTGCATCAAAGGGCATAGATTCTCACTGAGTCACATGATTCACAGAACAGACAGAAGAGGCACTGATTGATTTTTATTTTTTATTATTTTTTAAGATGGAGTCTTGCTCTGTTGCCAAGGCTGAAGGGCAGTGGTGCGATGTCAGCTCACTGTAACCTCTGTCTTCTGGGTTCAAGTGTTTCTCCTGCCTCAGCCTCCCAAGTAGCTGGGATTACAGGTGCCCACTACCAGGCCAGGGTAATTTTTATATTTTTAGTAGAGATGGGGTTTTGTCATGTTGGCCACGTTGGTCTCAAACTCCTAACCTCAGGTGATCCACCTGTCTCGGCCTCCCGAAGTGCTGAGATTACAGGCTTGAGCCACCATGCCGGCTGAGGCACTGATGTAGGACAAGTTTTTGACTAAGGGGCCTGAGATGATGCCTCAGACCTGCCACTGGGGAAGTGATGGCACCAAAATGCTGAAATGAAGGTCACCTGGGTAGAGATGAGGATGCTCTTCTAGTTTGCTCTTGATGTATCCACTCAGAGAATAACTGAGTCCTTTGTTTGGATGATTTGTGTCTTAAATTATAAAGATTTAGTCAAGGCTGGGCACAGTGGCTCACATCGGTAATCCCAGCACTTTGGGAGGCCAAGGCGGGTGGATCACCTGAGGTCAGAAGTTTGAGACCAGCCTGATCAACATGGTGAAACCCTGTCTCTACTAAAAATACAAAAATTAGCCTGGCGTGGTGGCGCATGTCTATAATTCCAGCTCCTTGGGAGCCTGAGGCAGGAGAATCACTTGAACCTGGGAGGCAGAGGTAGTAGAGAGCTAAGATTGCACCATTGCACTCCTGCTTGGGTGACAGGAGGGAAACTCTATCTCAAAAATAAAATAAAATAAAATAAAATAAAAAGATTAGTCAAAAGCAAGAGAAAAGAAGTCTAAAGACAAACCATAATTCTACTACCCTAAAAACTACATACATACCCTTCTATCTTTAAGAAGGACATGCATGACCTTGAAAGAAATTTTTTAAATCTTGGCATTTTATGCCCACTTAATTTAACTTTATGAAATCCCTCTCCAACACAGCAGTTGTCAAAGGAATGTTAAACACACAGTTGTTTAAAAAAAAAAAAAAAAGATAAAATGGTAGATTTCAAATTCCAACATTAAGGTACTGTTACAACTTTTTTTTATCTCTGCAGAATATTCACCAATAGTTTAGGAAAACACCCAAGACAAATTAGGAGAGACAACTAGTGATCCAAGTGTGTGTGGTCCAAATTTAAACAAGAGTTGAATATAAAAATATGAATGTAAAGATGATTAAAATTGGCCTTGAAAGACAATATCAAACCTCAGGACAAAATTATACCATAATTTAGTTCGAGACATTTAATCAGGTAGAAAAGCAAGAAGAATTTAAAACAATGAGAATTATTAATTTCTACAGAGTTTTATTGCATACTTACTTTGTGCCTAAATAATTGAGGGTACCAATATAAATATTATTGTCCCTGTCCTCAAATGGATTTAACAACTCTATATTTCTAAACACCAGCCATTCATGTATAATCTTTATGCTTTTTTCTCATAGCTGAGAACCAATTTGTAACAATAGTTATTAAACAGTTTTCTTTAAATTGACTTAATTTTTTTCAGAAATACGTACTTTATTAGAAAGCAAAAATGCACATGAAGGCTTATGTCGATTTTTCTTCTGTTATCTTTACAAAAACTACACATCCTGTATCCTCTGTTTATATTTCCATTTTTCATAGCATTTAATACTTGTGATAGGGACATCCAGTTCTTTGTTACCACTGGGATTACCAAGATTCACACTTTCTCACTCCACTGAAAGTAGGCCTGGCCATGTGACTTGCCAAAGCCAATAAAACATGAAGCAGCAGTGACACATGTAAAAACTTTTAGCTGCTGCTGTTTGATTCTTCTCTATTGGAAGCACGTGTTGACATGAAGGAGCCGCAAGAAGGGAGCATCTTGGAAAGCTGAGGGCAGCAAATTTGGATAGATGCCTGGACTAGCCACTGTGGACTTCCTATAATCAAGCAATAAACCTTTGCTACAGTGTACTAGTAAAATGTGGTGATTGTTACCACAGATTATCCTAGGCCACCTGTTTAATACAACATTACTTATAATTTGGTTATACATTTTTGGTTTTCTTATTTGGGTATTTCTCCCACTAATATCTAAGCTCCACAGGGCAATGAATTTATTTAACACATTATATTCTGACACACAGAACAATCCTTGGGATTTAATACACTCTTAATATTTCTTAAATAAATGGAGTAGTTCCCTCTTATTCATAGGGAATATGTTCCAAGACTCCCAATGGATGCCTGAAATCTTGGATAGTACTGAATCCTATATATAATGTCTTTTTCCTATGCATACATATGTATGACAGATTTATTTATTAACTAAGCACAATATGAGAATAATAACAATAATAATACAAAAGATAATTATAACAATATACTGGCCGGGCGCGGTGGCTCAAGCCTGTAATCCCAGCACTTTGGGAGGCCGAGACGGGCGGATCACGAGGTCAGGAGATCGAGACCATCCTGGCTAACATGGTGAAACCCCGTCTCTACTAAAAATACAAAAAACTAGCCGGGCGACGTGGCGGGCGCCTGTAGTCCCAGCTACTCGGGAGGCTGAGGCAGGAGAATGGCGTGAACCCGGGAGGCGGAGCTTGCAGTGAGTTGAGATCCGGCCACTGCACTCCAGCCTGGGCGGCAGAGCGAGACTCCATCTCAAAAAAAAAAAAAAAAAAAAAAAAAAAAAACAAAAAAAAAAACAATATACTGTAGTAAAAGTTATATGAGTCTCTCTGTCTCTTAAAATGTCATACTCTACCACTGGTAACCGAAACCCAAAGCCACGAAAACAAAACTGGGAAGAAGCTACGGGGGCAGGAAACTACTGTAAATGGTTTCTCTAAAATCATCTCATTTATGTGCTAGTGGTTAATGGACACTATTTGGTGAAAAAATAAAAGGGTAAATGAGGCTTACACCCAAAAGGTAAAACATGTTAGATTTTCTGGGAGGAGCACTGTTAAAATATTAGGTATTCTGAAGAGGGAAAGGTTTTTGTACAGTGACTGTTAGAAATGGGTACTGGAGTTGATGAGCTAAAAAAGAAAAAAGTTAGAGTGTTATGAACTGAATGCTTGTATCCTCCCCAAACTCATGTGTTGAAATTCTAACCCCAATGTAATGGTATTAGCAAGTGGGACCCTTGGGAGATAATTCGGTCAGTAGAGCAGAGGCTTCATGAATAGGATTAGTGTCTTTTAAGGGGAGACATTGAAGAGGTGATTTCTCTTTCCTCTCTGCTATGTGAGGATACAATGAGAAGACCTGCCATCTGCAAACCTGGAAGCAAGCCCTCATCAGACACCAGGTCTGCTGCCACCATGATGTTGGAGTTCTCAGCCTCTAGAACTGTGAGAAATACATGTGTGTTGCTTAAGCCACTCAGTCTATGGTAATTTGTTATAGCAGCCTGAACTAATTGAAACAAAAAAGAAAAAAAATACATTAATAGATGGCCTACTACACAGTATATACTACTAGGAATATAAATGTTTCCTCAATAAATATTCACAAGTACCTGGGAAGTAGGTACGATTTTTCACACGTTACAACAGAGAAAATTGAGAGGAAGAGGATGTAACTACCCTATCCAGGTTTCCCAGTCACAACATGGTAGAGGAATAATCCTGACTCATGTCTGTATAGGGCCCACAGGCTTAGTCCTCAGCATCACCTGATGGCAATCTTAAATGCTTTATTTGAAAATTGGATAAGATAACCTTCATGTTTAAAATGGAAAAACAGTATACATAAAAGTCCTAAATAAGTCAATTGTGTCTGCATGGAGACAGACAGAAAACTGGAAAGAAAGAGCATGGCTTTTTATCACATAGTATAAACTCTGTTTGGATGACAAATGTGATGGTTAATTGAACCTGTGAACCTGGCATGGCTATGGTGCCAGTTGCGTGGTCATACACTAGTCTAAGTGTTGCTGTGAGGTATTTTTTAAATGTGGTGAACATTTAAATTAGGGCACTTTGAGTAAAGCAGATTACCCTTCATAATGTAGGTGGGACTCATCAGTCAGTTGAAAGCCTTAAGAATAAAGACCGTCCGGGCGCGGTGGCTCAAGCCTGTAATCCCAGCACTTTGGGAGGCCGAGATGGGTGGATCACGAGGTCAGGAGATCGAGACCATCCTGGCTAACACGGTGAAACCCCGTCTCTACTAAAAAATACAAAAAACTAGCCGGGCGAGGTGGCAGGCGCCAGTAGTCCCAGCTACTCGGGAGGCTGAGGCAGGAGAATGGCGTGAACTCGGGAGGCGAAGCTTGCAGTGAGCTGAGATCCGGCCACTGCACTCCAGCCTGGGCGACAGAGCGAGACTCCGCCTCAAAAAAAAAAAAAAGAATAAAGACCAAGATCTTTAGAGAAGGAAAAAATTCTGCTCCCAGGCTGCTTTTGAACTCAAGACTTTTTACCAACTCTTCCCCAGGTCTCCAGCCTGCTGGCTCGCCCTGAAGGTTACTGTGGGGACCCTCTAGCTCCCACAATAATTGTGTGAACCAATTCCTTGAAATCTTTCATATACATATATATATATATGAAGTATGGTTCCACTTCTTTGGAAAATCCTAATATACTGAAAGATAAATAAGGCAGCTATAAAAGTCAGTGAGATAGACACTCTAATACATTCCTAATAAATGTCTAAACTACTTCTAATATAATTTAAACAAAATAAATAGTCTTAAAGATCATTTTCCAGTCATTTCAGTTCAAAAATCTAAATTAGATCACCAGATAACATTTTAAGTGTAAGTAGTTGGAGTAACCTGATGTCCAGTCCCAGCAGGTTGGTTAAATAAGTCACCAATGAACAGATTATGATTCAACCATTGAAATGATACTGAGAAAACATTTATCAATATGGAAAATGTTCAGGTTGAATAACGAATGGAAAAAAATCAGAATATAATATTATACATGCAGGTTTTCAACTATGAACTACAAAGAGAATGGAAGAACAATACCAAAATAACCACGGTGAAATTTTTCCTCTGTTGTTAGTTATTTTGTGATTTTACTTTTCTTTTTGACAAATTTTGGCATTTTCTAATTTATCTTAAAATGAACATGTTATTTCACTATTTAAAGTAAACATTATTTTAAAAGAAATTTTAGGATAAGTATATTCCAAAGCATAGATTTTTATTATTATGTGAGAAGACATTTTTAAAAGCCCAGAGGTGACAATAGAAAAATAAATTGTATGTGTACTTTAGTAATTTCCTCTCTATCTGAACCAAACATCAGTTTAAGAAAAGTTTGTCGGCCGGGCGCCGTAGCTCAAGCCTGTAATCCCAGCACTTTGGGAGGCCGAGACGGGCGGATCACGAGGTCAGGAGATCGAGACCATCCTGGCTAACACGGTGAAACCTCGTCTCTACTAAAAATACAAAAAACTAGCCGGGCGAGGTGGCGGGCGCCTGTAGTCCCAGCTACTCGGGAGGCTGAGGCAGGAGAATGGCGTAAACCCGGGAGGCGGAGCTTGCAGTGAGCTGAGATCTGGCCACTGCACTCCAGCCTGGGCGACAGAGCGAGACTCCGTCCAAAAAAAAAAAAAAAAAAAGAAAAGAAAAGTTTGTCTTTTTTTAAAATCTGGGTGCATTAGTTCTACATCCAAATGATGTCAAAATTCTCATTTAAGACATAAAGACAAATATCACTTAATGATATAATAACAGCTACCAATGAATGACAAAGGATAAGTCTTTGAAAGGTTTAAACCTGCATAAATATGCAACATTTTCACTGTTAACATTCTAATTCTACCTTTGCACTTGATATAGTTTGGATATTTGTCCCTGCCCAAATCTCCTGTTGAATTGTAATCCCCAGTGGGGCATGGTGGTAGCTGTTTGAATCATCAGGGCTGATCCCTCATGGCTTGGTACTGTCTTCATGATAGTGAGTTCTCACAGGATCTGGTCATTTAAAAGTGTGTGGCATCTCTTACTCCATACTTTTGATTCTGCTGTTGCCATGTGATGTGCCTACTCCTTCTTTGCCATCCACTATGATTGTAAGCTCCCTGAAGTCTCCCCAGAAGCGGATGACAGATCTGTTTCCTATACAGCCTGCAGAATCATGAACTAATTAAACATATTTTCTCTATAAATTACCCAGTCTCTGGTATTTCCTTATAGCAATACAAGAACAGCCTAATATAGGACTTTTGCTATGTACTTCTTACTAAATTTATATTTTTTCAAATATTGATACATCTCTTAACAGTTTATTTATAATGTGTTACAAGAATGGTGGGTTTTTTTTTTTTTCAGTCTCTCACCATGCCTTCTGTATGTTTTGATATCACAAATTCCACTACTTGCAGCCCATTGAGTGAATTTTGTCCTGATGGAGGTGGTAGGTTCCAGGTGGTCCTTCTCACAAGCATGCCTTCTACCATGATTAGTACCATCAGCGGAGCAGTGCATTAGAAAACATGAAACTGAAAGCCTCAAGGTAGGGAAAAATATGGAACTTCTTTGCCGCAAGGGAAACACATTTTTTCTGAAAGAAATATCTTCACTTTTATTGACTTCTAGCTTCCAGCTGCCAATAGCTAAGCAAATATGGTCGATATGGCTAGATTTGATTTGGCAGGGCCAATTCTTCTCCCCAGAAAAATCTAGAGTGGCAGAAGTCCATGCCAAAAGGCTAGTAATCAGAATTGCCACATAAAATACAGGACAGCTGGTTAAATGTGAATTTCAGAAAATAATAAGTTTTAAAATATAAGTATGTCTAAAATATTACATATGGTATGCCTCAAAAAAATTTGAACCATACTTATAGAAATTATTCATTGCTTGTCTGAGATTCAAATTTAGCTGGGTATTTGGTATTTTTACAGCCCAAATCTGGGCACCCTACTCCCAGCTGATGTACTGAGACACTTTATAGGCCTTTCAGAGGACACAAAAGATTTGACAGAGTCTCTAAATTGAATGACAATTGACAATGGTTAATATTTTCTATCCTTTTAACATTTAAACTGTGTAAGCCAAAAGTGTCCCCAAATTAACTGCCCTTTAAGAGAGACTTAAACCACCAGTGGTGTTTCTGATATAAAGCGATACAGTATTCCAGGAGCTCTGTTTTTGTTATAGTTTTAAGCTGATATTTTTCCTTTTGGCATGATGGAAAATTTAAATTATTTTCTTAAATTGTTATTCAACACAACAAAGTACTATCTAGAATGACAGATGTCCAGATCCCCGTCCCCGATACCAGAAAAGTACAATTTAGAGAGACCAGAAAAATATGCAAACCAGAACAGAAAAGGAGATGTAGGGCAATGCTTCCCAAACTGTGGTCCGCAGAGAAGTGCTGACTGGCAAACTTACACATCCCTGACCAGTGAGCATAGGGATAAAGAATTCATGTCTAGCAACTTTATGGTCATTTGTCTAAAGAACTGATTGTCTCTTGTCTATAAGTAATAAAGGCTGGACTTGGATTTTGGATGTCTACTTTGTGCTTTTTCATTTTCTAGTAATTTTCATTCTATTTTTACAAAAATATCAACTAGGGTCAATTAGGGATTAAAAACACTAGACTTTCCACTGATAGAAAAGTGCTGAAATTTCTCTTATTCTCCTTCATTTTCATTTTTACACTTCTAGTGGTAAAAAAGTTGCATTGATGTGTTTTCTTAAATAAAAAATTAATTTTTTAAATTTTTGTGGGTACATAGGTGTATATACTTACAGGGTACATGAGATATCCAATTACATTTTAAAAATTATTTTAAAATATCCAGTTATTATTAACTATAATCACCTTATTGTGCTATAAAATAATAGGTCTTGTGTTTTCTGATCACAGTACAAAGAGTAAACTCACATGAACTACAAAGGAAAAATTTAATTTCCTCACATTTACTTTACTTGTTTTCTTAACTCTGTTTTCTTTGTCTAGTCCTCAGTCTCTAAGCTGCACCACACCTTCCTGACCCCGAGGAAGAAATTTAACAGTATCAAACCCAAAATCAGGACATGCAGGGTTTCTTGGCTGTAAGTGACTCTCCCTGGCAATATCAATCCCCCAGCTGGAGCCTCAGTTGCCTTGTGTGTAAAACGCAGGTTGTACTTAGTCATTGAAGGTCACCTTCTGATTCCAAGATTCCTGGATGGCTACAATACACTTGCTATTAAACTAAGATGAGCCTGTGTCTCTCTGCCTACAGGGGTATACTCACTGGCCCCAAGTGGTGGCTGGCGAGGCTCACATCAGCAACATGAGATTGTCGCACCTGAGCCAGAGGGTTTGCCAGACTCCTAGTCCTTCCCAACAGCTTTATACCCGACACCAAAAAAAAAAGCACCACAAATTATGTTTTGCCTTGTAGAGATGACACCCCCGTGAACAGCACTAAATCGTGGCCATACAGTTCTCCTGACACTTTTGCCAGTGCCTCAAAAACAGTTAAACCCTTGGTAGTCCAGATGCTCCATCCGTCCCACCAGGGCTTCAGTATGCTCGATGTTTATGTTCATTATGCAGTCAGGAAACGTAATTGTTCTTTTTTCTTTAAGTAAGTTTATGACCGAAGGTAATGGGGGGAACATAAATGTACTGTTTACTGAGACTCATAAATGCTAAGAACACAGACAAATAATTGTCACTGGAGATTTGTTCCTGTAGTGTAGAATCTTTGTTTTTAGCAATTTAACTACTAAAAGTTTACCCACCTTGAGGAGAATTATTTAGCAGGAAATAAAACTTAGCACCTATTTCATTCCCTGCTCCTACAACTCTCATCCTTTCAGAAAATCAGCTTTCACATAAAATATGCAGAAGGTAGTTTGTTATATAGGGCTAGTAAAGCTAAGAGGTAATTAGTACAAGCTAAACCTCTAAATAATGCCAAGTGTTAACATTTGCGAGTTCTGGATCAACCTTAACTAATATGTTCTCTGTTTTCCTCTGTGAGAGATGTACTTTGGTACTCACCAATTAACAAGAATCCAAAACAGAAATGTTAAGAAATGTGTTCTGTCCAACTAGTAAAAATGTGGCAAAGCTCAGGTTAGCATTTAGCAAGTATGATGAAATGCTTGTACCTCTTAAGAGCTCAGAACAGTAGCCATTTATGGCCAGGATGGGTTGCACTGAGCTCATTTTAGGAGGTTTTCTGGGAATGTTTAGTACCGTGTGGTAGAGAAACCAGTATGAATGTGAGGCCCCTGAGACTTTGGGACTCCTGTTTATTTTATTTTATTTTATTTTATTTTATTTTATTTTGTTTGTTTGTTTGTTTGTTTTGCTTTTTGTAGAGATGAGGTTTCACTATGTTGCTCAGGCTGGTCTCAAACTCCTGGCCTCAAGCGATCCTCCCACTTGAGCCTCCCAAAGCACTAGATTACAGGCATGAGCCACCGCCCTGGTCTTGACTCTTGATCTTAACTGCCATAGTGATGAGTGAAAGGTGACATTATTGGGGGAAGGAGACAGTGAGAGACCCAGCCTGTAGATAGCCTGCCTCTGATCTCTTCCTTCTCATAGGGGGCAGCTGCATTAAATTTGACAGTGAAACTTGTCTCACCCCTTCCAGCTGGGGCCATTCTCTCATATTCCCCCCCATGCAGCCTCTTAGCCAGCAAAGAGTGCAAAGTGAACCACCCTAACAAAAAAAGAAAAAAAAATTGTTTTCTTTTAATACTGATTAAGATTTATTACCCAGGTCACTCTTTTCCTTCCTCTTTATATCCAATGGGAAAGAGATGTGAGAGTTTTTCAGGATTAGCAATGTGCTATCAAATAGCGACTTGCAGGGACGGTACAGAGATTTCCTGGCACCAACTTTGGGGTGTGGCATGTGGGAACCCGAGGCCACCATATCTTCAAAAGGCAGCAGCTGGAAAAGAAGATGTCTGGCCCAGAGGTGCCTCCATTATTCCTCCCTCAGGCTGGAAATGTTGGGTTCTTAGTCCCCAAAAAAGGCAAATTCTTGAGAGGAATCAATAAAAGAAAGTCAGTTTATTTGCTCGATGTGATGGACATGGATTCCCCCCCAAACCATGATCTAGTGTGAAATGCTTTATTCATTTATTTCTAAAGGGCTGTGCGGACCTTATGCCAATGCTTCGGTTTACAAGGGTACAAAGACCAAGATAAATTCATCTATTCCCTCACCAGTCATCCTCCCCAGAGAAAGGTACAAATGTTACCAAGGACAGGGATAACAGGCAGAAGATCCCTGTACCAAATGGACCTGCAGAGTCTATGGTTCTGATGTATAGTTGTCACACAGGAACTAGTCAAGGCCCGTACAACAGCTTATTTATTTTTGCTGCAAACTCTAAAAATTAGCTTGTTTTTCTGGTAAAGAAACAATGCTTATATCAAGGCCCCTAGAAAAATCGAATGGTGTTGTTTCATAAGCTCATAATGGAAAGCTCTATCCATTATAACCAGGGATAAATGTATTGGATTCAATATGTTTGGTTTGGGAAATCTCTTTTTGGCAGTTCCAGTATAACCAATTGTCCATTATAGTATGTCTTTGCTAAGAGTAGCTGATGTAGAAATATTTAACTACCCCATCCATAAACATTTCTTTTCTCTCAGAGCAGGAAAAGGCTGAGCTTCTCAAGGCCCTAATATTATTTATTTTCCAGAGAAGGGATATGATTTTTATACCAGGTGCAGTTTTCCTTTGGTACATTTTAAATTTTCTGCTTTTGAAATGATTCCTAAAGCTAAGATTCTGACCATTTGCCCTCAGTAAATATCTGGTGATCCTTTTCCCCAACAGATGGGAAGGGCCTCCTGATATGCCCCTGGCCTAATTTCAATTTGGGTAATTGCATTCTGTCGACTTGAAATTTCCTCACCAGTTTCATCTGCCTGGGATATGATGTCCCGTTCTTGGTGCTGAACTGCCTGGCGTGCCGTTGGAGACTGGGAACAGCTGGTGCATTCCACCCCAGAAGTGAATGCATTTTAGTGGCAGGTGCAAAGGTTTTCTTCTGCAGAATATAAATTGTGCCCTAGGAATAAGCTTCACGAATGCTTTTCATTTTTGCAATAAATATAGGTACCAGAAAACCAGAAATATAAAAGTATCCAAAGCATAAATATGAATCGGGAGAACAATACACTTCACTGAAGACAATATATAGTGTGATCCTTTGTACTCCATAAATCTTAAAGTGCCTCTACGTTTGAATTTGGATAATAAGGATAAATAATTCACATGATGCAGGCAATCATTACTCTGCCATGTATACATATTACACAGTTGTACACACCCACATATATGTATACGTGTGTGTGTGTGTGTCCCAACTCTTACCTGCTGAGAGTCCTCATCAGTATGGAATAAAATTGCTTTCCCCATGAAACCTCACTAGGCATCCTATGTATGCTTCAGTACAGTAGGTCACACATTTAATTTAAAGGATATTATTTGCTGTACTAAAGTAGAATCTTAAAAGGGATCCTATCCATTTCTGTTTCCCCAGTACCTAGAATTTAATAGGTACTCAATAAATGAATTAAAATATAGACTACATAGGCCAAATCCAATTTGTCCCAGCCCTGACTCCCAAAATGCTATTTCTAAGGGATGTAAATCACCAGGATCTTTAGTAGCCCATGTCACATCCCCTTGGCCACCTTAGCTCTAGGGAACAATTCCATGAAAGCATAGACTCACCTTGCGTAAAGTACCCTACCTCAAGCAAAGGCCACATAGTGTTCTATTTCTGTCCCAGGACCTTCTCCCAGAGTTAGTTTTCAGAGATGCTGGATACCTGGGTAGAGTGTAGCCTGAAACTAGAGAGCAATTGCACCAATGCAGCACCAAAGAGTGCACAAAAGGAGCTGGTAGGTAAATGTGCCTGTTTCACAGCCTGCAGGCAGACAACTCTGGGAGTCCTTTGCACCTTCTCTGGAAGTTTCAGTGACACTGGACCCCAATGACCAACTTTAGGTTTTTGTTTTGGTTTGGTTTTTGCTGAAAATCTTTTTAGCAGTGACTTTGACAACACACCATTATATGGGATTGTCCTCCTTCCACCATCACCACTCACTATCTCCTACTTCAGGACATCACATCCCAAGCAAACTATCTGTACCCAAGTCTTTTCCTCAGACATTGATTTTAGAGTAACCTAAACTGTGACAACTTGGGACATCACTATGCTGATAGTCACTCTAGTAGACTGTCCCCATAAAAACACATAGTATGCCTGTTCAGCCACCATTTCATTTTCTTTCCTATCATGAAACAGATAAACAATATGCCAAGAGTGCTCTGTTACATACAGGCTGACAGATTATATGCTATGCTTATGCCAGGAAATAGGAAGAATAAGACTGCTGCAATGTGTATTCTGAAATACTAAATGTTAGCTCTAAATGTTGTGTTTTATCAATGACTCAGCAATTATTTTCAAAGTCTTATAACTAGTGGAAAAGTCTAGATTCTGCCTTATTTTAGCCTCTGCAGGTCACCATATATTAGCTTAGAGGCCCCAAGCCCCTGTGTGACTCAAGCTGACTTGAATTCTAATCTGTACTATGCAGCAATCCTGGCGATATCATCTACATGCTCAGCCTCATGCTGCCTTGGCCCTGGGGATAGAAAAATATTTATGCAGTAAAACTTGTCAGTACCATTCTTGTTTTGTGTAGATCATCAGTAGGTAGTGTTATAACCTAAGAGAAGGGTCTTATGAAGTCCATAGTCCACCATTTTAAGCCTATGCAGTTTACGAAAGTTAGGGCAGCCTAAGAAGGCCAGGCTACCCCTGAGTTGACAGTTCCATATTCACTGTAGGGATAGCCTGTTGGCCCCATGAGATAGAGAAAGGCAGTGAATGGGTGAACTGCAGAGAATCTCATCAGTTCTTTGGAACAATTTAGACATCCAACTTCCACGAAGTATTCAAACTGAGGCTAGAATCTGACTTAGGAGCTGGACTGGGGCAAAAGTTAACTGAGGGCCTCTCTCAGTTTCAGAGAAAGGACTTGCAGTCTTTAAAACCTGTATAAGAGAAGGCCTGCAGGACCCCTGAGATCATCTTTCTTTGATTTTTGAAAAATTGTTAACTTTTATTTGACTGTAGAAGCTCTACTTTACTATAAAATGTTGAAATGAAAAATTATATAAAAATAAACACAAACATTTACACATATAATCCCATTTGATTCTATCATCCAGAGGTAATTGCTATTAATATTAAGTCCATTTGCTTCTGGCATTTTCCCATATGAATATATGAATATATATTTCTCATTTTCTTTCTCTCCTTCTCTCTCATGTGTGAGATCTAGATAAAAGCATTATTTTATTGAGATTTTATAAAATTTTCATATACTTCTTTCTTCTGACAACAGATTGTAAGCATTTCTTTTGCAAACAACATTTTTGGAGTATGCAGCATTCAATGATATTTGATGATTCTCTGTTGATAGATGAAAAAATTATTTCTTATGTTTGTTATCACAAGTGAGACTACAACTTCCAAGTATCTTATTTATCTCTTTCTAGGAGTCTTGAGACTTCTTTTGGTGTGGATTCTGGAACTCCTTTCTGAAGCAAGAGGCAAATCTCTCTCAGCAGAGAGTGCCAAGACCAATCACTTAACCATGGCAATCTTCCTCGGCATGTTAATTCCGACCCTGACGGTCCCAAGATGGCTGCAGCAGTTTCAGCCATGTTATCCTAATCCACCAACATCTGGAGGTATCTATCTTTTCCATCTCCATCTATTAAAAATGTAGGCTACTTTTACCAGAAGGTCCTCCTCTAGACTACTATTCATGTTTCATTGGACCAATTTGGTCCCATGGAATTTCTTAAGTCATTTACTGATGAGGGAAGTGGAATTATCATGACTGGATTAGACTACCTAAGATTCATCACTTCTGAGCCTGGAGAAAGATCATTTTCTCAGAGAAAATGGCTGCATATGACTGAAGATAGGAATGAACTATAAAACAAAATTGGAGTCCTCCAGGAAAGAAAGGGGGAATTAAAGGGAAACGATTGGGTAGGCAAAACACAATAGTCTGCAATGCCAAATAAACTTGGTTTTGTTACTCTCCCATCTACTTTATCACATTTTTTTCCTTGTCACCTTTCTCAGCTTAATTCATCACCAGTAAGCCTTTTTAAATCAAATTTTTGCTGGTCATCCATAAATCTCCAAAAAATTAAGTGACAATTAACATGACAGTGATAATGACCTTAAGGTCTTGTTTCTTCTTGAAGGCTGGGAGGGTAGGGGAGGAGTGAATGGTGAGAAATTACTTAGTGGGTGCAATATACATTATTTGGGGGATGGTTACACTATAAGTTACCATTATACAATATATCCATGTAACAAAACTGCATTTGCACCATTTAAATGTATACATTTTTTAAAAAGAAAGCTCTAGAAGATATAAACATTTTCAAGATCCATAGGAATAAAGCAGTAATGGGGATATGGCAGGCAAGAAAGGATTCAAGACCCAGTGTACTCCTATGACCTCCTCACTTTATCTCCCACCACACTACTGTGCACACTCTGTTATGGCCACATCGGCCTCTCTGCAGTTCCTCTAAGAGGCCAGCATTCTCTCACCCTGGGGCCTTTGTACTTTACTTCCCTATGCCCACACCAAGCTTTCTTCATATAACCATGTGGCTTAATTCCTCCCTTACTATGAGTTTCTGCTCATATGTCACCTTATTAAAGAGATTTGTCCTGACCATCTTATGTGACATAGCAACTTTACTTCATTTTTTGCCCTATTTTTGTCCTATTACCCCAGTGTATATATGCTTATGGCCCTTATAATCGCCTGATATGGTATGCATTTATTTATTGTCCTTACTATAAGTAATTATCCATGGGACAAGTGTTTATATTTTGTTCACAACTTGTTCCTCTGAGCCTCGTATAGTGCCTGACACATATAGGCATGTCATAAATATGTATAGAATGAATTGATGGGTGACTACTGGCCATGGGAAACTTAGATGATCTTTCCATTCCTTAACGTGGATCACAACAGAATTCAGGAGGTACCTCATCCTGTGCAGGCATCTTTCTTGATGATAATCAGTGATACCCATAGTAAGCCCAAGTCAGTCAATGTTTTTCTTCTTTCATCTGCTTTCCTCTAAGCAAGACCCGCATTTTTTAGGGTGAGCTGTTTATGTGGGAAGTTGAATAGCATCTATCATTCTAATAAGAAATAAAAGGCAAATCCCAACAGAGTAGTGACTGAGACTCATCCTACAACTTATAATACTCTAATTAGAAAATGTGTTTTAATTCTGATTCAAATTTGTGTGCCAGAAATAGCCATAAAAATATATGTCAAAATCATGAAGAAATAAGGTAATACAATTAGTCAATAGTGATTTAAAAAGTAAGTTTAGTAGCCTTGGAATTTCCATTTGATGTGGTACTTAAACCACACATGCACAGAATGTTTCAGAGACTTCCAGACAAAATGGCAACATGAATACTAGACATAATTGCCAGCAGAAAAACATGGAAAAGTCTATATACAAGATTGAAAGGAAGACAGCTAGACTACAGTGATAGGCAGCTGAGGGAACAGCCTATGTGCGACACAAATTAAAGAGATCCCCGCAGAACCTAGTAACATTCACCGTCTGTGTGTGGGCAGTGGTGGTAGGTGAATATCTGAACCCCACTAGTATTGCTGGGAAGACTGTGAGTTAGGGACCACGAAGACCAGCCTGTCCAGGCCTATGCTAGGTGAGAAAAGCCCAGTCAGCATGGGAAAAGGATCATCTTAGAACGAGGTCACCCTTGCCCGGCAAAGAGAAGGACCCTGGTCCCCTACCTCTGAATTTCCTCACCAAACTCAGAGGATAAACTCTTCGGGAAATTTCTCAAGCTAAGGAGCTTTAGAAAAAATGGTAAGATAAAAGCACAGCAAACACAAATAGATTTCTTTTCTGAAAAGAGTTCTGCAAACTGCCCCTCAATCTCTGACAGAACCCATTTTAATTCTCAATTCTGAGTATTGGGTAACACTTTTGATTTGTGAAATGCTATGTAACTTTTGCTTTAAATATCACATTCTCAACTAGCATTTGAGGATGTAAGAGATCCTTTTATTATATGTGTTATATTAAGTGAAAAATGTATAAAGAAGTAGGTGATTTAGGATTACAACCTCAAAATATTTTATACAACTAAACGCACAAAAATTGATAGAAAAGTATGCCACAGATATACAGTTGGCACTCAGCATCCATGGGGGATTGGTCCCAGAATGCTCTGTGATACCAATATCTGTGGAAACTCAAGTCCCTTAATAGTGTGGTATTAGCATATGCACATCTTCCCATATATGTGAAATCATCTCTAGATTACTTAT
This sequence comes from Trachypithecus francoisi, assembly GCF_009764315.1. Taxonomy (NCBI): domain Eukaryota; kingdom Metazoa; phylum Chordata; class Mammalia; order Primates; family Cercopithecidae; genus Trachypithecus; species Trachypithecus francoisi. Next base: position 177,905,937 of record NW_022681453.1, on the reverse strand, counting down.
AATGTCTAATATAATGTAAATGCTATGTAAATAGTTGGAATACTGTATTGTTTAGAGAATCATTACAAGAAAAAAAAAAAGTTTGTACCTTTATAGCACAGACACAGCCATCCATTATTTCCTCCCAAATCTTTTCAATCCATGATTGGTTGAATCCACAGATGTGGAGTCCACTGATAGGGAGGGCCAACTGCACTCCATATGGCAATGGTATCAAAAAACGGTATCAAAACCATGAAGTTATTTTTATTCTTACTATTTTGTATGTTACATGAGAAGAAACTTAACCGGCCTTTTATTCAGGATGTATCCAGAATCCAAACACTATCTACAGCTGCTGCCACCCTGACCTGAACCATCATCATTTTTTTTTTTCTCAAATTGTTGCATTAGCCTCCTAATAGGTCTACTGGCTTCCCTTCTTGCCCACTGTGTGCCCTATGGTGTAGTCTCTACACAGCAGTGAGAGTGGCCTTTCAAAGACATAAGTCAGATTTCTCTGCTCAGAACTTCCCAGTGACTATATATCACCCTCATTTCATAAGCTTCTCTATTAACTTGTCAGACATTATGTTCTGCTACTGTTCTTGTACCGACTCTTGTCCAACCACACTGACCTCCTTGTGGGTTCTTAGATTTGACAAATATGTTCTTCCCTTTGCACGGGCTGTTCTTGCTGCCTAGAATTCTTCCTTTAGTTAGCATTGTCTTCAAACCTTGAATGTAACCTTCTCAAGAAATCCAGCCACCCCCTCAACACACTCCCTTCTCCTTCTAGTCTTGACAAATGTCTGCAAATTTCCTTCCCAGAGCCATGTTGCACAGTTCCAGGGGATGGGTGTCTCATAAAATAGAATGTGAAGGATACTTTCTGAAATTGTGTGGAATGTGAAGACCTCACTTTATTTTTCTCCATAGTTCTTATCACCTTGTAATACATTATATCATTTACTTTTTAAAAATTGTCTATCTCCCCCTCTAGGACTGTCAGCTCCATGAGGGCAGGATTGTCTGTTGTACTTACTGCTATAACCTCAGTTCCTAGAACAATGTCTGGCACATAGTACACGCTAAAGAAAAAATGAATCACAGGGTAGTAGAAATAAATGTGATTTTAATTTTCTTCTATAAACTATATTTTCCCTATTAATATTAAAACTAGCAAATGAATAAAAGGAAAAAAAAACTTATCACATGTGCTCAATTCATTGCCTTTATGCTTATCCTGGAAAATAAACGAAATTTCTTCTGTATTCATACTAAAGAACAACTAAAGAAAATCTGTTTAAACTATCCTTGAATCAAACACCAATAAAACATATCTAAACTCTGCAGTTATTTCCGTGGGTTGTTCCCACTCCCACTGATTTTGGTGTAGTTTCTGATCAATCATGATGGTGAGAGATGACCCAGTTTCATAACATCTGAAGCTATTCAATTTTTCTATGATACAATTTCATCATGGGCCAAGTCAAATGGTCCAGCAGAGAGATGCTCTCACATTCTCTTAAAAGGTTACCCTTTTGCCTTTCTTTTGAGATGTTGTTTCTTAGGAGAAAAATTGAAGCTTATATCTAAGAGCAACACTACATGATGAAATTTTTTTCTGTGTTGCCAATCCTCCTATGCCCACACAAGGGAGGAGCAATTCTGAAGACTTAGACTTTCAGTGCTAAAATAACGTTAGTGATTATAAATGAATCTGAACTCTATCTTTAAATCTGCTTTCGAGGATTTTTTAGACCAACTGAGGCATTAAGCAATTTAAAATGTTGATTATTTGTAAAATATGTCAAAACTGACTCTGACGATGCTACATAAAACCAAAGTAATAAACACAAACAATAAGTAAGACATGTTTTCTTTACAACTCTTAGCTTTATTTAATGATGCAGCAATTTCCCCTATAATAACTCCAAACAGACCAAAGACAAACCAACCACACAGGAGAAAATGAATCTGGTCAACAGAGATTTGGGACCCACCTTTAATCCTTTAATAATGGCCCAGAAAATAATTTATGTCTTGCTGTTACTTCATATCTGGCAATTCAACCAAAGACATCATTTTGTCCTCAGCAGGGGCAGTAATTTTTATGCTAGCCTCTGTGGATAGCTTTGTATAATTTATGTAGTTTTTAATATTGGTAATAGCAACTAGCTGGCTAAGGCAATAAGCACTTTTTAACATAGAATAAAGAAAGAAATCTCTCACATTTCAATTAACTAACTGAATTCAGCATAACCAGTATGGCTGTTTCATTTGACTGTTGCTCAAAGAACATTCATTAAAAATGTTTCATTGTTAATATTTACAGTGTTCACACTAATATTATAATGAATATTATACTGTTCACACTAATACTGAAAAATTAGGAAAACACCAATCTGCAATAGAATAACCCATTACACTAACCCAAAAATACTGTTTTTATCAAATTGGTGGCCTTGTTCTTCGGTTTTTACCTTTTGAAATGTGACAAGTACCAGAGAAGTAAAGAGCAGGAATTAAAGATGGTGTGATATACAAGATCATGGATGACTGGCCCTATTTATTTAAAAATCCTTTGAAATGATCAATAACTTCTCTGATTTTACACCTTATGCTGAAGAATTTAAAAATATATGAACAAGAAGACACTATTTCCAATATATTATATGCCATTCTAATAAATCATAATGCTCATTGACAAACTATTGATAAATATAATTAATAACCTCTTCTCAGACACAGCATATAGTAATTGTAAGAACACCATACAGTTGTCTTGGACTAAATATGTTTTGGAAAATATATACAGAATCTATCAAAAGTCTATCCCTGTGATTGACTTAGAAGCACGTAAAATTATTACAAGTACTTATATATATTCCATTATTTTTAAAACAATAATCACTTTAACGTTTTTAGAACTAATTTCAAAGATATTAAACAATGATCTAAAAATGTATACATCTAAACATAAACTTCTTCCTACTTGTCATTTGGTCATCAATATTTATAAATGTCCAAATTTCATGCACATTTTTTCCCTGTTTCAATTTATCTGAAAGCAGGTTTGTCACACAGTGGACAACATAAAAGTACTACATTACAGTTTGGTAGGAAGCTTTTTCTTTCCTTCCTAGTAGAACATAAACTAATGATGGATCTTGCAATCAGCATTTCCCGAATTCAACAAAATGCACTGTTTCCCTGGATGAAGGCCTGGATTTGTTTTATAATGTTATACTGAAGCACCTGATGTTGTACTGAAACATCTGAAAGTGGTTAAACACACTGCAGGACAGCCCACTAAAGGGCTCAAGTTCTTGCATGCGTGTAAGACACTTAGTACAGTGCTTGGTAAAAAGCGAGCGCTCAATAAATGACAACTATTGCCTTCCTTTATATTAGCTTGGTTCAAAAGTAATTGCGCTTTTTTTCTATTAAAAGTAATGGCAGAGACTGCAATGACTTTGGCACCAACCTAATATATAGAGAGAATATTTGGTTGTGTGTAGCAAATTCTGTCTCTGCCCCTGCCAGAACTCCTTTAACAAGTCCATGTTCTCTTCTGCCCATCTTTTCTGGAGACTTGCTTCTAGCTCACAGGAACCACCTCACTCAGAGTTGCCTGGGAGGTTATAACATCCCACTCCATCCTATGTCCTCCACTACAGGACCACTTTCCTGACCAGGAAGTATAAAAGCCCAACTACTTTGCCTAAAGGCAGGCAATGCTTATGCTCCAGAGCTCCCCCAGGGACCAGGCTGAAGCTAGAATTCCGAAACCACTTCTTTGGTGAACTCTTTCCCCTATTATACTTGGCTTCCCTCACTTCCTCCCAGGTTTCTCCTGAGAGCATTCTGTCAATAAATCACTTATACAGGAACTACCATCCCTGACTCTGCTTATAGGCAATCCCACCTAATATGTTTCCTCAGGTTTCCGCTGGGTGTGGTATTTATGTTTTCACTGGTTTCTACACTGTGTTTGGCTAGCATAATCAAGTGAAAACAACAACCAGATGAGCCTTGGGGAACCATATCTATGTAGTTATACGGCTGCCCTTAGGGGCTCAGAGGAGAAACAGATATGCAAATAGACAATTACAAATGATCAAAACACACATATAATAAAGGTGCGATCGAAGTACAAGGAAAAGTGAATAACACTTCTTGAGAATTCAGCAAAAGCTTCATTAAAGAGGTAAGATTTGAGTTAATCATAAGGACATGAAGATGCCTGAGATTTGCTCAAGTAGACAAGGCCGAGAAAGCTTAATGGAAAAAAAAAAAAAAAAACATGCCATGTGTTAACACTCAGATTTGAGAAAGCATGGTGTGTTCAGAAATCTGCAAGTAGTTTTGTGTGCAGGGTATAAGATGTAAATTGGCACAAGATGAGCAGATACACACACCATACATACAATTACATATATATAATTCATGATCATTACATGATGGAGACCTAGTAAAACATAAGCAGAAAAATGACAAAATTCAATTTGTTTCATTTATTTTAATTAGTTGTCTAACTTTGTGTAAAGCATACACAATGAAAAACTCAAAACATAGAGATATAGAAAAATTGAGTTTCGTAAACAGGATTCTAGTGAAGGTGTGGAGAATGTGCAGGAATGGAGTAGAACCTGCATGGAGGGAGACCAGGTAAAAGATGCCGGAATGGGGTGGAAGGGCCAAAAACTCAGGTTGTTAGAGAGATACAGGATCCTAAAGAATGAATCTAAAATTAACTCTTATCATAACCAGATGTACATTGGACTTGTTCCATTTCTTGCACTTAGTAGGTAAGCAGTAGTAGGTAAGACTCTCTAAGTAAGTAAGTAAGCACTTAGTAGGTAAGACTCTTTAAGACATTCAAGAGAGGCTAGAGGGTGGAAAACATGTCAGAAAGGTAAGAATACATTCTTGAGAAAGTGAACAGCTCATTCATCCATCAGACCCAATTACTCATGAGAGGTTCCTCTGTGAAGTCAAGAGACATTTGTCTCTCCAGTGGGGTGAACGTTTCTGAATCTCCAGCTTTGTAAAGCCATCTCTATGCAGTTAATATCTTGCCTGTTTTACTTACATTACTTTTGACAAGCACATAGCAATCTATTCTAATATCCCAGGGAAGAAGTGAAAAGAATGTGAACTAAAATAGTGGTCGAGGGAAAGAAAAAGCTGGGTAAGGGAGGAAATACTGAAAAATGTGGTTGGTAAAAAGAAAACAAATGCAGATAGTTATCATTTGGATGCAAAGGAGAAGAAAATAGAAAATACCTGTTTACACCACCTTAAAAATCCCCATGAATAAAAACACCTCAGTGTTAGCTCACTCAAATAATATTAAATAGCCTGACGTTGGTTAAACCACAAAAGTGTATCAGTTCACAAAATTCAAGACGAGCAGATAAGAAAAAGGAGAATAGGGACATAAACAAAAGCTATCTACGCAAACCATAAAAGTAAGATATGAACGTTAAGGCTAGATCTGCAAACCAAGAAAACAAACAGGAAAAGTACTATTTTCCCTTATAAGATTGCATCATTAGACCACAGTTGCACCAACTACAGTGGTGAATCATGGCTATATGGCATTGATTCTACTTTATTGTCTTTTAGGATGAGCCCTCTGTATCATTACAGCTATGGAAGCAGGCTTAAATCCGGCCAATGATGAAGCCTTGCCTTAAATATTCAAGGTCACACGCCCCCACTGCCAGGAATTAGCAGGCTCAGCTGTGAGGTGAATTCTCCTATTAATAAGTAGGTTTCCTGAGGAGTAGAAACTTTAGTTGGCGCCTGGCATGGTGGCTCATGCCTGTAATCTCAGCATTTGGGAGGCCAAGGGAGGTGGATCTCTTGAGGTCAAGAGTTCAAGACCAGCCTAGGCAACATTGTGAAACCCCATCTCTACTAAAAATACAAAAATTAGTCGGGCATGGTGACTCACACCTGTAATTCCAGCTACTCTGGAGGCTGAGGCACAAGAATTGCTTGAACTCGGGAGGCAGAGATTGCAGTGAGCACAGATCACACCACTGCACTTCAGCCTGGGTGACAGAGGGAGATTCTATTTTTATTTATTATTATTATTATTATTATTATTATTATTTAAAAAAAAGAAATGAAGCTTTTCTTTAAGCGAAATCTAACCTTTGTTTGACCAAAGGGGATACGCCAAGCAAAGATTCAGCTCCTGAACATCAAATAAGAATAGACTCTGTTCATGACTGGCCTGGCTTCATTTCATGGATCTGGTATACCCATCTGCCAATTTCTGTGAATACTCTCCAATAAAAGGCTCACAGTTGCCCTACTCTGGATAATTACCCTCATCCAATATCTTGCCTGGTTCCCCCCTTTCAAGGGAGAAATATCTTATAGGATGGTATACTTTAGAATGCCGTGTGGATCAGGACCAGGCCCCTTGTTTTCACCTGAGCACACATCCTTACTTGACTCTTTTCCCTTCCCTTGCTTCCTTTAAAGTATTTTGTTCTGTTTTTTCCCTGAAAAGCGCTCTGTGATAAATCACATACACCTGAATCCCAGTATCAATCTCTGCTTCTAGGAAACCCGACCTTACACAAATGGATTAAAAACAGCATGGCTGGTTGTAAATAAAAACTGACAACTGAGATTTTCATCAGGAAAAGAGAATATACCATTCACTGATAATATTCACAATCATAACGATATTGGCAGGAAAAGAGATGCTTATAGTTGATTAGGTCTCAAGATAACATAACGATCCAACAGAGGGGAGTTAGGTAGTAATTATCCATGACAACTGCAACATCATAGCAACAAGACAAACAATTATGTGTTTTCCTTCAAATTTGTGTTACAGTAATTCAAGACTTGTACTGCATCACTATATTGTATGTCATTAAGTATGTGACCTTGAAAAAATTGCTTAATCGCTGTGATCCTCAGTTTCCCTCTCAGTGAGATGAGTTTAAGAATCTCTTCCCTCTATAATCATCACGAATATTAAATGAGGCTCCCGTAAAGCAATTTGCATAGTACTTCGCTCTCTCCAAATGTTAATTTACTTCCACTTTACTACCTTGTCACCATCAATTAATATTTCTTTTTAAAGTACTGGCTGCGTTGTACTTTAATCAAAACTAAGATTTAATCTAAGTTTATTCTTTTATCATTGCTCAAGGTGATGTGATTAGCATGAGTGACTATTTCTCATCCTGCTGAAGACAAAATATGAAAAACTGATGGGATTAGCTTAGTTACTGTAATGGACATTTGTATTTTGCCTGCCCTGTGTCTCTTTTACTTTTTTGTTTCCAGACTAATTTTCCCCTGAGAAACTATCTATAATTCTGAATTTCTATTAAAGATAGTCTCCTACCCACACAAGCAGTGGGTACCTGACCCTGATTCAGCTGAACTAATCAGATTCAATTCCTGAAAATTTATGTTTTACATGAGCTCAAAATAAAAAAAAACTGTCATGTCTTCATCAGCACTCTGGTGCCTTGAAGAGAGTCTTCATTGATTCCTGTTACTTGGTCTCTCAAATTCACCTGTCTTTGAGAGTGCTTTGATTTTCCAGCCCACATATTACTTCAAAAAACTGCTGTTATTGCTATTAGCCAGGAATAGTCTCTGTTGCCTGCCACCACAGGGCTGGACACACAGTGACTCTGAAATTTAAAAATCAATAATTTAAAAAATGTTAAATGATGGATTTTGACTTCCTAAAGTAGAATGGCCTAAAGAAAACACAACCAAAAGGAGCGGTCTCAATTTTATATGAAGAGATAAATGTTATGATTCTTCATAGACATGTATGTTTGATGTTTAGGGACACTTGCCAGTTCAGATGGCAATTGATTATATATTTTAATTTAACAATTGTATGGAAATATATTACAGCTGTCAGAAATTTCAGATACCCCTTTATGTCACTTTGATCTTTCATTTTTGTATTTTGTAACATAAACTCCACCCTCAAGCTAAGAACAAATACATTAACAGTTACTATCGGGGGCGGAGCAAGATGGCCGAATAGGAACAGCTCCAGTCTCCAACTCCCAGCGCGAGTGACACAGAAGACTGGTGATTTCCACATTTTCAACTGAGGTACTGGGGTCATCTCACTGGGGAGGGCCGGACAATTGGTGCTGGTCAGCTGCTGCAGCCCGACCAGCGAGAGCTGAAGCAGGGCGAGGCATCGCCTCACCTGGGAAGCGAAAGGGGGAAGGGAATCCCTTTTCCTAGCCAGGGGAACTGAGACACACAACACCTGGAAAATCGGGTAATTCCCACCCCAATACTGCGCTTTAAGCAAACGGGCACACCAGGAGATTATACCCACACCTGGCCGGGAGGGTCCCACGGCCACGGAGCCTCCTTCATTGCTAGCACAGCAGTCTGAGTTCTAACCGAAACGACAGCAGCGAGGCTGGGGGAGGGGCGCCCACCATTGCTGAGGCTTAAGTAGGTAAACAAAGCTGCTGGGAAGCTGGAAGAGGGTGGAGCTCACAGCAGCACAAGGAAACCTGCCTGTCTCTGTAGACTCCACCTCTCGGGACAGGGCACAGCTAAACAACAAAAGGGGAAGCAGCAGAGGCCTGTGCAGACGCGAACGACTCTGTCTGACAGCTTTGAAGAGAGCAGTGGATCTCCCAACACGGAGGTTGAGATCTGAGAACGGACAGACTGCCTGCTCAAGTGGGTCCCTGACCCCTGAGTAGCCTAACTGGGAGACATCCCTCACTAGGGGCAGTCTGACACCCCACACCTCACAGGGTGGAGTACACCCCGGAAAGGAAGCTTCCAAAGTAAGAATCAGACAGGTACACTTGCTGTTCAGCAATATTCTATCTTCTGCAACCTCTGCTGCTGATACCCAGGCAAACAGGGTCTGGAGTGGACCTCAAGCAATCTCCAACAGACCTACAGCTGAGGGTCCTGACTTTTAGAAGGAAAACTATCAAACAGGAAAAACACCTATACCAAAACCCCATCAGTATGTCACCATCATCAAAGACCAGAGGCAGATAAAACCACGAAGATGGGGAAGAAGCAGGGAAGAAAAGCTGGAAATTCAAGAAATAAGAGCGCATCTCCCCCTGCAAAGGAGCGCAGCTCATCGCCAGCAACAGATCAAAGCTGGTCAGAGAATGACTTTGACGAGATGAGAGAAGAAGGCTTCAGTCCATCAAACTTCTCAGAGCTAAAGGAGGAATTACGTACCCGGCGCAAAGAAACTAAAAATCTTGAAAACAGAGTAAAAGAATTAATAGCTAGAATAATTAATGCAGAGAAGGTAATAAATGAAATGACAGAGATGAAAACCATGACACGAGAAATACATGACAAATCCACAAGCTTCAGTAACCAACTCGATCAACTGGAAGAAAGAGTATCAGCGATTGAGGATCAAATGAATGAAATGAAGTGAGAAGAGAAACCAAAAGAAAAAAGAAGAAAAAGAAATGAATAAAGCCTGCAAGAAGTATGGGATTATGTAAAAAGACCAAATCGATGTCTGATTGGGGTGCCTGAAAGTGAGGGGGAAAATGGAACCAACTTGGAAAACACTCTTCAGGATATCATCCAGGAGAACTTCCCCAACCTAGTAGGGCAGGCCAACATTCAAATTCAGGAAATACAGAGAACGCCACAAAGATACTCCTCCAGAAGAGCAACTCCAAGACACATAATTGCCAGATTCACCAAAGTTGAAATGAAGGAAAAAATCTTAAGGGCAGCCAGAGAGAAATGTCGGGTTACCCACAAAGGGAAGCCCATCAGACTAACAGCAGATCTCTCGGCAGAAACTCTACAAGCCAGAAGAGAGTGGGGGCCAATATTCAACGTTCTTAAAGAAAAGAATTTTCAACCCAGAATTTCATATCCAGCCAAACTAAGTTTCATAAGTGAAGGAGAAATAAAATCCTTTACAGATAAGCAAATGCTTAGAGATTTTGTCATCACCAGGCCTGCCTTACAAGAGACCCTGAAGGAAGCACTAAACATGGAAAGGAACAACCGGTACCAGCCATTGCAAAAACATGCCAAAATGTAAAGACCATCGAAGTTAGCAAGAAACTGCATCAACTAGCGAGCAAAAAAACCAGTTAATATCATGACGGCAGGATCAAGTTCACACATAACAATATTAACCTTAAATGTTAATGGGCTAAATGCTCCAATTAAAAGACACAGAGTGGCAAACTGGATAAAGACTCAAGACCCATCAGTCTGCTGTATTCAGGAGACCCATCTCACATGCAGAGACATACATAGGCTCAAAATAAAGGGATGGAGGAAGATCTACCAAGCAAATGGAGAACAAAAAAAAGCAGGGGTTGCAATCCTAGTCTCTGATAAAATAGACTTTAAACCATCAAATATCAAAAGAGAAAAAGAAGGCCATTACATAATGGTAAAGGGATCAATTCAACAGGAAGAGCTAACTATCCTAAATATATATGCACCCAATACAGGAGCACCCAAATTTATAAAGCAAGTCCTTAGAGACTTACAAAGAGACTTAGACTCCCATACAATAATAATGGGAGACTTCAACACTCCACTGTCAACATTAGACAGATCAACGAGACAGAAAGTTAACAAGGATATCCAGGAATTGAACTCAGCTCTGCACCAAGCAGACCTAATAGACATCTATAGAACTGTCCACCCCAAATCAACAGAATATACATTCTTCTCAGCACCACATCGCACTTATTCCAAAATTGACCACATAATTGGAAGTAAAGCACTCCTCAGCAAATGTAAAAGAACGGAAATTATAACAAACTGTCTCTCAGACCACAGTGCAATCAAACTAGAACTCAGGACTAAGAAACTCAGTCAAAAACGCTCAACTTCATGGAAACTGAACAACCTGCTCCTGAATGATTACTGGGTACATAACGAAATGAAGGCAGAAATAAAGATGTTCTTTGAAACCAATGAGAACAAAGATACAACATACCAGAATCTCTGGGACACATTTAAAGCAGTGTGTAGAGGGAAATTTATAGCACTAAATGCCCACAAGAGAAAGTTGGAAAGATCTAAAATTGACACTCTAACATCACAATTAAAAGAACTGGAGAAGCAAGAGCAAACACATTCAAAAACTAGCAGAAGGCAAGAAATAACTAAGATCAGAGCAGAACTAAAGGAGATAGAGACACAAAAAACCCTCCAAAAAATCAATGAATCCAGGAGTTGGTTTTTTGAAAAGATCAACACAATTGATAGACCACTAGCAAGAATAATAAAGAAGAAAAGAGAGAAGCATCAAATAGACGCAATAAAAAATGAAAAAGGGGATATCACCACCGACCCCACAGAAATACAAACTACCATCAGAGAATTCTATAAACACCTCTACGCAAATCAACTAGAAAATCTAGAAGAAATGGATAATTTCCTGGACACTTACACTCTTCCAAGACTAAACCAGGAAGAAGTTGAATCCCTGAATAGACCAATAGCTGGCTCTGAAATTGAGGCAATTATTAATAGCCTACCAACCAAAAAAAGTCCAGGACCAGATGGATTCACAGCTGAATTCTACCAGAGGTACAAGGAGGAGCTGGTACCATTCCTTCTGAAACTATCCCAATCAATAGAAAAAGAGGGAATCCTCCCTAACTCATTTTATGAGGCCAACATCATCCTGATACCAAAGCCTGGCAGAGACACAACAAAAAAAGAAAATTTTAGACCAATATCCTTCATGAACATGGATGCAAAAATCCTCAATAAAATACTGGATTCAGCAGCACATCAAAAAGCTTATCCACCATGATCAAGTGGGCTTCATCCCTGGGATGCAAGGCTGGTTCAACATTCACAAATCAATAAACGTAATCCAGCATATAAACAGAACCAAAGACAAGAACCACATGATTATCTCAATAGATGCAGAAAAGGCTTTTGACAAAATTCAACAGCCCTTCATGCTAAAAACGCTCAATAAATTCGGTATTGATGGAACATACCTCAAAATAATAAGAGCTATTTATGACAAACCCACAGCCAATATCATACTGAATGGGCAAAAACTGGAAAAATTCCCTTTGAAAACTGGCACAAGACAGGGATGCCCTGTCTCACCACTCCTATTCAACATAGTGTTGGAAGTTCTGGCTAGGGCAATCAGGCAAGAGAAAGAAATAAAGGGTATCCAGTTAGGAAAAGAAGAAGTCAAATTGTCCCTGTTTGCAGATGACATGATTGTATATTTAGAAAACCCCATTGTCTCAGCCCAAAATCTCCTTAAGCTGATAAGCAACTTCAGCAAAGTCTCAGGATACAAAATTAATGTGCACAAATCACAAGCATTCTTATACACCAGTAACAGACAAACAGAACCAAATCAGGAATGAACTTCCATTCACAATTGCTTCAAAGAGAATCAAATACTTAGGAATCCAACTTACAAGGGATGTAAAGGACCTCTTCAAGGAGAACTACAAACCACTGTTCAGTGAAATAAAAGAGGACACAAACAAATGGAAGAACATACCATGCTCATGGATAGGAAGAATCAATATCGTGAAAATGGCCATACTGCCCAAGGTTATTTATAGATTCAATGCCATCCCCATCAAGCTACCAATGACTTTCTTCACAGAATTGGAAAAAATCGCTTTAAAGTTCATATGGAACCAAAAAAGAGCCCACATTGCCAAGACAATCCTAAGTCATAAGAACAAAGCTGGAGGCATCACGCTACCTGACTTCAAACTATACTACAAGGCTACAGTAACCAAAACAGCATGGTACTGGTACCACAACAGAGATATAGACCAATGGAACAGAACAGAGTCCTCAGAAATAATACCACACATCTACAGCCATCTGATCTTTGACAAACCTGAGAGAAACAAGAAATGGGGAAAGGATTCCCTATTTAATAAATGGTGCTGGGAAAATTGGCTAGCCATAAGTAGAAAGCTGAAACTGGATCCTTTCCTTACTCCTTATAGGAAAATTAATTCAAGATGGATCAGAGACTTAAATGTTAGACCTAATACCATAAAAACCCTAGAAGAAAACCTAGGTAGTACCATTCAGGACACAGGCATGGGCAAGGACTTCATGTCTAAAACACCAAAAGCAACGGCAGCAAAAGCCAAAATTGACAAATGGGATCTAATTAAACTAAAGAGCACAGCAAAAGAAACTACCATCAGAGTGAACAGGCAACCTACAGAATGGGAGAAAATTTTTGCAATCTACTTATCTGACAAAGGGCTAATATCCAGAATCTACAAAGAGCTCAAACAAATTTATAAGAAAAAAACAAACAACCCCATCAAAAGGTGGGCAAAGGATATGAACAGACATTTCTCAATAGAAGACATTCATACAAACAACAGACCCATGAAGAAATGCTCATCATCACTGGCCATCAGAGAGATGCAAATCAAAACCACAATGAGATACCATCTCACACTAGTTAGAATGGCAATCATTAAAAAGTCAGGAAACAACAGGTGCTGGAGAGGATGTGGAGAAATAGAAACATTTTTACACTATTGTAAAATAGTGGGATTGTAAACTAGTTCAACCATTATGGAAAACAGTATGGCAATTCCTCAAGGATCTGGAACTAGATGTACCATATGACCCAGCCATCCCACTACTGGTTATATACCCAAAGGATTATAAATCATGCTGCTATAAAGACACATGCACACGTATGTTTATTGCGGCACTATTCACAATAGTAAAGACTTGGAATCAACCCAAATGTCCATCTGTGACAGACTGGATTAAGAAAATGTGGCACATATACACCATGGAATATTATGCAGCCATAAAAAAGGATGAGTTTGCGTCCTTTGTAGGGACATGGATGCAGCTGGAAACCATCATTCTTAGCAAACTATCACAAGAACAGAAAACCAAACACCGCATGTTCTCACTCATAGGTGGGAACTGAACAATGACATCACTTGGACTCGGGAAGGGGAACATTGCACATCGGGGCCTATCATGAGGAGCGGGGAGAGGGGAGGAATTGCATTGGGAGTTATACCTGATATAAATGACGAATTGATGGGTGCTGACGAGTTGATGGGTGCAGCACACCAACATGGCACAAGTATACCTATGTAACAAACCTGCACGTTATGCACATGTACCCTAGAACTTAAAGTATAATAAATAAATAAATAAATGTATTAAAAAAAAAACAGTTACTATCTTTACCCTTCAGGTCAGAAACATAAGTATTAAGATGATTGTCAAATTGCAATTAAGTTAGGGTAAGATTTTAAAATATTGTCCCAGAGCTTTTGAGTACAGATGAATACCTACAAAACTAACAAAGATTATTCCACAGGGTATGTCCTGGTATCTGTTGTTAATCTACCTGATATCATATTAAGGGAATTAATATGGTGGCAGCAGACACTGAACCGTATCAGGATGATTCTCACAGGTAACAGGAGCATCTCTTACAGACTTGCCTTCCACCCACCTTAACCCATGTCATCCCACACCTGAACTGCATACAAATCTGCTTAGACTAGATAGGCAAAAAGGAGACCAAGGTTTCTGGGAAATTCTTGGCAGGATAGCTCCTAACCCAGGGAAATCTAGGAGGTCCATAGTATTTTGTAGACCAAGTACAGGTCCCTAAACTGCTGTAACATTTTCAATATATCTCAGTTAGATTTTAAGCCACTGAGAGCTCCAAGTTCTCCCCCGCAATCCCTCACATCAATCTGTCTCTCTCAGAGAAGCTCCTTCAAGATATTTAAGCTTAAAAAAAGTCCAAATCTCCTTGAATGGCACACATTTTATCTGAGTTGTGGTGTGCTTTGTAAACATAGAAGATAAAATGACTTGGCTACCTGAATGCTTTGTTCCTTGAGAAGAAATCATTCTCTTTGCCCCCTTTTGGCATATTGATTACTCATTAATCCAGCAAAACAAAGGATTAATTAATCTCCATGGTTCAATGAAGAATAAATTAGCACAGTTTAAAATGGGTCTGATCCAATATTACAAATTGGAGGAAATGTTCCACACTCTCTCTTTCCATTCAGTTCTCCAAACTTCATCTCCAGAGAATGGCATAAGAAGGCTAAATTTAGTTTGTGTGATATTTGGTATTCAGGCTCCTTTAGAATTCAGTCCCTTGAAGCTACTCATTGCTTTTCCCAAAACCCACTTTAACTATTTTGAAACACGTGAAGAGCAGCATTTTTTAAAGTGCTTTAGATATATCACTTATCTGAAACAACCCTTTTTTATGTAGAAAACAATTTTTATAGCCAGTTTTTCAAAAATGAAATTAATACAATAGCCGCATACATTCCGACATTTACGTACTTGCCCTATTATTTCCCCTGGTACATTAAAAGGGCTCTTACATACCATGATACTCAGTCAGCAGAATTTTATTTCATAAAACATGAGTAAGGTCCAATCTCTCTGAGTATTCCCAGAGAAAAAAGAAAAAAGAAAAAAAAGAAGTGTGTAAGTATGTGTGTGTGTGTGTGTGTGTGTGTGTGTATATATATTTTGTTTGTTTGTTTGTGACAGAGTCTAGCTCTGACACCCAGGCTGGAGCTCAGTGGTGTGTTCTCAGCTCACTGCAATCTCCTGTCTCAGCCTCCCAAGTAGCTAGGACTACAGGCATGCACTACCACACCCGGCTAATTTTTTTTTTTTTTTCAGTAGAGATGGTGTTTTAACATGGTGGCCAAGCTGGTTTCAAACTCCTGACTTCAGGTGATTTGCACACCTGACCTCCCAAAGTGCTGGGATTACAGGCGTGAGCCACCGTGGCTGGCCAAGCATAGTATGTTTTCTAATGCAATATTTTTTGTTGTTCTAAACCAAGTACTTTGAAAGCTATAAAACAAACCCACATCAAATTCTCAGAATGCATTAAAGGTTAGGAATCTACACTTGTAGAGAAAGTATCTCCATTTGAAATGTCAATTATCTAGGATATGATGTCCCCACTGTCCTCTCTCCAGTTTTTGTTGCAATTATATCAGTTTTTTAAAACTATGCATGCAGATTTAGCCTCTAGATTCTTGGCCAAAATTCCTACAAAACATATAACACTTGAAAGAGTAGAGAAAGAAAAGCTCACCACCAGTCTTGGTTTTCCATAAGCTAATCTTTATTGTAAGATATTGTAAGACAACAATTTCATTTTCTGTTTATCTCTTTGAAGGGAGATAATAAAGAATTTTCAACCAGGTGTGGAGGCTCACGCCTGTAATTCCAGCACTTTGGGAGGCCGAGGTAGGCGGATGACCTGAGGTCAGGAGTTTGAGATCAGCCTGGCTAACATGGCAAAACCCCGTCTCTACTAAAAATGCAAAAATTACCCAGGTGTGGTGGTGGGTGCCTGTAATCCCAGCTACTTGGGAGGATGAGGCAGAAGAATCACTTGAACCTGGGAGGTGGAGGCCGCAGTGAGTCAAGATTATGCCACGGCACTCCAGCCTGGGTAACCGAATGAGAGTCCACCTCAATAAAAAGAAAAAGTGAATTTTCAAGTATAAAGTTTAAAATGATAAATGAAAAGTCAGCTCTTTTCTGTAAAGATTAATAAATTAAACTTATATTTCTTATTTCCATAATATAGTATCAACATAGTAAAATATAGTATCAAGAAGAATATCTGTTGCAGAGGGAAATTTCAGGGTGTGTTCTGGCAATACAGTATAAGGAAAAGTTCAGAACTGCGAGTGAATATATGTTGTTTCTTATTCCAGAATACCCTCCCCACTTACATGGCTTAGTAAAATCCCCCCAACTCCCTGAAGGCCAGCCTCCTCAGCTGAAGATGGAGGGGTATAGACCACATGAAATTTAAGGTCATTACCAACTCTAAAATTGTATGACTCCATAATTCAGCTGACCACTGCTGATGACATAGTTAAAATGATGTTGGCACTGGATCCCATATTTAGAGACTAGGTAACTTTGGCAACATAAGGCTTTCTTTTTTCTTTTTGGACGGAGTTTCACTCTTGTTCGCCCAGGCTGGAGTACAATGGAACGATCTTGGCTCACCACAACCTCCACCTCCTGGGTTCAGGCTGTTCTCCTGCCTCAGCCTCTTGAGTAGCTGGAATTACAGGCATGGGCCACCATGCCCAGCTAATTTTGTATTTTTTTTTTAGTAGAGATGGGGTTTCTCCATGTTGGTCAGGCTGATTTCAAACTCCTGACCTCAGGTGATCCCCCGACTTGGCCTCCCAAAGTGCTGGAATGACAGGTGTGTGCCACCACGCTCAGCTCATAAGGTTTTCAAGGAACCAAGTTGGCAACTAAATGAGAAAGGCAAGTGCAACTGTTGTGCTGTTGCTGGCAAAGTGCCACTCAAGTTTCCCCATCGATGAAGCCCCAAAGCATCCCAGGTTGTGCCCATAGTCACAGGGGCCCAGAGGCCAGTATTCACTTAGGATCATTCCTTCTGAAGGAGGATAGGGCTTCACTAAAAGGTTCCCCTATCTATATGGCTTTGTGCTTAGAGGGACCTGGGATCAGAATAGGGTTAAGGACAGACTCGACTGGTAGGGAGGAGGGATTCTGTAAGTGGAGAATGAAACCCGTATTCCCTCCTTGCCTTTTAATTTTGAAGATTAAATGAAATAATTGTTGAAAAGCAGTTAGCATAATATCTCATATTACTGTTAACAGTTGTTATAAATCTTTTTGACCTTCAGACAGAAATGAATCTGCATTTAGGCTCACCTACAGCACATGTTTTAGAAACACTAAATCATTCCAACAGCAAGTCAAAAGATTTCTCCATAGGTAACAATTTATTTCCTTAAACTCAAGCGTTTTGTTTTATTAAAACAAACAAAACCAAAGTAATAAGGTTTCGTTACTGCTTTCAACTGAGCATTTGTGTGAATGTAATTACAGCCATGCTCCATAAATCTGACAGCCATTTCCAAACGTGATTGGTAGATGTTATGCAAGTCTGTGCTCTGCACATTTTGCTGCACTGTTTGGGACACAGATGATGTACAAATGCAGCAGCACTGAAATGTAAAGAACCACTTCGAAGGCCCATGCACACCAAAACAACCTCAAAATACATGCTCCAGGCCTGAAATACCCACAAACTTTATGTTTTTCATTGGTCATGCTGGGCAGGCAAGCCTCTGCTTTCTGATCTAATCAACTTCAGAATGACTGTGAAGCCAACAGCTGTGTCAGAGCAATTGGAAAACAGATTCAGAACAAAAGGGAAGACCCATCTCTCTGGGACTTCTCTCTCTAAAATATACACGAAGCTTCAATGGAATGTATAAATATTTCATTCACTATTTTGTACTACATTCCTCCCATGATTTATAGGTCAGACCCATTACTTTTAAAAGTACATTAATGTCCTCTTAAAGGCAACTCTTCTAATGCCCACCTCCCCTACTTAATGGGCCTAAGGGAAATGGAACCCTAAGTAGAATCTCTCTCACAGGCTACCAAAATATAAACTCATCGATTTTTATTTTGTAGAAGCGTACCTTCCCTCAGGAGCCGCTATCTAGGATGTTTTCTGCCTTGTGTTTTGTTTTGTTTTGTCTTTTCTCATATATGATATTTAAGTGGAATGGGGGTGGCTTCTGAAACAGTGGCATGAGTAGGTAAGATGTCTATTAGTCTATTTTTGCATGACTATAAAGAAATACCTGAGGCGGAGTAATTTATAAAGAAAGAAGGCTTAATTGGTTCACAGTTCTGTGGGCTGTACACCAGGAATAGTGTTGCATCTCCTTCTGGTGAAGGCCTCGGGAAGCTTCCAATTATGGAGCACGGGGAAAGGAGGAGTAAACACACTACATGGTAAAAACAGCAGCAAGAGAGAAAGAAGGGGGATGTCCTAGACTCTTAAACAACTAGATCTCGTGTGAACTAACTGATGAACTCACTCACCAGCAAGGGAATAGCGCTAAGCCATTCATAATAGATCCACCCTCATCATCCAATACCTCCCACCAGGCTCCACCTCAAGACACCGGAGGTCACATTTCAATACGAGGTTTGGAGAGGACAAACATCCAAACCATATCATAAGGCGACACTGTACTCTCTTTTCTTTGTGGTCTGAAAGCAGCAGAGAAAAATAGAGGGATGGGTGGGCAGATGAAGGGCAGGAAGAAGACAGCAGATGAGAAATGGCCAGAAGGAGCTGGGGGTCTGCCATCTAGTTCACTGATCCCTTTGCAATCTCACAGTTGAGCCAGCAGTGTAAAGGTTACGGCACAGACTTTGACTTTGCAAATTATAAAAAAAGAAACTTAAGCGTTCAAGTAGGTTAAAATAAATGAAATATGTGAATAAGCATAATCCCCATTTGGTAATTTTCATGTTCTAATGGTGATCATACTTAAACATTAGAAAGACACAGGTGGGCTAGAACACTACAGGGTATCTTCTAATTCTGGAAAAACAGAATAAAAAGTAAATTAGTTACATTTTTAATAATATGATCAATATAATTTTTCTTAATCTCCAGATACCTTTTCAGTTAAAGTGATGCTAAGTTTTAAATAATGGGTTCAATTGTTCATTGGGAAAAAAGCACAACAAATAATATATTAAATTTCCTCTATTACCAGCACTTTTAGATACCCTCAAATGTTTCTGTTCCCGTAAATATAAGTAGAGCTTCACTGATAGAGAAGAAATGCTTCAGAATGGATTTGTATTTCTCTCATCCAATGAAAAGGTTCCTGCACGTGTAGATCCCTGATCAGTTCTCTCTTGTGTCCATTCCTTGCCATCCCATCTTCCATTAGAGGATGACTCAATGTGCAGCCTGTTTCCCAGGTTTCTGTGTCTACTGGCATCTGCCTTGGTTCCACCAGGGGGCTTCTGCCTTGGCTCCATCTGGCTGAAAACTAGAAGCAGGAAGATGGAAAATGTAGGTTATTTCCTCCTTCTGCTCTGCTTTTGGAGGCTTCTCCATTAGAAGGAAGCTTCTCTGTAGTTTTTGCTTCTACCAGTGGATTCTGGTTTGAGACTCCAGCAGCACAACGTTTTCCATTTGCCATCAGCCCTATGCTGATATTCCTGCTGTTGATAATTTTTCAGTGGCTTCCCAGTGCCCTGTTTGGCTTCTCAGTTCTTAACACCACCTGGGTAGCAAATTCCCTGCAATAAGTTTATTTTTTTTTTAAATAATTGGCATAGATTCCGTATTCTTGGCTGGTCCCTGAGTGATACAACTCCACTATTTATTGTCTTAATTCATTTAATATTTATTGAGTACCTTTAGAGGTAGGTATCATTTTAGTTGCTAGAGACAGAGCATTGAACAAAGCAAGCAATATCTGTTCTCATAAAACTTTATAAGTTTCAGGAAGATAAATAATCAAAAAACACAAAATAATGGTAATAAGTGTAATGCTGAACATTTTAAAGCTAGGTAATATGAGGGTGAAAAAGTGAGCACTACTTTACATTCAAGCATCAGGGAATGCCTCACTGAACTGAGATGTGAAGGACTAGAAGGAACCAGCTATGTGATGGAAGAGGAAAGAGTATTTCAGGCAGAGACAGAGAAACTTGAGCTGGAAGAAGCTTAAAATAGTTGAGCAACAGAGAGGTGAGGAAGGTACAGCTCAGAAGAGTAGGCAGAGGTCAGAAATCAAGGTAGAAGACTGATCATAGAGGTTGGAGTTTGAATTCTATTTTTTAAAGTGAGATAAAAAGCCATTGGAGAGTTTTTAGCAGGAGCGGGGAGCACAGTTTAACTTCAAGTTTTAGAGGATTACTAGGACTGCTTTTGGGAAGAGAGGAATCTAGGAAAACTAGGGTGCAAGCTAGAACATGAGTCATCCCTGCTGCTGGGTGATGTGATTGGATTCAGGTGGCAGCTGTGGAGAGGGAGGCAGTTTATTAGATGTCAGATATGTTTTCAAGGGAGAGGAGACAGGATTGTTGATGAATAGAATGTCAGGGTAAGAAAAAAAGAAAAAAAAAAAGGACAATTGCGGTTTTTGGGTGAGCAACTAGGTAGATCCTTAAACCAAAACCATTCTCAACCATACTTCTGTCATGCCTTCTTACTTGAGTTAACTTTCTTGTCTTGATTTCAAGTATTAATACCTGAAAATAAAAATGATACTTGTTTCATTGACTATCATTTATTTTGAAAACTTGAAACCTGTTGAAAATGTTGCAAGGGTATACTATAAATGTCCCTATTGTCCTTTGCCTAGATTCACCAATTTTAACATTTTGCTGCATCTACATGTACATACACATATTTCTGCTGAAACTTTTTAAAGCAAGGAGCAGACGTGACACTTCCCTTCTGGATTATACAGTATATCTCTTAGAACAAGGGTATTCTCCTGTAAAATCATTATATTATTATTATTTATTTTATTATTATTATTATTTTTTGAGATGGAGTCTCGCTCTGTCACCCAGGCTGGAGTGCAGTGGCACAATCTCAGCTCACTGCAAGCTCTTCACTCACTCTCAGCTCACTGCAAGCTCTTCTCCTGCCTCAGCCGCCTGAGTAGCTGGGACTACAGGTGCCTGCCACCATGCCTGGCTAATTTTTTGTATGTTTTAGTAGAGACAGGGTTTCACCGTGTTAGGCAGGATGGTCTCGATCTCCTGACCTCATGATCCACTAGCCTCAGCCTCCCAAAGTGCTGGGATTACAGGCGTGAACCACTGTGCCTGGCCCCCTGTAAAACCATTATATTATTTTCATTCCCCA
This sequence comes from Trachypithecus francoisi, assembly GCF_009764315.1. Classification (NCBI taxonomy): domain Eukaryota; kingdom Metazoa; phylum Chordata; class Mammalia; order Primates; family Cercopithecidae; genus Trachypithecus; species Trachypithecus francoisi. The sequence continues at coordinate 177,884,228 of NW_022681453.1, read as the reverse complement.
AAATGTTGACATTAATGTGGCATTATCTACAACAAAGTCCCTACGGAAATTTCCTCAATTGTCCCCCAAAAGTGTTTCTTATGGTCCTTTTACAGCTTTAAAAAAATCCAGACTCTAACGAAGGATCATTTAGTTTTCATGTCTCTTTAGTCTCCCTTAGTCTAAAATAAACCCAGTCATTTTTTTTTTTTTTTTTTTTTTGTCAGTTTCATGATCTTGACATTCTTGAACAATTCAAGCCAGTTAAGCTATTCCTCATTGGGGGTGTGTCTAATTTTTTTTTTAATTTTTTTATTTTTTTATTTTTATTTTTTTGGTGCATGTGATTAGATTTAAGATAAGCTTCATTTGGCAGGGTTACTACACAGGTTATATTGTGCTCCTTCTTCTGTATCATGTCAGCAGGTACATGGTATTATTTGGGTCCGATTATAGGTGACATTACGTTTTATCACTTGGTTAAAATATGGCATTTGGCTTCAAAACAAAACAAAAACAGCACTTAGTAACTCTTGCCAACTGCTACCATTTTTAACTAACGCATTAAAATTAGAGAAATCTGTATTTTCTGTTTAAAATACGAGAGTAGCCACTGTACAGATGCATATAAAAATGTCCACTGCCTTTAAGAACTTTGTATTCAAGGTGGACAGCACTCTGGAAATATAGGGAAACTAATAGCGGGGATAGTGAAAATAAAATGGGTGTGTCACTTGTCTTAAACAGGCTGGTTTCCATTGCCAATAACTTTGGTAAGGCATTGGAACATAGGATGAGTAGAAAATGATATGCAGCTCTATATTTAAATGATCACAGAAAGTACTCTTCCATGTGTAATATCATTCATTTCCTTGAAATAAGTGCCACCAGCTAATTCTGAGAAAGGACACTCATATGTAGCAAGCAAAAGTTTATGCCAATATGATTGATATTCTTCTACCTGTTTTATCATTCATCCTCAGAAAAAACTTTATTTTATTTCATGTGAAGTAATAGAGACTCAGAAAGTTTCTATATGTTTCAATTGATCTCAAAGTCAATATGATCCAATTTATTATTTGAATCAATATGTATATTACTGTAAGATCCAAGTACTTCCCAGTCATCCCTTGCAGCTCCACTCGGTAACAAGAGTCATCACACTTTTCCAAGATTACTGTCATGGAAGGGAGTGGGAATAAACCAAGAAGTGAATTGGAATATGAAAACCCTGTTTTTGTTTTACCCTTTTAAAAAAGGTGGAGAAATAAGTAGATATTTACTCCCCTTTCCTTTTAATTGTAATAATTTCTGGAACATAATAATCCGTGAAAATGTGAAATAAAACACTGTGGTTAAAACCTCAATATAAGTAAAAAGAATTATGTAATAAATTCAAGTTTCTAAAAACATTTTGATAATCATCTCTGTAAAATTCTTTCCCATAATTTTTAATTCATGGGAGTAATTCTTGATGGCTGTTTGGTATTGTTAAGCTTATTTAATGGTTTAGCACTATGTACTCAAATCCAAAGACATTGACTGGTTTGCTGGTGTATATGGTCTATAGGAAATTGGTCTACACTATTAAAGGCAAGGGAAACATTGGCAGGAACAGTAGATACATGTCGTTTGCAATTACTACAGCTGAACTATAGGTCAATAACAGTTTAGGCAAATAATAACTGTTGAGTATTCTATGTAAAATTCCTGAGAGGAAACAAAATCAAAACAGGGAACCTATCCTTAAGCAACTTATAATCTATTTAGTGCTTAACTTTTTGATCGGGGAATCATAGCAAGAAACAATCCAACAGATTCCTTCAACACATTACAGTGGGACTGAAAATTCCCTCGATTTTTCTTGTAATTCTTTGATCATTTCTTCAATCATCCTCAACGTTCTCAGGAACTATGTCTTTAAAAAATTTTTTTAGCAAGTAGTGAAAGTTGAAAGTTTGGGATAAAAAAAACAAGATGCATAAACATTTTCTTAGTGCAATCAGTTTGGGTTTTTCTTTTGTTCGTTTTTATCACTTCCTAACCTGTCGGGAATATTACAACCTTATGATTAATGCAAAAACAAGCTTCAAGGAAAGAAAAAAATTGACCCTCACTCTTCAAGTTTCCTCACCTTTCAATTTTAGGCAGTTGTCTGCTTTTCAGTCATTTGATTGTGCTTTTTTTTACTGTTTATCTTTCTCAAAGCATTGTAATTAGGTAATAGATGAAACATTTATAAAATATTAAGTATTTAATTTTAAAAGAGAAGCATTTTCCCTCAACGATCTTAAATTCTTTAAAAAATTGGCTCTCCAGTTTTCATAATATCTTCGCATGATAAGCAAAAGGCCAAGGATTTTGATATTCAGGAGGAGGAAAGCTTAGATATGCAGAATATTTGAATAAAACTACCCAGCCCATGGCATAATAGTCAGAATGGCAGGGGGTAGAGGGAAGAGAGAGAAAAAGAAAGATTATAAGACAAAGACAGGGAGAACAACAGAGGTATTTCTGAATTCTCCTTCATTCTGGACTTTGCTGAAGTATGACTTTTCATATTTTCTTATAAACATAAAGCACCAGTTGAAAATGAATAAATACAAGAACACTGAACAGATACCCTTCAAAACAAGATATTTGGGTTTTAGTCTAGTTCAGAAATTACCCAGCTCTATGAATTTAAAAAATTTTTGGATACTCTCTATGACTTTGTTTTTCTTTTTTTTTTTTCTTGAGATGGAGTCTCACTCTGTCGCCAGGCCTGGAGTACAGTTGTTCCATCTCGGCTCACTGCAACCTCCGCCTCCCGGGTTCAAGCGATTCTCTTGCCTCAGCCTCCCGAGTAACTGGGACTACAGGCATGCACCACAAAGCCCAGCTAATTTTTGTATTTTAGTAGAGACCAGGTTTCTCCATGTTGGCCAGATGATCTCAATCTCTTGACCTCGTGATCCATCGGCCTCGGCCTCCCAAAGTCTATGACTCTTGATGAGGAGACGGAACGATCCCCTTTCCAGCTCTAAGATTTCATGACTTCATGATTGAAAGTTTATAGAATTGTCTTTTTAGTAGCCCACTGCACCAGGTGCTGGATATAGAGTATGCCTGACCTAGGGAAAATGTGGAATTATCTGATATGGCTTCATAATTTTCAAAATAAAAGCTAGGTTTCTTTTCCATATATTTATTTCTTAACTGTGTGTGTGTGTGTGTGTGTGTGTACATGCATGTGTGTGTATGAGTTTGTATACCTTTATATGGAAAATAGTAAAACTGTACCAACCCTACATCCTGCAATAAAGTTAATTTGGTTATAACACTGTTGGTGGCTGACTCTTGGACCCTAAAACTCCCAGTCAGCTGGTTAAGCTAGTTAACCCCAAACATCTCATTAAGCCCTCAATAATATAAACAAACATTTTATGCATTTAAATGTTTGGTTCTTACTTATACTACTATGTTGGAATTTTGCTGATATCTCTGAGTCTGTGTGTGTGTATTTATTTCAGCAAATATAAACGCAAGGGTGGTTGCTTCCTTTCTTGCTGTGATGTACCATGACTGCTCTATGTTAAATGTGAAAAAAAAAAAAAAAAAAACTGTAAATAGAAGGGTCGGGATCCAGGCTGCTATTTTAAAGATGCCACTGGACTTTCTGGATGCCTCCAAGTCCTTTCTGTTGCAGGAGCATTTCCTGATCAATGGTTTCATACCTGCAGGACAGTGATCAGATAGTCCCCAAAGAGCTATCATTGAAAATCCATTTAAGAATGAAACATATTCAGATGAAATGAATAAATTCTGACATCTAACTACAACAAATTCTCACAGATGCAGTACAAATGGGCCTTTAAAACAATTCTTCATCCTAGTTTCTTTCTCAGCATTTTTATAGACAGAATTTTTCCCCTCTCCCCAGTTGAACAAGAAAGAACAAAAGTAGATTCCCCAAAGGAGGAATCATTCGTACTAAGTTTCTTGATGTAGGTCACCTCTGATGTGTTCTTGGTTGCATTTCAACGGCTAAATTTCCCATGTCAAGCTTTCCATTCTGATGGTTCTGCACATAAAGCTATTGCTTTCTAATAGAATAATTGTCTAAATTCCCTGTTTGAATGTTGAAGTATACTACATGTTCTACAGATGTTCAATACATTATGGGTAATGTTAGTAGCGTGATAGAAAATGGCACAATATTTTAATTTGAGGTGTCTCTGTGTGTGTACCTTTTAATATGTTAACAGGAAAAGAAGTTTATCATTACGCTAGTCTAATTTAAAGAGAAGTAACTATCACCTACACTCGAATGATTATAAATGTATGAATTTTGTTTTCAGCCTCTGATTTACCACACCAGTTTTCCTATCCTTTTTTCATCTTCAGATATCAGTCTTATAAATATCTCTTGAGTCTATTTCCTACTCTCTATTCCAACTGTCACTGTCATGGTTCAAGCCTTTGGCAAGCTATTCTTCACCTCTAAATCCATTCTCTACTCTATCAACTGTTTCTAAAAATAGATTTTGTCAATTTACTTCTGCATAAGAACAATCCCCAGTTCCTCACTGCCTATAAAATAAAATTTAAACACCTTAATGAGGCATTCAAAATCTCTGATATTCTTTCACCAACGTATTTATTTAGTCTCATTCATTCATGTGCTCATGTAATCATTCAGCAATAGAATGAAAGTACCTCCCTAAGATATTAAGTGCCCCACTAGAATATGAGCTCCAGGAGAGTAGGCATGTATATATAGTTGATTTTATTCACTAGTATTTACCAAATATCTAGAACAGTATTGGCATTAACTAGATGCTTTAAAAATACTTTTGATACAGACAGGAGGCAGAATAGTGGGTAGAAGAGGTCAGTTCTTGGGTAAAGGCCCACCTTCAAGCCTGGAAACCACAGCCCTAAATGAGAACAGTTATTCCTGCTTTCTTGCTCAAATGTTGTTTTGTCCAAAACCATCCTGGCCCGCCATGTCCCCCAATCCTATACCCATCAAAACCCCAAACTCCACTGGCAGAAGAGCAGAGCAGTATGGCAGAAAAGGAAAGAAGAGAAGAAGTATCTGAACATCAAGAGGAGTTCAGTTGGGGATGGTTGGAGAGGAGTTTAGCTGGGGACAGTCGAACTCCAGCAGAAGATTTTCTTCTCACTCCCTCCCCTTTCCAGCTCCCCATCCCATTGAGAGCCACCTCCATCACTCAATAAAATCTCTGCACCCTTCAAATCCATAACTTGATTCTTCCTGGATGCTGGAGAAGAACCTGGGTACCAAGAAGGCAGGGTGTAAAAGGCGGTCACCCTGACTCTCTTCTGAGTTGGTTAACACTTAGTCATCTGCAGATGGCAACTGCTAAAAGAGCACTAATTATAACACACTCCTAGATGCTGCCATGGGGCCAGAGCTCAAAACTGCTTGCCCCAGCCCCAGCACCTGCTCACCTGCATGCTGCCCCTCATTCACGGGGTTTGAGCATGGCAGCTAAGTGAGTCACACCCCTGTCACAAATCCTGTGAAGGAGGCAAGGGAATTCTCCCATCTGACTTTGAGAATTAATGAATTCAGAAATACTTGCTGAATGGTTATTATATTTCACATAGCTTAACATTGAGAACTCAGTGATTAAAGCCATTGTCTTTATTTTTAAGGAGGTAGCCAGGTAAATTGACATTATAGTAAGTTCAGTGTGCATATGTAAACATCAGTCTGGTTTCTGTAGTGATAAGCACCTATAAGTAGGGTCATAGTTTACTCATCTCTATATTCTTTGTTGTTAACTAAAGACTTATTAAATGTTGACTAAATAAATTGATCTAAGAATGCAATTAAGGCAGAATATCTGAAAGTTGTGATAAACAAAAATAATTCCCCCCAAACATGTTTAGATCCTAATTCTAGGAATCTGTGAATAAGTTATATTATATGACAAAAGGATTTTGCTGATGTTATTTAAGGTTAAGGACCCTGATATGGGGAAATTATACCAGATTATCCAGGCAGGCCCAATCTAATTACATAAATCCTCAAAAGTAGAAGAGGAAGGAAGAAGAGTGATTCAGTGAAATGTAACTTAAGAAAAGAGGAAGAGAGGCATGGGCTAAGGAATGTGGAGGCCTACAGAAGCTAGAGCAATTCTCAGCTGATAGCTAACAAGAAAATGGGGACTTCAGTCCTGTAACTGCAAGGAACTGAATTGTGCCAACAACTCAAATGAGCAGGAAATGGAACCTCTGAAAGTGACATAGTGTTGCCTATACTTTGAGTGTAGCCTGGTGAGAACATTACTAGACTTTTGACCTACATAACTGTATGATGATAAATCTGTGTTCTTTTAAGGTGCAAAGTTTGTGGCAATTTGTTTGGCAATAGTAGCAAGTAAATACAGTGCTCATTCTTGGAAGGCTGGCCAAAGTGAGCCTCTGCCATGGGTTCTCGTGACCAAAAATAAAATGATTATCCTTGAAAGTTCAACAATACAACTTACCTAGCAAAGAACATGCAGAGATGGAAAATCAATTACACAAGACAAAACAAAACTGTTCTTTACAAATGGAATTTAGATAAAGCCATTTTCCAAAATAATGACTGCTGATTGGATCAAGAGATTTAATATCTTAGGACTTCAACATGTACTATGAAAAATCTACACATATGTAGCCTTTGGAGTATGTATCTAAAGAGTTATGCCCTTGAAGTCTCACTTTGACATCAGGAAAGTTCTGAGTTAGAGTCTTCATCTCAGTCCAATGACAAGAGTGGTGCAAGAACAGTACTTTACAGGAAAAGAAGCACAAGGATATAAATCAAACAGAAAATCTTCTTAGCCAGGAAAGAACAAGTTGACCCAAGACTGACATGTATATCTGTGTGAGTCATTCACTGCACAATGGGCAAGTTGTGGCTAAAACCCAGGCTACACTCTGCTCACAAAGTCATGTGCTCTGTCATAGAGCAGTGACCTCTTGGAGGAAGAGGCCCCTTGAAGGCAACACCGTAAAGATACACAGGCTCTGCCTGACATAACTCCAGAAGTCGTCCTTTATGAAGACCACTGTGAGAATGGTATTCCCTAGAGCTATGCTATGCAGTGGCTCTAGACATCTTTTTGTAGTTTGCTTGCCAAGAATTCTCTATACAAGCTGTTTTATCAAGGAGGGTGGCATTTTCTAATTCTTGCAATGGGGTTGCATATGCTAATGGTGATCCTGGTTGAGCCTGATACTGGGAATGGATACATCTTGACTTTTTATGCTATTGATACACAAAGTAGCCAGTAGCCAGGTACAGAAAAATGAACAGGGAAGCTAAGGTCTGGATTTGCCAGTGTTTTAGGGCAAATGAAAGTGATCTCTGTGTCCTATTCACAGGAAACCATATGGAGATTATAAGTCTCTGTCCCAAACAAAGGTAAAGAAGAGTTGAGAAGTTTTAGTCACCCAGCAAAGGCACATACTGTAGCCTATTCTTGGGCTAGAAGCCATGAAAGCAAAAAATCCAACCAAACCCATTCTCTGTTCTCCTCCAGAATCTGGCTGCCTTGAGTCTTTGTCCAGTGCTTTTAGTTACTTGTTGTGCTTTGTCCAGAGTTTTTACTTGTTATCTTCAGAAAGGCTGGTCTAATAGGAGCTATTCTGCCACACTAAGAGCAGACTTTTCACTAGCTTTACTGTTCTTAAATGTGTCCAGGTGTTACTGGTTTGTGCCAGAAATGTTAATTATAAATAGCACAAGCATGACCACATACCTCAGTGTGCATATGTAAGCCTTTGTCCTGGCATACCATGCAGTTTAGCATTTGTACTGGACTAAGGTATTCTGGCTTCAACAATAGAAAATATATATAGTCACTCTACATATAAGATATTTTAGCAAAAGAAAAACTGTATCTTCCAGAAGACAAATGAAGAAAAAAACAAAAAAGGACTCATCAGATAGCGAGGAAAGTTTGCTTCGATACTTATCTACCTTTTACCCAAGGAGAGAACATTATATGTTTGAAGACACCCTTGGGACAGTAACCTATTTCTATGTTAATTATGATAATACTCCGCCTAAGCACTCTTTTGTTGAAATTTAATCCCATTTTCTCTCATCTTCTACGTTGTATAAATTGATAGTGTGTTCCTTTCTTCCTTAAAATTACCCTTTATATACTTCAAGAGAATTAGGAAATCACCTCTTAGCTGTATCTTCCAGACTGAGTAACCCCAATTTCTCTTTCTCCATCAGAAGTACACTTTTACTTCTTTTTAATAATTTGACGTGCTGTCCTCCATTCTAAACAGCATTCCAAATCGCTTTTGGAAAATATAAGCCTGACCCTATCACCCAACGATTCCACTCACAGGTACATATTCAAGTTAAATGGAGGTCTGTGTCCACACAAAGACTTGTCACAAAAATGCAGACAGCAACTTTAACCCAAGTATCTACTTAGATGTATATGGAGGAGTGGGGATTTAGGGTCATGTTTTGCTTTGGAACAGAAAAGGGATGACAGAACTCCCTGGGGAAGATAGAAATGTTCTATATCTTGATGTGGATGGTAGTAACATGAACATACATGTAAAAATAACTTAGTATATATTTACTAAATAAATTAATTTAGTATTTATAGTAGTATATATATAGTACATATATTTACTAAATTACTAATTTAATAAATTAGTAAATATATGCTGTTTCTACATGTCTATATATAATGAAATACATACATATATATGTGTGCATATATACCTACAAATATATGTATATAGATGCCTACATGTGTGCTTATGTGTGTATGCATATGAAAGCCAAATGTTGCTTCACAAAGTTATCAATGATGAAAGATCATGAAACTTAAATCCGTAGCCTTCCTAACTGTTCTTTGCATGACAGAACAGATTGACTTTCTAACAGGATGGACAAAGAAAAAAAGCCTCAGAGACTCTTGTGGAAATAGGGACTGTGTTTTTTTTGTTTGTTTGTTTGTTTGTTTTTGAGACGGAGTCTCGCTCTGTCGCCCAGGCTGGAGTGCAGTGGCCGGATCTCAGCTCACTGCAAGCTCCACCTCCCGGGTTTACGCCATTCTCCTGCCTCAGCCTCCCAAGTAGCTGGGACTACAGGCGCCCGCCACTTCGCCCAGCTAGTTTTTTGTATTTTTTAGTAGAGACGGGGTTTCACGGTGTTAGCCAGGATAGTCTCGATCTCCTGACCTCGTGATCCACCCGTCTCAGCCTCCCAAAGTGCTGGGATTACAGGCAGATAGATGAACACACCAGCAAGACACCTCCAGAGGGGAAAGCCCATCTGATGGGAGAATGCTGTCCACAGATGCTTCACAGCACGTCTGCAGGTGACAGAAAAGTCATCAAAACACCCAGCAATTAATTATGCCAACTTGATTAAGTTCAATATCTCTGGGTCTCTGACCTAAAATTTCTGGTTATGGGAGTTGCTGTAAGCATAGAACAAAGATCAGGGGATTGAGATAGGATAATCCTGCAAGTATGTCCATCCCATAGTGTTCTCTTCCTAGCTATGTGACCCCCTGAAATTCTGTTCACCTCTGAGGTGTTCAGTTGCCTCATTAGGCAAATGGGATAATGTCTAATCTTTTCTGAAAATTAAGTGAAATAATATCTAGGAAGTGTTTAGTAAAATAGTGGCAGAGAGAAGAAAAATTAATAATACCTTAAAATTTTCATCTGTATGAAATCTATGAAAAGATCATAATTAACTTACCAATTTGATAAGTGCTCTTACGGAAAATCCTGAATTTTACAAAAAAGTCAGTATTACACTAAGCACTGAACGCTACTAGATTGAACGTAGTTCTAACAAGAATATGGAGCCTCATAGGAGTCAATTTCAATTTGGTTCGTGGTCAATGGCCAAACCCTTAGCTAGAGCCAACCCTCTGTTAATTCTAGTATCTGGCCACAAGTGAGAACAGATGTGAGCTCATGAAAGGACCACTGCAAATCAATCTACCCAGACCAGAGAATGATTCAAGCTATGACCTGCTTACCATGGATCAGTTATATCACCATGCATAAAGAATAGGTTTTCTAATGCCCAGGGAAAACTCAGGAGACTCTAGAAATGGCTGGTGGAAAAGATGTGACAAGGAAAGAACAGCATCAAGATGGCACAAAGGAGCTGCTACTTTTCATTCTCTCTCACTCCCACTCAAAAATTTAAGCATCTGGCCAGTGACCAATAAGAGAACTGCTTGTAATTGTTGATAATCCAAACTCATTTGCATAGTTTCCCATCTGTTGGAGACAGTATAACTGTGGCTTTGTATCCTGCCTGCATCTGTGACAGACAGGAATAACTAGAGAGAACTGGCATTTCTACAGCGCAGCTACCCTCCAATATGAGTCCACTGATTTTTATCCACTGACTTTGCCTCCTGATATATAGACCTCTGGTCCTTTTCCCAAGAGACACCTAACTAGTTTCCTAAGGAAGATTATATTTCTTCCCAACTTTTTGATGTGTCATTTTCTAATCAAAGAGTTTTCACTGAGCATCCACTCAGGACCTTTTAACATACAATCATAAAACACTAGAAGAACAGGGCTGAGCACGGTAGTTCATGCCTGTAATCCCAGCACTCTGGGAGGCCAAGGTGGCTAGATCACAAGGTCAGGAAATCGACACCATCCTGGCAAATACAGTGAAACCCATCTCTACTAAAAATGCAAAAAATTAGCCGGGTGTGGTGGCAGCCACCTGTAGTCCCAGCTACTCGGGAGGCTGAGGCAGGAGAATGGTGTGAACCCAGGAGATGGAGCTTGCAGTGAGCACTGCACTCCAGCCTGGGTGACAAAGCCAGACTCCATCTCAAAAATAAAAAATAAAATTAAAAAAAAAAAAAAAAAACTACAACAGGTGCTTTAAAAGAAAAAAAAAAATATTGGGACCAAGAAAGCCTGGAAAATGAAGCATACACTGTTTATAAAATCTATATCCACTGGTGTCCACAGTGAAAAAATTCAGTGTCATGGCTTTAAAGAATAACTATAGTCCCGGCGTGGTGGCTCACGCTTGTAATCCCAGCACTTTGGGAGGCTGAGGCAGGCGGATCACGAGGTCAGTTCAAGACCAGCCTGGCCAACATAGTGAAACCCTGTCTTTACTACAAATACAAGAACATTAGATGGGCATGGTAGTGGGTTCCTGTAATCCCAGCTACTTGGGAGGCTGAGGCAGGAAAATCACTTGAACCTGGCAGGCAGAGGTTGCAGTGAGCAGAGATCCAGCCTGGGCGACAGTGCGAGACTGTCTCAAAAAAAAAAAAAAAGAACAACTATAAACTGATGACTTCTACATTTTTTTTTCTTTTTTTTTTTTTTTTTGACGGTTGGCAGAGCTAGTTGAGGTTTTATTTTGGACCAAAAAAAGAAGCAATTGAATTGTTTTATAGCTGGAGGCATGGGCAAGGGGGGTCCCTACGTAGTAAACTCCCCTGCGGGTGGGCTGAGGGCCCTCAGGTGGGTCTCCTGTTCCCAGTGGTACCCTACATAGTGGTCTCCCTCCCAGGCTCTGGGGCAGCACAGGAGGGGCAGGCTGGGAGGGGGTGCCGCAGCTGTTCACTTGGGCAGGACGTCAGAGGACTCGGACACCAGCTTCCCATCGCGTGTCTCGATCTTCTTCACAACCACGGCCCTGGAGGAGCTGGTGCGGCTGAAGGAGCTGGAGCCCCCACCAGAGCCAAAGCTGGAGCCCAGGCCGTAGCTGAGGCCGGGGCTTGTGAGGCCCCCATAGGCCGAGCTCAGACCACCTGCATAGCCGCTGGTGGTCTTCGTATGAATACTCATGTTCTGCATCCCGGACTCCAGCCGGCTCTCCTCGCCCTCCAGCAGCTTCCTGTAGGTGGCGATCTCAATGTCCAGGGCCAGCTTGACGTTCATCAGCTCCTGGTACTCACGCAGCTGCCGCGCCATGTCTTGCTTGGCCTGCTGCAGGGCGGCCTCCAGCTCGGACACCTTGGCGTTGGCATCCTTAACGGCCAGCTCTCCACGCTGCTCGGCATCTGCAATGGCGGCCTCCAGGGAAGCCCTCTGGCCTTTAAGGCCCTCAATCTCAGCCTGAAGCCGGCTGATGTTCCGGTTCATCTCGGAGATCTCAGTCTTGGTGCGCCGCAGGTCATCCCCGTGCTTCCCAGCCAGGCTCTGCAGCTCCTCATACTTGATCTGGTACATGCTCTCAGCCTCAGCCCGGCTGCGGTTGGTGATCTCCTCGTACTGTGCCTTGACCTCAGCGATGATGCTGTCCATGTCCAGGAAGCGGCTGTTGTCCATGAACAGCACCACAGATGTGTCCGAGATCTGGGACTGCAGCTCCCGGATCTCCTCTTCATACAGTTGCCTGAGGAAGTTGATCTCATCAGTCAGCCCTTCCGGGCGAGATTCCAGCTCTACCTTGTTCATGTAAGCTTCATCCACATCCTTCTTGATGAGGACAAATTCATTCTCCATCTCTGTACGTTTATTGATCTCATCCTCATACTTGTTCTTGAAGTCCTCCACCAGCCCCTGCATGTTGCCAAGCTCTGCCTCCAGCTTCAGCTTCTCCTGGCCCAGAGTCTCCAGCTGCCGCCTAAGGTTGTTGATGTAACTCTCGAACATGTTGTCCATGTTGCCCCGAGCCGTCTTCTGCTGCTGCAGGAGGCTCCAGTTGGTCCCCAGCATCTTGTTCTGCTGCTCCAGGAACCGTACCTTGTCTATGAAGGAGGCAAACTTGTTGTTGAGGGTCTTGATCTGATCCTTCTCCTGGGTGTGCACGGCCTGGATGTTGGGGTCTACCTCCAGGTTAAGGGGGCTCAGCAGGCTCTGGTTGACCGTGACTGCGGTGATGCCTCCCATGCCGCTGGCCCCACCATAGCCGCCGCCCAGGCCACCCCGAAAGCTGCTGCTTCCCACTCGGGAGAAGCTCGAGGAGCTGATGCGGGCACCGGGCCCACTCGTGTAGGAACGGCTGCTGAAGGCCCAGGGGCCAGAGGTGGACACCTTGTAGGACTTCTGGGTCACCCTGATGGACATGATGGAGGCAGGAGTGGAGGCAGGCTAGCCGAACCAGGAGGATATCCTAGAAGGAGCGGAGATGACGTCTACATTTTTAATCTCCAGTCTAGCCCTCTCTCTCAGATTCCAAATTCAATTGGTGATGATGACAATAATGATAATAGCTAATAATAACTAAAAGTATCCAGTGATTAATATATTTATCTATAGGCATATATGTCTACAGATGTGTAGATAGCTATATATAGATATATATAAATTAATCTCTATATATCAATTAATTAAACAATTGAAGACACTTGTTAGCTAGATGGTGTTATTGACAACAAATTAATCAAATGATAATATAATTTGAAAAATTAAAATTGGAAACACAAAGAAGCCAAATGACACTTTCAAAGTAACATAGCTGGCCAGGAAGTTGCAAAGGTAAGAGTTGAACCAAGACAGATTGGTTCTCATGTCCACCTGTGTTCTTAATAACTCTACTTGGATGTCTAATAGACATTCATCTTATCATGTCTAAAACCAAACTCCTGGTCTTTTTCCAAAAGCTTGTTTCACCCACAGTATCCCCATTACTGGAAATGGCACCTCTATCTCTCTAGTTTCTCAGGTCACAGAATTTGGAATCATCGTTGACGCTTTTCATTGTTTCACACACCATATCCAAGCTATCAAGAAATCAGTTCACCTCTATCATTAAAAACATCCAGTATCTGACCGCTTGTCACTGCCTTTACTGCTACCATTTTGGACTGAACCACTCTCTTCACTACCTGGAATGCTGTATTACCCTCAAATAGTCTTCCTGTTTCCACTCTTGCTCCCCTAGTCTATTCTCCAAAGAGTAGACACACTGACCTTTCTAAAATAGAGTTAGGAGGCTATATTATTCTTTTATTTAAAGTCACTGTTTCCCCATCTCGCTAAGAGTAAAGCCAAAGTCCTTGCAATGACAAGTAATACTAAATCCTATAAGCTCTCAAACCCCAGCTACTTCTCTCATCTTATTAACCTCCTCACGTGGCCTTCACACTCACTTCAGCCACATAACCTTCTTGTTATTCTTCAGATACTACAGGCACAATCCTACCACAGAGCCTTTGCATGGGCTATTTTCTTTGCCTGGAATGTTCTTTCATTCTAATTTCCTTACTTCCCCCAAGTCCTGATGAATTGTTACATTATTCATGAGGCCTGCCCTCACTAACAGTATGTAAGCTTACTTCCTGCTCTCCCCTATCCTTGCCCAGTCCTTTTTCCCTACTCTATGTGTTCCTTTATCTGTAGCATTTATCATCTTTGAATTCAACATATATTTTACTTCTCATATTTGTTTTTAATTTTAATTTTAAATTTTGAGACATGGTCTCACTCTGTCACTCAGGCCGGCAGACACTGGTGCTATCATGGCTCACTCACTGCAACCTCAAACCTATGAGGCTTAAGGGAGCCTCTCACCTCCCAAGTAGCTGGGACTGCAGGAGTGCATCACACTGAGCTAATTTTTGTATATTGTGCAGAGATGGAGTCTACTATGTTGCCCAGGCTGTAATCAAAGTCCTGTGCTCAAGTAATCTTTCTGCCTTGGCCTTCCAAAGTGCTATGATTACATGTGTGAACCACCACACCTGGCCTATGTTTTATTTATTTATTTATTTATTTTGAGATGGAGTCTTACTCTGTTACCGAGGCTGGAGTGCGGTGCTATGGTCTTGGCTCACTGCAACCTCCACCTCCCGGGTTCAGGTGATTCTCCTGCCTCAGCCTCCTAAGTAGCTGGAATTACAGGTGCCTACCACCAAGCCCAGCTACTTTTTGTATGTTTAGTAGAGACGGGGTTTCACCATGTTGGCCAGGCTGGTCTCGAACTCCTGACCTCATGATCCACCCACCTCGGCCTCCCAAAGTGCTGGGATTACAGGCACGAGCCACTGCACCCAGCCCCCATGTTTATTTTTAACGTCTGTCTTCTCTTACTAGAGTGTATATGCCATGAAGTCTTGGAATTTTTGTATTGTTACTGCCATAGCTCAAGACCCTAGAATGGTATGCAGCCTGCAAGACTATTAGACTGTTAAAGGCTCTGAGAAGTTTTTACAAAGATTTTGTGTATTTTTTCTTTAAAATAAAATCTCTCAAATTTATTGATAACAAGTCCATTTCTCTCCCATAAAATAACCATTAAAATCTCATCATATTAGTGCTTCAAGGGAAGGAGTTTGGTGATGGCTGTTGTGGAAGACACAGGAAAAACATATGTAAGATTGTGGCCAGCTTTCCAGAAACATCTCAGTATATAATTAAATAAAATTTGATATAATTTGATAAAACCACCTTTGATATAATTTGATAGAATATGAATTTTTGCAAATATAAACAGCAAATTACTATCTCTGGTGTTATAGTAGTGTTTGCAGTAGGTCACAGAATGGGAATACACCAAATCAGATTCTGAACACATATTTACTATCATGTCCAATTTAACCTTCATAGACTTTTCTAAACGATCCAAATAGTGCACCTATGTGAGCTATGTTTTATATCAAGGTTTTACAGTAAGTCCCAAAGGAGTCAATTAAACTAAGGAATTATCAAAAAGAAGTAATAGAGTTATAAAAAGAAAGGAAAGAAGGAAAGAAAAAAACAAAGGCTTTGGGATATATGTAGATTATACCATCTATTTAATTCATTCTTAAATAGAAAATTAGGTTGAGGTTTCAAATATATATCAGTACTCAAGGAACATTTAAGGAAAAAAACTTTGGATTGAGACATAAGTTTTAGTTACGGTTCTACTAACCAGCTGGGGGGATTTGGGATGTTATTTCAGTCAGGCTTTAATTTCCTCATCTGTGAAATAGGGGGACTCTAATAAGTCTCGATTATTTTCACGTGTAAAGCTCTTTAAGGTATTTTAAATTGAAATCTGATGAAAAGTGATAGCCATCAATATTTTTGTAGGTTTTAATAACAAGAAGATTACAATTATTGAAATGTCTACTTAAATGTTCTTTTGATAATTATTTGTCATAACTACTATTTTTTTTTTTTTTTTTTTTGAGACAGAATCTTGCTCTGCCACCCAGGCTGGAGTGCAGTGGCCGGATCTCAGCTCACTGCAAGCTCCGCCTCCCGGGTTCACGCCATTCTCCTGCCTCAGCCTCCCGAATAGCTGGGACTACAGGCGCCCGCCATCTCGCCCGGCTAGTTTTTTGTATTTTTTAATAGAGACGGGGTTTCACCGTGTTAGCCAGGATAGTCTCGATCTCCTGACCTCGTGATCCACCCGTCTCGGCCTCCCAAAGTGCTGGGATTACAGGCTTGAGCCACCGCGCCCGGTGATCATAAACTACTATTACAATTTAAGTTATTATGGTATAACAATATTAGAAAGCATGATTTTGAATTTCTGAGAAGGATGTTGGTATTTGAAAATTTTAACGTAGAAACAAGAAGCCATAATGAGATAAATAAAAGTGATTAGTCACAAAATACTGCTGAAAACAATCAAAGAAGACCTAATAAATGGAAAGGCACACCATGTTCCTGGATTATAAAACCCAAAAGTAAAAAGATGCCATTTTATTCCAAACTGACCCACAATTCAATACAAATTTAACTAAAATCCCAGGAGGATTTTTAAAAAACTGAAATTGACAGGTTGATTCTAAAATGTTTACAGTAATGCAAAGTAACTAGGAAAGACAAAACAATTGTGAATATGAAGATCAAAGTTGGAAGAATTGTGTTATCTGATTTCAAGACTTACTATAAAGTTACAACAATTAAGACAATGTGATATGGAAGAAATGAAAACATAGATTAATAGTGCATGTTGAAAGTCCAGAAATAGACACACACATATATGGTCGATTAATTTTCCACTAAGGTACGAAGGCAAATGAATGGATAAATGATAGTGATTTCAACAAATGGTGCTGGAATAGTCAGGAATACAACTGCAGAAAATTAAACTTGATCCTTATTTTGCACCCTGTATAAAAATTAACTTCAAATGTAAACTGTAAATCGATAAATTTCCTATGAGAAAACACAGAAGAAAATCTTTTAAGAAATTTCCTAGACACAATATCAGAAGCATAATACATTTTTAAAAAGATGATAATTAGGCTTCATCAAAATTAAGAACTTTTAGTCCAGGCACGGAGGCTCATGCCTGTGATCCCAGCATTTTGGGCGGCTGAGGCAGGTGGATCACATGAGGTCAGGAGTTTGAGACCAGCCTGGCTAACATGGCAAAATCTCATCTCTACTAAAAATACAAAAATTAGCTGGGTGTGGTGGCACACACCTGTAGTCCCAGCTACTTGGGAGGCTAAGGCAGGAGAACCTTTGAACCTGGGAGGCAGCGGTTGCAGTGAGCCAAGATTGCACCACTGCACTCCCGCCTGGGTGACATAGTGAGACTTTGTCTCAAGGGGGGAGAAAAAAAAGACAAAAAGTTAGGAAGGTTTACCTTTTGAAAGACATTGTTAAAAGAATGAAAAGACAAGTCAGAGATTGGAAGAAAATATTCACAACTCACATATTTACTAAACTGCTTATCAAAATATATAAGGAATTATGAAAATGTAATCATATTTAACAAGCAAGGGAAAAACTATTTGAACAGACATTTCACTAGGGAAAATATATAAATGCAAATAAACATATGAATACCTGCTTAACATCATTAGGTATTAGGGAAACACTAATTTAAAAAAAAAATCCACAGTATACTACACTTACATACCTATTAGAGAGAGAGAGACAGGAATACAAGAAGGCAGAAAGAGAGAAGGATGGATGGATGGAGGGAAGGAGGGAAGAAGAGAGGGAGGGAAAGAGGGAAGGAGAGAAGGAGGGAAGGAAGGAGGGAGGGAAGGAGGAGGGAGGGAAGGAGGGAGGGAGGGAGGGAGGGAGGGAAAAGGAGAGAAAAGGGAAGGAAAAAGAAAAATAAAGGAAACAAAAGAAGCCTGACATGGTGGCTCGCATCTGTAATGCCAACATTTTGAGAGGCTGAGGCAGGAGGATTGCTTGAGTCCAAGAGTTTAAGACTGGCCTGGACAGCATAATGAGACTTCTTCTCTCAAAAAGAAAAAATTTAGTATGCACTTGTAGTCCCAGCTACTCAGGGGACTGAGGAAGGAAGATTGCTTGAGTGTGGGAGGTTGGGAAAAAATTACAAATGGTGGGGGGGGGGGAGGGAGGGAAGGAAGGAAGGAAGGAAGGAGAAGAAGAAAGGGAAGAAGAAAGAGAAGAAAATAAATAAAGAGAAAGAAAGAGAGAGAGAGGGAGGGAGGGATGGAGAAATAAAGGGAGAGAGGGAGGGAGGGAGGGAGAGAGAGAGAGGGAGGGAGGGATGGAGAAATAAAGGGAGAGAGGGAGGGAGGGAGGGAGGGAGAGAGAGAGAGGGAGGGAAGGAGGGACCGAGAGAGAGAGAGACAGAGACGGGAAGCAATACCAGTTGTTGGTGAGAAGGCAGAGCACCAAAAACTGTCATACATTGATGTTGAAAGTGCAAAATTGTCCAGCACAATACTCTGGAAAACCATTTGGCAAATTTTTTTAATAAAGTGAAACATACTCAACCATACTATCTAGCAGTCCCACTCCTGGGCATTTACACAAGGGAAATAAAAAATTATATTTATATAAAAGCCTACACAAACATCTTTTAAACAGCCTCATTGCAATTTTAAAAAGGTGGAAACAATTCAGATATTCCTGAACTCAAAAATTCATTAAAAAAAAAAAAGTGGTACATCCATGCAATAGAATATCACCCAGCACTAAAAAGGAATGAACTACTGATATATACAATAACATAGATAAATTTCAAATATATCACAAATGAAATAATCCAAATTCAAAATGCTACGTATTTTATACTTTCATTTACATGACTTTCTAGAAAAAATAATTAGCTATTAACAGACTTGGAGGTGGAAATAGAAGTTGACTAAAAAGTGGTATGAAAATTTGGAGGCGGTAATGGTTACGTACTCATTTGTCAAACCTTATAGAACGGTACCTTAAAAATTGAGATTTTTTTAAAATTGTATACAAATTATACTTTAATAAAAAATGAAAAATATGATTAGTCATTTTTCAAATCTTGGCTTTTCCATGATTTTTTTTTAAACCTAGAAACATACCAAATCTACTGGGAAAATTATTTTCCTAAAAACAGATTCAGTGTTATTAAAATTACTCTTTGGGCAATTCTAGGAGTACAATGATGGAAGCTAATATTAGAGAATTTAGAACAATAAAAAGGATATACATGTAAAGTACAGTACGAGCTAGATGTTGAAAGTTGTCTAAAATAAGATAATGAAGGTAAGTACCCCTACAAATCAATTTATTTTTCTAAAATTTAGAAATGTATACAGATAATTCAATAAGAACTGTGCTGCTCTTTAATCCATGGAATTACATGAATGGATAAGAGTAACATCTGTGAGTCCCGCTGTTACAATGTGTTATCATTGTACAAGAGCTGCAGAGTTATGTATTCATTTTAAACTGCGAAAGGTATAGTAATCAAAGTACAGTGTAGAAGATAAGGGTAATGGAGAGAAATACTGTGTATTAAAAAAGACCTATCTGATTATGCTCTTTCTCTTATCTGGCCCCTTCCCTGACACTGTGCATTCCCTACCTCATTATAAACAGAATCACTGCAAACAGAAGGTGAAGAACAAGGACAAAGGACAAAATATTCTTAAATAGAGAAAGGAAACTATCAATAGCTTCGTCTCTGCTTGGAAGGTAACTATTATTCTGCAGTCCTCTCTCATTTTTATTGAACTTTTCAAGTCAGTATGGATTATTCAAAGTTTTTCAAAGGAATAATACAGAAAGGACCACACTCGGTATGAGAAATGCTACTCATAAATAAATAAAAAAATAAAATCTAGGAATATATTTGCTTATTATGTCAGGAATTCAGGATGCAGTGTTTTACACAGTCAAGAACTCACTGGAGAAAGAAACTATGAGAGAAAAATTAATAATCAAAAGGCCCTCCTTCTTTCTAAGACACACTATTTATAATGTTCTTAAAGAGTCTTGAATATTATATAATCATGGTGACTGAAATCACAATTTGCTATCAATTCTATATTTAAAGAAAAAACCTGGGTGGTTTCCCAACTCATGTTCAACTAATAAAAGAATTGTCTATATAGCTGGAATATTTTTCTTATACTTTTACTTGAAGACATTTTCAACAAAATGTCACCCTATGTTCTGATCAAGCAAAGTATAAATTCCCCATGACATATCACTGTGTTAGTTGGCACCAGCTCAGATAACAGGCACTTTAAATCACTGACAGCAGTTCAAGTCCTTTGCCCCACACATTTTGGATTTGCCGACTAAATCTCCTTAAATTGCTGTTCTGTAAAAGCGATTCAAAAAGATTGCATTTTTATACACAGTTTTAATCAAATGTTTTCTTGAAAAAATAAAATTTATAGAGTGATAGCACAATTTAGACATCTATTTATTATTCACTAACTTATTTATTCAGCTGATATTTAGTGCATATGTAATAATATGTTCCAGGCATTGTTTTAGGAACTGGAGCAAAGCCAACATAGGCCATGCTGTCTAATAGGGGAAAGACAATAAACAGCACAAAACAAACGAAATTAAAAGAATCAACAGGGACGATAAATACATCCACGAGACAACAAAGCATCTAACAGCAGCCCAATTTAATATCTATGTACAGCAAGCGGTTCATATTTTACACTGCCAGTACAAAACATACACAGCTAACTGAAGATATTCTGCTTACACCTCTTCTCATGAACGTTATTGAATTCAAATGAGATTCAAATGTGCTGACCTGTCGCATAGCTTGCAACAAATCACTCTGAATTATTTTAATCTTTCATCCAGGACTACTAAAAATTCTGCTCTCTTCTATGCTTTCACCTTCATATAGATAATAAATTACATGATTTCCATTGTGTTACCTATTTTGGTTGTTTGGATTCAGCTTTGTGTATTTGTTCTCTCACTTCTTCTTACAGCTCTTCAGTAAACAAGAGAACCCCAAGCAAAACAGCTTGCTGTTACAGCCGCATACTCTTATTGTATTGAAATGACAGCCATTACAATAGGATTGAATAACCAAAGCTGATCAGTATACACTCTGCTACTGGCAACATCACATGACCTAGATGTGTTCACCCTCTTCCACCTTTCCTATGTCAAAATTCACAACCCAACCTCATCAAAGCTGAGGGGGTAAAAGGAAAGGAATCATGCCTTTTAAAATCAGGTATCCAATTTGTGGCAGTTTCCGAAGGCGATCACTGAGATGCTCAATTTGACCAGGTCAAATTTCATTTGTCTTGTACTTTTACTACTCTCAAAGCTAGTAAAACGTGTTTGCAATAGAAATAAGGAAAACAAAAATGACCTGCCCCATTGGCTTGCCAGATTTTTAAAACTAGATTGATTTTGTCCTTTTGAAATAAGCAGCTAGCTTGATAGCTCTCTCTTCTACTTTCTCTGTTTAAAGATTGTTGTACTTTTTGGACTCAAAGAGAAGTGTTAGGCTGGATAAATGTAGAATATAATTCTATTCATGGTGATGACACCATTTAACATTTATTGAACACTATGTGCTGGAGTAGTTTTATGTGTTTTTATTTCAGTATCTTATTTAATATTGAAAACAACTATTATTACAACTTCTGCTTCTGTTTGCTTGTTAGACTGTTCTCCCCCTAATTTACCTTCTACTTCTTTCAATCTATTGCTTTCTTCAGCTCATTTTTTATTTAGCTTACATCCTGTGGTTCGTTATTTTAAAAATGCACTTGGAGAGCCATAACCTCTCTTACTGCTCATCTAGAAACTCAAACAAATCATTGAGATTCTACAAGTAACTAAGCTTGGCTGAAGTCCCTCAGAAGGATAGCTGGGTTTCCCTTGTAAATTTATGATCACTAATCTTAAACGGAAACATACCACGGGCTGGCAGTCATAGTACATTTCTTTGGCCAATTCACTTTCACATTGTCTGCAACAACATCAACCTTTTCTACTCTTTTCAAAGATCTAATTTCTAACCCTTCCACTATGTTTTGCCCCCTTACTCTCAGAAGACCCTACCTTCTACTTTAGTGAAAAAAGTAGAAGCAACCGGATGGAGATGCTGTCAGCTCCCTTGTATAAAAACTACAAATTCACTGAATGGGAGTTACAGCTACCATTTCTTTGACCTTCATGATCCCTTAAGTTACTGCAGAGGGGTGCCCTTCTACCATCCCAGTCAAATAAGCCCTTTTATTTCTTCTTCAGTTGCTATTATCTTCTTGCTTCTTAGTAACTTTTATGCTTCTCATCTTTCATGTATCCAACCAGTTCTTCTCAACTGGATCACGTTCAACAGAATTTAAAGATGCTCAAACCTCTTCCACTTTCAACTATCCCTTCACCTATCATCCTAAGTTCTTTACATTCCTTCTTTTATTTCATAGACACATTTTTTTGAAACAAGGTACTCCATATTTAATATTCATTTATACCCTCAATCTACTTGATATTGGATTAAAAGCTCATCTGTATGGAAATAGCTCTAGCTGGGCACTGAGAGGTAGAAAACACCTGCTCATTTTACAAAGATAGCAGTGGCAGAGCTGAGATTTAAACTCATGTCAATTTGATTCTAGAACCCAAAATATTAATTCTAATAAGTTTGACAGCATTTCAAAAATTAAACAGGCCAGACGTGGCGGCTCACACCTGTAATCCCAGCACTTTGGGAGGCTGAGGTGGTGCATCACCTGAGGTCAGAAGTTTGAGACCAGCCTGGTCAACATGGTGAAACCCCGTCTCTACAAAAAATACAGAAAATTAGCCAGGCATGATGGTGGGCACCTGAAATCTGAGCTACTCAGGAGGCTGAGCTACTCAGGAGGCTGAGGCAGGAGAACCACTTGAACCTGAGAAGAGGAGGTTGCAGTGAGCCGAGATAGTACCATTGCACTCCAGCCTGGACAACAAGAGCAAAACTCCATCTCAACAACAAAAAACTCCATTTCAAAAAAAAATAAAAATAAAAATAAAAATAACCAACGTTCATCCAAATTACAAAAACATTAACCTTTTGATTTAATGATTTCAGTCTTAGATATTTACTTTAAAGCTATGTTTTCACAACTGCAGAATGACATATGTACAGGTTTATTCATTCTTCATAGCAAATATTTAGAAACAAATTAAATGCCTCTAAATAGAGGACTGGAAAAATACATTACATTGCATGGATAAAGCTGAATACTATATAATTGTGTAAAACAATGGAGAAGCTGTCTAATTACTGATACAGAAACATATGAAGATATGTTATGTTTTTAAAAGTAAGATGAACTTGTATGCATGATTTGTATAAAAATGAGGGAAAATGAGAATACTTATATTTTCTGACTTTTGCATAAAGAGACATATGCAAACATTATAACAAAAGTGTTTATCTCATGTTGGTGGATGTTTGGAACTGGGAAAATAGGAGAAAGTGAGCAGGAGTGTGACTTATCACAGTACACCATTATATGCCTTTTGATTTTTGAACCATGACATTTCGATAGATATTTAAACATTGAATTTTAATTGTTGCCATATGGATTTTCCATGATGAGTAGAAAAACACTCAAGCATGATGTAAAACATTATTAGTATCATAGTTTGATTTATGTATTTGCTGTTTCGCATCACCCTCTATAACTTTTCCAATAGCGTCCTCCTGCAACCAAAGTAAAATCCACCTTTTTTTATCAAGGCTTACAAGGCTCTATCAGCAGTAAATTCATCAAAATATATGCAAAAGTATTTCCAGAAATGACAACATGATTTTCACAATTAAAAAAGTACTGACTCTTTAGAAAAATGGATGAAAATTACTCATACTAAGCCATGTTATTGTGGATTTCAGATCACATATATAGCATTGAGAATCAAATGTCATCTGATTTCTCAACATCAACATTCAAAACTGGGAGACAACGCAGAAATGCATTCCACATTCTAAGAAGAAAAATGATTTATGACTTAGAATTCTGTATCCAAACTATCAATCAAGTATGAATGAAGAACAAAGCAAAATTAACCTCTCACATAACCCTTTTTGGATTATTGGAAGATATATGCCCCCAAAACAAAGAAGTGTTAAGCAAAGGAAAAAGAAGACATCAGTGCCAGAAGACAGAGGATTCAATGAAGGAAAGAAGGAAGAAGAAAATCTCCAGAACTGTAGAAGTAGATCCCAGGACACCAGCTCTGCAGCAGGTTAGGTGAGCAACTGTCCAGATTAGAACAGGAAAACTAAGCAAACAATAACAAAAGTGAGATTATTTGATTGCAGGGTATATAAGAAATTACAAAAAAGAATGTATAACACTAGTATAAGACATGACACAGATGTTTGTTAAGCTTTATGTTTTATGAACCCTAAATCATCATCTAACAAAATACTGAGATACAGTTATTTTTAAAGAAGCTAGAGAAGTATGTCTATGAATGTGTGAGAGTTAAAGCTTAAACTTCTATAACAGAAAGAACCAGTAGATAATATCAAAATGGAAACATTAAGACATAGAAGGGGAGGTATATTTCTGAGAATGATTCAGAGAGTTCTCCAGGAAATTACTGGATCATTTCTAAGTAGTTGCATCCTAGAAGCAGAAAGCAAGGGCAGAACTAAGAACTGCCATTTTTTTCTCATTTTTACAAAGATATATTGGATTAATTAAAGACATGAATAGTGATAAAATATTGAAAATTAAAGAAGCAAAAAAGGAAAATATCCTCCACATCTAAACTTGAAGTAAAAAATATTAGCCAATAGTTATGTCTCTGTCTTCGTCAAAGAGGAGAAAGGAGAAATTTAACAACCTTATTTCTTTGGAATTCTTAGAATGATACAAAATTTATAAAAGATCTGCTGAGAAGTACAATTAATATTCTTCTGGGGAAAAATTGAGAGTTTATTCATTCTTCATAGCTGTTTTCAAATTCATCTTCCATCCTTAGACTAGAAACTCTCACTAAAATTAATGGTAGCTATTCGAGTGTAAGAAAAAGGACAATATATTCTTCTACAAACTGAGAAGTACTTAGTGAAAACAATGAGGAAAGGGATTGTTGCTGAATTAAAAATAATTTCTAATGGCCACATAGCATTCTTAAAAATTAAATAACACTAAATACCTCCTTATTAACCAGCATTATTACTGCTTTAGAGGAATAAAATAACAACTTTCAAAAATGTCCTAAATTCACAAGAATTTATGTGTTACTAAACTTGAATATTACCAGTAGTACACACTAACATTATTTCATCTATTCATATATTACTTGTGCTGGGAAAATTTTTATCACCACCTCATTTTACTTAAATTCTCAATAAACTCAAGATTTTAGCTGCAATATTATAGTATTATATGGTTTTTTAATTATTACTAAATTTCTTGAATTTTGTGCTCAATGATGAAACAAAAGGACTACAGTTATTATAGTTATTGTAAAGAAGAAAAAATGTTTCTTCTAAATTAAAATATTGTTAAATAATTCCCTTTCTCCTTTAGATATTATGAGGTTTACTGTTTGGGGTTTTCTTTGGTTTGAGTCCGTTTACTATAATTGTGGCCAATTTATTTTTAAAATGAGTTTTTTTTTTTTCATTTCTACACATTTAAAAAAGTTTAATTTTGAAAATACAGAGAAATTAAAAGAAGAAAATAAATCACCAGTGTTTTCTCCGTGGCTGCTCTGAACACTGACGCCACATGATGAGATGGTGGAACTTCTAACGGCCCAGTTGCCTGAGATACTATTTGGAGTAAAGTTCTCCAGGGAAGTAGGAGAGCAGAGCAATAAATACACCTTTTTAAAATTAAACCACTAAAATATCAGGGACGTTTTGTTTCTACAGTAGTATCTAGCTGATTCTGACAAATTCCACCTCCTACTCTATCAACCTCTACAGAAGAGGGAAGAAGAGAGAGAAGGAGAAATGAAGAGAGGGAAAGTCAGCCAGCCTGGATCCATTTGCTCTGTAGAGGAAGATTTTGATGCTAACCTGTGCCACATATACTAAAGCATGAGAAGGCTTAAAGATGATCCTAGTTCTAGGATAAACTATAACCAGTTCTAGCACTACAAAATGAAACAAAAACTCAGACCAAAAATTTCTGAAAGAATGTGTCAGACAATACAAAAGGTATCAATAATTGTAATAATCATCAACAATGGCTGAGGGGACTATTTAATACCAGATCCAGTGCTAACCATTTTGCAAATGTAACATATTTATTTGCAAAACTCTGTGAGGCAGATACTAACGGTATCTCCCATTATCAAATGAATAAACTGTGACACAGGGTGGTATGTAATTTTGCAAGTCACATGAGTAGTGAATAACAGAGTTGAGATTTAAGTCTAAGAAGGCTGACTCCAGAAAATGTGCTCTCATCTGCTAGGCTATGTTGTGTTATGAGTAATTAGAGGAATGCAATTTTTCATATGAGAAAATGACACATTAATGGAGTTACCTGTAAAACAGATGTAGATATATATATATAGCAATTTATGGAGTATCCAATCCCATTGCTTATATTTGCTTTAAGCCTTGTTGACTTCCTTATATTTCTGACATGTTTCCCCACTAGAAAATAGATTCCTTTCTAGAGGTAAAGCAGTAAGTGACAGAGGATGAACAGGATGGAGGGAAAAGCAAGGACCTCTGTTGTTGCTAACATGTCCTCTTCCATTTTGGGGGAGGGGAGGAAGTATAAAGGCTAGGAGTTTTGAAGACAGAAAGACCTAAATTTGAATCCTGGATGTTACTGGGCAATCGTTTTATAAAAGAAGAGACTGAGGTTCTATGATAATATCAAGCCTTGGTTTCTTCATTTGTAAAACAGTAATTAAAAAGTCTACCTCAGATATTTTCTGTGACATTAAATCAGTATCTTATGGAAGGTGCTCATCACAATGACCAACTGAAACAGCAGTGAACAGATTGCTAATAAGAAACCATCTGATTGAAACTTGTTTGGCAAAAAGGGAATGTATTAGTTCCTATGATTGCTGCTTTAAGAAGAGGCTGAAACTACAATAGCAAGGACTTGGAACCAACCGAAATGTCCACCAATGATTGACTGGATAAAGAAAATGTGGCACATATACACCATGGAATACTATGCAGCCATAAAAAAGAATGAGTTCATGTCCTTTGCAGGGACATGAATGAAGTTGAAAACCATCATTCTCAACAAACTTACACAAGAACAGAAAACCAAATACTGCATGTTCTCACTCATAAGTGGGAGTTGAACAATGAGAACACATGGATACAACGAGGGGAACATCACAAACTCGTCCCTGTCAGGGTGTTGGGGGAAAGGGGAGGGAGAGCATTAGGACAAATACCTAATGCATGCGGGGCTTAAAACCTAGATGACGGGTTGATGTGTGCAGCAAACCATCATGACACCTGTATACCTATGTAACAAACCTGCATGTTCTGCACATGTAACCCAGAACTTAAAGTAATAAAAAGAAAAAAAAAAAATGCTTCATCTGAGGGGCCCTCTGTGCCAGCTTCCAGGAGCCCTGAGGTTCTGGGCATGGAGGGAGCTTCCAGGGGAAAGACTTCTACAACAGGGGCAGATATAGAGGGAAGCTGGCTGCTGCTGCCAGGCCTGAATGTTTCCTCTTCCTTCTCCCCTGATTGCGTCCTGGGCCCCTTGGATGGAGACCCCAGGCTGTGTCCAGCACTGTGTAAAATGCTGATTGGAATAGAAGTAGAGGGTGGAATGAGAAAGGGGCAGGGTGTCAGCCGCACTGCATCCAGGGAAAGGGGCGGAGCTGAACTGAGCAGCCTTGTGAGTGGCTGGAAGTAGGAAATGGGAGGAAGTGAAGGGGACTTTAAAGGCAGAAATATTTCATTTTAATTTATCCACTGCATGATACTGCAATAAAACGCTCCTCATATAAATAAATCCCTGAAGAGAGAAAAAAAAAGAGGCTGAATCAGTCATCTTGTTCTGGTCTCTTACTATCTTTCAGCTCTGCTTCCTTCAGAAGCATCTCCATTCTCAGGCAAGTGGAACTCTCAAAGAGGCAAGATGTCTCCCAAAGTCTCCAGGACAATATTGTACCTCACAATTGTCCCTAAGGAAAATGAAATGCCTCCTTGCCAGGTGGTCAAGGGAAAATCTTAAAAACGCTTCTAATTGAAATTGATTGATATGGTTTCATGATGTGCCTATGTGTAGTGCTGTATTGGCCAGACCTAGATGATATGACCACCTTGAGAATAAAAACTGTGATTAATTCTACCCCAAATCACATCCCAAAATAAGAGAAGAATGAGTCCAAAAAGGGAAAAGAGGAATGAATGATGCATGAAAAGAACTAATATCAACTAAAAGCAAACATTTATAATTCATAAATAAATAAGGGGGACATTATGGAATTAGTAAAGTTCTTCTTGTCAAGATTAACTGATATTAATTGGTTAGACCTTAGAATACTGTTAAGGCAATGCCAAGAGTTATTTCTCAAAGCACTAAAATGCATAAACAGTAATAGTAATGAAGTGTTTTACAGAATGTAGTTTTATAATACAAAAATACTTAATTTTGACCAGGTTAAATCAAGCTAAGCCTTGTAAGAATTAATGTATTTATTTTTATTAAAAAATTTAAATCCTTGGAAATAATTTATATGTATAGCATGAAACATTTTGTCTTAGTTAAATTCCATGGCCCTCAGTTAATTTGGGAGTAATGCCCTCCCTGTTTTATTATAAGTTTTCTTTTTTTCTGAGACAGAGTTTTGCCGTGTCACTCAGGCAAGAGTGACAGTGAGTGTCACAAGAGTGCAGTGGCACCATCTCGGCCCACTGTAACCACCACCTCATGGGTTCAAGCGATTCTTCTGCCTCAGCATCCCAAGTAGCTGGGAATACAGGCATGCACCACCACGCCAGGCTAATTTTTGTATTTTTGGTAGAGATGGGGTTTTACCATGTTGGCCAGACTGGTCTCAAACTCCTGGCCTCAAGTGATCTGCCTGCCTTGGCCTCCCAAAGTGCTGGGATTACAGGCATGAGCCACTGCACCAAGCCCCAACTTTTCTTTTTAAAGAGCTACATTCCTTCCAACAATATTCCAATGAGCCAAGCAGCTTACGAATGTAGGGAAAAGCCCACAACTCACAAGGCTACTTAGGGTTCTTTGGGTGGTTAAATACAACATGACAAAGCATTTTAACAAACTACATTTTTTTTGTTGCATATTGGAAATAACTACTAATCATTTAAGAAATACTAATAAATAAATGTTTTCATTTTCCAATTTTATGTTAAACAATGATTAGGAAACAACTATATACACTGCAGACCAAATCTGGCCTGCCACCTGTTTTTGCAAATAAAGTTTTATTGGAATACACACCTATCTATTTACGTATTGTCCATGCTGTTTTTTGCATTACAATTGCAAAATGGAGTGGTTGTGGCAGAGACTATGTGACCCACAAGTCTAAAATATTTACTATTTAGATCTTGATAAAAAAAAGTTTGCTGACTCCTTATATGGACAAAATAGGCAAACTACATCAATGACTCTAGGTCAAAACATTTTCAGCTTTGTAATATAGAAAAGCAAAATGTTCTTTTCCCTGGTTTGATAATATTATGGCAGTTGTTTCTACAAGCCATCAATAGCATCTGTGTTTTTAAATGATTTTGTATTTGTTTTGCTAAATCATGGAATGTACATTGTAATTTTAAAACTGGATAGAGGTTTCTATGGGTCCTCAGATAATTTGTAATCTAACAGCAAAAACACTTGGTTCTGAAACACTGCAATGATATTTGAGGACAGAATACCAGGAAACACCAATATGATATTCTGATGAATATTTATGAGCACCTCCACCTGGCCTTCAAGTTTTCCATGCTTCAGTGCTAATGTATTTGTGTCTGCAGAGAGAAACATGTGTGTGTGTGTGTGTGTGTGTGTGTGTGTGGTGTGTGTGTGTGTAGGTTGAGGAAAGGGAGAACTATTCTGATCCAACTTTTCATAAAATAACCAGATATGTTAAGTTCAAATTATTGCCCTCCTTCCCCACTTTTACATTCTAACTGGAGGTCATCATGGATTCATCAAACTCTTATGAGCATCTTTAGATCCTAAGTGTAGAATCCTCTTCTGATTCTTGTTTACTCACTGTCTCCATTTATGTCATTTTCTCTCCTTTCTTGGAACATTTTTTTCTATTTCTCTTACATCGTTTCCATTAGCACACAAGCATGCTATGTTAACTCCCTCCAGTTTATACTAATTTATTTCATTATCTTTATAATTACACTCATTGAAAGACCTTCCTGTATTTGCTCTCCTATTCACTTCCTCTCTTCCATTCTCTCTTGAATTCATTCCGATCTGATTTTTGGCCCCCTGCTTCATACTCCATTGAAACTGTCCTCAAGTTATTAAAGACTCCCACCTTACTCAAATTTACATTCAATTCTCAATCCTTATTTTACTCAGGCTTTCAGCAAAACATGAATGTCTACCAATACCTTCTCCTTAAAACACCTTCTTTGCCTGGCTTCTGAGATACCACTCTCTCCTTGTCTTCTTTGTAGTTCTCTGGACGTTTCTCAGTCATTTTGACTGGACTAGTCCTATTTATCTGACTTCTAAACATTGGAGTTGCTCTAGACTTATTCATCAGATATCTTCTCATTTTTTATACTCCCTTTCTAGGTGAATTTATTCAGTCTCATGATTTTAAGTAATTTTGTTATACTGATTAACTCCTATACTGGTTTTTAGTTTTCAATTGGCGTGAACAGCAGGATGCCTTTGCTGTCTTTCTCAGGGATATGTCAGCTGTCCTTCTCTCTGCTGTAATCCCATAATCTAGTCCACAGGGATCTTATTCTTCTGGACGTTCTGTAGATCACCATATTGGTCTACCACACTGATGGCATAGTGCTGTTTACACCTGGTGAACATGAAAAACAATAAACTTCAGGTGACTTACTGGGACACATAAATGCCAGAGGATAGCCAAAAACCACAACAATTCTGAGGCCCACTATCTGTGAAGTTTCTAAGACTCCAGTGGTCTGGAGCAAGTTGAGCTACTTCTTCCATAGTCAAAGACAAATTGCAGCAACTTGCACTACCTGCAATTAGGAAAGAGGCAGAGTGCTAATTTGGTATCTTTGGGTTTTGAAGGCAAAATATAGCATGTTTGAGTATGATGTTCCAAATAATGTAAAGGGTAACTTTAAGGCTGCTGATTTAGCTATCTAAGTTCCCAAGGGAAGAGTGGTTTGGCCAGGTAACCCAACAAGAGTTCCACGTGACTGGAAGCTGACACCACCACTTGGTCGTTTTGGGCTCTTTGTACTACTGAAGTAATAGGCAAAGGTGATTAAATATTGCTTGGGTACTCAATGTAGTTTGCCAAGAGGGAACCAGGTTGATGTCATCCAATGGTAGCAGTGAGTAATATGTCTGGCACCCAGGAAATTGTTCAAGATACCTATTCATGTTTTTATGTCCAATAGTATAACTTATTGGAAAGCTACAAGAAAACATAAAGTCACAGACACTGAGAAGTCAAGCCTTTCAGACCTTTCTGAGTTGAAGGCTTCATTTAACCCACCAATTTAAAAACAGTACAGATGAAGTACTGACTGATGGAATAAGGACTATGTGACGGGTAATGGAAGGAGGAAGTTACAAATATCAACAACATCCTCATGTTCAGTTATGGAAATGGGGACTGTAATAGAAATTTATATATTATTTTATCCTTATTGTATGTTCATTAATAGTATATTAATTGTCTCACCCTCCTCATTTCTTTTACCACATAAGGACCTTTAAATTACAGAATATTCAGGTGGGACGTAAATGAATTAGAAGAAGACTAAACAATAGATAGAAATACTGACTGTTGAGTTTGTGTCTTCCCTGTATGGGAGATCAGAGAGGGTCACGAGTATATAAAGAAAAGTAAAAAACACACTAAAAACCTTCCAATAGATTTCTATCTTGTTCTGAATTAGATGCAAAGCATATAACTTGGCTGGAAGGTGACTACAAGATCTGCTTCCCGGAAAAATTTCAGGCCTCAACTCTTACCAGTGTCCTTCATATACCCTTGGCTCCAGTCACATAATCTCCTTAGTATTCCTCAAATACCCAAGCACTATCCCAGCTCAGAACCATTGCACTTGCTGTGACCTCTGCTTGACCCATTCCCCATTTCAATGGGGTCTCTACATAAATGCCCCTTATAAGAGGCCCTTTCCTGATCACTCTCTCTAAAGAACCCCATGTCATTTCTCTCTAACCTTTACCCTACTCTATTTTTCTTCTTAGCATACCACCATATTACAGATTAAATCTTTATTGTGTATCCATTATTTTTAAAAATATTTTCTTTTAGGCCGGGCATGGTGGCTCAAGCCTGTAATCCCAGCACTTTGGGAGGCCGAGATGGGCGGATCACGAGGTCAGGAGATCGAGACCATCCTGGCTAACACGGCGAAACCCCGTCTCTACTAAAAAAAAAACTAGCCAGGCGAGGTGGCAGGCGCCTGTAGTCCCAGCTACTCGGGAGGCTGAGGCAGGAGAATGGCGTAAATCCGGGAGGCGGAGCTTGCAGTGAGCTGAGATCCGGCCACTGCACTCCAGCCTGGGCGACAGAGTGAGACTCCGTCTCAACAACAACAACAAAATTTTATTTTAATATTTAATAATATTTATTATTAGATTATTTGTATTCTCCTCTATCCAAAATATAAAATCCACAAAGACAAGGATGCTATTTTTGTTCATTACCTAATATAATGTCTAGGATACAGTACCAGAATCAGGATATCTATTTACCTTGCACTACCCATCTACCCACTCTTGACTGTTGAGGTAAGCAAGGGATTCACTGATGTCCCATGTTATGCTCCTCAACAAATTTAACCTTGTCAGATGAGCGCAGTATCAAACACAGCACTGGATTTATCATTTAATAAGTGACACACTTACAACTCTATAAAAGCAATGCCTCTTCCTTGGTGCCAAATTTAACACTTGACTACTTGTTTGCCTTTTTCAGAGTATTTACTTACTTACCAACTCTTGCATCAGGATCCAGTGAAAAGAAGTGAAAATTTAGTGTCCCATTAAGAATGAAAGGCCAAAGGCTTCCTCTAAACATTATCAGCTTGTCAAGCCTCTGGTCTCTGTTTTTACCTCCCTAAGAAAACATATGCCTGCCTACGTACGCTTCTGTTCCTGACATGAGCAAAATCATAGGCTAACTCATTGTCACAGAAGTTGGTTGTACTTGTGGGCATTATGGGCACATCTGTTCTTTTGTGTTGTTTTAGCTGGAAAAAAAAATACATCATTAAATATTCCACCCAAATGATTCCACATGTCCATGTTCTGCAGAGATGGAGGTATGAAAATACAGAAAGACAAAATGAGGATGCATCTGCTGTATCTGATTACTCTCAAGGTTCTTTTGTAACTCAAACCTGCTGTGAAACTATTTAGAGAAGAAATGACTCTTGAAATAATTTGAGGAAAAATATGAAGCATGAACACTTCAGGACAAGTTACTGGTTGCCCCAATATCTGCTCAATTTTTACATAGGGTTAGAATTTTAGTTGGCACATGATCATCAAGAGGAAAACATGATTTATCATGTTCTCTTTGTGATTAAATATCACCATGTGACTATATTCTAGCCAATGGACATGAGATGTCATGTGTCAACTTTACAGTCAATGGATGTCAAAGGTGATGGGTTCTTCTTACATTGTTAAATGTGAGGAAATCTATTCATAACTTGCTTAAATGGCTATTATTTTGGATGTCTCTTACAACTTCCAGACTGATACCCAATACATTTAGAATACTTTGACAGACTCAATGTGTCATGAAAGCCCACTTCTTGTGAAATAAAGTATAGAATGTAAGAGCATAGATTTAAGCCAATCTTTGGGTTTGCATCTTGGTTCACCATTTATTAGCTGTGAAACCTTGGTGATATGATTTTACCTCTCTGTGTTTTCAGTAAAGTCAGAAAAGTAGTAGTGCTACCACACAAGTTTGCCGCTAAATGCAATGAGCTACAATCCTTTACATGCTTATAATAGAATGTGGCACTTAGTAAGCACTCAATAAGCATTATCTAGTATTATTTATTTAGAAATTACCCAAGGCAAGTCATTTATTCAGCCAAGTTTGCATCATCACAATGAAGCTTTCTTTGTGTCATAAAAGTTTCATTCCCTTAGCAGTTTGTCTGGCAATCCCTGCTTGAGGGAGAACTGCCTTTTCTGATAAAATTTTCTTATAAGCCCAATTAAGATAGGTGAGTATGTTGGGGCATGAGTGGAAACTGCTACCTAAATTTTTAAAATGTGGTTTGATTACTCTGAAGAGAGCCAGAAGAAATATTTCCTTTAACTCAGGGGTGTATAAAGAAGGAAGTGGCAAGTCAAGGAAATGGTAGCAGGCTGTGTGACATCTGTCATCCCCTCTCTGGGGCAATGAACTACTTAGTGAATTTACTCAAGCCTAGTATGGTGTATTAGTCTGTTTTCATGCTGCTGACAAAGACATACCCGAGACTGTGCAATTTACAAAAGAAAGAGGTTTAATGGAGTTATAGTTCTACATGACTGGGGAGGTCTCACAATCATGACGGAAGTCAAGGAGGAGCAAGTCATGTCTTAAGTGGATGGTGGCAGGCAAAAAAAAAGAGAGCTTGTGCAGGGAAACTCCAATTTTAAAACCATAAGATCTTGTGAGACTTATTCACTATCATGAGAAGAGCACGGGAAAGGCCCATTCCCATGATTCAATTATCTCCTACCGGTCCCTCCCACAACATGTGGGAATTATGGGAGCTGTAAGGTGAGATTTGGCGGGAGACACAGAGCCAAATCATATCATTCTACCCCGGCCCCTCCCAAATCTCATGTCTGTACGTTTCAAACCAATCCTGCCTGGGTAGGTCTTCAGGTCATCTCAATGCTTGGACCTGGGCAATCCAGTTAAGTTCAGGTAAACATCCGCTTGCAGATGCCCTTCCCATCTCCTCATCACCATTCCAGGGAAATTGACCACCTTTTACCTGGTGTTTCCCTTGTACCATGTACATACCTCTTTCCTCTCAGCTACTATGTTGTACTGTGTTGCTTTTTGTTTCTTAAATACTTTTTCTCCTATTAGAATGTGGATCCTACTGGTAGGGATTATGTTTTATTTCTCTCTGTACTCCAACTTATTGCAGAGAATGCAATTGCTTGTTGAAGGAATTATATCAAATAATGTGCAGGTTTCTACTTTTCCACTCATATTCACAAACAAAGAGAAGAGGGTAGTGGGCACAGCCATCTATGATGATAAGGACGATAGTGAGAGGCAGAAAAACTACACCTGTTCCATTATGTGCCAGTTGTGATGATCACAATAACTTGTCTAACATGTTACATTTTGTCAGTCGAACCTCCCAATGCCTAATCATTTTATCAAAGGTAGACTTAGTTTAGTAAGAGCATCACGTTTATTCAAAATACCTGTCTATATACTTTAGTAGTATCTTGTTGCACTGCTCAATAGAAGCAGATGAAACATCTTAGAATCCCAATTGGGGGGATCTTTAATTGGGAATTAAATCTTTAATTCCCACACTATGTTATCTGCTACATAGATCATCACTTTTCTTCCACTTCCATAAGCTTTTCAGGATCTCTTGACTTATTCAATTTTTTAACATTAGTGGAAATCTTGCTTAAAAATATATAGAAAACATATGTTAGTCATTTGGGACAAGGGAGGGTGAGACATTCATGCAAAACATTTAAATGATGTGTAGATGATGAGAACAACTATCCCTCGGCACTATTGACACTATACCCCTCAAGGAATCAGGGCATTTGGAGAGATTAGAGAGATTGGTTAATGCTTTCATATGTGTAATTAAGTGGAGATCAATTATTTAGTTTACACGTGGGTGCTGGTAATGCTCACAAGAAAGAAAATAATGGGAAGTATAAAATAAAATTCTAGGGCTGTGAGCTCTCCTGGGAAAGAAGATGGATTTATGATTTGCTGTGCCCCTGTCCCTGCTAACTCCAAATGGAACCAATGGAGATTGTTAATTCAATAATTATCGAATACATTAAACATGACTTTTTATTACTCTCATTTTGGAGTATTACATTTTATTTTTTGGTTTAAAAAAATGAGAGTCCATTTGGGGATTTTGATCTTAAAATCTGATAGAGTTCATCTGTAGCAGAGTAAATGCAAATAATATTCAACCCAACTTGTAAAAGACAGTATGTGTGGCTTAAGAGCAACTTATGGTGGAAAAAGAGAGCCCTAGTGTATTATGCACAGAAAAATCTCATTACTGTCTACTGATGGATGATGTTTCTTTGCAAAGCTGTTTTGCTCCTTCTAAAATGAGCAGAGGTACTACGAATTCAAAATTTTAAGTTGGGAGAGAAAGGGACTTAGATTTATGCACAGCAAATGCACGGATGATTTCGGTAGACCCAATGGACAAAGAAAGTTGACAAAGCCACGTGAGGGATATAGCCATCCAATCGTTTGTCATTTATTGATGGAGTTTCAACCTGCAGCACAGCTTTTCATTTATAATACCTCACTCACCACTGCTACTGAATCACAGTACTTCTAAAGTTGGCTTTAAAATTCTTATTGACTCCATAGACCCTGCCCCAATCACATATCATTTGCATTTAGAATCTTTTTTATTTGGAAGGTCTCTCAGAGACAGCAAGCAGATGTAAAAAAGCATGAAAAGGAGCTGAAGTGGTGACAAGTGAGGCATGAGGGACTGAAAGAACAGGACTAAAAGGAAACAAGTGTGAAAGTATGGAGAAAGCTAGACCCGGCCACAGTAGGAGGACATCTGAAAATGCAATTGCAGCAGAAAGAAATGAGTTTGGCCAGCATCCATATACAAAAGGCAGATTCTTTGTTTGCTTAACTTACTTTTGTAAATGTACCATTAACAAATTAGAACTGCTAATCATTTGATTTGTGAAGCCCTACAGTTAGATTTAACAGCTCTGTGCTTGTGGTAATACCCAAACCCAAAAGGATTAAATTATAATGTAGGATCTTAATCTGATGAGTTACTTGGAAAGTTTAATTATATTTGTGCAACAGTAATTTAAAGAATTATAACAGGGCTTTTACGATATTCTTATTAGTGATAGGGTTTGTTCTGGTTTTCGTCTTCAGTCAAATTTTTCTAATGGCATAGTATATTGGTAGAAAGCATAACTGGTTTTAGAATGTAGTGTCTATCAGTTTTATTATAACACTGGGTCAATTTCCAGTCTTTAAATCTACATTTCCTTATCTCTAAAATGGTGACAACAGCAGCCTCTATCTCATAGGTAACTAATAGAATTAAATGAAATAATAGTTTAAAATTTTTATTCATTGCCAAACATAATTAGCATTCAATAAATGTTAGCTGTTCCTGCTACTGTTATCATCAGTCTCGTCTCAGACACAATATGTTTAAGGAATGTTCCCATTTGGGAATACATTGTATAAGAATGAGGAGGTCTGTTTAAATGCTGTGCCTTCGAAGATAGAATTGTTCCCACAGAAAAAACTATGAACTAATATTTACTTAATTCCCTTCCCCCAAGTCCTGGGTAATCTAAGGTAAGCCACTGAAACCCCTGTTTCTTTACATCTATCACATTAGAAAACATAACACTGTGTGCTTCAAAGAATTCCTTTGATAAATATGAAATAATGAATTTAAATGGTTTAGAAAATATCAAGTACTTATGCCAGACTAAATGATATTGACCTAGAAACATATTTAGCAATTATGCATAGCTTAGATAAGATAGAGAAATTATTTAAATCTTCTTCACCATACTGCTAAAGATTTTCAGATTATAGCCTACTTATTTTGATTAATTTTATCTCTATCTAAATGTGATAAACAGATAAAATAGCGTGCCTTTGAATCTTATGCTGACACTAACAAAATATGTGAAATAAACAGTATAATAAATGTCAAATGTCTATTTAAATATAATAAATTTTCATGTGATTTTTCTTAAAATTGTCTGGCTTTCTTCTGAGGCTTTGGGAATTGTTCTTATCATGAGAACATAAATTCTAACGTGTGCTAACAACAGATACTAAGATAATACAATTCTTTTTGAAATATACACAAATAAAACACATTTTAAAGGCATACAAATAGTTTTCTGTTAAGTATGATTTTCAAGAAACACTAATACCTATTCTCTAACCATCAAAGAAAAAGAACTCCAGGGGAGCAAAAAGAAAATCCATTTTTCAGCCTCAAACAAGGGAGAAACCATCTGTGCTAAATCATAAAACAAATGCACTGAGAGTTTATATCAATATACACATGGGAAGGAGGTTATTTACTCTGTGGAGGAAAAATCCTCGTTATATTAATCATGTGAATTTCACGGGCAAGTAGATTCTAGACTATTTTTATGTTTTAAAAAAATGCTTGAAATTTTCATCTTAAAGAAATATAGTCAATCCAATGTCAATTAAACCCCTCAAATAGAGCCAAGTTCAGGAACCTCCTTATCTCTATCCATAATGTTCTGAATTTAAATTCTGCAAGGGGATGTTAGAAAATTCTTTATTCACATTTTTTCAAGTTAATCATTTCTCTCTAGCAATCTTTCACATTATCCTTTTTGCACATTAACTGATTCTGCTTATAAACTCCCAAAGGCCTAACCCAGATTAACTAAGAAAGAATACAAAAAAACACTGCAGTGAGAAAGTACTCTAGAAGGCATCATTCTTTTTACTTAGGTTACTTATAAATTGTTCCTAATAGATAGGTTTGGATACCTAAGATATACTCAAATAACAAGACATTTCTATATTGGAGCTCAGAATAAAGCTGATCCATCTTCAGCCCACTCAAAGGTCTTCATGCCTGAAGTAATAAAGGGCCCTTGTTATAGCTCTATCCTATGGTAAAAGGTTCAAGGATAGCTTTCTTACAAAGTCACAAATTGTGTCTCTGTGAAATACTAAATTTGTAGAAAAGTAGAATAAGGAAAAACTTACTGAAAAGCTATTGCAATAAAATTCAAAATAATTTGCTAATGTTTGAAGATGAAGAGGCTGACTTAATAATTAATAAGCATTTAAGTTGAAGCTTTCACATTCATAGAAATTTTTCTAATCAATATTTTAATTTATAATGTTAGCCTAAATAGGAGTTTTGCTGCCTTGGTGAGGGAAGAAATGGTTTTCTAACTTTCCAAGATCATGAAGTTTAAGTGGAAGGAAAGCACTTCCTGGAATTGAAACATTTCTCTAAACAATTTAATGAATAACTAAATGTCTCTGAAAGTTACACCCAACAATAAGAGTAGCCTGTATAACTAAGTTAAGGGAAAAATGGAAAGATGGGGGCACAAAAGAAAATTATAAATGTTTTGGAGTGTTTATTAGACATGGACTACAGGTATTTCTAGAATTCTAATGGGCTATTCCATAAGAATCTGCATAAATGAATTTTATACCCGTGGTCTGCATTGTATGCATCAACATTTGTTACATGCTGAGATAAATCTATAAAATATATTCATTCTTTGCATTTAAAACTTCACTCCACCAGAATAACTTTTTATTTCTCCACTAGTCTTTATGAATACTTTAACATTCATTTTCATTGTGTAAATGAAAAGCCATCTTGTTATTTGGTTATATGCAAGATTCATAAAGTTTTATTTCTGAAATAACATCACTTCTAAACTCTCCCTCCTTATGCATTGTTGACTTCAGTTGAATATCTGACACTCCCTCATGTCTTGTTTATGATCTACAGATGTGAACTTTCTGTAGGACCTTGATGAGCCAAAAAGTTACACAAACTATCTCAGAGAACTTTCATTTTTTCGCCCGACATTCAGGAAGCAGGTACCTACTGAATACCTCCCATGAAGTGGTCCTTTGCTAGCTGCCAGGGATACAGGTGTCAATATACTGATCTGGTGGTTCCTGCTCTCCAGTAGTACATACCTTAGTGAAGGAGACACATCTAAGGGCTGTTGTAATGGAAGATAGGCTCTTTGGAGAGAATATGAAATCCAATTTGTCCAAGGCAGTTTAAACTGCCTTTATTCTTTGCATCCCTAAAATATATAATCAGCTTTATTGGTTCGGGATATTGGGCTAGTTGCTAAAAGAACAAGCCATTGAGTCGAGGATTTTGTGTTTACAGATATGAATACCCATAAAATAATACTCTGGTTTTGGGGGTAAGAGTTTTTTTTTAAATAATTTCTTCAAATTTCTACTTTAATATGATTTTGAGTAACTTAACTAAATTTAACCTCTAAAACTAGAACAGAGGTGGGAAACAGGTGATGCACATACCTCCACTTCTTTCTCCCCATCAGAACAAACATCAGTAATTGATAACGGCTTTTGTTATGATAAACCTAGATAAGATCTTATCATCCTTCTCAAGGCAGCACTTCAAGTACTGCTATCAGTTAACCAGCTGAAGAAATGAACCCTCGTTTACCATGTCTTACTGGAGGATAAGTTACTCAAGGGCAGCACTAACATTTTCACCACTGCAGTCAGTACATGTTGTACCTGTAGTGGGTATTCAGAACTGTACAAATCCTAGGAAAACGGAACTTAGAGAGAGACATGAACTCATCTAATTCAACTCTCTCATGTTACAGATGAATTTGGGCCCTGGGTGACTAAAGATATATGAGGAAATAGGCCTTGCCCTTACTGTACTGTCTGTTTTTAATGACTTCACCCACACATGGCTAACTCTTGACTTTCCAAGATTCCACTGATGTATTCTTCCTACAGTCATCTCTGGTTAGAAAGCAACGGTTGTTGGTCGAGCCTGGTGGCTCACGCCTGTAATCCCAGCACTTTGGGAGGCCGAAGCGGGTGGATCACCAGGTGAGGAGATCGAGACCATCCTGGCTGACACGGTGAAATCTGTCTCTACTAAAAACACAAAAAATTAGCCGAGCGTGGTGGCGGGTGCCTGTAGTCCCAGCTACTCGCGAGGCTGAGGCAGGAGAATGCCGTGAACCCGGGAGGCGGAGCTTGCAGTGAGCTGAGATCTCGCCACTGCACTCCAGCCTGGGGGAGACAACGAGACTCCGTTTCAAAAAAAAAAAAAAAAAAAAAAAGAAAGAAAGCAAAAGTTGTCATCTCATATTTGTTACTTCTATGACACTTTCCACATACGTTGATTTCCCCTTGTTTTGTAATTCTAATAATCTGTAGGTGTCTCCTACTCCCTTAAGCTACAGACTCCTTGAGTGAGTACATCTTATTCATTTCTGCACCCCATGTATCTGGAACTACATGTGGCATGTAGCAGACGCTCAATAAATATTTTTCAAAAGGATGAATAAATGAATGCATGAATACAAAGCCATTCTCAATTTAAAAATAACTTGTGTTTTAAAACATACTGCTAAGTACTTTGTAATTTAAACTACACTTACTCCAGAAACAAATTTAGGAGGGCCATGCAATCACGTAACATGGATCTATAAGCCTGTGGCAATGTTTCAATCTAGAAGAGGGTAGAGTCAGGAAGGACCTGCTGCAAGAAGTGGTACCTCCACTAAGTTCAACATTATGGGATTTTAAATAACTTTCTTCATTCTTACAAGGAGAGCACCATTTGATTCAAAGAGTTGGGAAGTATATCAAGTCCTTGGAAATAATAAAAATGCATTTGCCTAGAAGAAGAAAACAGTGGGACAAATGGGACCAGGAGAAGTAAGGATAGTGGAGAAGGAGGGAAAGATGATAGTTGCTATTGATTCAGGAATGCATGAAAGAAAAAAAAAAATCATGAATCTTATCAAGCAAAATAAAAGACACCTTACAATTTAGAATGGTCCAGGCATGATGGAGAGCTCAGAATAGACAGAGATTGTGCAGAGAAGAGGAGGAACTGAATAGTTAAGATGCTAGATTCAAGCAGAAAAGTTCGATTCTAATGTCAACATGTTCTCATTAATGTAACACTAAATATTGATTCAGTGCTTTCACTTATGTAACTTACCATAATTTACAGACACAAAAGCAAGTCAAGATTTACAAATGGTTTGCCCAGTGTCATCAAACAAATAATTGACAGAGTCAGGACCCACATTTAGATCTTCTGATACTACATTCTCTGCTCATTGCACATGTCAACCTTACAAAATACCATAGAAGAGGAGAATAGTAAAGAGGAGATAGGTATTATTTAAGTACGAATTATCTGGTTTAAATCTCTTTGTTTTTGTCTACAAAATATTAGTCAAATTTTGCTTTCAGCTATTTTAGAGTGTTTATATCTGTTTATTTTCCTCCAAAAAACAACCACAGAGTCCTCCCTATCTTTAAAGAAAAAAATTAAATATTGAGTCTTTTGTGCATTAGTAGAATAAGGAAGAACAAAAGAGAGACTTTTTATTCTGCAGTGTACATATCATAGAACAATTTTAAGGTTTTACCAACTAGGTCCCCAATTAGGTATTTTCCATGCATAGCAACACTTTGCAGCACTTCTTTTTCTCTGGTAATTCTATATCATTTATTAAAGATGAGAAAACCAACTACTCTTCCACATAAACATCTCATATTGAATTGCTTTTGTATCCCAAGTTACAAGAGTGATCTTGTAGCTGTCCTCCTTAGACTGATAAAAGATACCAGAGGTAATTTATACAAGAAAATAAAAAGAAATGGCATTGAAAGAAAAATCAAATAATACGGCTAAAATAGGACTCCATGCAATCTTTCATCCTTAACTGGTTGAAGATTGCCAGATTTTCTAGACTTTGAAAGAAATATAAACGAATCATGATTTAACCTGTGCTTAAGAATAAGTTCCAAATCAAGTAGCTACATTTAAGGAAAGTTAGATGCTAGGAACGTGTAAACAGGAATGATGGTAAGGGCACTTTCAACAAATATAAACCCTGAAAATAACAGACTAGATAGTAGTAAAAATGGAATAGGTTACCAAAAGGTGCATTAGATATTTCTTAAATTTGGAATGAGGTTGCTATACATTTTCGGGGAGGAAAGTACATAAGAGTAATATTCTTGTATGAATTGACTGGATTGAGGTAACAAGTTCCATTAGATAAGAATTCATACTTGACAATGATAAATCTGACTAGAATTGTTTGTATAAGAGCAAAGCATGTTTATTATAGAGAAATTTTAAAGTGAAAATATTTTAAATGTCTTTGCTAAATATACATTGGCTTTGGAACAGTCTTAGTGGTTTCAAGTTGTTAGAAAGTTTAAGATGACAGAGAACATTCTTTTGCATTATTTCATGAATGAAAGAGAAAACAGAGTTTTTCAGCATTGACTAAAAACTTGGTTAAAAACATGGTTGCATCATGGTCAGAAGCATGAGTTTTGGGGTCAGACAGACTTGGGTAAATCTGACACTGCTTCATCAGCTATATGATCTTGCAGAAGTTATTTAAACTCCCTAAACCTCCATTTACTTGTCTGCAAAAGAAGGAGTAATAATATCCAGATTTGTTGAAAAGATTAAATGAGATAAAGCATTCCAGATACTTAGCAAAAATCCCTGTATATGACAGTAAAGACCTCCAGGAACTGCATAGCGTGTTCCCTGCTTCTCCTCTGCTCATCCAACCCAATTCCAACCTCATTGAGTAAGTTTTGCCAGACTTACCTTCTTTCTGTCATCCATACATACTAAGCCTGTTCAGATTCTGCCCTTTGTCCTGTCTGGAAAGCTTTTCTCTAGGTCTTTACACGGCCAACTCCTTCCCTTAATTCAAGCTTCAAAAGGGATTTCATCGCAACAGACATTTGCCCTCTCATCATGCTACCTAGAAGAGCTCCTTTCCCTCTGCTGTTCATCCAAAATCCCACCACCCCTTGTTGTTTACTTTCCAGCACTCATCACTACCTGCGATTCTTATTTATATATTTGTTTTCCTGTTTATTGTCTATTTCACTATACCAGAATGGTTGCTCCATACAAGTAGGAACCTCATCTGTCTTACCAAATATAATAGCACATTTGGCAGAGATTAGCTTAACACTCACCAAATTTGTTTCCTCTCTTCCAAGAAATATGGTTATGCCACATTTCCCACTTTCTTTGAAATCAGCATGACCATATAGCTGAGTCCTAGAACACAGAATGTGGAGGCAGTGATGTGTGCCCCTTCAAGGCCAGATTCACAAAGACCTCTCAATTGCAATTCCCTATTCTCTCATCCATTATTTGCTAATTGGAATGATGAGGTTCTTGGGGATTGCCCCAAGGCCAAAGGGGGTTGCAAGTTTGGGACAAATAATGAAACTAGTACCCTAATTCCTAAGTGGAAAAACTTCTGACCCCCTAGTGGACT
The DNA here is from genome assembly GCF_009764315.1 of Trachypithecus francoisi. Lineage (NCBI taxonomy): Eukaryota > Metazoa > Chordata > Mammalia > Primates > Cercopithecidae > Trachypithecus > Trachypithecus francoisi. The sequence goes on along the minus strand of NW_022681453.1, from coordinate 177,839,694 downwards.
TCACATGAATAACAAATAGATTTCTATTTTAGTTTAGCCTCTGAGATTTTTTAATTTATAACAGCAATTGTCCATGTAAATAGTAGAACAAATACACTATAGGACCTAGAAAACTGCCTGGCACATAGTAGGTGCTCAATAAATGTGCAATGGATATTAGCTAAATAAGCAAAATAATTAAATTAATGGTATTATGTGTCATATTATATCAAATAGTTAGCCCTAAACTATTTTATTTCAAAGTGGGTCAAAGAAGACAATATCAGTCTGCAGTGAGAAATTCCATTCAGATAACTCTTAGAGACCTCCAAGGTATATATAATACTTAAGATTCCGAAAACTACACATCCTGGGTTTAGAAATTTAGTGATTATTAACATAAAAATGAAAATCAAAGAGATTTTAGTGTCTAGTGTTACTCATTCCCCACACAGACATTTCCTGTTTGGGGTCATAAAGGGAATATAAAGGACTCGTAAAAACCTAAATGAATTGTGCCATAAATGTTAACTACCACTGATAGCAATGTCGAACACCACTCCAAAGCAATGCTACTACAGGGTAAATTTCTGCTGTGGTACCTGAGAGTGAATGCAAAGCCAACATCAGGTCCAAATGTGTATCTGTTAAATATGCACTACCTCTCCCCTACAAAATGAGGCTACATCTTTATTCCTGTCCATCAGTAAAAATCTTTGCCAACAAAAGTTTTATTTGTTTAAACAAGACAGACCTCCCACCCTGAAGAGTCAGATTCACAAAATATTCCGATGTGTTTTAATTATTAAATCCCAAAGTGACAATTACCCTTTCAGTGTGATCTAGATGATCACAAGAAGTCCATGACACTTATCCTTAGGTTTCAATAACATGCACATTTTGGGAAAATTCAGAAATTTACTCTCTCAATTTAGGAAGCTGTGGAAGGTTATGAGCATCAGGTCTATAGTATAATATATGCAAACTATCAATCAAGGAGAACAGTTGGCTAAATTAAATATGTGTATATATTTTCACACAAGTGGTTTGGAGTAGATTTGTTGAGTCATGTACCATGCCTATTATCATTCTTTTCAGCAAACTCTTTTAAGAACTTTTATTACTTGTGGGGCCATATAAACTCAACAAACTGAGAACTGAAGTAATTGCTATCATCGGAGTGTTCCCTCTGCCAGGTTAGGTTGAGGCATTGAGGCTACTCAGAACTGGAGAATTGGCTCAGCAAACCCTGCACTGAATTGCTGCCAAATGCACTGGCATTTGAACCCCTTGGATGTGATCATTAAGCTTTAGAGTGGTAATCCTTTTTTATATGCCACTTTAGAAATGAAAAAAAAAAGCACTGAGGTTTTAATTTTTTTAAGTATTTTACAAATATGAGAAATTATAAAGTATACATGCAAATGCTTGTGTTGATATCATCCAGCTTCAGAAACAGAACATTACCAGGAAAGTTAAGATGCCTATATACTCTCCTTAGTGTTTCCTCTTAATTTGAATTTTGTAATTTTCCTGGATTTTATTTATGCCTTTGTTACATTTGGTCATAACACTTACAAATATTTTCACTAAAAGTTTGCTCTCTGGAACAGAGATTAGAATCTTGAATATATGACACCTGTTTAAGTACTTTTGCAGCAATAAATAGATAAGCATTTTGTTGTTCTTTGTTTTGTTTAATTTGACATCTGTTAATTTAACGATTTGTTAGAAAGATGTAATGGATCAGATGAGATAACACTGGTGAAAGTGTTTTGAATATTTGCTGCTATTTTATTTTATTTTAAAATGCCCAACTAAAGGTTTCAGGCAGCAAACCCAAATTTGTTTATTTTTAGCATGGTTAGGTTTGTGATTTTGTAGATGAAGTACAAATAGCCACAAAAATGCCAATTTGCAGGTGACACAAATTTAATTCTATTGCTTTTATGATGAAAATACAACTGCAGTGAAATGGCAAGCATCTCTTCAGTTACACTGCTTTACATTATCACTCTACGTTTATTCATGGAAGGAACTCAAATGTTAAAAAGTTATAAATAGCTGAGAAATATTCAAAAACAAGATTGGCTAATGCAGTAATAAAAGAAATACAAATTAGAACAATAAGTTACTATTTTCACTAAAATTAACAAAAGTCTACTTAACTGACAATATCTAATGTAAGCTAGAGTGTGATGAAGGATATCCTTGTCAACTTTGGTGATAAGGCAATTTAGCATTTCCATAAAAATTTTAAGAGAAAATATCATTAGTCATAGCAATTCTACTTCTCTAAAACAATTATAAAGAAGCCATATCACAAACATATGGAGATACGTACATACTGACATGTACATATCCACATAAACATATATACACTATGTTACATACACCCTCATTCACTGTATCATTATGAAAATAAAGAACAACTGGAAAACACGTTTTGGTTCTTACTAAGGGAAGATTTAAATACTTTACTATAAAGCTATATTATTACACTTTATGCGAAAATCAAAAGGAAGATACATTCTATATATCTAGCAAGAAAAGAAAGTTCACATACGTTGTTGATTGAAGGCAAGGAAGTCCTAGACTAACAAATGTGATGGCCTTCCCTCTCTGGTCAGTCCTATGTGTCCTATCTATCTTGACAGAATTCTATCAGGAATAACACTGTACTTGTTCCACAGAAATTCTTTGATAAGCTTGTCTGGAATAGAATCTGAGTTAAATGTGCCATTGTTCTTCCTCAGATAACTTTTTGGTGGCTCCATAGATCACATACAAAGAGAGAAGATAGAAACAAGCCAACAGATTGGGACATGCTGCAACACACTGCACTGAACATCTGACTTCACTTAGCCAACCCTCAATTTCCAATACAAAAATCACAAAAGGATTTCTAAGGGAGAATTTATAATGGAAAAGAGGTGAAAAATGGCTTATTTGCTTCAATTATCCTGTAAGGGAGACAGAGGAAAAAAGACACAACTACTATCTGCCTTGTGGTAAAAAATAATTTATCAAACAACACACAAAATGTATTATCCATTTTAAAAAGAATTTTACTACATTCAAATTAAGAACGCTGTTCATCAAAAGGCACCATAAAAATGAAATATAATGAAGAAATTGATAGGAGATATTTGCTATATAGAGAGCTGACAAAAGATTATTATCTAGCTATATAGAGAAACCCTACAAATCATAAGGAAAAAGACAAATATTGCAATATAAAAATGAAGAAAAGGTAGTAGAGCATTTCACAGAAAAGGAAAAAAGGCTCATGCTCAACTGTAAGTTATAATATAGCCACAATCTGCCTAGACAATTTGATTATTCTACACCCTACAACCCAGCAATACCAATGCTTGGTATAGACAACATGTGGACAAGAAAACAGGGATTCAGCAGCATTGCTCATTATATACTAAAAACAAGAAACAGCCTACATTCCCTTCAACATTAAAATGGATAAATCAGTCATGATATACTCAGACAATGAACTATATATAATCAAATGTCCTATGGTTAATCACATCATAATGAATGGATCTCAAAAACATAATGTTGAGTAAAACCAAAAAGATTCTGAAAATACCTGTGGTGCCTTTTGCATTGATATAAAGTTAAAAATGAGTCAACAATATATTTAGGTACCTAAAAGTGGCAAAACTATGAATAAAGGCAAGGAAATGCTTAATAGAAAATTTTGGATTAGGGTTATCTCTGGGAGCTGGAAAGGGGATGCTTTAAAGGGGAATAAGAGAGCTTCAAAAGTGTTGACAATATTCTGCCTCTGCAGCTGGCTGTTGGGTTTAGAGGGGTATAATTATTATATATATTATATATTTTGTTTTTATTAGTATTTATTTTAAATATGCATTGGTTTAAAGAGCTACTGAAGAATAACTATCCACAACCAAAAGATGTTTAGGAGGAAGTTTGAATTTTCACTTCAACTTTAAAATATATTTTAAAAGTTGGAGTGTTTGTCCCAAAAGAATCTGCACCAATGTTGTAATTGAAAGAAAAAAAAAAAAAAAAAAGGTCAATTCAGCCTTATTGGGTCTCCATACACGAGTGATTACAGAGATGTTCCAATGAACCCAGCTGATAAGTTGCTGTAATTTAAGTTCATTGCCTGTGACTACTACAAAGCTTGGTCTTAACAGATTGCATTGAAAGTCTCTTCATCAATGCGACTGATAGAATTTACTTTCCCTGAAAGAATGAAGGGAGCTAATCAGAAGCATTTTTGTTTTTAAGCTTAAAATTATTTTACTTTTCAAAACGGACCCCTTATAATGTAAATATGTTTTGTCATTGTTTCTATCAAATAATCAAATACTCAGCTTTATAAGATTGTGTTTAGGAGGCTTCATTCATAGATTAAAAAAAAAAACAAAAAAAAAACCAGATAAAACTAGTAATGTATGTCAGCCGCAGCATTGAGAGCACCACTGATCATAAACTAAAACCTTTCCATCTCATGTGCCTTTTGTAAGAATGGCACCATGTTTGGAAAAAAAAAAATCTTTAAATTCTTCTCATGTGTCAGATTCCCTGTTATGAAGAGAGTTTAATCTTGTCCCAGTGATCATAACCAAACTGTATAGGACACCATGCTAGCAACTAAAATATTTGCATCTGGCTTATTTCCATAAGGTAATATTTTATTGATAATTTTAAAATTTACTATTTAATGTGACACATACTGCATTTAATCAACTTCAATGTTAATTTTTAATAATTATCAAGCCAGGAGATTTTTTTTAAAAATCAAACATACAAAACTGGGTAGAACAGCATAAAATACCACAGCCTGGATTTCCAACAATGTCTTATGAAATTTAACCATCTGCCATGGGAGGTATAGACCAAGCCCAGATGAATGGCTGAATCCTTTCCCCAGAACACCTGTTTGGAACACTCAGAATTGAGTAGTATGGAGTCACGCATTATGGAAATGGTGTAAGGGACTATTAGGAGAGAGGAAAGGCCATGGGAAAGGAGACTCCATCATGGCTAGGAACTAAACGAAGGGAATGAAATACACCAGATGAAATCTCAGTCTTTCAGACCATGTGTGAAAAATAAAAGTCATAAGGGAGAAAAGCAGAACAGGAATCTCAATTTTATCTGGAAAACACTGCCACTTGGAAAAAAACATATGAAAAAAATAGCATTTAAATCTTAGACCTTTCTATAATTGACTAAATCTTGGCAAAGTTTTAATGCTTTCATTGTCTTGATCTACTAAAGTATGAATGTTAAACAGCAGATAAAGGAGAAAGGTTGAAATTTCCAGGCAGACACGAATAAATCTTTTTGTACCTGAGGGGCTCTCAATAGTTTAAAGCCTGAGTCTCAGGGTCTTAAAAACAGATGCTACCCTAAGAGTATAAACCGGGAGTCTGTAAGCCTTCTTTGATGACTCAAATTGAAACTGATTTCTTTCCTATTCTAATATGATTTGTATTTATTAAGTGGTTTATAAATAATAATTGTGTTCAACAGCTTTACACATATTATCTCATTAAAATCTCACAATGACATTAAAAACCAATGTATACTTGTCTTATCACATAAAGAAGGAAGTTGACTCTGAGATATTGAATAGCTTTGCTCTGGGTCAAACAGCTAGAGCAATGATAGTTGAGATATGCACCCAACTCAGACTGGTTCCAGTGTCCCAATACTTAACCATAACATGCCTGCAACTTCCTCAGATTATAGTGTTTAAGGGGTCCACATTTCACATTTGGGAATCATTCGTTTAGAACCTTGCTACCATCATCTAATATCTGTCTGTTTCCTCAGTTCTCTTCTCCACTAGACTGTAAGCAACTTGAATATATGGACACTTTATAATATTCATCATTCCCTTCGTCTTCTACTCTACCCCCTATTGTTGTGCCCACCCAGCATACTGCCCAGCAGATAGTATGTACTCAAGTTAATGTTTGCTGCATTGATGGCATGACCTCATTCAAAGTTCAAGAGCATTGAAGGGGTCATTGCTGGGAATCAGCTTCCCCAAAGATACAAGAATACTAGACAACTGAAAAAGTATAGTCAGGCAACAAAAACATTTTCATGAATCAAGTCCTGGCCTCTGAAGAATCATATAAAAGAAGGGACAAAGTTTATGACAGGAAAACCTGGAAAACCTGTGTGTTCTCCTAGAGCCATGTGCAAATTAGCATTGATAAACCATACACATGACCAGGAATCACAGATTCTTTTAAAATATTATGAATATTTAAATAGTATAATCATAGAAAAGAATACAAATTTTTTTTTTTTTTTTTTTTTTTTTTTTTTTTTTTTTTTTTTTTTTGAGACAGACTCTCGCTCTGTCGCCGGGCTGGAGTGCAGTGGCCGGATCTCAGCTCACTGCAAGCTCCACCTCCCGGGTTTACGCCATTCTCCTGCCTCAGCCTCCCGAGTAGCTGGGACTACAGGCGCCCGCCACCTCGCCCGGCTAGTTTTTTGTATTTTTTAATAGAGACGGGGTTTCACCATGTTAGCCAGGATGGTCTCGATCTCCTGACCTCGTGATCCGCCCGTCTAGGCCTCCCAAAGTGCTGGGATTACAGGCTTGAGCCACCGCGCCCGGCCATAAATTCTTTTAAAATATTAAAATAACTCCTATAAAGAGGAGCTGGCTTTTAGTCTATGATTTTAAAACTTTTGTTTCAAGAAACCTGTATCGTCTAGGAAATACCGCAGGGTATGTTGGGGAGGCAAAATAGCATAGGTCTAGGCACCTATAGCAGACACTGTTGGTTATTTTCCAATTGTCATTCCCCTTTCTCGGCGCTTATAGAATCCTGAACCTAATTAGTTAAAAATGTACTAAGGCTGAACCCTCCAACACCACACACACTACTGGAGACCCAGGGTCCAGGCCAGCTCCAGCATACCCAGAATCTACATCTGTCCCAATAGACCTTAGGATTGGAGTAGGCCCACAGACCTTGGATTTAGGACTACCTCTGTATACCCAGGTCCCAGGCCAGCCTCCCAAGACCTTAGGACCCAGGCCATCCTTCAGAGACTTAGCCTCTGGGCCAGCGCTATATAAACCCAACATCCAGGCAGGTTATCAGTGGCAAAGGCTCCAGGCTAGCCCCCATAGCCCCAGCCCCAGCCTCAGCCTCAGCCTCAGGTAAGCCACAGTGGCTCCAGGTACTAGGCGAGCAGTGGCTATCCTAGGCTCCAGTCTAATCCTCTCAGATCCAGGCTTCATGCCAGTCCCAGCATGAGGCCAGCCCCAGGCATCTGTCCAGTCCATGTGGCCTCAGGTTCCAGAAAACTCAGGGTTCAGGCTTGTTTCAGCAGACCTAGGGTCTAGGCCAGTCTCTCAAGAACTCAGGTTCCAGGCCAATCCTATTCAGCCTAGGTGCCAGGCTCACCCCAGTGCCAGACAAGTCCCTGTAGACTCAGACTGAAGGCACATGCCAGTGGACTTAGGCTCTATTCCCATCCCTGCTGGGATGGTTAATATTAGGTGTCTACTTGATTGAATTGAGGGATGTCTGGATGGCTAGTAAAGTATTGCTTCTAGGGTATCTGTGAGGGTGCTGCCAGAGGAGACTGGTATTTGAGTCAGTTGCCTGGGAAAGAAAGACCCACCTTCAATGTGGATAGGCATCATCCAATTGGCTGCCAAAGCACCTAGAACAAAGCAGAGGGAGGAAGGCGGATAACTTTGCTTGTTGAGTCTTCTTTTTTCTTCTTTCCATGCTGGACACTTGCTTCCACTCCTCCTGCCCTTGGATATCAGACTCTAGGTTATTCGGCCTTTGGACTCTGGGACTTGCACCAGTAGCTTCCTGGGAGCTCTCAGGCCTTTGGCCATGACTGAAGGCTACACAGTTAGCTTTCCTAGTTTTGAGGCTTTCAGACTTGGACTGGCATACTACTGGCTTCTCTCTTTCCCAGCTTGCAGATGGCCTATCATGGGACTTAGTCTTTTAATCAGGTGAACCACTACTTCTTAATAAAGTCTCCTTTATATATACATATATCCTTTTGGCTCTGTCCCTCTGGAGAACTCTGACGAATATACCTGCAGACCAGATCAGTAAGTCTACCCCAGTGTCTCCAGAATTCAGGCTCAACCCTATGTAACCAGGTATCAAGCCAACATACCTGCTGATCCAGACACCAAACTGGGTTAGTACAGGAAATCCGAGCCTGGAGCCACCAGGGTAGACTTACTACCTAAGGATTCAAGGAGGAAATCCACTCTCAGACTATACCAGAGACATGCCTAGAATCTCTAAATAAGCTGACTACTACTAAAGAGCTTTCCCAGAAATAGTGAGTCTGCAAAGACTGAAACAAGTCCCTAATTCTTTAATGCATAGACATAAAGGTAAGGCAACAAGAAACACAAAAAAATAAGAAGTCGTATCACCACCAAATAACACAATCTCCTAGAAGCAGACCCCAAAGAAATAGCAATATACAAACTGCATAACAAAGAATTCAAAATAGTTATTTTTTAAGAAAGTTAAGCAAACTTCAAGAAAATAAAGAGAAATAATCCCAAAAAATTCAGAAAAACCATAAGTGACCAAAACAAGAACTTTAACAGAAAGATTAAAAACATTTTTAAAGAGAAATTCTCGACCTTAATGATACAATGAATGAAATTTAAACTATGTGGTAGAGAGCATCAATAGCAAAATTTATCAAGCAGAAAAAAATAATCTGTGAAGTCAAAGACAGCTTATTTGAAAACATATAGTCAGAGAAGAACAAAAAAGAATGAAAAATAATTAAAGCTGATAGAAGTTATGGGATAGCACCTAAAGAGAAAATTAAAAGAGTTCAAAAAGAAGACAAAATGGTACAAAGCTTATTTAAAGAAATAATAGCAGAAAATAACAGAAAACTTTTAAAATGTGAAGAAAGATATGAATATCCAAGTGGAAGAAATGTCTCCATTCAGATTCAATCCAAATAAGACTACACCAAAATATATTATAATCAAATTGTAAAAAATCAAGGATAAAGAAAGATCTTAAAAGAAGTAAGTGAAGAGAAACAAATAACAAATAAGGGTGTTCCCATAAGGCTAACAGTGGATTTCTCAGCAGAGAATTTACAGGGCAGGAGAGGGTGAGATAATATATTTAAAGTGATGAAGTACCTGGCAAAATTGTCCTTTAGAAATAAAGGAGACACAAAGACTTTTCCAGATGAATAAAAGCTGAAGGATTTCCCTGCCACCAGACCTGTCTTATAATAAATGTTTAAAGGAGTTCTTCAAGCTGAAAGAAAATGAAACTAATTAGTGACAAAAAACATATGAAATTATGAAGCTCGCAGTCAAATCCAGACCACTCCAATACTATAAGATTGGTGTGTAAATCATTTATATCTTTAATACGAAGGTTAAAATAATAATAATTACTATAAATTTTAAGGGATACATAATATAAAAAGGTACAAATTGTGACAGCAAATATTTAAAATGGGGCCAGGCACAGTAGCTCACACCTTTAATCTCTACACTTTGGGCAGCAAAGATGGAAGAATCACTTGAGCTCAGGAGTTCAAGACCAGTCTGGGCAACATAGTGAGACCTTATCTCCACAAAAACAACAAAATTCTACAGGGAGAGTGAAGTAAAATCATAGTTTTTTTTATGTAATAAAAGTTATTGTCAGCTCAAAATAGCCTGTCATAAGTATATGATGCTCTTTGTAAACCTCCTGGTAAGCAAAAATCTATAGTAAATACACAAAAGATAAATAGTAAAAAATCAAAGCATATCAGTAGAGAAAAATCACTTAAACATAAAGGAAGACAGCAAGAGAGGAAGAAAGGAATAAAGAACCTATGCAATAACCAGAAAACAATTAACAAATGGCAGCAGGGAGTCATTACATATCAATAATTACCTTGAATGTAGATTATAAGAAAAGAGACCCAACTGTATGCTACTTAGAAGATACTCACTTCAGCTGTAAGAACACATGCAGACTGAAAGTGAAGGGATGCAAAAACATATTCCGAGAAAATGGAAATCAAAAGACATCAGGAATAGTAATTATACGAATATCAGAAAAAGTAAACTCTAAGTCAAAAACTGTAAAACGAGGCAAAGAATTTCATGTTATGATAAAATGGTCAATTCATCAAGAGACTATAACAAAAATACTAATATCTATGTACTTTACATTAGACCACCTAAATATATAAAGGAAATGTTAATAGATCTAAAGGGAGAGACAGACTAATTAAAAAGATAGTAATGAACTTAAATACCCATTTTCAACTACTGAGAGATAATTCTGACAGAAAATTAGTAAGTAAATATGAAACAAACTACACTTTAGAGCTAGTTGACCTAACAAACATACAGAACATTCCAACCCACAACAGAATACACAGTCTTCTCAAGGGCACATGAAACATTCTTCAGGATAGATTCAGATAGACAATCACAAAACATGTCTTAACAAATTTAAGAAGACTGAAATTATATCAAGTATCTTTTCCTACCACAATATATGACATATATTTTTCCATATATATATATATATATATATATATATATGTAAACTAGAAATAATAGGAGGAATTCCAGAAAATTCACAAATACATAAAAAGTAAACATGCTTTTGAAAACCATTAAGTCAGTGAAGAAATTTAATGTCCCACTTTAAAAGAAAGCATACCAGTACAGAAAATCACTTAATCACAAAGGAAGACAGCAAGAGAGAAAGAAAGAAAATGGAACAACCAGAAAACAATGAACAAAATGGCAGTCATAAGTAGTTACATATCAATAATTACCTTGAATTTAAATGAATTAAATTCTCTAATCAAAGAATTAAAAGGGAAGAAATTAAAAGGGGTATTTAAAAACATCTTGAGATGAAAATGGAAATAAAACATACCCAAACTAGTGGGATGCCACAAAAGCAGTTCTAAGAGTAAAGTTTATAGCAACAAACACTTACATACATCAACAAAGGAGAAAGATCCCAAAGAAACAACCTAGCATTACACTTCTTGGAACTAGAAAACCAGGAACAAACTAATATCAAAGTTGGCAAAAAGCAGAAAATAATAAAGACCAGAGCAGAAGTAAATGAAATAAGACTAGAAATATAGTAGAAAAGACAAACAAAATTAAGAGTTGATTTTTGAAAAAGGTAAACCACATCAACAAATCTTTAGCTAGACTAAAAAAAAAAAAAAAAAAGAAAAAAAAAAGACAGACAGAGATACGACTCAAAACAAGAAAGGAAAAGAGGAGGAAAAGAGGAGACATTATAACTTATATCATAGAAATATAAAAGATCATGAGACTACTAGGAAAAATTATATGCCAATAAATTGGATAGTCTGGAAGAATTTGATACATTTCCGGACACATGCAACCTACCAAGACTGAATTACAAAGAAATGGGCTATCTGAACAGACTAATAATGAGTAAGGAGACTGAACTGATAAAAAGTCTTCTATCAAAGAAAAGCCAAGATCTAATGATTTCACTGCTAACTTCTATCAAACTTTTAAAGATCTATTTTCAATCCTTCTCAAACTCTTCTCAAACTCTTCCAAAAAACTGAAGCAAAGGGAATACTTCCATGCTCCTTTTAACAAGGCCAGCTAATTTATTCTGATACCAAACCAGAGAAGGACACTACAAGAAAAGAAAATTACAGGTCAATATACCTGACGAACATGGATGCAAATATCCTCAACAAAATACTACCAAACCAAATTTCACAGCATACTAAAAGAAAAATGTTCAAAATCACTAATCACGAGAGACATACAAATTAACACCACAATGAGATACCATCTCATAGCTACAAGAATGGCTGTTATCAAGACCAGTGATACCAAGTGTTGAAGAGAATGTGGAGAAAGGGGAACCCTTGTCCACGTTGGTGTACAGTCATTACAAAAAACATTATGAATGTTTCTTTAAAAAGTAAAAAGAACTACTATGTGACCTAGCAATCCCAAAACTGGACATAATCCAAAGGAAGTAAAATCAGTATGTTGAAGAGATATCAGCACTTCCGTGTTCACTGCAGCATTATTCACAGTAGCGAAGATGGTATCAATCCATGTTCATCAACAAATGAATGAATAAATAAAATGTGTGTATATGTATGTATAGATATACACACATATATGTGTATACACATGTGTTTGTATGTATGTATGTATCTCCATGTATGTATATCTGGGTGTGCAGGTATATGTGTGTGTATACATGCATATACACACATTTGTATACATATACACACATATACACAAAATGGAATACTATTCAACCTTTAAAAAGAAGGAAATTCTAGCATTTATGACAACATGGATGAACCTGGAGTACATTATGTTAAGTGTAATGAGCCAGGCACCAGACAAATAAATGATCTCACTTATTTTGTGGAACCTAAAAACATTGAACTCATAGACGTAGAGTAGAATGGTGGTTACCAAAGGCTGGAGTGGGTTAGAGGAACTGGGGAGATGTTGATCAGAGGATACAAAATTTCAGTCATATGCTAAGAGTAAGTTCCAGAGATCTATTGTACAACACTGGGAATACAGTTAATAACAATGTATTATACTCTTAAAAATTGCTGGGGGCAGTTCCAAGATGACTGAATAGGAACAGCAACAGTCTACAGCTCCTAGCCTGAGTGACACAGAAGACGGGTGATTTCTGCATTTCCAACTGAGGTAACGGGTTCATCTCACTGGGACATGTCAGACAATGGGTGCAGGACAGTGGGTGCAGCCCACCGAGCGAGAGCCAAAGCAGGGCGAGGCATCACTTCACACAAGTGCAAGGCGTCAGGGAATTCCTTTTCCTAGCCAAGGGAAGAGGTGACAGACAGCACCTGGAAAATTGGGTCACTATCACCCTAATACTGTGCTTTTCCAAGGGTCTTAGCAAACGGCACACCAGGAGATTATATCCTGTGCCTGGCTTGCAGGGTCCCACACCCATGGAGCCTCACTCATTGCTAGCACAGCAGTCTGAGACCAAACTGCAAGGTGGCACTGAGGCTGGGGGAGGGGCTCCAGCCATTGCTGAGGCTTGAGTAGGTAAACAAAGTGGCCTGGAAGCTCGAACTGGGTGGAACCCACCACAACTCAAGGAGGCCTGCCTGCCTCTGTAGACTTCACCTCTGGGGACAGGGTATAGCCCAACAAAAGGCAGCAGAAACGTCTGCAGATTTAAATGTCCCTGTCTGACAGCTTTGAAGAGAGTAGTGGTTCTCCCAGCACAGAGTATGAGATCTGAGAATGGACAGATTGTCTCCTCAACTGGGTCCCTGATCCCTGAGTAGCCTAACTGGGAGGCAACCCCCAGTAGGGGCAGACTGACACCTCACACAGCCGAGTACCCCTCTGAGATGAAGCTTCCAGAGGAATGATCGGGCAGCAACATTTGCTGTTCAGCAATATTCACTGTTCTGCAGCCTCTGCTTCTGCTGCTGATACCCAGGCAAACAGGGTCTGGAGTGGACCTCCAGCAAACTCCAACAGACCTGCAGCTGAAGGTCCTGACTGTTAGAAGGAAAACTACCAAACAGAAAGGACATCCACACCAAAACCCCGTCTGTACGTCATCATCATCAAAGACCAAAGGTAGATAAAAACCACAAAGATGGGGAAAAAACAGAGCAGAAAAGCTGAAAATTCTAAAAATCACAGCACCTCTCCCCCTCCAAAGGAACACAGCTCCTCGCCAGCAATGGAACAAAGCTGGATGGAGAATGACTTTGATGAGTTGAGAGAAGAAGGCTTCAGATGATCAAACTTCTCCGAGCCAAAGGAGGAAGTTCAAACCCATTGCAAAGAAGCTAAACACCTTGAAAAAAGATTAGATGAAGGCTAACTAGAATAAACAATATAGAGAAGTCCTTAAATGACCTGATAGAGCTGGAAACCATGGCATGAGAACTACGTGATGCATGCACAAGCTTCAGTAACTGATTTGATCAACTGGAAGAAAGGGTATCAGTGATTGATTATCAAATGAATGAAATGAAGCAAGAAGAGAAGTTTACAGAGAAAAGAGTAAAAAGAAACTAACAAAGCCTCCAAGAAATATGGGACTATGTGAAAAGACCAAATCTATGTCTGATTGTTGTACCTGAAAGCAATGGAGAGAAGTTGGAAAACACTCTGCAGGATATTATCCAGGAGAACTTCCCCAACCTGGCAAGGCAGGCCAACATTCAAATTCAGCAAATACAGAGAACACCACAAAGATAATCCTCCAGAAGGGCAACTGCAAGACACATAATTGTCAGATTCACCAAAGTTGAAATGAAGGAAAAAAGTGTTAAGGGCAGCCAGAGAGAAAGGTCGGGTTACCCACAAAGGGAAGCCCATCAGACTAACAGCGGATCTCTCAGCAGAAACTCTACAAGCCAGAAGAGAGTGGGGAACAATATTCAACATTCTTAAAGAAAAGAATTTTTGACCCAGAATTTCATTTCATATCCAGCCAAACTAAGTTTCATAAGTGAAGGAGAAATAAAAGCCTTTACAGACAAACAAATGCTGAGAGATTTTGTCACCCCCAGGCTGGCCCTACAAGAGCTCCTGAAGGAAGCACTAAACATGGAAAAGAACAACCGGTACCAGCCACTGCAAAAACATGCCAAAATGTAAAGATCATCGAGGCTAGGAAGAAACTGAATCAACTAATGAGCAAAATAATCAGCTAACATCATAATGACAGGATCAAATTCAGACACAACAATATTACCTTAAATGTCAATGCACCGAATGCTCCAATTAAAAGACACAGACTGGCAAATTGGACAAAGAGTCAAGACCCATCAGTTTGCTGTACTCAGGAGACACATCTCACATGCAGACACACATATAGGCTCAAAATAAAGGGATAGAGGAAGATCTACCAAGCAAATGGAAAACAAAAAAAAAGCAGGGGTTGCAATCCTAGTCTCTGATAAAACAGACTTTTAACCAACAAAGATCAAAAGACACAAAGAAGGCCATTACATAATGCTAAAGAGATCAATTCAACAAGAAGAGTTAACCATCCTAAATATATATGTACCCAATACAGGAGCACTCAGATTCATAAAGCAAGTCCTTAGGGCCCTACAAAGAGACTTAGACTCCCACACAATAATAATGGGAGACTGTAACACCCCACTGTCAACATTAAACAGATCAACAAGACAGAAAGTTAACAAAGATATCCAGGAATTAACTCAGTTCTGCACCAAGCAGACCTAATAAACATCTACAGAACTCTCCACCCCAAATGAATAGAATATACATTCTTCTCAGCACCACATCACACTTATTCCAAAATGGACCACATAGTTGGAAGAAAAGCAATCCTCAGCAAATGTAAAAGAACAGAAATTATAACAAACTGTCTCTCAGACCACAGTGCAATCAAACTAGAACTCAGGACTAAGAAACTCAATCAAAATCGCTCAACTACATGGAAACCGAACAACCTGCTCCTGAATGACTACTGGGTACATAACGAAACGAAGGCAGAAATAAAGATGTCCTTTGAAACCAATGAGAACAAAGACACAGCATACCAGAATCTCTGGGACATATTTAAAGCAGTGTGTAGAGGGAAATTTATAGCACTAAATGCCCACAAGACAAAGCAGGGAACATCTAAATTTGACACCCTAACATCACAATTAAAAGAACTAGAGAAGCAAGAGCAAACACATTCAAAAGCTAGCAGAAGGCAAGAAATAACTAAGATCAGAGCAGAACTGAAGGAGATAGAGACACAAAAAGAACCCTTCAAAAAAATCAATGAATCCAGAAGTTGGTTTTTTGAAAGGATCAACAAAATTGATAGACTGCTAGCAAGACTAATAAAGAAGAAAAGAGAGAAGAATCAAATAGACGCAACAAAAAATGAAAAAGGGGATATCACCACTGATCCCACAGAAATACAAACTACCAACAGGGCATACTATAAACACCTCTAAGGAAATAAACTAGAAAATCTAGAAGAAATGGATAAATTCCTGGACACATAAACCCTCCTAAGAATAAACCAGGAAGAAGTTGAATCCCTGAATAGACCAATAGCAGGCTCTGAAATTGAGGCAATAATTATTAGCCTACCAACCAAAAAAGTGGAGGACCGGACGGATTCATAACTGAATTCTACCAGAAGTAGAAGGAGGAGCTGGTACCATTCCTTCTGAAACTATTCCAATCAATAGAAAAAGAGGGAATCCTCCCTAACTCTTTTTATGAGGCCAACATCATCCTGATACCAAAGCCTGGAAGAGACACAACAAAAAAAACAGATTTTTAGACCCATATCCCTGATGAACATTGATGCAAAAATCCTCAGTAAAACACTGGCAAATCTAATCCAGCAGCACATCAAAAAGCTTATTCACCATGATCAAGTGGGTTTCTTCCCTGGGATGCAAGGCTGTTTCAACATACACAAATTAATAAATGTAATCCAGCATATAAACAGAACCAAAGACAAAAACCATATGATTATCTCAATAGATGAGGAAAAGGTCTTTGACTAAATTCAACAGCCCTTCATGCAAAAAACTCTCAATAAACTAGGTATTGATGGGACATATCTCAAAATAATAAGAGCTATTTATGACAAACTCACAGGCAATATTATACTGAATGGGCAAAAACTGGAAGCATTCCCCTTGAAAACTGGCACAAGACAGGGATGCCCTCTCTCACCACTCCTATTCAACATAGTGTTGGAAGTTCTGGCTAGGGCAATCAGGCAGGAGAAAGAAATAAAGGGTATTCAGTTAGGAAAAGAGGAAGTCAAATTGTCCCTGTTTGCAGATGACATGATTGTATATTTAGAAAACCCCATCATCTCAGCCCAAAATCTCCTTAAGCTGATAAGCAACTTCAGCAAAGTCTCAGGATACAAAATCAATGTGCAAAAATCAAAGCATTCTTATACACCAGAAACAGACAAACAGAGAGCCAAATCATGAGTGAACTCCCATTCACAACTGCTTCAAAGAGAATAAAATACCGAGGAATACAACTCACAAGGGATGTGAAGGACCTCTTCAAGGAGAACTACAAATCACTGCTCAGTGAAATCAAAGAGGACACTAACAAATGGAAGAACATTCCATGCTCATGGATAGGAAATATCAATATCGTGAAAATGGCCATACTGCCCAAGGTTATTTATAGATTCAATGCCATCCCCATCAAGCTACCAATGACTTTCTTCACAGAATTGGAAAAGAGTGCTTTAAAGTTCATATGGAACCAAAAAGAGCCCGCATTGCCAAGACAATCCTAAGTCAAAAGAACAAAGCTGGAGGCATCACGCTACCTGACTTCAAACTATACTACAAGGCTACAGTAACCAAAACAGCATGGTACTGGTACCAAAACAGACATATAGACCAATGCAACAGAATAGAGAACTCAGAAATAATACCACACATCTACAACCATCTAATCTTTGACAAACCTGACAAAAAAAAAATGGGGAAAGGATTCCCTATTTAATAAATGGTGCTGGGAAAACTGGCTAACCATATGTAGAAAGCTGAAACTAGATCCCTTCCTTACACCTTATACAAAAATTAATTCAAGATGGATTAAAGACTTAAATGTTAGATCTAAAAGTATAAAAACCCTAGAAGAAAACCTAGACAATATCATTCAGGACATAGGCTTGGGCAAGGACTTCATGTCTAAAACACCAAAAACAATGGCAACAAAAGCCAAAATTGACAAATGGGATCTAATTAAACTAAACAGCCTCTGCACAGCAAAAGAAACTACCATCAGAGTGAACAGGCAACCTACAGAATGGGAGAACATTTTTGCAATCTACTCATCTGACAAAGGGCTAACATCCAGAATCTATAAATAACTCAAACAAATTTACAAGAAAAAATCAAACAATCCCATCAAAAAGTGGGCAAAGGATATGAACAGACACTTCTCAAAAGAAGATATTTATGTAGCCAACAGACACATGAAAAAATGCTCATCATCACTCGCCATCAGAGAAATGCAAATCAATACCACAACGTGATACCACATCACACCAGTTAGAATGGCAATCATTAAAAAGTCAGGAAACAACAGGTGCTGGAGAGGATGTGGAGAAATAGGAACACTTTTACACTGTTGGTGGGACTGTAAACTAGTTTAACCATTGTGGAAGACAG
Source organism: Trachypithecus francoisi (assembly GCF_009764315.1). NCBI lineage: Eukaryota > Metazoa > Chordata > Mammalia > Primates > Cercopithecidae > Trachypithecus > Trachypithecus francoisi. Next base: position 177,821,508 of record NW_022681453.1, on the reverse strand, counting down.
TGTGGGGATTCCTCAAGGATCTAGAACTAGAAATACCATTTGACCCAGCCATCCCATTACTGGGTATATACCCAAAGGATTATAAATCATGCTGCTATAAAGACACATGCACACGTATATTTATTGTGGCACAATTCACAATAGTAAAGACTTGGAACCAACCCAAATGTCCATCAATGATAGACTGGATTAAGAAAATGTGGCACATATACACCATGGAATACTATGCAGCCATAAAAAAGGATGAGTTCATGTCCTTTGTAGGGACATGGATGAAGCTGGAAACCATCATTCTCAGCAAACTATCGCAAGAACAGAAAACCAATACTGCATGTTCTCACTCACAGGTGGGAATTGAACAGTGAGAACACTTTGACACAGGAAGGGGAACATGACACACTGGGGCCTGTTGTGGGGTGGGGGGAGTGGGGAAGGATAGCATTAGGAGATATACCTAATGTAGATGACGAGTTAATGGGTGCAGCATCCCAACATGGCACATGTATACCTATGTAACAAACCTGCATGTTGTGCACATGTACCCTAGAACTTAAAGTATAACAAAAAAAAATTGCTGATGGAGTAGATTTTAAATGATTTCAGCATAAAAAATAAGTATATGAGGTAATGCATTTATTAATTAGCTTGATTTAGCCATTCCACAATTTATACATATTTTAAAACATATACACCATAAATGCATACAACTTTTATTTGGCAATTAAAAATCTTATTTAAAATGTTTCCAAAAATTGTAGCACAAAGTAAAATCCCCAGCTTTCTTCCTACCTTCTTGGAGCACTGTACTACATAAATGAAAGCTTTAGATTTGCAGGTTTCATCTTGTTTCAAAGAGACATGACATCACCAACATACAGAGGATGGCAAAGAGGAAAGGCAGACCGAGCCTGTCTCTTAGATGATGTTGATCAACTGCTGCACTAAATGTAGAAATAGTTATTGTTTCAGTTACTATTGTTGAAAAATAAACTATCCCAGGTTTAGCAGCTTAAAACTACAGCCATTTTGTTATGATCATTGTTTCTGCAGGTGAGAAATTTAGATAGGACACAATGAGAATGATTTGTCTCTTCTCTCTCATTCCTAGGACTTTAAATGGGAAGAAACCAATATCTGAAAGTGGCAGAGACACTCAGAGAATGTAATCATCTGGAGAGTCATTCACACTCACGTCTGGTACCACAAGAAGTAGGCCGAGGAATCTATTGCCCAGAGAACCTACATATGGTGTCTCCATGTGGCTTGGGGCTTCCTCATTGCATGGTGATTGAAAGAGTGTGGTGACAGTTTCCAGAGAGAATGCATTCAGAAACTAAGCTTTTCAAGAAAACCAGATAGAAGCTGCATAGCTTTTTCTAAGCTAAAAGTCACACTGCATCACTTCTACCACATTCTATCAACTAGAAGTGAGTTATGAAGGTCAGCCAGTTTCAAGAAGAGGGCTTTGAGACCCCATTTCTCGGTTGGGAAATGGCAATATCATATTGCAGAGAGAAATGTGGACTGGGTGGCATTATTGCAGCCATCTTTGACTAATATAAATGTGCACCCCAACATGCAGGCTTTTCACTAAGGCAGTGAATATAAACCTTACCATTTGAAGCCACTGTCAGTTGGATGTTCTGAGTAGCAAAATAATTTTAATTGATAAAGTTTTTTAACCCACCTTAAATGAAGTCAACCATGTTAGTATCTGCCTTGTATATTTAGTCTTGGAGATTTTTGTTAGGGGAAAAAATTATGACCTTAGATGTGCTATACAATGAAAGAGATACAGGTGTGCTGAGTATTTAATCTCTTGGCCTTTGGGAAAATTGAGCAGAGTTGGGGGCAGCTAGAGTTCTGAATTCTGAGCAACTCCTTTCACTAAGAGTGGACTCCATGTTGTAAAAAATGGATGAAGCTTAGGGAAACTACCATCAAGCCAAGGTCTTCAAACTGTTCACATATGCCTAGAAGAATTTTGAAAAATTACATGCCCTGTATCCCATTTCTCAGCTATCTAAAAATCTCATTATAAGTTTAAATAATTGCAAAAGATTTAAGTTCCAGACTATCCTTCTCCCTTAGCACAGAGATACATACATGGCTGGAAAAGACTAGAAGCCCCATTGGTTTATGGTACTTGATTAATCATTACATGAGGCATCTCCTTTGTGGGTGCTCCCTGGGGAGACTTTAAACTCTGCAGCAATGAATCACAGTAAGATTTATGTGCAAGGAGTATGCCTTTTTTTGTAAAGGACTGTGGTAGGGAGACCACACACTATAACTTCTAAACCTAAATACTTTTTAGAGATAAAGAGGATATCATTAATAACTATACTAGGAAATAAGCATAAACTAGGAAAACTGGGGAATATGTTGACCTTAACTATTGTAATACTGGTGAGTTTTCAGGCAAATCAGTTTACAAAAGAGAATTTACAGTATCTGGAGATCTGTTCATTTTATCTTTGAAAACTGTCTATTTTCAGTACTTTTTGAAAAGTTTTCCATAGCTCCAAGAAAGTAGACCTACTATTCAGCTAGTATAGAGCAATATTGATTGTTAAAGTGTTGACACATTTCCACACATTAGTAACAGAATAAAATAATTAGAATAACCAATGAAAATTAGTAATCTAAATCCCAGTATTTTTGTATCATTTCAGAAACTACAACAAGTAAGCTGTGATTCCAAGATATCTTTCTGGCTTAGGCATTGGAGTGCAGAGATAGAGGATCTGTGACAGAGGATTTGCTATTTATTTGCAAAGTTGGTGGGTGGTCTTGAGGCATAAAAGTCCTCATGTAGAAGAAAGGAGACTTGCAATCTCTTCCTATCTTTTCTATACACTTCTAAAAAAAAAAAAAAAAAAAAAGAAATTGCATGTCCCTGTCCATCGGGAAAAGCATGGTCTAGGCCGAGGAAACAGCTATTCAGTCATTAGGTGTCATGGATATAGGCAGTTGCCATGGATATAGACAGAATATGCGTTTACCGTGGGCTAATGTCCCTTCTGGTAGGTTTGGGAACCCTTGTTCCATTTGACAACCTAATTCTTGGTGAAAGGCAGTTGTCTCTGAGCCTTGTAAAGAAGTTTATAGGGAGGAAACCTTCTGGAAACCTATTTAATGACTAAAAGAGAAACTCTTCAAGCAAGACAGTACTAGGTCTGCACCCTTCCCCTTTCACATCTTTTTTTTTTTTTGGAAAGACAAAATTACTACAGGCTTCCCACTTTTCCTCTCCTTTGTGCCTCGTATTTTCTGAAGGGATAGACGAAGGCTTAGAAGAAGCCTCCACTATCTGCAGACAGCATGAACCTCTGAGCGCATTACTGTCACTATTCTATTTTCTTTACCTCTTTCTGCTTTGTCTCCCTTATTAACTGGGCTACACTTGGGCACTGTCTCCTGATTAACCTCAATGAGGTGTAAGTCATATTGTACTTCCTCACTGGAAAAGGAAAAAAAAAAAGAAGGTACACAGGCTCCTGGCCTCAGCACATAGGATCAGATCATTCCTATCTACTTTCTATCTCTTTCTAATTCCCTTCTTCTTCTCCATGTCCCTAGGATCATATAAATTATAGTAATTTCAAATGTGAGAAAAGAAAGGAGTAAGAGAGGAGTAGAGGCAGGGAGACCAGAGAGCTAGTATGAAGGCAGCCAATGAATCCTCTTCTTTATAATTAACATTATCCTCATATAATGGTTCTCAATTAATAGAAAGTTGTTGGAAATTAGATGTTATTCCATATGTTAAGTCATGAAGCAGACAGAGTTATCATTTAGCTACTAACAGAAGTGTCAAATGAAAGATCACACCAACACACAAGTCCATATACTATTTGGAAACTTGTGGAATGATTTTTGGAACAAAATGTACTACAAATAATATGACTAAGTAAGTTCACTTATATATTAGCAGCTTCCTTGGATAATAAAAGGTATTTCCATATTTAATATGTGGCTTAAAATTTATAATATTCCATTACTTGAATATTTTGAATATTACTTTTTGCCACTTTTTGAACATTATCCAAGCTAGTGAGGGCATTCTAGATGCCTGGAAATTGTTTCTTCATTTATTAGTGCAGTGAATAAAACATTGGTAGAGCTTTAGTAATTCTGTCTTTGTATTTTCTTTTAAGATATGTATTGGAGCAGTTACCAAGGGGATAGTTATCATCGACTTCATTTTAGAAGTGGAAAAACAGTGGATTTCTGGAAAATCAAACTTATATTTGTGAGTTTCAATAATTTTGAATTGCCACAGGGATTTCATCCTCCATCACTCAAAGAATCCCTCTCATATTATCTCCGTCAATAAGATAAGCCTCATTAATTTCAAGAAGTCCCAAATACTTACCTAATGACTCAGAAATTAGTCGTTGAGTCATGGAATATTATAATCAGCATAAGGTGAATACTGGTTCACCAGAATGTCTATGACCCAATCTCCAGAACCTGTGAGTATGACTTTATATGGCAAAACAATATTTGCAGATGTGATTAAGTTAAAAATATTTAGACATGGAGATTATCCTGGATTAGACAGGTGGACCCTTAAATGAAATCACAAGTGACCTTGTAAAAGCAAGGCAGAGAGAGATTTGACTATACATAGGGAAGGTGATCTGAAGATGGAGCAGAGATAGATTTGAAGAAGCTATGCTGCTGGCCTTGAAGATAAAGAAGGGCCTATGAGCCAAGATACGCAATGAATATAGCTCTGGAAGCTGGAAAAAGCCAAGAAATATATTCTCCTCTAGAGCCTCATGAGTGAGCACAGCCTTACCAACACTTTGATTTCAGCTCAGTGAAACTCATTTCAGACTTAACCTCCAGAACTATAAAAGACAGACATGTTGTTTTTAGCTCAACATCGGTGGTAATTTGTCACAGCAGTAATAGGAAACTAATACAGTGATGTACAAAAGGGCTCTGAGAAAATCCTTACTTGGTCAGGCAGAGGCCTAACTGCATTCTGAGATAAAATCTCAGATTAAATCTGAGAATAAAATTTCAAGGTTACCAATTCCAAGTTAACTAACCAGACATTCATGGGATATCAAGATTCCTTAGAAGCAGTGGAATAGAGGCAAAGGGGGAACCCTTTGAGTCATATATACTTACTACACAAATACCACATTGGCTGACACCCTTGTAACTCCAGGAAATCCAGTTAAAAAACTGGAAATCTTCAATCAAACTAGTGACTTGGAGAAAAGGACATGAGGCTTACAAGGGAGGCAGAGCATTTATAGCTCCATTAAAGGCTACTAAATTATGACTCAAGAAAATCACTGGGAATCTATTCAGACAAGAATTCCATTTCTGTGGTTTTTAACCACGAAACCACTGTGGATCTTAGACTGCATAGCAACTATGGAATCCACTCTCACATTTTGAAGCTCCAAATATTTCTCTTGCAAAATGAACTCAAGTAAAAACTACGAAATAGTCAACATTTTTGCATGTTGTCTTCCAAACCCAGCCCTCAAAGTCTCCCTATATTGAACCTCTGGTTTACTTTTAGATTATATAATTGCTTACACAAAGCAGTAGCAGAGTTAAATGAGCACTGATCATTGAGTCAAGAGTTTAATGCCATCTGATCAGGCATAGAAGGAAATTTGAAAGAAAGTTATAATGTTGGAATAATGAAAGAATGTCAAGTAGGCTTTAAAGTTGATTCTCAGAGTGTCCTTGAAATCAGAAGTGTATCTCCCGTGACTATTTTTTTTAAGGATTTTCTAATCTTTTGCTTCTACTTTTCTTACTTGACTCACTTGACTCACTTGACTCACAGCAGTGGGACAAAAGAAAGTATCAGATGCTGGGCCTTAAAGCACAAAAAGTAGCTAGATAACCTGTAATTTTCCTGGTGGTTTCTAAGACATGATAGCACCTATTGTTTCCTCCTACCCCCAGGGCTAAAATCAAGTATCCTATAAACGCAAATATTTCTCTAAAGAGTGATGTGCACATTTAAGCTAAATGATTAACAAGGGTTCTAAGATATAATCATGTAATTGTCCTTGGCATGTAAATAAAGACACAGTGATTCAGTGTCAAGGGACAATATAATACAATGGATAAGAATACTAGTGGGAGGCTAGACAGCCAATCTTTGAATCTCAGACCCCACTTCTTGTTGTATCACTTAGGGTAAAATACTTAATATTTTCTGAACTTCATTTCGCTAACCCTTAAAATGATAATAATAGTACCTACCTCCTAGGGTTGTTTTGAAAAAAGTGTGTGTGTGTGTGTGTGTATGTGTGTGTAAAATGCATGTAAAAGTACTTAGTACAAAGCTTGGAAAACATTAAGTGCTCAATTAATGTCAGCTACTTTTAGATGACCTTGAAGTCAATAAGAATATGAATGGAAATATTTTATTAAATTACAATTTGTCAACTTCTGGCTTGACAAATAACTACTCAAGAAGAAACTAATGAGACATTAGATATGAAACTGGTTTCTAAAGAAAAATTTATGCAAAAATAAATGCAACTTGGTTTTTCATTATAAAAACAAGTTTTATATACTTTGAACATCAAATAGGTCAAAGAATATTACAAGAAAATGTATTTTTTTTGCAGTCACACACATGTGTGTGCTCTCCTAATTTGACTCTGTGCTTTACTTCATATTACTCCACCAGAAATTTTCCACTTAGCAGCCAGACTGAGTTCTAAAAAAATTATGTCATGTCATTTCCTTGCTTAAAACACTCCAATGGTTTTCCATCACAGTTAAATAAAACACAAACTCCTTACTTGGTATTACAAAGTGCTACTCTTCAATCTGAATAAAGTGGCCCCTGTCTCTCTCTCTGACTTTGTCTCTCTATTCTCTCCTACGTTCCAATGACTTTCTCCCTGTGTAGGGAAGTAGGCTTATTCCTGCCTCAGATCCTTCACACTGTTTCCTCTGCTTAGAATGCTCATCCTCCCGAACTCTGCCTAGTTATATCTCTTTTTCATTCAGATCTCAGATAAAACCCGGCCTCCTGAATGAGGACTTGGTAGACCACACAATCTCAAGTAGCCACCCAGTTATTCTCTGTTACTTCAACTTTTTTTAAGTCTCTGTGTAGAATTTATTTTGCTTAGCATATGACATTGTGGCATAATTTTCTTTCTTGTTTGCTTCTTTGTATTTATATGTTTATTTACATAATAACCAACTTCTCCATTCCCTAGAATAGAAGTTCCATAAGAGCAAGATTTTGTCTTATTCACTCTTGGGTTTCTTAAACCTAGAAAAATACTAATCATATTAAATTGTTAATAATGTTTAATAAATTTTTGTTAAAAGAAAAGATAAATGAAAAGAAAAGATGGTTATTTGGGTCCAGGTAATTTCAAAACTGTTGTTAACACTATCCTTGTGTATATATCCTGTACATGTCCAATTAAATGCCAAAAGTTTAATTATTGATTCAAAAGTATGCGCAATTTAAATTTTGTTAGTTATTTCCAAATTGCCTATGAAAAAAGTCATACTAATTTACATTTTAAGTGAATTCCTTGAGTCTTCTTTTAAGTGAAATTATGACATGATATTTGAGACACATTCTCTCAACTTAGAAGCCCTGCGTAGTTTATAGTTCCATAATTTTAAAATGCCAGCAGGATAGCCGAAGTACAGAAGTCTACAATAGGTCTTCTGAATGAAATGGCTGCAGAATCCATGCCTACTGTGACTCACCAATTAGACGATCTGCTACGAGAGGCATGTGTGATTCACTTTCAAAGGTCTTTCACTTTCTAGGAGTCTTGTACATGGGTTCTTAGCAGTAAAGAGAGATTTACTAATCAACATTAATCATGACGTTTTCCAAGTATACAAAACGTAATTTACAATCAAAGAAAAATTTTATGTCATAAGAATTGAATTGAAACACAGAAAAACATACTGGTGGAACAGGTACCTTATTCTAAAAGGTCCTCAAATTCCATGAGTTGATTTTTCCCTTACTAGAGGTTTATTTCCCTTGCCCTTTGAGTCATCTATGCCAACAACCTCAGATGTCTGTGTGATAGCAACTGGAAAATACTCTACTGATGAATCGATTTCCACATATTTATGTCTGTATAAATATGTCAACTAGGCCACTGATGAAAGTGAGGGCATCTGGGATCCCCCGGCACTGGCTTCTTATGTCATTTTGAAAGGCACTCTGTCTTAGCACAAAAGCAACCAACCAAATTCATAAGCAACAGTCAAAAGGAAAGCAGAAGAAAAAAACTAGAGATATATGTGTATTCAGTCTCTACACCAGCACTACGTCACTTAGAAATAACTTTTAGTGCAATATCAGTTTTCAGCAAAAATCATCCAAATATATTACTTAAACACTTAAAAGACTTCTTAAATTCTTATCTCTTTTACTCAAGAGCAGCCTATTCTTCCTACTTTAGAAGGGTTACATTATTAGAAAAAAAAGTCCAATTAATAGATACCCACTCTAGATTGAAAACATAACTTCATAAAGCATCCAATTTTCAAAATACAGAAAAATGAAGTACTTACAGCAGGGTGTCCAGTACAGTAGGTATAGCTGGCATGGGACTGGTAGTGCAGGCTGGCTCTTGGAAAGGAGTATGTGTTCCAGGCTGGTTGGCTGCTGTTCCACTGCGAGCTGAAGCCAGGGCTCATGGTCACTCGTGACTTACTAGTTTGATAGGCTCTCACTGTGGAGCTAGACTATCAAAAAGAAAGAAATGCAATGTGAAGATAGCGCTTTATTAAACTTGAGCCAGCAATATATCACAGCATGTGTTCTCATGCATGACCAAAGCACAGGACTCAGCTGATTAAGAGAAATGGCTGATGGCTTAAGAGGATGCATCAAATACTGTTCAAATACTGCATCAAATACTGTTCTGAATAGGATAAAAGTATTTTCTCACTATTCGAATTTTGACTGGATCACAAAGCACAAAAGTTATTTGAAATTGATCTTATTGAAAACATTTTTTTTTTTTTTTCTCATTGCAAGATGCAACTCCAGCCTTCAGAAATAAGATATGTTTTAGTGGTGACAGCAACAGTGACATTTTCAATTATATAAAGATCCTTTTATCATAGTGTTCACCTTAGAAATTCACCATTAGTCTCATCTGAAGGCAGTAAACAAAAGTCTTAGTTTATAAGGATTGGATTAAGGCACAGGCCTTCTCAACTCTATGTAGTCTTTAAATTCCATAAGTCTATTGCTGTCCTGGGAGGCATCAACGGGAATCTGGATACATTTATACAGGTCACCATTCTACTTTCTGAACACAGCAAAATGGTGAAGGATTTGAAATCATCATTCACCCCCAACCTGCTCTACCAACATAACTGAAAATCGAGGGGTAGGAAAATATGCATTTTTTGCATGTTAAATATATCTGGTTGTTCGTAACTGTGCATAGGATAGAATTCACTGAAAACAAAACTCACTTGTATCTTCTGTCCTTCTTTGTCCTCAGATGGCCGTGGCATATAAGGCATATAATAGTTTCTTTTCAGAGAACACTTTCTATCCTCAAATTGCAATAGCCACTTACCCCAGTAGCACAGTAACTTTCACAATAAATTCTATTTATAAATCTATGGGCACATGCCAACTCAATCACTGGGAAAATGTGCTAATCGCATTGCCATTATATTCAGGAAACCCAGTGGGGAAGAAACTTTTATCCATTATTGTGTTTCCCATTGGGGTAGATTCTGATACCATTAAATACTTAGAAGAACAATTTTCTGAAGACAGGTTTGAGCATCTTGGGATAACCAAAAGAAAGCAAAAACCTCAGTGATTTAAATGCTCTTACTGGGCCATTTCTTTCACAATGACCTTAAAAATATTAGGAAAGTAAAAAGAAAATTTAAATCTGTGATTTCATGGTAGTTAACAATTTAAAATATGTAAACCAAAAACTGGAGATCACAGCCTTGTTAAGGTAGCCAAATTTATTTGGTTATCTATCTTCCCCATTAACATTCTCCATCACCACTCTACCATGTATGCTGTCCACATGACTCGCTAGTTCAATAGTTCAATGAGATCTGCAGATACAGCATTACAAAGGTATGCATATTGCATACCTCCTCAGGACAAACCTGTGTTGAAGAAGTAACAGTGGACTTTTGTAAAAATAGACATTTGTGCTTGAAGTACGTAAGCCCTGTGTTTATGTAAAAAAAAACAAAACCCTGTTATTTGTATGCCATACACAGTCACTTCAAAGAATAAATGAGCCCACCACAAAACTTACCTTTGGCCTTGATAGTGTCTTGATTTCTGCTCTGCAACTACAGTCACTAAAATCAAACACTTTCACTTTGGTTGCTTCTGTAAGTAGTTATTTCAAGACTAGCCCTTGTAGTTACATGTTTGTCTCTTATCTGTTTTCACACTTAGAAGAGAGGATTTAAATGTATGCATAAGTAACTTTGTAAATACTCTCACCTCTTAGTTTCCTTATGTTCCCAAGTGGCATTAGTCTCTCCTCAATGATTTTAATCACGGTGGTCTCTTGCAAACTTTTCTTCCCCTCTTTTGTAAAGCTCATGCTCAAGTTGTACCTTATACTTGTCCCCACTTCTAAGGCCTCCAGATTATGTCCTTCTCTTTCCTGCTCTCACAGAGCCTATATGGTGTTGCTCAAATACTTCAGCATATGATTATGTTGTTGTAGATTATTCCCTATGTGCATAAAACTTAGCTTCCCAACCAGGCTTCAGAGAGCCCACTTAGTTCTAGACAATACATTGTCTCTTCTCTGGCTCTAAGGAGTTTCTTCCTCCTTGGCTTTTGAAACCTCTAACAGTGTGTACTCCCTCCTCATTACAATCATCTTTCCCTTAGACTCCTTGTCCCTTCTGATTGTACCTTGTCTCATGTCTCACTATCTGCATCCTTTTTTCCTTATTCTCCCTAAATTAGGTTATTTTTCAGCCCTTACTTCTTGGTTCTGTGTTCTTAACTCTTCTAACTTTTCTCCTTCGTGAATTTATTCATGGTCAAAAATTTAAGCATTACTTCTAAGAAGATGACTCCCAGATATAAATTAACAGTCCAAACAGTTTCCCGAATTCCAGTGCCAAATCTTAAAATATCTGCCTAATATCGAGGTGTAACTATGAAGCATCACAAGAAGAACCAAAGTTTAAATTACCATGCATAAAATTAAATGAATTAATTGTTTTACTCTGATATTTCACCTCCCCCACAGTTCATTTTCATTTACTTTTGTTAATGTTGTGATCACCTTTAAAATCAGTGTCCTCAAAGACAGAACAACTTTGACTCATTTATCTCTCTTTCAACTCCCGTTATCAGTGTCACCAGATTCTATTGTATTTATCTAACAGTTCTTGAATTTATGTTGTCCTTTTCATTCCCATTATCACTAACCATTTTTTAGGATTTAGTCAATTTATGATTTTAGGATTTAGTCAATTTACTAAAACTAAATCAAGAACCTTCCACTTTAAGCCTCGATTGACTCTCCACAATGACACTAGATTTGTCTTTCTAAAAGCATGCTTTTACTATATGACTACTCCTTGCTGAAAAATATTCAATGCCCCTCTACCATCTACTAGACAAAGTTAAAACTTCTTAGTCTCTCATTTGAGAGTCTAATGTCATTCTAACTGACATTGCAAGGTTTATTTTTTGTTCCTTTCCATATAATTTCAGCATCCAGATAGAGTGTTGCTCCAGATAGTTTGTTACTCCAAATATGATTTACATGTTCATGCCACTGTCACAGTCATCACTTTCTAAAATGTCTTCACCTCCTCTCAATTCACACTTTGATGAACCTGCCAGGCTCAACCTTCCATAAAACCTATTCTAACAGCCTCAGCCACCAGCCCACAGGGAATTTCATTTCCATAAGGCACTGACGTTACTGATTTTCTGCCATGATCATCTGATCTTTTCCTCTCTGTGGCTACCCAGGAAATTAACATAATAATATCATCAGCATAACTCACCAAATTTCTTAATTAGCCTTTCATACTACAACTCTGATGTCCCAACACACATCTTTTAGAATAGGTGCCTATTTGTCTTTCTTAAGAAGCATATCACAACGCAAGAACTTGTGTACAAGTAATTCATCTTGGAATTGATCCCAGAGAAAATCAGTAGGATAAATCAGCAGGGATAAAGAGCAAGCCAGTATGTTTGCATCACTGAATAAGTTATTCCTGTGGAAAACTGAGGCTCAGTTCCACTGAGGACTCTGGGAGATGGTGTAGAACATGCCGTGGAATTATTCCCCTCAACATGTGAGGAAGCTGAAGGATCTAACCTCCAGTTCTCATTTGCACTGGCTAAGGGTTGTTCCTTGAAACATTGATTTCTTGGCACTTCTGGTCTGTTCCACATACAGGCCAAAGGAAAGTCCTCAAGTAGAGTGTCCCAGGACACTGTTGACATGCTCTAGAAAAGTAAGTGTCAAGAAGGTATGACCAGAGTATTGGTAATATCTGACACTAAACAGATGACTCCATGAACGTTTTTGCATCTATCATATAACTTAAGACACTCACATTTTTATTCTGGGTAACTGAGAGCAAGGGCTCAAAAACATTGGTCAAACTGTCCTGACCACACTGCCATTACAGACTTGCAAAAGCAATACACAGAGGAAGATATCAGAATGGCCAGTAGATACAGTAAAAAATGCTCAAAATCATTAGTCATCCAGAAAATGCAAAACAGAGCTACAATAATATACCAGTTCATAACCACAAGGATGGCTGAAACTACAAAGACTGATAACACTAAATGTTAATTAATCATTAAAGACCTAAACTTCCCAAATATTGTTCATGGATGGGTAAAACGATACAGCTACTTTGAAGAGCTGTTGGGTAACATTTTCTTTTGTTTTGTTTTGAGATGGAGTTTTACTCTTGTTGCCCAGGCTAGATTTCAATGGCGTGATCTCGGCTCACCACAACCTCCACCTCCTGGGTTCAAGCAGCTCTCCTGCCTCAGCCTCCCAAGGAGCTGGGATTACAGGCATGTGCCACCACACCCAGCTAATTTGTATTTTTAGTAGAGACAGGTTTTCTACATGTTGGTCAGGCTGGTTTCGAACTCCTGACCTCAGGTGATTCACCCACTTCAGCCTCCCAAAGTGCTGGGATTACAGGCATGAGCCACCACACCTGGCCTGAGTAGCATTTTATAAAATTAAACAGGCAGGGCATGGTGGCTCACACCTGTAATCCTAGCAAATTGGGAGACCAAGGTGGACGGATAACTTGAAGTCAGGAGTTTGAAATCAGCCTGGCCAACATGGTGAAACCCTGTCTCTCCTAAAAATGCAAAAAAATCAGCCAGGCATGGTGGTGGATGCCTATAATACCAGCTATTCGGGAGGCTGAGGCAGGAGAATCTCTTGAACCCGGGAGGCAGAGGTTGTAGTGAGCCGAGATGGTGCCACTGCACTCCAGCCTGAACAACAGAGCGAGACTCCATCTTAAAATACATAAATAGACCGGGCGTGGTGGCTCATGCCTGTAATCCCAGAACTATTGGGAGGCTGAGGCAGGTGGATCACGAGGTCCGGAGTTCGAGACCAGCCTCAACAACAAGGTGAAACTCCGCCTCTACTAAAAATCAAAAATCAGCTGGGTGTGGTAGCACACGCCTGTAATCCCAGCTACTCAGGAGGCTGAGATAGGAGAATGGCTTGAACCTGTGAAGCAGAGGCTGCAGTGAGCCGAGATCGCGCCACTGCACTCTAGCCTGGGTGACAGAGCAAGACTCGGTCTCAAAAAAAATAAAATAAAATAAACAAAAATTTTTTTTAAAAGATAAAAATAAAATTAAACGTACTTTCACCTATGACCCAAAAATTATACCCCTAGTTATTTACCCAAAAGAGAAAATACATACACAAAAACATTTTATAAGAATATGAATAGCAGCTTTATTCACAGCAGCTCCAAACTGGAAATGGCCCACTGTCTATCAACAAAAGAATGGATTTTTAAAAATGGAGTACATTTATATAATGAAATACCCTTCAGATACCAAAAATAAACTTCTAATACGTACAGAGACATGGATAAATCTTAAAATCATGCCAAATAAAAGACAGGAGCAGAAGATTAGATGTGTGTTATTTATTTATATGGGGTCTAAGATGAGAAGAAAATATACAGTCATAGACATCAGAAAGTAGTTGCTCAGCAGTTAAGTAGTCAAGCCAGGAGAATAAGGTAATAGTCTAGAGTGACAGAAATGTTTGCTATCTTATTTTTAAGGTACTCATTACGGGAATGCATATACTTACCAGACCTCACCAAATTGAACACTTGAGATCTTTGCATTTTGTCTTAACTATATTTCAGTTAAAAAATATATATTGCTATTGCGAAAGACTCCGAATTTTCCATGATAAGAAAGGTTAGAGATGACTCTGAAACTGAAGCCCATTGATCCCCAAATTCTAATTTTATAGACTCCATAATCAGTTAATCTGAGTTCTACTATCTTTCTCCTCCTTGGCACGACCTCTGAGAGCGATGCCAGGGAGTATCTAACAGCCAAAAGGCAGGCAGCCAGAAAGAAGAGCAAAGAGTCTGGATAAAGAGCCTCTGAATAACCAAGAGCTGGCAGCATTATACGGTGTCTGCCAACAGATCAGGGGTCAGGGCTGTTGGAGCAAGAAAAAATGGAGCACAGCACAAAAGAAGAGGCCTCTTACATGCTTCCAGAAATTACAGAGCTCCAGGGAACACTTGCTGTTCTATCTACTCAGTCAGCACTAGCAAACAAAAGAAAGAAAGGGAGGAGCAGAAGGACGCTGCACTAAGGAAAAAAAAATGCAATGAGGAAGCAGAAAATAACCAATACGATAAGATTCCTAGGCACAATTTAGTAAGTGTTGGGAGAAATAATAACAGCTAATACTTACATGCAACCTACTATCTATCAAATACTGTTTCAATATATTTATACTGTAGCGACTCATGTATTCCTCATAACAATGTTAAGAAGTAGTTATTATTATAATTTGCATTTTGTAGGTTAGGAAACTGAGGAAGAAAGAAATAAAATAACTTTAAAATTTCAGGTCATATAACTGCTAAACTGTTGAGTTGGGATTCAAATCCAGGCGGAGATTTCTTTCTTGGATTGGAATTCATACTCTCAAATATTCTGCTATAATGCTGCTTAGCTTGGGTTCTTCCAAAGCAGATTCTAAGACAAAGACTGGGTTGGGTTTGTTTGTTTGTTTGTTTGTTTTGTTTGGAGGGAGGGGAGAGGTAATCCTGAAAAGCAAACAAGGAGGAAGAAACAGAGAGAAAATGAAGAATCAATATAAATGTGTGTTATTGAGATCTATGTTATAAGGTACGATCCAAAAATATAATTCTAAACCTTCCAACCAACTAAACGGACCCCTCTCTCAGCCAAGGGCATTCCAAAACTAACCTGAAACACTAGTTCAGGCCATAATAGGAAGATGGGGTCAGACATACCTCATTGTACCCTCCTCCCTTTGGAATTCAGGCACAACAGACCAGCATTAACATTGAAACACAGGCCTGAAGGCTGACAAAGCAGACCCTTTGTAGCAAAAAGAGACTAACATGACAGATATCACGCCCTGAAATAAATTGAGTATTTTACCCCCCAATATATTTAATATTGAGTTGTAACCAATATTAGTAACCAACTACTTTTGCACCAACCTATTATGCCTAATATTTCTTTAACATATTTTGAAATGGGCCTGCAAATCCATCTCTTGTGGGAAAAAAAAATCTATATTCTGTAGAGAATCCCCTTCCCTTTCCAGGTCTTTCCTTATCCAGGAGAGAGTTAACTAAGAGTGTAGTAACTTTTTTAAGTTTGATAAAAACATTTACAATCTATTGTCTCAGAAGCTTGCTACCCGGGACTTCATCTGAATACTAAGAACCTTGGTCTCCATCACTCTTAATCTTAAACCCAGACACTCCTTTCTATTGATTCTATGCTTTTAGGTAAACTCAACCAACTGCCAACCAGAAAATCTTTGAATCTACCTATGGCCTGGAAGCCCCACCCACCCACTTCGAGTTGTTCCGCCTTTCCTGACTGAAGCAGTATACATCTTATACTTACTGAATGATGTCTTATGTGTCCCTAAAATGTATAAAACCAAGCTGTAGTGTGACCACCTTGGATACATGTTAGGACTTTCTGAGGCTGTGTCATGAGCATGTCCTTTACCTTGGAAAAATATACTTCTGAATTGAAGCCTGTCTCAGATACTTTTGGTTTACAAAGGTAAAGGTCCTGGATCCTGCTGAGGTCTCTGAGTATTCAAAATGTCACCCAGAATTGTCCACTGAAAGATGAGAGCTAGAGATTTTGCCACTGGGTAAGGGTTGCCCTCAAAGGAATTATCCCACCAGAACTTCTAAGCTGTGTCTGGGCATGAGAAAACAAGCTCCCCTGGCATCAGAGAAATCCATGGGCAGAAAGTGGAAAGGCACACAGGTAAAATCAGGCAGGATGCTGTCAAGTGCCAGGTGAGTTAGAACTGTCCATCATAGTTGCAGTAGAAACCAGAGATGAGCTAGGGATGAGGATGGGGTAATGTGATACAGCTACTACTATCAACTAAGTAACAATAATACTTACTTAGAATACGTATTCTAAGAATGCTTACTCTAAAAATAGTGAGTGCAATGGTGATAATCATAATATCAATATTAATTGAACACCTGCTTCTACACATCTTTCATGCACTGTCTCTCTGAATCATCAGGACAATCTAATGTTGCAGGTGTTATTATCCACATTTTACTGATGAAGAAATTGGAATGTACAGAGTTCGAGCACCTTGCTTAAGGACACACCAACTAGTACAGATCCAGAGCTAAGGATTAAAGGTTCAAAGGAAACATAATTATGGTTCATTATCTTATTAACAATCTGTTGTGTCCACAGAATAAAGCTCAGAAATGTACCACATATCCCACTCTGAAATGGAGATTAAAAGAGAAACCATTATAAGTATATGGTAACATAAACACATAGAGAAAGTCAATGATCCAAAAGAGCAGAAGATTGTTATAAGATGCAGGAATGGGAACTGCTTGCTGTTATAGAATAATACCATCTTTGCCTGTTGCTAATATGAATATCATGTGACAATATACTAAAGTTACCTCAGGTTCAACTATCAGTGACAATGCAATAGCCCACTCATATTGCCCACATTTGTCTCCTTTAAAAGTTACTCAGGGTGGGGTGCGGTGGCTCACGCCTGCAATCCCAACACTTTGGGAGGCCGAGGAGGGCAGATTACCTGAGGTCAGGAGTTTGAGACCAGCCTGGCCAACATGGTGAAACCCCGTCTCTATTAAAAATACAAAAAAATTAGCCGGGCGTGGTGACACATGCCTGTAATCCCAGGTACTTGGCAGGCTGAGGCAGGAAAATCGCTTGAACCTGGGAGGTGGAGGTGGCGGTGAGTTGAGATCATGCCATGGCACTCCAGCCTGGGTGACAAGAGCGAAACTCCATCTCAAAAAAAAAAAAAGTTACTAAGTCACTATCGGTGAAGGTCCTCAGCAGGAAGAAATTGCAAGATAATTCTAGAAACAGCCAATAAATTTACACTGAAACCACTTTAAGTATATTCTAATTAAAAATACTGCCTTCGTCTTAGGGAGAATTTATGACCTTTCTGGTAAGTACTATTAAAATATTTGGAGTATACTGCATGTACTAGTAGACCAGAGTATCCTATAATAATTATTGTAGTAGACATGTTTCTGCAGCCTTTGCAGTTCAGCTAGACCTCTTACAGCTCCTGCTGAAGCACACTTTTATACACACATGGTTATTCCAGGTGACTTCCCCAACTTGAGTCTGAGTGAACCAGGCAGTCACCTGAAGAAGACTGAACCAATCAGATGTCTTTTCTGGAAATGTAGAAATGTCATGCAATGAATTGTAAATCTCTATAGGGAATTTGAATTAAGAAGTGATGCCAAGGAAAAACTGGGATTTAGCTGTGTGAATGAAGACACAGACAAAAAAAAAAAAGCCTATCTGGGAAGGGATAACAGCAAGAGTGAGAGAGGCAGGGGTCTGAGACAGAGAGAGGGAGAAAGAAAAAGTATAGACAGTAATAGAGATAAAAGAAGATCTTATTCAAAGGTGGTAAAAGAAATGTTTCACTTCTGGATGGCTTCTTAGTTTTTCACTCCAGTTTCTTGCAATACGTGGATCCACTACTGATTCTGAGCTCCATTTGGCATTCCTTTATCCAGATATTAAGTTACTCTTTTCTGCTTAGATGATCTTGAGTAGAAATTGCAATTAAATGACCACTGACTAGGCAAAGTGGAAGGAGCAGATGCACAGAAAGAAGCAGAGCTGAAGGACCACGTGGCTCAGAGAGAGAAACCAAGGACTTTCTGGTTCTGATAAGATGTATAACATATTTCATAGGAATCCTGTGTATCATTCCAGTAACTCCCACTTTGTCTTTGCTAGCTTGAATAATTTCTATTCCTAACAAACAAATGGTTACTATTTTTTTTTTTTTTTTTTTTTTTTGAGATGGAGTCTTGCTCTGTCTCCCAAGCTGGAGTGCAGTGGTGTGATCTCGGCTCACTGCAAGCTCCACCTCCCGGGTTCACACCATTCTCCCGCCTCAGCCTCCCAAGTAGCTGGGACTACCGGTGCCCGCCACCACGCCTGGCTAATTTTTTGTATTTTTAGTAGAGACGGGGTTTCACCATGTTAGCCAGGATGGTCTCGATCTCCTGATCTCATGATCTGCCCGCCTCAGCCTCCCAAAGTGCTGGGATTACAGGTGTAAGCCACCACGCCTGGCCAATGGTTACTTTTTAGACACCGGTAATCTTCCCCTTTGTTCATGTCCTTTCATTTTCCACTGTAAAGTGCATTTATTGTCCTTCATCTTTGGCTTTCAAATCAGCATTTCCAGTTCACATTAAGGATTCAGTGACCCTCCATTGAAGATGTTAACGTTGTTTCAGTTCTAAAGCCAGAGTCACATAAGTAAAGATAAAAAGCCTGAACCAAACATTATACATAAATAATGACATTGTAAGTCAAGAAGTTATTATAAAACACTGCAAAGAATATGTGAGAAAGGCCATGCGGCAGATTCTTAAATATTTACTTAGAAATGTATCATGTATATGTAGCTTCTACTCCAAAAACAGTGTTATAGGTTTCCACACCTATATTTTTTGTGCTAATTCTTTTTTCCCCCATTGTTGGTTTTAGCAGTATTCATTATGAACATCATGATTTGGGAGAATTAAAAAATGTTTACATATGTGTGTGTATATGTGTGTGTTGTGTGTGTGTGTATTCACACACACACGTACATGCATTTTTTCAAGTACCCACAATGGACTTTTTGGTAAGCAAATGTCAACATGAAGTTCACAGAGAGGCTAAACGACTTCCTGTGTGTGTTTATTTCCCGTACTGCCTGTGAGGAAGTCTAAAAAGAACAATTTCTACCCAACAGCTCTCAGAGTTTCAATAGGTTTTTCAAAGTTACCTCCCCACCCCGTGCCCCAAGCAAAGGATTCCCGCTGGGTGGTTTCTAAAGATTTCACTTACAACTTGATGAATGCAGAGCCTGAATGGACAGTAAAACCCACACCAAACCTCTCTTTGCACCCTGTGTGGGACAAGTGGTTACTTTGTTCATTTACAAAGGCCTAAAAAAGAGAGAGACAAACTGCCCCTATGGTATAAGGAACTTCTTTCAAATACATCCTTATAAAGGGATCTAAATCATGGCATTCAAAAGGAAGGAGGCTGCACAAGGAAATGGGTAGAAACTTTTAAGTTCTTCTCATACCCTGTCACCCCAGAGGAACAGAAAATATATCTTCTCTTCTTTGACATTATCTTTTGTAACATTCCTCAAAGATGAGTCTCTTGCTTGGTCTCCGTAGATTTGCTTCTCTGAGGAAAGTCAGGCTTTTTTGTTATTGTTACTCCCTTGACATGGGGATTGTCTTTATTTTTCCAGCATCACTTGTTTTATGACTTGTAAACATAAAGTATCTGAGTGAGCTTTGCTTATCAGAAGCCCTTTTTATAAAATAATCATAAAACATGGTGCTTTCTGGCACTTAATTTTATTGTTATTGTCAAGCTTCAAAACTTCAAAGGGTGGAATGTGATAGCATATTTTTTGTGCTCTAGCAGACATGTTTTAGGGCTCTTACCAGCCATACTGTGCTTCCACAGCTCCCACTGAAGTCTGTCCCTAGACCAGCAAGGTTATCCCCGGTGCCCCTCCTACTTACATCTGATAGGACAAGGGAGTCTCCTGATCTGCCTTGACTCCTCATATTCTGTCTCCTAAAAATTGGAAATTGCCACTCAGTGACTAGGAAACCTCTATTAGGACAAAACAAGAAAAAGCTCTGTCCACTATTAAATACTAATGATTACAACGACTCAGAGTTCTTCAGAGATTAGAACAAGGGTTTCTGGTATGAATGTGAATGCAGAGGCAATTTCAAATTCTTCCAGTTGCTTTAACACAATTAGCTGGGAAAGGATAGGTAGGTATTAAAGCCTAGACACCAATTTTGACCACGCCCACTCATACTTAATGATCCTGAGTGAGTCACTCCAAAACTGCACCCTCCCCTTATCTGAAAATCCCTGGCTCATTGGGTTACTATGAAGGTTAAAATAAAAGGAGGTATGTGAAAGTGTGTCCGGAATTGGTGGGTTCTTGGTCTCACTGACTTCAAGAACGAAGCCACAGACCCTTGTGATGCGCATTACAGTTCTTAAAGATGGTGTGTCTGGAGTTTGCTCCTTCTGATGTTCGGACATGTTAGGCGTTTCTTCCTTCTGGTGGGTTTGTGGTCTCGCTGACTTCAGGAGGGAAGCTGCAGACCTTCAGGGTAAGTGTTACAGCTCTTAAGGCGGCACATCTGGAATTGTTAATTTCTCCTGTCTGGAGTTGTTCATTCCTCCCAGTGGGTTCATGGTCTCGCTGGCCTCAGGAGTGAAATTGCAGACCTTCACTGTGAGTGTTACAGCTCATAAAGACTATGTGGACCCAAAGAGTGAGGAGCAGCAAGACTTACTGCAAAGAGCAAAAAAACAAACCTTCCAGTGTGCGGAAGGGGACCCCAGCAGATTGCCGCCCACTGACTGGGACAATCTGCTTTTATTCCCTTATCCAGTCCCACCCACATCCTGCTGATTGGTCCATTTTACAGAGAGCTGATTGGTCCTTTTTGACAGGGTGCTGATTGGTGCATTTATAGTCCCTGAGCTAGACACAGAGTACTGATTGATGCATTTACAATTCTTTAGCTAGACACAAAAGTTCTCCAAGTCCCCACTAGATTAGTTAGACACAGAGTACTGATTGGTGCATTTACAAACCTTGAGCTAGATGCAGGGTGCTGATTGGTGTGTTTACAATACTCCAGCTAGACCTAAAAGTTATCCAAGTCTCCTCCCGATTAGCTAGATACAGAGTGCTGATTGGTGCACCCACAAACCCTGAGCTAGACACGAGTGTTGATTGGTGCATATACAATCCTCTGGCTAGACATAAAAGTTCTCCAAGTCCCCACCTGACTCAGGAGCCCAGCTGGCTTCCCCTAGTGGATCCCACGCCAGGGCCGTGGATGGAACTGCCCACCATCCCTGCACCACGCGCCCACAGTCCGCAGCCCTTGGGCCATCACCAGTCCCAAAAGTATCTGGTACATAGATAATATTCCATAAAAGCATGTTGAAAAAGAGAATAGTAGAGAAAAGTGGCTCAGAGCACAGGTTCTGAAGGCTGACTACTGTGATCAGCATAACGCTGCTTACCCCCAGCTCTCTAATTCTGATAAACTCCTGTACTCTTCCTGTGCCTCACTTTCTTTATCTGTAGAATTGGACTAATAACAGAACCCACCTTCTAAGATTGCCATTGGGATTAAATAAGTTAATAAAGCATTTAATAGAGTTTCTTGTACTCATTATATGATGCTAATAACTATTATTGAATTCAAAAGCTACTATTATGTTTTATTCTTAAAACAATATAAACATACAACCTTAAGGACAGAAATTTGTGAAAGCCTTGTCTCCTCTCCTTTTCTACTTCCTTCCATTCCCCCCTCCTGTCTCTTTCAATTTTCCTCCTCCCTCCTTCTTTCCCTCACTCTCTTCCATCTTCCTTTTTTCTTTGTTCCTTCCTTCCTCTCTTTCTAAATGAAAAAAACAAACAAACAAAAAAATATAGCATAGGCTAATTTCTTTATATTTGAGGAACTGATTCTAATACTCATTTTCCTTTTCCATACTAAAAGTCACTCTACACCTAATTTCTGGCTCAGTGCACATTCAATGAGCCCAAGCACACTAGTGCTCCTGCATGAGTGTGTTGGAAGTTAAAGTCACATAGAGCATCCCTGGAGGACAGTCCCACAGCCCCAGAGTAACTGCGACTGAAATGGGCTGATTCCCCAAAACGAAATTAGCCTGTAAAAATGACGATAAATTGAGAATGATTCTTACAAGTCTTTTAATAGTTTAACATCAACAGGTAAGCTAGTTTATCTGTTTTAAGAGAAATTTCATTATGCTACACCATAAATGATTCTAGGGCAGGAGTTAATAATCTTATCTCTGCACCTAATACCATGTCTGGTACACGATGCTCCACAAGAAAACCTGTTCATTCATTACACTCTTATTTAATGGGGCTGACAATGGGCCAGACATTGTGTAGAAGCTGGCAGTACAACCATGAGAAAGAAAGACACAGACTCTGCTTTTATAGCTATTAATAATTAGCAAGAAAGGTAGACATTTTAATAAAAAATAGTGATATATCTGATATTTCTGCGGATCTTGAGTTCAGCGGAAAGCTCTGTCCTGGAGATTTAGAATTCATCAGTGACTAAAACCACGCAAATGGCAGAGAGCTTAAGGCTATCACCAAATTTCTTAGTATAAGCTTAAGGTGATGAGCTAATTCAATTAGGCCCAGTATCCTAAAAATTAATTTCCATTGGCCAAAGACATAAGGAATGGCTTATTAGTAGAAAATTCTATAAAATTACTGTTTCCATGCTGCAAAGTATGGCAAAGTACCATGAGTAGTTTGCCCTTGGCAAGTTCATTCTAATATTAGTACCACTTATTGAATCTCTACTTCAAAGGGCACAGATTATTGGGAGTTTTCATTCTCAAGCACAGAATGTACTCTCTACCAGTCACGAAAATCATTATAGACTAAAAAACTGTTTTGAGTATCAGAGAAATAAGAATAGAGGAACCATGGCCGGGCACGGTGGCTCAAGCCTGTAATCCCAGCACTTTGGGAGGCCGAGACGGGCGGATCACGAGGTCAGGAGATCGAGACCATCCTGGCTAACACGGTGAAACCCCGTCTCTACTAAAAAATACAAAAAACTAGCCGGGCGAGGTGGCGGGCGCCTGTAGTCCCAGCTACTCGGGAGGCTGAGGCAGGAGAATGGCGTGAACCGGGGAGGCGGAGCTTGCAGTGAGCTGAGATCCAGCCACAGCACTCCAGCCTGGGTGACAGAGTGAGACTCCGTCTCAAAAAAAAAAAGAATAGAGGAACCACTAAATCGTAGTAACAAATGATAATCATCACCCAAGAACTATCCTATCCACCACAAAACTTTAGTTGCAATAACCCCCTCCTGCATTCTCTCTAAGGAATCTTGCCAGAAGTTATATGTGTTCAGCATTGTATGATTTATGCTGTGGAATGTTATCATGCATTTGTTACAAACTACTTCATCAGCTATTGAATAACAGGCATGTATTGTCAACTTACCATGTGAGCAGTACTATGCTAGATCTTGCAGAAGGCACAAGAAGGTGACAGATACTCATGGTAAGTAAACTTTCCATCTATGGGAATATGTCAATGGACACTCACTAAATAGTTATTGAAAGAACTTTCTGTGCTCACCTGCTGTTACCAAATTTTACGATTTCAGATGTTCTACTGACATTTGAGCTAGTCTGTAAAATATTACCCAACTTGTAGTCCTTCAGCAGATTTTATTGTTCCTTCGTCTTTATTATCACATCATTTCGGAATTTACATTTTTTTGCAGCAGATATATCTAAGTTCAAAAGCATTAAAATATGTGTTTATGCATGCACTTAATATCTTACCCTCTCTCTTACATACACACAAAATTCAGAATCTTTTAGACCCGGGCTTGGCCATTTGTTTTATGACAAAGGGTCAGATGGTAAATATTTTAGGCTATATGAGGTATACAATCGTAGTAGCAATTATTCAACTCTGCCATTGTAGCATAAAAGCAGCCATAGACAATCTGAAAAAAAAAGGAGTGACTAGGTAACAATAAAACTTTATTTACAAAAGCAGGCAATGGGCTGGATTTGACTTGCTGGAGTTTGCCAAATTCTGTTCTAAACTGTCAACTTTTTAAATTTATCGTGCTTTCTCCACCAACAAGCATAATGTTATGGAAATAGAAGCTGGGGAAAGAAAAGGCGTTGAATCAATTCATAAATTACTTTATGCCTATTGCAGAAAGTAATTGAAGTTGAAATTCACAGGAAAGGATCATCAAAATAGAAGGTCTTTAAAACAGTATGAATAGTGATATTGATGAGAGTAATGGGGGAAAGGGAAATTGTTTTCTTCCTTCTATATCTACCAGTAGTTTGTTCCATGTAACTACAGAATATCCAATTAGAAATACCTTACAGAAACGAAGAGGAATAGGTATAAAGTTAGAGAACTATAGGTTGAAGAAGTTTATTTTTGACAATACAGATGCAGAATTCATTGTATATATCTCACAGTTGTATTGTGTTACACAGTCATGAACCGCATAATAAAGTTTCAGTTAACCACAGATCATATATATAGAGTGGTGCCACAGAATGTTGTAGCCATCATAACATCATAGAGCAATGCATTACTCATGTGTCTGTGGTGATGCTGGTATAAACAAACCCACTGCACTGCCAGTTGTATAAAAATATTACACATGCAATTGTCTATAGTACATAATACTAGATAATGATAGTCAACAACTATGTTACTGATTTATGTATTTACTATGCTATACATTTTATCATTACTTAAGAGTATACTTCTTCTACTTATAAAAAATAGCTGTAAAATAGCTTGAGGCAGGTCTTTCGGGATGTATTCCAAAAGAAATCATAGTTACGATAGGAGATAACAGCTCCATGCACATTATTGCCCCGGAAGACCCTCCAGTCAGGAGAAGTAGAGGTGGAAAACCTCCACATTGGTCATCCTGACCCTGTGTTAGCCTAGGCTAATTTGTGTGTTTGTGCCTTTGTTTCTAACGAAAAGTTTTTTAAGTAAAAAAAAAAAAAATAAACAATTTAAAAATAGGCAGGGCGCGGTGGCTCACACCTGTAATCCCAGCACTTTCAGAGGCCGAGGCGGGTCGATTACCTGAGGTCAAGAGTTTGAGACTAGCCTGACTAACATGGTGAAACTGTATCTGTACTAAAAATACAAAAATTAACTGGGCGTGGTGGCTTACACCTGTAGTCATAGCTGCTTGGGGGGCTGAGGCAAGAGAATCTCTTGAACCCAGGAGGCAGAGGTTGCAGTGAGCTGAGATCATGCTACTGCACTCCAGCCTGGAAGACAGAGCGAAACTCTGTCTCAGATAGATAAATAAATAAATAAATAAATAAATAAATAAATAAATAAAATAAAATAAAATAAAATAATTTTGAAAAAAGTATGTAGAATAAGGACAAAAAGAAAGAAAATATTTTTTTCTACAGCTATACAATGTTTTTAAGCTAAGTGTTATTACAAAAAACCCAAAAAGTTAAAAAAATTAAAAGTTTATAAAGTAAAAATATCCAAGCTAAAGGTAATTCATTTTTGAATAAAAAATATTTTTAAATAAATTTAGTGAAGCCTAAGTGTCCAGTGTTTATAAAGTCAACAGTAGTGTACAGTAATGTCCCAGGCCTTGATATTCACTAACCACTCACTCACTGACTCACTAAGAGCAACTGACATTTTTGTAAACTCCATTCATGGTACGTGCCCTGTACAGGTGTGCCATTATTTTGTCTCTTATATCATATTTTTACCACACTTTGACTATATTTAAATATGTTTAGATACACAAATTGTACCATCGTGTTACAATTGACAGTATTCAATACAGTAACATACTGTACAGGTTTGCAACCTAAAAGAATTAGGCTATTCCATACATCCTAGGTCTGTAGTAGACTATACCATCTAGGTTTGTGTAAGTACCCTTTATGATGTTCCCCAACAAAAATAGCCTAGCAACCCATTTCTAAAAATGTATCGTTGTTGTTCAGGGATGCATGACTCTCTCTCTCTCTCTAGCAATCTCTTTGTGTGTGTGTGTGTGTAACAGTTCATTGTATGACACATATACATATATATACACATATATGGAAACATACAGAGTGAACAAGAGAAACAGCAAGAGTGAAAACGTGTGAGGGAGAAACAGAGCGCTGATCATCCCTCAGCACTTTGCAAACATTATATAATTCATTTTTACAACCATGTGCACGAAGTCTATATTAAGGACTCTGGGACTTGGACTAGCAAATAGAGAAACTCAGTTTCAAAAGTAAGTTATCTGTAACCTCAGTGCACATGCTCTTCAGCCCCTTTGCCAAATTGCCTTCAAGTCAGTGAATAAATGTCAGCAGCAGAAGTAGCAGTAACCAGAAGAGTCCAGAAAGACACTTGGAACAAATGAGACAGTGAGAAAGATGAGATTTTTTTAGCTATGGGAGAGGGCCCTCAAGAGCCCTGCTTCCACTTGGGGATTTATCATCTGGGGGAACAAACCGTTATCTGTCATTGTGCAGTGACATTCTGAGAAGCCCTTTACAGTGGCTTTTCTGGTGGCGCTCTGTGCTAACTGGTTGAATAGCCACAGTTTTCTAATTCTTGACCCCCACACCACCAGTCCAGTCTTACTCCCAACCTCTATAGTTTCTATTGACATAATGAAGAAAGTATCTGACATGAAGTGCATCCACCTTCCACAAACACACTAAGGCTGATGGAAGGCAAGTCAATGAGAGGCTGCTTCTAGAACATCTGCCTTGAGGTTGCAAATATCAACATGACTGATAACTGTTATGGGATGACTGAAGCTTAAATGAGGAGCTTTAGAGTGGAAATCTGCTTCAAAAATAAACTAGCAATTGTTTGAATGTTGGAATAAAACTGACAGCAGAATTTCAGTGATGCCTCAGTCACTGCACATGTAGCAGATGGTGTCTCTGTCAGCAAGGAGGGAACTTGGCAGAAAAGAAACTAAGAGAAAGAGGAATTGTCGGTTCTTGGAACAGCATTGAGCTGTCCAAGTAAAGTGGCTGAGAAATGCCTAGACATTCACCACAATACTTTTAAACTTACTGAGTACGAAAAATGGATAGGGATTATCTCTATCTCCATAGTTAGAAAACTGCCAGTTTTGCAAGATGTTTTGCAGCCTACACATCAGTAACCCTTTCAGGAAGAAGCTTTGATTTGTTAAATTGATTCTGAAGATTTTTGTTTTTTCTTTTTTCGGGATGCTTAAGTAGATACCACAAAATGGATTTCACAGTCATAAGAGAAAACATATGTGGCCCAATTAAAGAATCTAATCTCATATTTCCTGTCAAATCGGAAGTCCCAACTTTGTAGGCTATAACCCATAAAATTAAAAATAAAATAGAAGAATCCTCAGTAACTCATGGTTCAGATTATGCAGGGAATACAATTTTATTTGTGTAAGTTGCAATTTAACCTTTAAATTAAAAAGTGGTATATATTTAGTGTGACAGAAAACCTAACATAAATATTGTGTATGTGTGTGTATGTGTGTGTATGTGTTGACTTTTTTTTTTTTTTTTTTTTGAGACGGAGTATCGCTCTGTCGCCCAGGCTGGAGTGCAATGGCACGATCTCGGCTCACTGCAAGCTCCGCCTCCTGGGTTCATGCCATTCTCCTGCCTCAGCCTCCCAAGTAGCTGGGACTACAGGTGCCTGCCACCACGCCCGGCTAATTTTTTGTATTTTTAGTAGAGACGGGGTTTCATCTAGTGTTAGCCAGGATGGTCTCGATCTCCTGACCTCGTGATTCACCCGCCTTGACCTTCCAAAGTGCTGGGATTACAGGCAAGAGCCACCACCCCTGGCCAACATTTTTATATCCTCCAGAAGCTTCACAGTAGGAAAATCTACAATTTGGGTAAATTATATTAAAGCACTGAGCTGGTAAACTTCCTAATTCCTCACCCCTATATCATCACTGTTTCCACCATCAACTGGGAATCACAGCCATTCTAGGGTATCAGCAATAACTATCGGTTTTTCAAATCTTGCACATTCTCAGAAACAAGAACCAAACATTGGGTACACATGGACATAAAGATGGAAACGACAGACACTGGGACCACAAGAGAAAAAAGGGAGGCACAGGGGCAAGGGTTGAAAAACTACCTATTGGGTATAACGCTTGCTACCCGGGTGAGGAGTTCAATTATAACCCAAACCTCAGCACCATGCAAAACATTGTTGTAACAATCCTGCACATGTACTACCTAAATCTAAAATAAAGATTTTAAAAAAATGTATAAAAAAGATAAATGATCCAACAAGTCATGGAAAGACATGGAGAAACATTAAATGCACATTGACAAGTGAATGAAGCCAATTTGAAAAGGCTATGTTCTATATCAAACTATATAACATTCTGGAAAAGGCACAACTATAGAGACAGTAAAAGGATAAATGGTTGCCATGAGTTCAGGGGAGAGGAACAGAAGACAGATGAATAGGTAAAGCTCAACAGATTTTTAGCGCAGTGAAATTATTCTGTATGGTACTTTAAGGGTGGATACATAACACTGTGCATTTCTCAAGACCCACAGAATTGTACAGCACAAAGTGTGAACCCTAATGTAAGCTATGAACTTTAGTTAATAATACATTGATATTGGCTCATCAACTATAACAAATGTACTGCACCAACACAAGATGTTAGTAATAGGGGAAAGCACTGGAAGAAGGAGCGAGGTATATGACAACTCTCTGTAGTACTTGCTCAAGTCTTCTATAAGCCTACAACTGTTCTAAAATTTTTAGAAAGAACTATAGGTTTTGTATTCATGTATGTTTTTGTAAATGCATCTCAACTCAACTTTATAAACCTTGTTTTTCAGAATGAGAATTTTTTAAAGTCAGGATTTAAAATTGTGATTATACACTCAAAAAAAGCAATGGTGATGAGTAAAAACCAAAGTTGTTATGATGGCTTTCAAGATCCAACCTTATCTGAGTCTCTCGCATGAATCTCTCTCTGTTCTCCCCGTCAATCACTCTACCTCAGCCACACAGGACCCCTTGTTGTCTCAAACACATATTCATCCTGCTCTTGCTTCAGACATGGCACTTGCTATTCCTTAATCCCGCAAAAAACTCTCCCTTCAAAAATCTTACAGCTGTGTTTAAAGGTCACATGCCAGAGAGCTATCCCCTATCACCCCACATAAAGGGCATCAGGCTTATCTCATTTCTGTACTATCTATCCCCTTATCCTATGGGGGAGACAGAATTCTAACATGGCGTCTGTGATCCCCACCCCTTTGTGTCCATGCTCTGCATAATTCTCAGGAATGTGAATATGATGGATTTTACTTCCCTGATTAGATTATGCTAAAAGCCATAGTTGAGTTTAAGAAAGGGAGATTTTCTGTGAACTAATCATTTGAATCCTTTGACACTGCATTTACAGGTCAGAGATAGGTGAAGTCAGAACTTCAAAGCTGCAGGGAGATTTTTCTGCCAGTCTTAGAGAAGCAATTGCCATGTTGTAGAGAGGACCACATGGCAGAAAATGGGGGGCAGCTTCTAAGAGCTGAGAACAGCCCCCTGGTAGATAGTCAGCAAAGAAACAGGGATCTTATTCCTACAAACATGAGAAACTGAATTCAGCCAATATGCTAAATAAGCTTGGAGGAGGTCCTCAAGCCTCTGATGAAATAGCAACCTTGAATGACACCCTGATTTTGGCCATGTAAGATCCTAACTAGAGAATTCAGCTCTACCATGCAGGATCCATCACCAAAAGAAGCTGAGATAGAAAATTTGTGTTACTTTTAAGCTGTTAAGTGGCAATTTCTAGATAGGTGACAATTTATTACACCAAAATAGAAAATAAATAAAACCTTTTTTTTTTTTCCAAAGCATTTATCTCTACTTGGCATATCATCAATCTGCTTCTTTATTTATTTATTATCTGTCTCCCCTCACTGAAATGCATGCTCCATGAAAGCATAGACTATATTAGTTTTGTTCACTATGGTATCCTTACCTCCTAAAACAGTGTCTACAACATAATAGGCTCTTACTGAGTATTTACTAAATAAATGAAGAAAACTTTGCACTTGGGGAGAGTGGATGCTTTCTTCAGGAAAAAAAAAAAAAAAAAAAAAGGCAAGGCAGAATCCCTAGCACTCAGTGACACTCGGGAAAAATGTGAGAGCCCTTTCCCAGAAGATTGGCTATTGTCTTGTTACATGTTTCAGCATCCCGCTCTCTTCTCTTGCTGTCCACAGAAATTAAGCTGAAACATATCTTTCCCAGAAATAAGACTTCCCTATATCTCTAGACCAGGTGTTGGGAAACAAATATGGCATCTACTGAAGGGCTCAGAGGAGATCTTATGAACAAAATTGAACCCCTAACACAATGTAAGTAAAAGCTACAATGAAATGCCACTTCACAAGCATTGGGATGGCAACTGTTAAAAAAACAAAAACAAACAAAAAACCCACAAGTGTTGGTGAGGATGTGGAGAAGTCGCAACACTTGCACACTGTTGGTAAAATATAAAATTGTATAGTCATAATGTAAAACAGTATGGCAGTTTCTCACAAATATTAAAAATCAAATTATTATTTGATTTTAGTCTCACTTGTAGATTTAAATCCAAAATAATCAAAAGTAGAGTCTTGAAGAGGTATTTGTACACTCATGCTTATAGCAGCATTATTCACAATAGCTAAAATGTGGAAGCAACCTGTCTATCAATAGGTCAATGGAGAAGTAAATAATATTCCATTATTCATAAATGAAATATTATTCAGCCTTAAAGAAGAAGGAAATTCAGATATACACTACAATAGGGATGAAGTTAGAGGATATCACAGAATGACAAAAAAGCAAATCATGAAAGGATAAACACTATATGATTCCTCTTGTATGAGGTACTCAGAGTAGTCAAAAACATAGAGGAAAAAAACAGAATAGTAGTTACCAGAAACTTAGGGGAGAGGAATGGGAGATTATTGTTTACTGGGTACACAGTTTCAGGTTTGCCAGATAACAGTTCTGGACATGGATGGCGGTGATGGTTGCACAATATAAATGTATTTTATACCACCAAACTGTATGCTTCAAGATGGTTAAAATGATACATTATATATGTATTTTACCACAATAAAAAAAAAGGAAAAAATAAACCCAATCATAAATTGCTAAATATATATTTTTTAAAACCAGCAAGAATGACACTTAAAAACAAAAACAAAAGCAAAAACACACAAACAAAAAACATACCCAGAGAACCAATATACTGACAGGAGACTCAAGGACAGAACTGTTACAATCGGCAAATGGATATTTCATATAGATTAGGGAAAAACCTACTCAAAAGATGAAACCTTAGAAACCTCAAGCACAAAATATAATTGAAATGATTTTTTTTAATCAAGAGGAAAAATGTTAGAGAGATGCATACCTATATAACTACAAAATTTTGTTTTATCTCTAAGAAACTCACAGATTACATAGGCCCCCAAAACGTGGTGCTATAGAGGATTTGAATATAAGAAGAGACAAGACACAGATATACATACATGTATAATACTTTGTTTTCTAAAAATAGGATACACATTCTCTCTTTGGAAATATAACTTATTGACTAAAAATATGTCTTAGGTTACCAACCAGAAGAGTACCTACAAGTCATTCTCACGGGTCACAATGGAAAGATTATGGAAATATATAAAAGATCTCTTCCCTTTCCCTAAAAAATCTGATCTTCAACTAAATAAAATATAAAGAAGGAATTAATGAAAGCAAAATTATGAAACACATGCCTGAAAAAAGTATGATTTAATGAAGTTGAAAGTTAGTTTTCTGAAAAGCTCACTAAAATGGAGAAAAAAAAAACTGAAATTACAGTATTTGAAAGAAAAAAAGAAGGTTGAAAGAAACCAACTTTAGGTAAAAAGAAAAAAAGGCACCAAGAAGCCAACTTTAGGGGGAAATAACTATAGATAAAAGGGATGACTTAAAGAAAAATAAAAAGAAGGCAAGAAAGAAAAAAGGAAAAATTATGTTTAATGTTAAGCTAATTAGACAATATTCTTTGGAAAAAAAATTCTTACCATCATTAACTCTTAAAGGAAAATGAAAACAAAGTCAAGCTTTACCTTTAAAAGTATCACTAAATCCAAATAGACTCAAGGTTGGCTTTCATTAAAGCTTTCACGAACATAATATCTACCTCACAGATACATGCATATACTCATGCACACATACATATGTATTCCATGGCACGTCAATTCCTTGTCATTGAATCTCCATAAGAGAAATATACCACACATGAACCAGGAAGCACATAGGATAATTTTTATTGAAGTTTATTTTGTTTTTGTTTTCTTTGAGACACAGTCTCCCTCTATTTCCAGGCTAGAGTGCAATGGTGCGATCTCGGCTCACTGCAACCTCCGTCTCCTAGGTTCAAGCGATTCTCCTGCCTCAGCCTCCTGAGTAGCTGAGACTACAGGTATGCACCACCACGCCCAGCTAATTTTTGTGCTTTTAGTAGAGATGGGGTTTCATCATGTTGGCCAGAAGGATTTTGATCTCTTGACCCCATGATTCGCCCGCCTCAGCCTCCCAAAGTGCTGGGATTACAGGCATGAGCCACGGCTCCCAGCTTGAAGTATTATTTTTAATAGCACAGATTGTACATAATCTAAATGTCAATGAGTTTGGAAAATTAAATAACTGCCTTCTATGGAAGATTATGTTAGCAACCAATTTGTCATCACTTTCTTCTTCCTTATAAGCGGAACAGTTTTGTTTCAGCAATATGTGAGGTCTCAATGATATGTCATTATGGGTCTAATCCAATGAAAACTGTTTGTTTCCCCTTTGCTAGATGTTCACATCTCCACCCTCCCTTGCAACTGGTGTGGAACTGACCCAATTTTGGTGATTAAGGTTCTATGGGAAGTTTGCGGAAAGGTACTGGGCTTTCTAATAAAATAAAAGCTATTTTTTCCTGGCCTTCTTGCTCTTGCTTTTAAATGCAGAATAAACAGAGCCTAGAGCCAAAGTAGCCAAAAAGCATGAAGCGCCAACATGTGAGGATGGTTAGGGAAGATAAAATGAATATTGGTCCCTGAATAACATTGCCAAGCCACTGACCCAGCCCTGAACATACTATCTTCAGTTATTGTGTTAGTGAAATAAGAAATGTCTGTATTGTTTGAGCCATAGCTAGAGGACGTTTGGCTACTTTCAGATAGATGTCTGCATTATACATTCTGTGGAATATTATGTGGTTGTCAAAGGGAATCAGATAATCTGTATTTTCTGATATTTTGCTAATTGTTAAAAGGTATAAAATTATATATATAAATGTATACATTATGAAAACATTTATGAGGATTATATATCTCTATATATTGATATCTATATAAACGCTTAGAAAAATGTCTGAAATTTTATACACCAAACTGGTATTTGATAACAATGGTGTCTAAAGAGATGAAACAAATTGGAGACGAAGGTGCAGATGGGGATATATTCATTGTAATTTCTTGTATGACTAAAGGTAGATAAATCAAAAGTTAAGTGAAATAAAATAATTTCAAATAAAAACAGTGAAGAGTTGAAATATGCATTTTGTTGACTTCAAAGTCTTACCAAACTGCATCAAATGGTCAGAAACTCTGAATAAGTTATGAATGTAAAGTATTTTCAGGATCTATTCATATTTTAAATGTGTGGAGGGAGACAGACATGGTGGTATATGTCTATAATCACAGCACTTTGGGAGGCTCAAACTGGAGAACTGCTTGGAAGCTAGGAGCCTGAAAGCAGACTAGGCAGCAAAGCAAGACCCTATCTCTACAACAAAATTTAAAAATTGCCAGTCATGACTAAAGGTAGTGTGTTTGCCTGTTGTCTGAGCAACTTGGGAGGCTGAGGCAGGAGGATCTCTTGAGTTCAAGAGTTTGAGGCTGCAGTGAGCCATGATCATGCCACTGCACTCCAGCCTGGGTGACAGAGCAAGATTTCATCTTAAGAAATAAATAAATTTTAAAAATAAAATATTAAAAATATAAAATGTGTGGAGTGTATTGTGTATGTGTGTGTGTGTGTGTATATATACATATGTGTGTGTATATATGTGTATATGGAATATTTATACATTTTCAACTATCTTGTGGAAAATAAATTTATTTATGCTAAATAAACAAAGGCATGGACAAATACATCTCCTAACCATACGGAGGTATAAGGGAAACAGCTGCTTTCATACACAAAAGGATTTATTTCTCCACAGATGTTGTCACAGAAGGTCTTGTGTTGTCCTGTTGTTGTGGTGAGTACATTGTGAAAGAGAAGTACAGTGTTGCCTTCATTCATATACACTTTCCCCAAAGCACAACACACAGTATTTTCCTGAATCCACCACAAGATAGCAGATGGTGATGCTACAAATTACAGAAAATTATTAAGACATTACATGTTGAATACATTAGAACACTTATTTACAAGATTAATAATGGAGCTAGACAGACATTTGCAGATAGACAAGAGAAAAGGATACGTTTAAAAATGAGATTCAAATGAGATAGAAAAACAATATGATAAATCAGCAAAGCCTGACAATAACTTCATGAAAACATAGAAAACTTTAATTTATACAGGACAAAATATAAGTTCTTTCTCCAGCTTAGTACCTCAGCACTGAGGACTAGATGTTTATTCAATATTCACTGTACATCGCTATGTGCCAAAGATTGTGCTGGGTGCTTGGAACTCCAGAATCAAAAGGCACAGACATTCTTCCTGTGAAATTACATCTAGTTGTTACAACCAAGTAATATTAGAGTACAGTGAAAAGAATTTTACTAAAAACAAGGTAGAGAAAGTGGACCAATTTGGGAATAACTAACAATGTTAAAGGAATAAATAAGTAAAAAGGTGATATAGGACAAATATGGTGGTGTCGGGAACAATTAGCCATGTTTAGGGAACTGAGAGAAATCAGGTTTGATTGGTACACAAGTGAAAAGGAGGCATGATGAGTTCTGCATGTCGCTAGAGCCAAACTCAGGCTGATAATGCAAATCAAAGTGTTGTCCTGTGTCCTTAGAGTTAGGATGCAATCGTACTGACATGGTGAGACTTACATTTTGAAAAGTTTAGACTTGCATGTCACTCCAGCATGGGTGGAGAAGAGGAACTGAAGGACTAACTGGAGACATGGAGACAATTTAAAAAGCTGTTGCAATAATCTGTGCAAGCAATGATGACAGCTTGAATTTATGCATATGTCAAGTGCTTAAAAAAGATTTGGTGAATAAAATAATTTGAATGACACTGCTACCATATTCACTTTAATGTAAGGAAAGGGGAGAAGAAAACAAAGAAGACAGGAGAGAAGAGAGAAAGGAGGAAAGACACATAAAAAGAGAAAGAGAGCCTGTCCATGGCATAGCAATTCTAATGTTTATTTCATTGGAACAGTAAGCAAATAAATTTTGTAGCAGAGGCTGCTAGCCATTAGGCAAATCTAAGTATTTAAGTTCCACTGAGATCCTAACAGAAGATATAAGAGGGAAGATTGCTAAATGAAAATGTAAGAGATATCGTACCTGAAAACTCCATCTCTTTACTAATGAGTAGGAGAAGATACGTGCTAGATGTACAAAAAAGGAATGGATTCTGAACATTGTAAAAAGGTGATCATGATCCAGCTCATGGAAAA
This sequence comes from Trachypithecus francoisi, assembly GCF_009764315.1. Taxonomy (NCBI): domain Eukaryota; kingdom Metazoa; phylum Chordata; class Mammalia; order Primates; family Cercopithecidae; genus Trachypithecus; species Trachypithecus francoisi. The sequence goes on along the minus strand of NW_022681453.1, from coordinate 177,785,373 downwards.
CTCTGAAGTGAGGAAAACAAAGAGTGTACTGTAAATCCTGCAACACTCAAAGGAAATACTCTCTCTCCTGAAAGCAACAGTTAAACTAATTGCAAAGAACTTCGGGTCTTGCACTTGAATTAAATATTCATAGAACTCCATTTATGTGCTGCATTTAGAAGTTAAGAGACTTTAAAAACCCTTCTGCATTCCCAATAGTCAGCTAATCCATTAGAAATGTGATACCCACTCTAACCCACAGAAACAGAGTGCCAGCCCAGGCAGCCAGCTGAGCTTGGGAGCTTTTTCAAGGGCTTCAGGAAGGGGCTTGAAGATGCTAAGTCATTCTGGCAGCAAATCTCTGGCCGTTCTCACAAATGAGGCTTATCGCCAGCAGTTAAGTAAAAGAGAAGGATATACTAAGAGGAATTATGTTAAGGGGGAGAACAATGTTTCGTGGTGACAAACGCATTATTTTCTTATTTGATAATGGCAACTGATTCATATGCGGTCTAGGGGAAAAAGATCTAATTCTCAAGAAATTTAAACATTTAAGTCGAACTTGATTATAAATGTGGTTACAAAAGACGTTTGGATATATAGACAGGTACTTCTTTCCCATATTACCCATTTTGCATTTTGTTAAAATAGAGATCATTAAACTACAGGCCTGTGGGCCACATTCAGACTGCCACCTGTTACTGTAAATAAAGGTTTATTGAAACACAGCATGTCCATTCCTTTTGTACTGAGTAGTTTCAACAGAGATGGCATGGCCCACACAACCAAAAATATTTACAATTTGACATTTTCAAGAGAATTTGCTGATGCTTGCTTTAAAAGATATGAATGATATATACAAAGTTCAAATCTTTACTTGCATTAAGACACATGTGGCTTCACTGTACTTAAATGTATTAATGAAAACATCTACACATACATATTAAGAAGGGAAAATTGATGATACAACATTCAAGAGAATTCAAAATTCAGTGAAGTTTCTTGCAACTGCTTTGTCTTAAAGGACACAAATGGGAAAAGGTTTCTGATCATTATAATGTAACCATTACTGAGTAACAATGTTTTCTATCCTGTCTCCTTGAATATCCTACCACTTGTCAGCATTTTCACATCTTACTGGTAGAAACCACATTTTACTCTCATGATTCCTTCTACCCAAAGGGGGTGGGGTAAAATAATTCGTGGGCACAAAAGAAATCGCTTAAGTTAAATCTGTTTGTTATATACCAGATGGATTGGAGAGCTTGATGGAAACAATCCTTTGGAACCTCTCTCGCTATCCTCTTAATGCTTTATTATTTATTCAGAGTAAGTCTTCCATGGCACATAAGAAATACATATATTGCTTCATTTATTATTTACCTGACATGTTGTTAGCAACTAGAGTTGGAAACCAGTCAGAGCATAATTTCTTAAGGAAAGACCAAGCAAAGGGAGCAGAAGAATCAGGCCAACATGGTCACTAGGTACACAATTTGTACTGGAGTTTTCCAACTCAGATCCCTTTGGGAACAAGATGAGGTAGAAATCAATCAATAGAAACACTGGGGTTCACTGTATATACGAATCTTTCCTAGTATGGCAGAATGAAAGGGAACAGGACTGAATAGGGAAGCCAACCACATTCTCCCTCGGAAAGAAAGAAGTGCTCAAAGAAACACGTGTGCCTTTGCACCTCTGGAGAGCCAACTTTTTAGATAATCTGACAACAGCTATCTCAGTCATCTCTTAGGCAGTGGGAATGTAACTTTTTATAAAAAATAAACTTATTTAACCTAAACTTTTCTTTAATTACAAACAGATCACATAACACATTTCTAAGCTTGGTTCAGTGTGGCATTTATTGAGCTCTACTGTATGCTAGACTCTGTGGTTTCAAAGATGAATAAAGCACGGAATCTGCTCTTGATAAGTTCATCTTTTAGTAGAAAAGGAAGATATTACAAAATATGTAATATATATTCAATAGATCAATATATTAAATACATTTACACACACACACACACACACACATATTTCTCAGGTTATTTCAAAATAATGTGGTAAGAACTAAGAAAAGATATATAAACCATAATCCTCTTTCAATAATTTTGCTAAGAAGCAGGTAATGCAAAATAAATCAGTTAAAGATATACATTAAAATAATGCTTTTAACCATTCCTTTTCAGCCTGAATATTAACAAGACCAAAAATGAAAATTCACTGGTGCCTCATGAACAGTTTTCAAGAAAAGATGACTCTCTCTTGACTATTCTTCCTAGAGGGCCTAATGTATTAAAAGCTCCTAAAAGACAAGGAATGTGTGTTGAACATCGTTGTACTTCCTGTAACACCTTTGCAGCACTCTGAGTGAACAAAGGGAGGCACTGAAGGTTCCACAGTGAAAGAATGACAAAACATTGGTCCACTTCTCAAGACTTTTAGCTTTTCATTACATCATCTTCAGGACCAACCTTGATGGTTTGGGAGACTAATCAAATTTCAAGTGATGGTTTCCACATGCCAAAACTGCTGACAGCTCATTCTCATAGAGCATATATGCTTGGTTTTGCTCAACTTCCCCTGCAAGAGGAAGAGATTGTTTCCATGCTATGGTTACATAAGTCTGCAAAGAACCAACAGCTTCTCACCACAGGTTATTCCAGTGTCTAACCCAAACAAATGCCCTGGACTTTTGTTACAACTTCTCTCATTAAAGCTTACTGTTGTCTTTTCTTTTTTAGTTTTGCTTTAATAAAACAGGGAAAAAGGATTGTGCTGCAAGGCACATTTCCAGTTGTAAATATTTTTAGCAACTCCCCAACATTTTTCTCTCCCTTCTTTTCTCTTTCCTTCCTTTCCCTCCCTCCCTTTTTTCTTTATCTTATTGTGTGTGCACACACACATGTGGGCTTGAAAAAAAAATCAATGCTTTCCCGGTGGATTTATTTTTGAGCAGACAGTTTCATTCTTTTAGTGTTTGGGTCTAAACAATAAGAACTAAAATGGAAAGGTGAAGATAACCAGTAGAGAAAAAAGTGAAATGTAAAAATATGAGCAAAGCTAATTTAAAAATTACAGAGTGCTATTAATATGACATGAATTTGTCAGATTTTAAAGATGATGCTAACACGGTGCCTTTCAAGCAGTTCAGGCACACAAACATGATCTCTCCAAGTTTATAGATGTACAGCATTACTTTTATAACTTGTTTCTGCTAGTTCACTTTTACAATTTTTAAAAATCATCCGAATCTTCTTCAGTAGAAAATAAAAGTGTGGACTCAAGAATCTGGGGTGAAAAGTTCAATACTGAAAATATCTTAT